>NC_135898.1:49648047-50248047 GCF_964194155.1 Cetorhinus maximus
GAAGGGGGGGTGTGGGGGGGGAAAGGGGGAGGGGGTGTGGGGGGGAAGGGGGTGTGGGGGGGAGGGGATGTGGGGGGGAGGGGATGTGGGGGGGAAGGAGGGAGTGTGGGGGGAAGGAGGGAGTGTGGGGGGAAGGAGGGAGTGTGGGGGGGAAGGAGGGAGTGTGGAGGGGAAGGAGGGAGTGGGTGGAGGGGGTGTGAGGGGGTGGGGGGGAATGGGTGTGGGGGAGGAGGGGAAGGGGTGTGGGGGGTGAGGGGGGAAGGGGTGTGGGGGGTGAGGGGGGAAGGGGTGTGGGGGGAGGAGGGGAAGGGGTGTAGGGGGAGGAGGGGAAGGGGTGTGGGGGGAGGAGGGGAAGGTGTGTGGGGGGAGGAGGGGAAGGGGTGTGGGGGGAGGAGGGGAAGGGGTGTGGGGGGAGGAGGGGAAGGGGTGTGGGGGGAGGAGGGGAAGGGGTGTGGGTGGTGAGGGGGTCAGGGGGTGTGGGGGGTCAGGGGGTGTGTGGGGGGGTCAGAGGGTGTGGGGGGGAGGGGGCTGTGGGGGGGAAGGGACTGTGGGGGGAGGGGTTGTGAGGGGGAGGGGAGGGGTTGGGGGGAGGAGGGGGAGGGGGGGAGGGGGGGGTGGGGGTGAGGAGGGGGAGGGGGTGAGGAGGGGTGTGGAGGGGGTCGGGGGAGGGGGGTGTGGAGGGGGTCGGGGGAGGGGGGTGTGGAGGGGGTCGGGGGAGGGGGGTGTGGAGGGGGTCGGGGGAGGGGGGTGTGGAGGGGGTCGGGGGAGGGGGGTGTGGGGGGGGTAGGGGGGTGTGGGGGGGGGTCGGGGGAGGGGGGTGTGGGGGGGGTAGGGGGGTGTGGGGGGGGGTCGGGGGAGGGTAGGGTGGGTGTCGTGGGGGGGGGAGGGTGGGGGTCGTGGGGGGGGGAGGGTGGGGGTCGTGGGGGGGGGAGGGTGGGGGTCGTGGGGGGGGGAGGGTGGGGGTCGTGGGGGGGGAGGGTGGGAAGGGAGAGGGGGAGGGGTGTGTGGGGGGCTGGGGAGGAGTGGGGGCTTTGAGGGGGGGGGGGTAGAGGGCCCCACTTTCCCAATCTGAGAGCCGGGGGCGGGGGCGGGGGTGTGAGCGGCCGCCGTGTTTGCGGCTGATGTGGGGCGCGTTGCGCATGCACCCTGGGCCCGGGGAAGGGGGAGGGGAGAGAGAGAGGGAGAGCGGGGCTGGCAGAGCGGCTGCTCCTTTCATTGTGCTGCCGGCCGGCTGGGCCGGGCCGATGTAAACATGGGGCCGTGAGCAGAGCGGCAGCAGCTGGGCTGGGATGGGATGGAGGGGGAAGGAGCCGCGATGCGAAGGGAGGTGAGCGAATGAAGGATTAGGGAGCGAGACCCCAGCAAGATGATTTATTTAATGGTGCTGTCTGCGGTGGCCGGGGCTGTGTGTGTGCTGCTGCTGCAGATTCTGTTGCTGTATCGGAACAAACCCGAGCCGGTGCCCCGGCATGTGCAGTATGTCAAGCCCGTGCTCGAGCCCTCGCTCCTGGATTATTTCAGCGGCGGGAAGGAGCCTCCGGCCTTCCCGGACTCGGCCGGCTCAGTGTCCGCCAGCGGCAGCAGGTCCGAGAGCTGCCACTTCCTCAACGCCATCTTTTTGTTTCTCTTTCGGGAGCTCCGGGACACCCCCATCGTCCGGCACTGGCTGACCAAGAAGATCAAAGTGGAGTTCGAGGAGTTGCTGCAGACCAAGACAGCGGGCCGCCTGCTGGAGGGGCTCAGCCTGCGGGATATCTCCCTGGGCAACGCGCTGCCCGTCTTCAAGAGCGCCAAATTACTGCAGCCCCCGGCGCCCGGGCCCGGCTCCGGCTCTGGGCCCGGCTCCGGCTCTCAGGAGGAGGAGGCCGCCGCCGGCGCCGGCCCTGCCGCTGCCGGAGTGCCCGAGGAACTCAACTTCGAGCTGGAGCTCGAGTACAACGGGGGCTTCCACCTGGCCATCGACGTGGACCTGGTCTTCGGCAAGTCGGCTTACCTGTTCGTCAAGATGAGGCGGGTGGTGGGCCGCCTGAGGCTGCAGTTCACCCGGCGTCCTTTCACCCACTGGTCCTTCGCCTTCATGGACGAGCCCTTCATCGACTTCGAGGTGAAGTCGCAGTTCGAGGGCCGGCCCATGCCCCAGCTCACCTCCATCATTGTCAACCAGCTTAAGAGGGTCATCAAGCGGAAACATACTTTGCCCAACTACAAGATCAGGTACAGTCAGTGGCAGACTGCTTAAACCGTGTTTTTTTGTGGCTATTCTAGCTGCAACTTTCTGCAGTACCCAAATCATAATTAATAGAGCCTTACTGCATCGTGCTGCGAGCACCCCTTAGTCATCTCTTGGCACAGTATTAAATTACAGATGGTATTTTTTTTTTCCCAGGCTGGTGTGTTACAGGATTTTTAAAATTCATTCCTGGGATGTGAGTGTTGCTGGCTAGGCCAGTATTTATTGCCCATGCCTAATTGCCCATGAGAAGGTGGTGGGGAGCTGCCTTCTTGATCCGCTGCAGTCCATGTCCGCATGCTCATGGCGCTGTTAGGAAGAGAGTTTCAAGATATTGACTCAGTGACAGTGAAGGATGGTGATATAGTTCCAAGTCAGGATAGTGTGTGATTTGGGGAACTTGCAGGGGTGGTGTTCCCAGTATCTGCTGCCCTTGTTCTTCTAGCTGGTAGAGGTCACGGGTTTGGAAGGTGCTGTCAAAGCAGCCTTGACGAGTTGCTGCAATGCATGTTGTAGATAGTTGCAGCATGTGTACTGTGTGCCTGTGGTGGAGGGAGTAAATGTTCAAGGTGGCGGATGGAGTGATGACCAAACAGACTGCTTTGTCGTCATTTTAAAAAAATTCTTTGGGATGTGGGCACTGCTGGCAAGGCCAGCATGTGCCCTTGAACTGAGTTGCTTCTTAGGACATTTTAGAAGGCAGTGAAGAGTCAATCACATTGCTGTGGATCTGAAGTCACATAGGCCAGACCAGACAAGGATGGCAGATTTCCTCCCCTACAGCACATGAACCAGATGGGCTTTTAGGACAATTGGTGGTAGTTTCACGGTCACCATTACCGTGAGACTAGCTTTCAATTCCAGTTGTTGGGTGGGATTTGAACCTGCCTCCCCAGAGCAGTAGCCTGGGCTCCTGGATTATTAGTCCAATTACATAACCACTATGTCACTGTCTTCCCAGTCAAGCTTCTTGATATTGAGGAACGGCTCAGGATGAAGGCAACCAACTGCATCTCTTATAAAGCAGCAGGCCTATCCCTATGACGTGCGCTATGGCTCATAACCACCTTTACGGTGATGCCACATTTTGCTGTATAACTTGTAAATCAAGGATGCTATCACTATCAGCTAGCCTGTCTAAACAGTTCACTATAGCCGGCGAGCTTTACTGGAATCATTTCCTAGTACTGGCATTCAACACACTGCACCTTGGAAGTTGAAATTGCCTTATGCATGAGGCAGACCAGATGGGGTCTAGGTAGATTGTTTTATTATTCACTTTTCAAACACAAACTGCGGAGAGTGTGGGAGAGTGCAGTGATGGTGACACCACTTTGTTCTTTTGTCTGTGACATCTTTTGGTTATCTCCTCCTATCACTGCTTGCTTGTCCCAACACCCCCCCCCCCCACCCCAACCAGCTTATATTTCACCCCTTTCCATTTTTACTTAGTTCTTTTGAAGGGTCATGAGGATTCGAAACGTCAACTGTGCTCTTCTCCGCCTATGCTGCCAGACCTGCTGAGTTTTTCCAGGTATTTCTGTTTCTGTTTTTGTTTTGTGAAGAGAGAAACTTGGTAGAGAGATTTAGTAGCCTTATTGTTCATTCTGTTTAAACACTGAAACACTGTGGGTGGCAATAAACAAAGCAAATAAGATGCTGGATTGTATTGCTGAAAAAGCTTGAGCTTCAATCCTCTGGAGGTTATGTTGAATTTGTAAAGTGCCCTGGTCAGACTGTACCTGCATTGCTGTATAAGGTTCTGGTCTCCATGGCATGAACGACTCATTCTGATTCTAGGGCCACTAAAGAGAAGAGGAAGGATTCTGATCCTTGTTGTGAAGCAGCAGGGCTGCAGGAAACTACTCAATAAATTAGGGCTCTTTAGCCTTGAAAATTATATCTGAGGGGAGCTTATACATTGAGAAAAAAAAGTTAATCTGAAACAATATTGTCAGACAAGATGAGAGAACACAGTTTCACGATTGTGAAGGGCAAGTTTAATCAGACATCAGGAAATAATTCTTTACAATAGACAGCTGGAATAGGATGCCAGGAAGGCTGGTTGCAGCCAGGCTAGGAGTAATTTAATAAACAAATAGATGTTGCAATTGGAGGATTGCTGGTGAGATTAGATCAACAGTAGTTTGAAGAGCTTTCATCTCAACTTTCTTGTGACTTTGACTTCACTCTAACAAGTGAAACATTCCTCAGTGCAGCACCGAAGCGCTGTGTTTTCATAAATGGTGCTCTGGTACTCTTTTTAAAATCAACCTCCCATTGGGACTGAATGGTGCAGTGGGACATATACTAGGATCTGGGTTTAGATCCAGTCCTGACTAAAGCTGTAAAGTTCTGACGAGATCCAGACTTAAAATAGCACAAACTAAAGATAATTTGATGGTATTTTGTAATACTACATTTTCAATGAATGGCATGCACTCTTTACTTGGACGTGACCTTTCTGTGACACAGTCATACCTGCACCTGCACACTTCTGTCACTAGGGAGAGCTTCAGAAGGGGTAGATTCTCATATTTAGACCTGTTGTATCACTAATGCATCCCCAGGAGAAATTCAGCTTGTCTGGGCTTGCAGTGGGGAAAGCTCTGAGAGATCCATTGCTTTTCAATAAATCAAAAACCTTGCTCAAAGACCATGGTTTATTGGTGCTTGAAATGAAAAAAAAACACACTAGCGTATTAGAGGGTGCTATTCCCAGGTTAAAACTGAAATCCATTAATTGGTGCACTCGTAGATGTATTAAAGCACAGGTGGTGCTTGATTCTGATATTGGAAGCCCAAAATGTAAGCTCTTTCTTTTCACAGCAAACGTTAACACTTTGTGTGGGAGGGATTTGATCTTTGGCAGGAATGCTAAAAGGGAAATAGTGAATGGACATGCTGCTTTACACTCTGCCCAATGTTCCTTTCAAAGAAAATTGGGTCGAGTGTAAAAATAGGTTGTCGATTCACTTTTGCCCATTTTACACTAATTCTTAAGAGAGATTTCACCCCCCCTCTATATTTCAAGTAGTTTCTATTGAACTTTTAACTTTTTAGCTTTTGATTACTCCTACCTTAATTTCTAATTGGGCAGCTTGCAACATGCTCTCTCTCAAATCTATTATTCCAGCGAGAGCAGATTGAATGTGCTTTTGTTCATTTATTGTCAATCAAGAATCTTAATCCGAGAGCCATATTCATTATTTTCCCACTGTTTCTCTTGTAACTATGAAGAGCACGACTGGGTACATTCTTACTGATGTGGCTTCACCAGTGCTTCATAGAGTGTTCACTTAGTTTCCTTGGAGACGTAAAGTTTTTCATAAATACTGAGTGTCCTATTTACCCTGGCAACTGTTCTTGTACAATGTGACAATGTATTTTGTTTATTTGGCTAACATTCTTTTTCTGGTCGATCTAACATAACAATATGCCCTTTGTTTTGTGATTTTCTTTCTTTAAAGCACCACTGGCAGTTACTTTACTTTTCAATGCTAAACATCATTTGCCAAAATACTCAGATTTTTTGATATTCAAGTTTTGTCCCCACTCCATAGTAAGTTAATTAGATAGCAGAATACTATCAACTTCAAATTTAGTCGTTTATTTACAAGGCCCTCATCAAGTCTATGAAACAATATTGAGGTCCTAGTATCAACCTCTTGTTGCTGTTTTCCAAATCGAGCTTTTTGTTGTTATTATTGTTAATAACTTTTACAGATTTTACAATAACAAATTATTGTTGATAACTTTGCTCTTTACTTGCTGTTCAGTAGCCAATTTACCACTCCCTCATCTAACCCTGAAGCTTTCACTCTAACCATGTATCTCACGGGATGCTTCCTGAAAAATCAAGATATTGCATCAATCATATCATTGTCCCTGCAGCTCTTTTGCAGTTTTAAACCATTTTAGTGAGTTTTTTGCACATGACCTGCTGTTCATAGGCACAGATATTTTACAATCTATGTCAACATTGGATTGTAAACACATTTTCCATAGCCTGGTCCCAGGAGAAAATGTATTCAAATAGAAAATAAAATCAACAATTAAAAGAAGTAAAAGGCAAGTGGGGATTTGCTTTTTTTAGTAACCCTAAAAGGCGATTCAGTTTTGAGAGAGTAAGAGCTCCTGCTTTTCCACTCAATTCAAACATCGCTCTCATATTTTATGTTTATAAGTACAAGAAACATAATTTCTCCAGACGCATTATTTTTAATATGAATCAACTTGCAGCATTGCTTGGAGCAAATGGTCCAATCCACTTTGCCCTAATTTCCATTCTCTGTCTTAAGGTGAGGTACAGATATCATACTGGGTTTATCATGCCTCTGTACAAAGGCACGGCCTTCAAGCAGGCATGGCGGGTGGGCAGGAAGCACTGCTGAAATTTCCTGTGGTTCCTCATGTTAAAAATAGCCAAGTGCATCAGGAGTGCTTCTCTATTTCATTTTACTTATTCCCTCCAGAAGTCGGCAATTAATGTATTTTTAGAATTTATTGAAATGTATCTTGCTTCATGATTAAATGTTGCAGAATTACAATACTAATAATTCCGCCATGATGAAATAAAACCCCCTGCCCGAGACGTGTTTCTTTAAAATGTGCACATAGTTCAGAATGAAAAGTTAAGCATAATTGTTTGCTTGGCATGGAAAGAGTGCTGGCTGCTTTGACATGCATCATCTAATCATGAATCTAAGCTGTTTCTTCATTGAACCATTACTGATTAAGCAACTTAGCTCATAGGCCAAGGAAAATATTAGTCCAGTTTAAACATTACAAACCTTCTGTTCGATTGAAACCTTTTTGAGTGAACCCATTCCATACTCTTTCTGTCGAGAAGGAAAAGTGGTAAGTAATAACATACATACTTAAGGATTATTGTACACTGCTTGTAACTGAGAGAAAAAGTAAATAATAAATGAGTGCAAGACTGAAAAGACTAAACTAGTTGTTTATTCATCTGTGACAGTTCTAACATTTGAATGGTTAGCGATCTTGGGATGTTTCGTTTTACAATTGGTTGACTTGGTATGTGAAATCTGAACTGTGCAGTTTGCAACTGGAGGTTCAATTTGATGATCAGGGATTAGATTGGATTACTCTACGTAGATCTGCATGGACTGGATGGGCCAAATGTCACTATGAATTTATCATTTGACACTCATTAGAACGTAAAAAATAGGAGCAGGAGTAGGCCATTTGGCCCCTTGAGCCTTCTCCGCCATTCAATACGATCATGGCTGACCTTCTGCCTCAACTACACTTTCCTGCCTACTTCCCATGTTCCTTGATTTTCCTGAAAAATGTTTCAGATGAGAGAGTAGAAATTAGTTCCTTACTTTTGATACATTTCCAGTTTTACATTGTGTGGTCTGTGGAGTCAAGTTTTAATACCTGGCAGAAAAAGTGTAGTTCTTTTTCTTTAAAGTTAATCTTGCACCAGATATGGTGCAACTCAGCTCCTGCCCCACATCATTCTTGTGACCCCATAAATCAAATTATTGCCCCAAACTTTGTCTTCACCTGATATTGCAATATTGGACCCAGCTCAAATCCTGTCTTTACTGTTGATGCAAACAAAAAGGCAGCACAAATTTAAAATAAAATGTTTGGGCTCAATTTCCCTTCATCTGTGCTCAGCTAGAGACCCACGTGATCCTCTGCCGATGCTAATTTGACAGTTGTTGTCAATCTTTGCTTGTGTGGTTCTATTTCACATTGTATATTCAAACTACTTAACACCTAAAATAAATGGGGCAGTGGTTGAATATAATTTTTAGGTCACAAATGTATTGCCAATTTTATTTCAATCCTTTGTGATAATGCAACAGTTATGGTACAACTCTAGATTCTGCTCCCAATTGACACCAGCATGAAACAGTGAAGCGGCAATCTACATGTACTTCTTTCAATCTAGTGTATTGTATTCGCTGCTGACAATATGATCTCCACT
This sequence comes from Cetorhinus maximus, assembly GCF_964194155.1. NCBI lineage: Eukaryota > Metazoa > Chordata > Chondrichthyes > Lamniformes > Cetorhinidae > Cetorhinus > Cetorhinus maximus. The sequence goes on from NC_135898.1 coordinate 49,656,243, forward strand.
ACATTGGGGAGACCAGACGCAGGTTGGGTGACCACTTTGCAGAACACCTCCGTTCAGTCTGCAAGCATGATCCAGAGTTTCCAGTGGCCTGCCATTTTAATTCTGTGCCTTGCCCTCACGCCGACATCTCTGTCCTTGGCCTGCTGCACTGTTCCAGTGAAGCTCGACATAAACTTAAGGAACAGCACCTCATCTGTCAATTAGGCACTTTACAACCTTCAGGACTCGACATTGACTTCAACAGTTTCAGACCGTAATCTCAGTGCCTGTTTTGTTTCCTTTATTTTGCATGTTTTGATTTTTCTCTTTTGCTTGCTGAGAGCAGCATACCTGCTCTAGGCACATCTTTTGTTTATTTGTTTCTTTCCCATCATCATTCCCTTTGGCCCTGGAAGACTGACTATCTTTTCTGTCATTCAGTGTCTCCTGCCTTACACCCTATCACAGACCTTCTGTTTGTCCTTGTCCCACTCACCTCTTGCTCACAACCAATTTTATCTCTTAACTTTTCCCAGTTCTGATGCAAGATCTGAAATGTTAACTCTGTTTTACTCCACAGATGCTGCCATAACCTGCTGAGCATTTCCAGCATTTTCTGTTTATACTTGAAACAGCGCAAACCTGGTTATGTCACAATGCTTGAGTTTGATACCACGTGGCGTATAGCTTCAGAACACTGTCAAACTTGGTTTAAATATGCTCATGCAGTCCCTTGGATCTCCTGGTCATCATCTAAATGAAGACAGTGTTAATTTAAATGCTTTGGGAGTACAGATGGTGCTGCTATCAAAACATTTAAAATGTAACAGCTTGCAATGAAGCTCTGAGGCCAGTAAATAGCAACAGTATAAACAGTTTTACAACTTGTGAAGCAGCCACTGTAACATGTGCATAACTAACATCAATTGTGCCATTATACAAGGTAACTTGTATGTATCGTATGCAATGGATGTTTGTCAGTGTTTTCTAATCTTTCCACTTTTCGTTTGGCATACATTCTTATCTTGCAATTTTTTCTACATGAAAGACACAATATAAATGCAACCTGTTGTGTAACTAATAAAGCTTCATCCTATCACTTGCTGCGGTGGGGAATGGAGGGAAGGAAGAAATATTTTGTCATGATGCCGCAACCATCATGGAATGGGGCAAACTCCATGGATCCTGCTCATTGTCGAATGTACTTATCATTGATTGAAATTCAGCCCAATTTATGGGTGCTTATTGTTAGCCTTCACAAGCCTTACTCTATTTGAATAGCACTCAATATCTTTAGAGACATTTGTTTTAAATGTTTGGGAAGTTTTATTTCCACTCATTGTGAAGAGCACAGGGTGAAATGGGAATGGGTCTTGCTGTGAGTTAAGATATGGGCAGCTGGGCTTTGGATGAGCTCAAGTTTATTGAGGTTAGAATTTGGAAGACCAGTCAGGACTGCATTGCAATAGTCAAATCTAGAGGTAATAAAGGCAAAGGCATGAATGAGGGTTTCAGCATCAGAAGAGCTCAGATGTAGTGGAGGGTGGTGGTGTGTGAAATTGGGAAATGTTATGGTTGTGGAAGTAGGTGGTCTTCAATGGCATGCATATGAGGTTGGGAGCTCATCGTGGGATCAAATGTGACACCAAGGTTGCAAACAACTTGACTTTGTGATTGCTTGATGCAGCTGCTGGGTGCCTGAAATGGCGATTTTTCTATTCTTCATGGCTTGCATTCATCATCTTGGCATTTACCAGGGATAAGGAGGAATAGAAATTCTTGAAGAGGATATAGAATTACGATTAATTATGCAGAATAAAACAACAACAATAAAAAAATCAATGTGAGGGAGAGGTACTTCAAATTATTCTGTAGAATGTATTCCAGCAGTTTTCACTGTTCAGTAAATAAGAACTTACAATTTTAAAGCTATAGCTTCTGTCAAACTGACTACTTGATGAGGTATGGTTTCAATATTAGAAATTGTTTCCATTACAGCTGTTTGACCTAAAACATTTCATGTTTTAGCTATACCTATGATAGCTTCACTGTGCTACTTGCAAGGTGATTACATCAATTGGTCTTGATGTATACTTTATTAGTTTAAGACCATAATAGCTTTCTAAAAATGTCATTTTTAAAAATAATGACTCAGATCTTCTGGCCTCCAGATCGTTGGAGACCAGATGTACGATGAACAGCAAGGGCTATGGGGCCCCTTGGCAGTCCCAATACACTGACTCCATGGCAATTGCCTGGGAAGTTTTAAACTTCTGATGAGCAATTCCCCTGCTCTCTGGGACTCTCCAAAGAAGTCTCCAATTCTGAGTTAGAGTTGGAGACTTTGGACAGTTCTGACTAACTTAACCTGAATAGTTACCTAGGAAATGTTAGGCAGAAAAATCCTAGTCTGATTCCTAGGTAACTATACAACTGGGGCCCCCACCACACAATGCCCTGATTCCTGACTACCCCTCTACCCTCCCCAAACCAACTTGACTTCCCCCTGACCAAACCTCACCACCCTACCCAGCTGCCACCTTATTTAGCTGCCACTCTACCCCTTTATCCACTTATCTCAACCACCCTACAACACTCATTCACTAACATACTGAGAAGCTGTTTTAATGTCTCAAAGCTCTTTGGTGTGTTAGTGAACATTATTACTGCTGCAAAAAGGGGGCATGGCTTCTGCACGAATTCCCTTCACTGATGTCTCAGGTTTCCTGCGCTGAATGAGTTCTATCCTTCGGAAGATTGACTGAAAAGTCAGAGGAAGGTAAGTGAGTACTTTTTTGTCTGACCAGGGTTGGGAATAGGGGTTCCAGCCCTGATTGGAAGATTTGGGCTCGTGTCTAGATTTTACAGATTGCACTAGATTGGCCTTTTGGGGTAAATCTTTCTTAATTTAAAAACATTTATATTATTGAGCTTAGTAAAGTGCATTTTGTTTATTCATATGTGGATTCTTATAGGAATGTTTGTTTTCTACACATTATAAATAGCTTCCTTACTTCCAGTCCTGGTCTTATTGTTTTGCTGCTTATGTCATTGAAATGCCTGCTCCCAGCCTGTGTTTTGCCCACTTGGTCCCAAATAGGCTGCCTAGTTATGGCCCCAGTAACCTGCTCAAAGGTCAAGTGGAAACCTTCACCAAGCTCTGGATTTTGCTTATCTAACCCTAGACCCAAGAATCATTTTCAGGTGAAAGGAAGAGTGTGGTATTGTAGGCAACAGTAGCTAAGTAACAGCGGCATAGTAATGGTATTACTATTGATGCATAATAAATACAAGCAGAGCTGTACCCCTGCAATAATAATACAGACAGTGCAAAACAATAAATACACAAATTACATGGTTCTGTGCCAAACATAATACAGAATTAAGTAAGCAGACAGGCCACCACACAATATATTAAAAAGGGTGTGAGGGATAGGCCAGAAAATTATAGGCTGGTCAGTCTGACTTTGGTGGTGGGCAGATTGTTGGAAACAATTCTGAGAGACTGAATAAATCTCACTTAGGCACGGATTGATCAAGGATAGTCATCATGGCTTTGTTAGGGGAAGATCATGTCTTACTAACTTAATAGAACTTTTTGAGGAAGTAACAAGGAGGATTGATGAGGGCAGTGCAGTGGATGTTGTCTACATAGATTTCAGTAAGGCTTTTGACAAGGTCCCACATGGCAGACTGGTCGGAAAAGTGAGATCTCATGGGATAAAGAGGAAGCTGGCATGTTGGATCCAAAATTGTCTCAGTGACAGGAAACAAAGGGTAATGGTCAATGGATGTTTTTGCAAATGGAAAACGATTTCCAGTGGTGTTCCATAGGGCTCAGTGCCAGGACCTTTGCTGTTTGTTGTATATATTAATGATTTGTACTTAAATGTGGAAGGCATGATTGGGAAATTTGCAGATTATGCAAAAATTGGCCATGTAGTTAATAGTGAAGGGGATAACTGTAGACACCAGAATTATATCAATGGTTTGGTTGAGCAGGCGGAAAATGTTAAATGGAATTCAACCCGGAAAAGAGTGAGGTAATGCATTTGGGGAGGGCAAACAAAGCAAGGGAATACTCAATAATGGGAAGTTATTGAGAGAGGTTGAGGAAGTGAGAGACCTTAGAGTGCATGTCCACAGGTCCTTGAAGGTGGCAGGACAAGGTGGACAAGGTGGTCAAAAAAGCATATGGAATACTTTCCTTTATTGGGCGAGGTATTGAATACAAAAGCAGGGATGTAATGATGGAACTGTATGAAATACTGGTTAGGCCACAGCTGGAATTTTGTGTACAGTTCTCATCACCACATTACAGGAAGGACATAATTGCTCTGGAGAGAGTGCAAAGGAGATTTACAAGAATGCTGCATGGGCTTGAAAATTGCAGCTATGAGGAGAGATTTGATAGGTTAGGGTAGTTTTCCTTTGAACAGAGGAGGCTAAGGGGTGACCTGATTGAGGTGTACAAAATTATGAGGGGTCTAGATAGAGTAGACCGGAAAGATTTGTTTCCCCTAGCTGAGGGGTCAATTACTAGGGTGCATAGATTCAAGTTGATTGTAGAAGGATTAGAAGGGACATGAGGAAAAACTTTTTCACCCAGAGGGTAGTGGGTGTCAGGAATTCACTGCCTAAGTTGGTGGTTGAGGCTGAAATGCTCAACTCATTTAAAAAGGTACTGGATCTGCATCTGAAGTGCTGTAACCTGCAAGGCTATATACCAAGTGCTGGAAAGTGGGATTAAAATGAGCGGCTAGTTTCTTTTTTCTCTTTTTGGCCAGCGCAGACATGATGGGCTGAATGGCCTCTTTCTGCGCCAAAACTTTTCTATCAGAAACTTAACTAGACTTGTTGCATAAATGTTGTGGCCACAAGAACAGGTCAGAGGCTGGACATTCTGCAACAAGTAATTAGCCTCCTGACTCCCCAAACCTTTTATCACTTCCAAGGCACAAGTCAGGAGTGTGATGGAACACTCTCTACTTTCCTAGATGAATGCAGCTCCAACAACACTCAAGGAACTTAACAACATCTAGGGAAAAGCAGCCCATTTGATTGGCACCACGTCCACCACCTTAAATATTGGCCTACCTTCGTTGGTCAGTACACGTATTGGGATTCTTGCAGTTCCACACGCTATAAAATTGGCCTTATTGGCAGCCTCATAAATAGGGCCCAAGCCATTTGCTCACCATGCAAGCTTGATGCTGAAATAGGATGCATCGACACTACCCTGAGCAGGTCATTTCATGCTGTATATCGCGCAAACTCATGAACAGGCCCAAGGCTGTCACTTTCAGCCCTGAAAAGTGCCCGGTTTACCTCAGCTTACCCTGGAAAGGCAAGGTATCTCAAAAATTTGAACAGATGAAGCTAGCTGTTTCACGCTGCTACTATGCAGTAGCAACACGAGTGGTATTCACATCTAACAGGATACTGCCATCAAGCCAAAAAGATGCTCTGCCTATCACAAAAATGAGCAGCGTGGTGTCTGAATTTCAGTGCCATTGTGATGCTAGGTAGGTAGGCCGTACACCTCAAAGACTTGCTTTTCAAACCCATGTGCCTTCCGCTGTTCGCAGTGGACAAAGTACAGACCGTACCCAACCAGCCCATGCTTGCAAAACCCAAAACACAGTTCCTAGCATTAGATGTGATTCCGCGATTGGACCACATTTGCTAAATAATCCTTGGTGTGCTAAAAATTACCCTGACAACCAAATTAAGATTGTTAGTCGGGCTCGCTGTGTGGCACATTTGCGTGTACTGGAAGCTAATACACAGGACCCTATTCTTTGCAGACAGAAGGAACATGTACATACATTGCGCCTGTTTTATCTAAACAAAATAAGTGATGGCCATTTGCTGGTTCATTCCTCAGGTCAATGCCTTGACCAATCGGAGTCAAGCTACCTGGTTTAAATTTCAAACAATGCTCGGCAGTTAACTGTCAGTCACCATTAACTGGTGCATTCTCCGTGGCATTGCCTCTACCGATCCAAATCCACTTGTCAACCAATCAACACTCTCTTCTCATACAGCCGAAAGTTGATGTTTCCCCTGACATTGGTATTCTTGCGATTGTCCTGATGAGTGCAAGACAAAAGCTTTGACAGAATGTCTTTTTCAGTGACACTATATCAGTGAAAGGGTTTTTCTCCTTTAGGTGAATAGTATCCCATAATATAGATGACCCTGTTTGTGGAAATGGAAAGCATAGGATGTATTTCAGAAGTTCAGAAGGCCATGTAACTTATTTAAGCCTTTGCTCATATTAGTGGGATTTTCACTTAGACAATTTATCTGTATCCCATTTTTCTTCTGAATTACTCAACGTATTAATATATCCAAGTAAAAATTTGACATTTTGCAAATTGAGGAACATTGGGTGTGTTTGCTGCTGATAATTACAAGAGTTGAGTACTACTCTGTGATTAAAGTGAGCTTCAACTCTTCTCTCTCCAGAAGTAAGGGTTACCATCATTAAAATGTCCTGAGCAGCAATGAACACTTCATTCAAGGAGCTGTATTGGGCCAAAGTAGATTGGATTAGAGCAATGAGTCATGTAGCTAAATTGAAATGACTGAAGTGCTATATAAATCTAAATTGAATGACTATATGAATTATAAAACTAACAGCTCTCATTAGTTCTGACAAATATCTGAACTCTGATTGGTTACAAAGCACAAAAAAACCCAAGTGCTTCATATCCTATATGTTCTATTTTATGTAAAGTGTTTTTTTTCTATCTCAGAACTGCTGTTGGAGGGTGCAGTACTGAGTTAGTACTAAATATGTAGCCCTAAACTTAGCCTTAGATTAGAAAAAGAATGCTCTGTGATCATTTTATGATGTTTTTGGTAGCACACGACCCTACCAGGCCTGCTGCACTTTGTTTTTGGGGTTAGTTGTTTTGACAGATGATGACACTGAGCTGTGATGAACTCCTTGTATTACAGGACCATGTCAGCTAGAACAGTTATAATATGCTGCGCTGCTAGTGTTGTGGAATTCATCCCGTGTATCCTTCAGGTTTATTTTATCAGTGGCTGAAGAGGGTCAGTATGAGTCAGTGATGTGTAGCTGGGGATAGTGGTATCATATGGCACTATTGATCTCTGTTTAGATCTGGTGTTATAGGTATTATAGCTTCCAGACGAATAGCTGGTCACATCTCTTGAAGTGGTGATGGCAGAACTATCTTATTTGCATTACAGTGCTCCTGCAAAGCTCAGGGCTGCCAACAGAGGCAATGTTGGAGGTTGTGGTAGTGTGGAAGTCAGTACAGTCCATTATTTATCAATTGTGTTTTATAACATTAGGAATCTGATTGAAAATGCCCTCTTGTTTTACTGGAGTAAAATTATAAAATGAAAGCATTGGAAGAATGAGTAATTGAATATAAATATGATGAAATCTAGACTTTTAAAGATGTATTTGAGGTGGGGAAAAACGATACAGGGAGTACAATTAAAATAAAACAGCTCATTTTAAATTGCAAACACTGGCAGCATCATTAGGGGAATTTGTGCCCCAACGTAAAAGGATGCTGTTCCGAGAGTCATTCATCTTGATTGCTTCAGCCAGTGTTGTTTGAACACAGTAATTCATATTGATGGCCCTGTTACGATAACATGAAACCACTTTCTTTCCTCTGATAGTATTAATACGCACTACCTGTTCAGAAATAAGAAGGAAGATAAAAGAACATTCAACTCATTACAGCATTTTCTATTTCAGAAGGGGTACTCATAGTGGGATTCAACAACAGTAGCTTACATTTATATAAGCCTTTAACATAGTAAAAAGGGCCAAGGCGCTTCACAGTATTATCTAAGCCAGTTAAGGAGATATTAGAACATCTGACAAGAGCTTGGTTGCAAAGATATGGAGGAGTGAGCCCATGGGGTTTGGTGTGGATTTTAAATTTGAGGCGTTAGGCCTGGAGCTAATGCATAGGACTAGTTGGTGGGAGAAGGGGACTTGGTGCAAGTTAACATGCAGGCAGTAGAGGTTTGGATAAGCTCAACTTCTGGAGTGTAGAGGATGGGAGACTGGCCAGGAGCTTTGGAATAGTCAAGTTGGAAGGTAACAATGGTAACAGTTGGGTGAGGCGTAGGGGGAGATCAGCAATGTTATAGGGGCAGAAGTAGGTCTTGGTGATGGAGAAGATGTGGACTTGGAAGCTTGACTCTGGGTCAGATAGGCTGCCGAGGCTGCAAACAGTCTGGTTCAGCCTCGATGGCCAGGGAGCAGGATGTAATTGTTGGCTAGGGAATAAAGTTTGTGGTGCGGCCGAAGACAAAGGCTTCAGCCTTCCGAATATTTAAATGGGGGAAATTTCTCCTCATTCAATACTGGAAGTTGGACAAGTTGTGTGACAAATCAGGGGCAATGGCAGTATCAAGAGAAGGGGTGGTGAGGTAGAGCTGATATTTTTTTTTTCATGTGATAAATCACTTTATTTAATTTAATTTATATAAGCCTTATCATCAAATAAATGACTGTTCCCATAAGCTGTGAACTGTCAAGCGAAAGGTCAGGTCCCTGATAATTTACAGTGTAATAGTTGGACAAGGTTGTGGAATAAAGCGAAGAATTAGACATGTCCAAGAACTGACGCTACTACTTCTTGGGCCGGGCAATTTTGAAGAGTTTGTATGCAACATAGACTGTACCTGCAACAGTGAGGCCCATGGTTAGCCTGTAGAGCACAACATCCATCACACTGCCTTTTAAGTAGATCGGCATCCCTTTGTCCGCCTGGAATATCTTCTGCTTCTCAGGAACCTTATTTCCACTCGCCTGTGGACTGCAGTGCTGAAGGTTCGCTGTGAAAGCTGCTGAAATGCCCCCAGGCCTCGCACTCTCAGACCGCTCATATCGCTCCAACTTCGCGCAAGGACAAATGTGCATACATGTGGAATCTAATGTGTTTTTGGATGATGTCGCCGAGGGGCAGCATGTAGATTGGAAATAATCTAAGGATGAATGCTTAGAGGACTCCAGGGGTAATGGTGTGGGAGTAGAAACCATTGCATGAGAATCTCTGGCTATGACTGAATAGTTAAGAGTGGACCATGTGAGAGCAGTCCCTCTCAGTTGGACGATGGAAAAAATGCCTTCGAGGAGGTTGATGTGACTAACCTTGTCAAAGGCTGCAGGCAGGTTGAGAAGGATGAAGAGGGATAGTGCATCGTTGTCAAAGTCAGATAGGATGTCAGTGTTGTGGCGGATGTAAACCTGATTGGTAAAGTTCACACATGGAGTTGTAAGAAAGATTTGGGAGGTGACAGCACCTTCAAGGACTTCGGAAAGGGCGATTGAGGATGGAATGGTTTGCCAGGACAGAAAGGCCAAGGATGAGTATTTTGAGAAGGGAGTTTATAAAAGGTTTGAAAGGGAAGGGAACAGAAGAGAAGAAACTGTTTACAGCATCAGCTAGCATGAAGACCAGGAAGGGAATTTCATGATCGGCAGTTTAGTGGGAGTAGGGTCACAAGAGCATGAGATAGGTCTCATAGACAAGATGAGCTTGGAGAGGGCATAGAGTGGAGATAGTAGAGAAACTAGAAGAGATGAATTCCTGGCTGGGGCAATGTTTAAAGGTGATCTGGTATTTATTGGCAGTGCTGTTTTTGCATTAGTTTGATTACCTCATGGTCAAGGTATAACTTAACAATTAGTTTTCTTAAAGTTAATGGCAGCTTTTTGCCCACTCAGAACAGTCCATAACCATATAGATTGTGCATGCTCTTCTGAAAGGAATGGATTTAATTAGCTTTACAGCCTCCTACATTGCAGTTCTTGTGGTGGGAGGCCGACAGTGCAGAGATCAGTAATGGAAATAGAAAATGCTCATGCTGACATCTGAAGCAGCAAAACAGGTTAACTCTTCAGATGGGACGCTTCCTCGGAAATGAAACATTTACCTGCTTTTCCCTTTTAGATGCAGATTGATTTGCTTATAATTTCCATAATTTTCTGTTTATATTTCAGATTTCCCTTCCCTTATTGTATTAAATAACAATGGGAAAGAGCCCATGCCAAGTTATACCCGTTCCATTTGATGGACTGGTTTAGATAGTTGTGCAGAGACACTTCTTGTTCCAAACCCTTAAAAAATATATATATTTTCATTTCTCCAGTATCTTATCTCCATCCTGTGCTAACAACCTGCTGGGGTAGGTAACTGGGGCACTGCTGCCCTCTGAAACTTTGCCCAAGTTGCCATTACTAATATGTGAATCTTGACAGTGATTTTGGCAGAAGGTACCTGAATATAGAGCCAAGCCCAATTTTGTCTTCTAAACATTTACACCTCCAGAGGGATCATTATATAACACTTAGGGCTACATAATACTCAAATGATTACTGTCTGAATAGTGTTAGTAATTGAGATGATTGTGTCACAGAAGAAGTGTGATAGTAGATGTGTACTGGCTTAAGCCTGTTTCTCGTTATGTATTTATTTGCCTAAATTACAACAGTGACTCCAAAATACTTCATTGGGTGGAAGATCCTTTTGGAAGTCCGAGGACAGGAACGGCACTGAATAAATGCACGTTTGTTTGCTCTTTCAACTTAAAAATAAGTCTAGTGAAAATGCATCTTTGATAGTGAGCTTCAGAGGCCCCATTTTCAAAACTGGTCTATGCATTTTATATCGCAGACTCTTATCTCCAAATGCTATGCAATTGTGTTATACTAATATTTATGTGAACTTGAAGGAGCAATGATTGGGAAGCCATGTGATGGAGCATCTGAGGTGTGAGTGTATCTACCAAAGATTTGTTTACTCAATAGGCTAGTCTGTGGTGAGTCTGCATTCCATTTGAAATAGTACTTTCATGTGTATGCTTGTGACTCCCTCATGTATTTTCTAGTACAAAAGTTCTTTATCCCTGAAAGACTGTATACTCCCTTGTATCCATTGGTCAAAATACTATGATTTACACATCAAGCATTTGCATTCTGTCAATTAGGCCCTGTTCAAAAAGGGGAAAGGGATAAACCCAGTAACTATAGGTTAGCCTAAAATCAGTGGTGGAGAATCAGACCATAATCTGAGCAAATTGAATTGCCGTCTGGAAAAACATGGGTTAATAAAATTACAGCTGGATGAGGGTAGTGAGATTGATGTTGTGTATATGGACTTTCAAAAGACCTTTGATAAAGTGCCATCTAATAGACTTGTTAGTAAAATTGAAGCTCATTGGATTAAAGGAATGGTGGCAGCATGGACCCAAAATTTGTTAAGAGAAAGATAACTGAGTAGTGGTGAATGGTTGTTTTTCAGGCTGCTGGAGAGTATACATTGGTGTTCTCCAGGAGCTGGCATTATGATCACCGCTCTTTTAGATATATATTAATCACCTGGACCTTGGTATAGAGGGCGTAATTTCAAAATTTGCAGATGACACGTAAGGAACATCAGAACATAGGAGCAAAGGAGCAGGAATAGGCCATTTGGCCCATCAAGCCTACTCTGCCATTCAATACGATCATGGCTGATCATCCATTTCAATGCCTTTTCCCCATTCTATCCCCACATCCCTTTGTCATTGGCATTTAGAAATCTGTCCAGCTCTACTTTCAACATAATCAAAGACTAAGCTTCCCAGCCCTCTGGGGTAAAGAATTCCAAAGATTCACAACCCTGTGAGTAAAAAAAAATTTTCCTCATCTTGATCCTAAGTGGCCATCCCATTATTTTGAAATTGTGTCTCAACTCGGATATGCAGTAAACAGCAAGGAGTATAGCAGCACACTTCAGAATATAGACATTGGTGAAATGGGCAGTTAATTGCCGGATGAAATTAGTTTGGAGAAGTGTGAGATGATGCATTTTGCAAAGAAGAATGAAGAGTGACAATATAAATTAAATTGTAAAATTTAAAAAGGGATCCAAGTACAGAGACCTAGGGGTTCACACTCAAATCATTGAAGATGGCAAAACAAGTTGAGAAGGCGGCTGTTTTGGAAAATAAAGCTTAAGGGTTCCTGGACTTTATAGAGGCAGAGAGTACAAAAGCAAGGAAGTTATGCTAAACCTTTATGAATCACTGATTAGGCCCCAGCTGGAGTATCGTGTTCAAATCTGGTTGCTTTACTTTAGGAAGGATGTCAAGGCCTGGGAGAGGAAGCAGAGGAGATTTACTAAAATGGTACCAGGGATGAGGGACTTCCGTTTTGTAGAAAGACTGGAAAAAATTGTGTGGTTCTCTTTAGGGCAGAGAAGTGTAGTCACTGTTGCATCGTAGGAAATACAGCAGTCAAATTACACACAAACAGCAGTGTGATAATGACCAGATGATCTGCATTTTTTTGTGTGATGTTGATTGAGGGATAAGTATTGGCCAGGACACCAGGGAGAATTCCCCTGCTGTTCTTTGAAATAGTGCCATGGGATCTTTTACATCCATCTGAGCAGGCAGCTGAGGCCTCAGTTTAACGTCTCATTCGAAAGAGGGCACCTCTGACAGTACAAGACTCCCTCAGTAGGGCACTGGAATGTTAGCCTAGATTTCTGTGCTCAAGCATGAGTGGGGCTTGAACCCGGACCTCTGTGACTCAGAGATGAGTGTTAACCACTGAGCCACGACTGACACCTATTGTCTGAATACATTGAGTGGAAAAGTAGTGGAAGTAGATTCAATGGTAGCTTTCAAAAAGGAATTGGATATATATACTTTGAAAATGGAGAAAAAGAATTGCAGGGCTATGTGGAAAGTTCAGGGAGGTGAGACTAATTCTTCTAAAGAGCCGGCACAGGCACGATAGACTCAATGAGATCCTTCTGTGCTGTATTATTCTATGAAATGATTCTACAGGTATTCCCAGTGCCGTTACCAATATTTATCCCTCAATCAACATTGTTAAAACAGATTATTTGATCATTATCACATTGCCGTTCTGTGGGAGCTTGTTGTGCATAAATTGGCTGCCGAGTTTCCTACATTACAACAGTGACTGCATTTCAGTGGCTGTAAAGTGCTTCGGGATGTCCGGAGGTCATGAAAAATGCTGTATAAATGCAAGTCCATCTTTGTCATTTTGATAGAATTTCTAAAAAAAAAATCTTAAGGATTATTTGCTGAAATGCAACTGAGGAGTTCAGTTGTCTTAGGATAATTTTAGTAACTCAAGCAAAAGCGGAATTGTTTGTCCTTACTAACATATTTTGACTGTACCGTATAAACTATATTTTAGAATGCTTATAAACAGAACCTTGTATGTTATGTTGAGATAATCTCTTACAATGGGGGTGGGGGGGAGAGCTGTCAAATTACAGGAAGTCAATTTGCTACCCCTGATTAACTTCCTGCTTCTGTTTAGACAATAGACTTGCCCCATGGAAAGACATAGAAAAATAGTTTTCTGCTTTTACTGTACAGTATCTTGTTCAAAAGCCCATTTTTAAAAATACATTCGCGGGATGTGGGCTTCACTGGCTGGACAGTGGGGCAGCGTACAGCTGAATTTAGAACGCAGCATGCAGTCAATCAGTGTAGTCTCCTACTGAAGCCTGGCAACATAATCCAGTATTTGCATTCACCTAATTGACAGTGTCTAACTAGTTGAACCAGCAGGGGTTACTGAGCTGGTTTTGCTCTTGAGATAAATTTTTGTGTGAATTAAAACTCAGGTTCAAAAACAGTATGTGAGACAAAGTTTATAGAAAGCGCACTGTACATGAGGCATTGTTGATAGAATTTCAGCTAAGCATAATAGTGGGTGTATGAATTTTTTATGCTATGCTTTTGAATTGTAACATACAGCCAAACTTGTCCACCCAACCCTGGGTTATATTTGGAACACTGTAACCTAATTGGTACCGGTGTTGCAGATCTGTTACTGGTTGTGGGTGTGGTGGGAACAATTTGAGGCCATTAAACAATATCACATAATATGAAACCATATTGCCTGAAGTGGATTTTTCCTCTAAAGCATAATATATTAAGCAAATTAAATGACATTGCATGCAATGTTAACACAGTATACAAAGGAGTGGTCAAATGCAAATGTCATACTGGTTTATCCCTACCTGTGAGTGCTTAATTTTAGCCAGGTTATTGGTGGGATTGTGGGAATGGCGGTTAAGCTGCATAAACTACAGAGTGATTGCAAATAAGGACTTGCAAATAAATGCTGGAGTGTTTTCAGATACATCTGATTACAGAGCAGCATTTGGCAGCAGCCTCTGGGTAGCTGCTGTATTGGCAAGGAGAATGACATGAAAAGCATTGACGCAGTACATCAAATACTCGGCTATTACAAAAGCAAAATACTGTAGAAGCTGGAAATCTGAAATAAAAACAGAAAATACAGGTCAGGCAGCATTTGTGGAGACAGGAACAGGGGAATTTAGTGATCCCCCCTTCCTCAACCCCCCAGGTGAGTTCAGATGCAGGTGGGAGGTGGGAGTGGGGTAGACGGCGCTGCATGAGGGTCTGGGGTGGAGATCCTGCTGTCATCCTGCCTCCACTTGATTAAGTTCAGGGCGGGTAGGCTTGCGGGCCACTTAAGGGCCTCATCCTGCCACCACTGGTTGGAACTCGCCAGCCCAGCAAACCCTGTTGAATTTCCAGCGGGAGGTGGAGGTAGTGGTGGTGGGTGTGCCCGATCAAAGGATCGAGCCCTTGCATCAGAAAGGAGGCCCCAGAGGATGCCATCCCCTTGCCCTTGCTTCCAAACATCACCACCTGTTCCCCCCCCCACCCACCCTGACAGCTCACCGACGACCCCCTCTCTGCAACCCCCATCCCGCTCATGCTCACTTTTCCTAAGGGATCTATTGGTGATCCTTTGTGAAAGCCCCACTATAGTACCAGAAGTGGCCATCACTGCCAGTGGTACTGCTGGTGCTGGACAGCTGCCAGCCTCTAATTTGCTGGCAGCTCTCGGGGGCGGTGAGGGGGGGGGGGGGGGGTGGTGGGTGGGTGGGATTTCCCCCTACTGGAAGGTTAATCAGATGGGAGGTCCAACATTGCCTAAGTAAATAAAAGCAAAATACTGCGGATGCTGGAAACCTGAAACAAAAGCAAAAATTGCTGGAAAAACTCAGCAAGTCTGACAGCATCTGTGGAGAGAAAGACAGAGCTAACGTTATGAGTCCGTATGACTCTTCTTCAGAGCTAAAGGGAAGTAGAATTGTGGTGAAGTATATACTGTTTAAGGGGGGCAGAACAGGTGAAGCTGGATAGGAGGCTAGCGCTGGGTGGAGGCAAAGGAGAGATTGTGAAAGATGTCATAAACAAAAGGTCAAAGGGTTGATAATAGTGATGGTGCTGGCTAAAGGAGGTGTTAATGGTGACATTAAGAATGGAAAGCAGAATGTGATAGTGGCAGGACCAGGGTAAGCACTCTGGAAAGTGACAGATGGCCCGAGTGGGGGTGGGGTGGGGGGAGGGGATGGTAGTGGGAAAAAAGATCGAAAAGGCTAAAAGCTGGAGATAAAACAATAAATAAAATGGAAATAAACAATGAAAATAAGTGGGAAAAATAATAAATAAATAAATAAAAATGAAAAAATACGAATGAATAAGAAAAAAGGTGGGGGGATCAAAAAGGCGGTGAGGATGGAGGAGAGGGTTCATGGTCTGAAGTTGTTGAACTCAATGTTAAGTCCGGAAGGCTGTAAAGTGCCTAATTGGAAGATGAGGTGCTGTTCCTCCAGTTTGCGTTGAGCTTCACTGGAACATTGCAGCAGGCCAAGGATGGACATGTGGGCACGAGAGCAGGATGGTGTGTTGAAATGACAAGTGACAGGAAGGCCTGGGTTATGCTTGCGGACAGACCGAAGGTGTTCCACAAAGCGGTCACCCAGTCTGCGTTTGGCCTCTCCAATGTAGAGGAGACCACATTGGGAGCAGCGAATGCAGTCGACCAAAATGAAGAAGGTGCAAGTGAAAAGCTGCTTCACTTGAAAGGAGTGTTTGGGCTCTTGGATGGTGAGGAGGGGGGAAGTAAAAGGGCAGGTGTTTCACCTTCTGTGATTGCATGGGCAGGTGCTGTGGGAGGGGGTTGAGGTGTTGGGGGTGATGGAGGTGCGGACCAGGGTGTCCCGGAGGGAACAGTCCCTACGGAATGCCGACGAGGGGGTGAAGGGAAGATGTGTTTGGTAGTGGCATCATGCTGGAATTGGCAGAAATTGAGGATGATCCTTTGAATGTGGAGGCTGGTGGGGTGAAAAATGAGGACAAGGGGGACCCTATCATGGTTCTGGGAGGGAGAGGAAGGTGTGAGGGCAGAGGCGCGGGAGATGGGTCGGACACGGTTGAGGGCCCTGTCAACCACCATGGGTGGGAAACCTCGGTTAAGGAAGAAGGAAGACATGTCAGAAGTGCTGTTTTGGAAAGTGGCATAATTGGAACAGATGCGGCAGAGGCGAAGGAACTGAGAGAATGGGATGAAGTCCTTACAGGAAGCAGGGTGTGAGGAGCTGTAGTTGAGGTAGCTGTGGGAGTCGATTGGCTTGTAATAAACATTGGTGGACAGTCTATCACCAGAAATTGAGACAAAGGTCAAGGAAGGGAAGGGAAGTTTTGGAAATGGACCATGTGAAGGTGATGGAGGGGTGGAAATTGGAAGCAAAATTGATAAATTTTTCCAGGTCTAGATAAGAGCATGAAGCGGCACCGAAACAGTAATCGATGTAAAGAAAAAAGAGTTGTGGGAGGGGACCCGTGTAGGACTCGAACAAGGAATGTTCCACATACCCCATAAAGAGACAGGCATAACAGGGGCCCATGCGGGCACCCATAGCCGCACCTTTTATTTGGAGGAAGTGAGATGAGTTTAAGGAGAAATTGTTCAGTGAGAGAACAAGTTCAGTCAGATGGAGGAGAGTAGTGGTGGATGGGGATTGTTCGGCCTCTGTTCAAGGAAGAAGCAGAGAGCCCTCAGACCATCCTGGTGTAGGATGGAAGTGTAGAGGGATTGGACGTCCATGGTGAAGAGGAGGCGGTTAGGGCCAGGGAACTGGAAATTGTTGATATGATGTAGGGCATCAGAGGAATCGTGGATGTAGGTGGGAAGAGACTGGACAAGAGAGAGAGAGAGAACCAAATGGAAAGCAATGAAGGTGAATAGGGCAAAATAGACAAGCGGAAATCCTGTCGGAGAGAAGAGCAGTGCTTCTTTAAGGTGGGCATTCCTGGAAGAGAAATGGCAGTGAATTGAACACTAAGATAAAGGCAAAATACTGCAGATGCTGGAAATCTGAAATAAAAACAAAAAATGCTGGGAAATCTGGTTGCTCAGGTAAATGCCTAATTGGAATGTAATAGTGTCAGGCCTCCTGGAGAAAAGTGATACAGTGGTCCCACCAGTTCTTCAACTATTGTGCATGACCCATGTTGGCCACATTAAATCCTACCCAATGGTTCATGTTGATTACCTTTCTTCTGACCTTGGTGCCATATTTGAACCCAAGATGAGCTTCTGACCACATTTCCATGCCATTGTGAACACTGCCTATTTTCACTTACATCATTGCATGATCCTCACATCTGTTGCTGAAACTTTCATTCATGCCTTAGTTACCTCTCAGCTTGACAAGACCAAAGCAGCACTCGCAGGCCCCCCACGCTCTATTCTCAGTAAACATGAAATCATCCAAAACTTTGCTGCTTGTGTCCTATCTCTCACCAAGTGGGGCTCTTTTATCACCCCTGTAGTTGCTGATCTTCAGTAGCTCACAGTTAAGCATTGCCTCAATTTTGAAATTCTCATCCTTGTTTTCAAATCCTTTTGTGTCCTCAATAATTCTCAGCAGTCTCCTCCAGCCCCACAACCTTCTGAAATATCTGTGCTTCTCTAGATTGAGCCACCTGAGTATCTCTGATTTTAATTGCTGCACCACCGGTTACCATGCTTTCAGTACCTAGAGCCTAAGCTCTGGAAATTCCTACTGAACCTCTCTGCCTCTCTACCTTGCTTCCTTTTAGATGCTCCTTAAAACCTACCTTTTTAACCAAGCTTTTGCTCATAACCGTCTTCTGGGGCTCAGTGTCAAGTTTTGCTTTATGATGCTCATATGAAGTGCGGTAGGACATTTGCTTATGTTCCATGTGCTCTATAAAGTCATTGTCATTGTCCTTATCACCACAATGCTGGTTGATCACCCTTGTCCATCTCCTCCTGTTATTCCTCTTTCAATCTGGCTACGTTTAAGTCTCCATTGCATCCTTCCATCTAGTCGTATGTCTTCCTCCTCCTCTTCCTGGCAGTCCTATCTCCATCACTCCCCTCATCACTCATCCTCTCTCACTCCACAACAGATGACCGTACCATTTCAATCTCTTCATGGTTACTTGCTTCAATGCTCCAACAATCTTCACTGACCCGCTGATGTTCTGGCTCCTGATTTTGTCCTTTCTTGTTATTCCACACATCCATCGCAGCATTTGTATCTCTTTAGTATATCCATTCGTTGTTCTTCTCTTGATGTTACCAAAGTCTCTGCACTATATAACAAGGCCGGTCTCACAACTGTCTTGCAGATTCTTCCTTTCAGTTTCAGTGATACTTTTCTGTCACATGACACTCCACTGCACGTTTTCCAATTATTCCAACCAAGCTAATCTGTTCCTTAATTCCATTTTTATGCATCCTTCTTCTGCCTCCACTGACCCCAGGTACTTAAAAATACTCACCTTCTCCAAGTCTCCATCCAGAATCTTTACATCTCCACTCTGACCCTCTTTCCTAGACCTAAACTAACAGTCCATATATATTTGGCATTTGGCCCACTGACCTTCATACCCCTGTCTTCCAGTTCTTTTCACTCATGTTCTTTCTAATGTCAAGTTGTTTTATTTTAAATACTTGACCACGTTGAAGTTACCTTCCTGGTCTCAGTGCACATACTACTTGCAAAAGTGGAATTAACTACATAGTGGATCTGTGAGTTGCAGAAGAAAAGTATTGTTTCAGGACTTATTTAATTTTTCAAACAAACAGTTTAAACATATGTTTCTTGTTAGAAATTGTACAAGTACATATGAGATGGCTCCTTTGAGTTTTACTGGAGTTCTACCCAGTGGGTTTATCACTGCTGAAGGCCTTTTCAGCTTGTCTTGACTCCAGGTGGTGTGAAGGACTGGTGGAGAGGTGTTGGAGCCTGGCTCTGTTGTTGGGGAACCCCTCTGGCACAATTTATTGCTTACCATTTGCTGTGTGGGGCAAAGGTTCAATGGAAGGATATTCAACTTTTCGGAGCTGGAAACTGGATAGTCTTGTCAAGCTTGTTCTCACACCCATCTTTCCCTTTGCCCTTTCGCTCATCCTTTTTTCTGTCCACGCGCCCGCCCTTCTCCCTGCCCCGCCTTCGCCCTTCTCCCCTCCCCACCCTCGCCCTTCTCCCCTCCCCACCCTCGCCCTTCTCCCCTCCCGGCCCCCTCTCCCATCCCCTCCCGGCCCCCTCTCCCATCCCCTCCCGGCCCCCTCTCCCATCCCCTCCCGGCCCCCTCTCCCATCCCCTCCCGGCCCCCTCTCCCATCCCCTCCCGGCCCCCTCTCCCATCCCCTCCCGGCCCCCTCTCCCATCCCCTCCCGGCCCCCTCTCCCATCCCCTCCCGGCCCCCTCTCCCATCCCCTCCCGGCCCCCTCTCCCATCCCCTCCCGGCCCCCTCTCCCATCCCCTCCCGGCCCCCTCTCCCATCCCCTCCCGGCCCCCTCTCCCATCCCCTCCCGGCCCCCTCTCCCATCCCCTCCCGGCCCCCTCTCCCATCCCCTCCCGGCCCCCTCTCCCATCCCCTCCCGGCCCCCTCTCCCATCCCCTCCCGGCCCCCTCTCCCATCCCCTCCCGGCCCCCTCTCCCATCCCCTCCCGGCCCCCTCTCCCATCCCCTCCCGGCCCCCTCTCCCATCCCCTCCCGGCCCCCTCTCCCATCCCCTCCCGGCCCCCTCTCCCATCCCCTCCCGGCCCCCTCTCCCATCCTCTCGTGCCCGCCCTTCTCTCCGCCCTGCCCTTTCCTTTCACTTGAAGTTAGCCAACTGAGATAGTGTAAAAAGGTTGCGACCTGATTGTTCTAACTCTGTCATCCTAGGTGCAGCCTTTTCTGATCTACCTGCATTGGGAGGGAGAAGCTGGCCAGAATTGACTGGGAGATGAGCCTAGCAGGAAAGACAGTGGAACAGCAATGGCAGGAGTTTCTAGGAGTAATTTGGGGAGACACAGCAAAAATTCATCCCTAAGAAGAAGAAGCATACTAAAGGGAGGACGAGGCAACCAAGGCTGACAAGGGAAGTCAGGGACAGCATAAAAGCTAAAGAGAAAGCATGCAATGCGGCGAAGAGCAGTGGGAAACCAGGGGATTGGGAAGCCTACAAAGACCAACAGAGGACAACTAAAGAAGAAATAAGGAGGGAAAAGATTAAATGTGAGGGTAAACTAGCCAATAATATAAAAGAAGATTGCAAGAGTTTTTTTTGGATATATAAAGGGTAAGAGAGAGGCAAAAGTGGACATTGGGCCACTGGAAAATGACGCTGGAGAAGTAGTAGTGGGGAACAAAGAAATGGTGGAGGAACTGAATAGGTACTTTGCGTCAGTCTTCACGGTGGAAGACACGAGTAACATCCCCAAAGTTCAAGAGAGACGGTGGGGGCAGAGGTGAGTATGGTGGCCATTACCAAGGAGAAGGTGCTAGGAAAACTGAAAGGTCTGAAGGTGGATAAATCACCTAGACCAGATAGATTACACCCCAGAGTTCTGAAGGAGATAGCTGAAGAGATAGTGGAGGCGTTAGTGGTGATCTTTCAGGAATCACTGGAGTCAGGGAGGGTCCCAGAGGACTGGAAAATTGCTAATGTAACCCCCCTGTTTAAGAAGGGAGTGAGGCAAAAGATGGGAAATTACAGGCCGATTAGCCTGACTTCGGTCGTTGGTAAGATTTTAGAGTCCATTATTAAGGATGAGATTTCAGAATACTTGGAAGTGCATGGTAAAATAGGGCAAAGTCAGCATGGTTTCATCAAGGGGAGGTCATGCCTGACAAATCTGTTAGAATTCTTTGAGGAGGTAACAAGTAGATTAGACAAAGGAGAGTCAATGGATGTTATCTACTTGGACTTCCAGAAGGCCTTTGACAAGGTGCCGCACAGGAGGCTGCTCAGTAAGATAAGAGCCCATGGTGTTAGAGGCAAGGTACTATCATGGATAGAAGATTGGCTGTCTGGCAGGCAGAGAGTGGGGATGAGGGGGTCCTTCTCAGGATGGCGGCCGGTGACTAGTGGAGTTCCGCAGGGGTCAGTGTTGGGACCACAACTGTTCATTTTATACATTGATGATCTAGATGAAGGAACTGAGGGCATCCTGGCTAAGCTTGCAGATGGTACAAAGATAGGTGGAGGGACAGGTAGTATTGAGGAGGCGGGGAGGCTGCAGAAGGATTTGGACAGGTTAGGAGAATGGGCAAATAAGTGGCAGATGGAATACAACGTGGGGAAGTGTGAGGTCATGCACTTTGGTAGGAAGAATAGAGGCATAGACTATTTTCTAAATGGGGAGAGAATTCAGAAGTCTGGAGTGTAAAGGGACTTTGGAGTCCTAGTCCAGGATTTTCTTAAGGTTAGCTTGCAGGTTGATTTGGTAGTTAGGAAGGCAAATGCAATGTTGGCATTTATTTCGAGAGGACTAGAATATAAAAGCAGGGATATGCTACTGAGGCTTTAGAAGGCTCTGGTCAGACCACATTTAGAATATTGTGAGCAATTTTGGGCCACGTATCTCAGGAAGGATGTTCTGGCCCTGGAGAGGGTCCAGAGGAGGTTCACGAGAACGATCCGAGGAATGAAAGGCTTAACATATGGGGAACGTTTGAGGACTCTGGGTCTATACTCGATGGAGTTTAGATAGATGAGGGGGGGATCTGATTCAAACTTACAGAATACTGAAAGGCCTGGATAGAGTGGACATGGGGAAGATGTTTCCATTAGTAGGAGAGACTAGGACCTGAGGGCACAGCCTTAGCGTAAAGGGAAGACCTTTTAGAACAGGGAGAGAGTGGTGAATCTATGTAATTCATTGCCACAGAAGGCTGTGGAGGCCAGGTCATTGAGTGTATTTAAAACCGAGATAGATAAGTTCTTGATTGGTAAGGGGATCACAGGTTACGGGGAGAAGGCGGGAGAATGGGGTTGAGAAACTTATCAGTCATGATTGAATGGCGGAGCAGACTCGATGGGCCAAATGGCCTAATTTCTGCTCCTATGTCTTATGGTCTTATGGACTTAAAGAGCTGCAGGTGACCTACCCTGTGCTACTTACCACATGAAGTACTCAAAGCTGACTTCAGCTCTCAATGAAATGTGATTGTATTTGACATGAGCTTTATGTATTTAATGCAAGAAGTGTGAGCCAGTGGAAAGTTTGGTCCATGGGCCCTTTTTGGCCACCGCTGGCCTGTGCTAGGAGTAATGAGAAAAATGCTGAGTTGTATTTCTGGCACTAGTTCTCTTGAGAGAATGACTCACCTGTTAGGAAATTCTGGTATGGCTGAAGGTTTCCTGAATCTTGGCTGTGGCTCAGTTAATAAGTGCTTTCAATGTGAAAGTATCACCAGTGATCTCAAACAGAGTAAAGGTTAACAGTCCTCATAAATAGTTAAAGTGTGCTGGTAATGTCCCAAGTTGCATCTTCCACAAACACTCTCTAAATTATCCAACTTGCTACTGTTGCCCTGTGTTAAGTCTTTTCTTTAAAGGAAGCTTAATTTTGGTTACCTCCTGTGCCGCTACTGCTTGGTAGCTACCTTTTCTCACAGGAAATGCCTTCACACCTTTTCAACATTGATGGTAGTATATAAATGCAAGTTGTTTCAAAAGGAGAATTCTCTTGATGTAAACACTTGGCTCTGTTCTCCATTTGAAGGGCAGGGTTTTTTTTGGGGAGTCCTAGCAGCTGGTCCTCCTTTAACAATGTCTCCAGTTAAAAAAAATTGCCCGATTATTCACCTCACTTGAGGTTTGTGGGACTTTGTGCACAATTGGTTGCCAGGCTGACCTATATAGCAGTGGCTGTGTTTCAAAATGTAGTAAAGTACTTAAAGAGACAATAGAATGCTATATAAATTAATCAATTCTTTCTCCCTCCCAATCAAAAGTGTGCCACCAGGCACTGCCATTTTAATGCCTTGCAAATTGTGTTATTGTTCAACTGACTGGATAATGTCTTGTTTCTATTTTAGTTTCTCCAACGCATTTGTCAGTTGCCCAGATAATTGGTAATGCTGTAAGTTTCAGTAAGTGTTCTGTTATTGCAACATTGCCAACTGTTGCCTGTAGCGCAGACTCCCTGCAACTGTGTGCACAATGCATTACCAGGCCACTTAACAAGATGAATTGTTATCTACTAGAAATAGTGAATACCCTGGAATGATTGCAAAGCAGCTGTTGTATCGGAACACCTTAATGAGGTCGTTATTCATAGCAGGGCCCCAAAATGAGATTGCCGACTTGAACCCTTGGTTATTTTTTAAAAACATACAGTGTATTTTTTTCCTCTTTGCCTGTGGCAGAGGTCATGCTAGATACTCATCTCTACGATCCATGCACTTGTTTCAGGATTACACCTATTGTGAGATAATCAGTGTAGTTTATCAAATGATAATGAGCAGTTGATTAACAGGATCAACAGGATTTGTTTCTGTAAATGTAAAATTCTGGGGCCCTCTTAGTTAATTGTGTACAACTACATTATTAAGTGTCTAGCTTACAGTACCCTTTGTGAAACAAAATTGATAGAATGCTTTTGATTGACTTTGAAGTACCAGAAGTTTGTTAAATACCAAAGCTTTTTACCTGAAAAATTTATCACTTTGCCTTTCAAAAAAAATTCTTTCGAGTTATCAACAGTCTCAGAATGTAACTCTGTCGAGTACATTCACAGTTCTTGGTTTCCGGGAGTGGGACATGAACCCACAACCTTCTGATTCAAAGGCGAGGGTGCTATGAACTGAGCCACAGCTGACACCTCCCACTTTGCCTTTCAACTGGATGTAAATCTTAAAGCCTGAATATGAGGGACGTTGCCAGATTTGATGAACAGCTATTTTGTCCATTGAACCTTAGAAAGCCCTTCATATACATAGGATTTTTTTTATAAAAGCAAAAAACTGCGGATGCTGGAAATCCAAAACAAAAATAAAAATACCTGGAAAAACTCAGTAGGTCTGACAGCATATGTGGAGAGGAACACAGTTAACATTTCGAGTCCGTATGATTCTTCAACAGAACTAAGGAAAAGTAGAAAAGAGGTGAAATATAAGCTGGTTTAAGGACTGAATATTGAGTTCAACAATTTTAGATCATGAACTTTCTCCTCCATCCCCACCCCTTTTCTGATCCTCCTTTTTTCCAATAATTTATATAGATTTTTCTTTTCCCACCTGTTTCCATTATTTTTAAATGTATTTCCATCCATTGTTTTATCTCTACCTTTTAGCCTATTTTGATCCCTTCCCCCCACCCCACCCCAACTAGGGCTATCTGTACCTTACTCGTCCTGCTTTCTACCCTTAATGTCACCTATTAGCACATTTCTTAGCTAATATCACCACCGTCAACACCTCTTTGTCCTTTTGTCTATGACATCTTTTGGCTATCTTCACCTATCACTGGCCCACTATCCAGCTCTACTTGTCCCATCCCCCCTTAAACCAGCTTATATTTCACCTCTTTTCTATTTGTCCTTAGTTCTGTTGAAGAGTCATACGGACTCGAAATGTTAACTGTGTTCCTCTCCGCAGAAGCTGTCAGACCTGCTGAGTTTTTCTAGGTATTTTTATTTTTGTTTAGGATTTTCTTTATTTAGTGTGTGCTAACCATCTGCCATTTTCAGTCACGCAAACCCAGTTAGATACCACAGTTAATTCTGTAGAAACTCAGAATGCTGACGGAAGACTGCTCTTCCTATCTTTGGTTATTTATTTAAGTAACTCATTACCTTTTTTAAATTGCAGAAATAGTTAACTGGGTCTCCCACATTAGCCCCGACACATAAAAATTGGTAATGTTCTCTGGTATCACTGACCTTCCCAACCGCTCCATTCTCTTAGTTGCATTCCCAAATCTCCCACTAACTATGGCCTCAAGATTCCCTTAACTTTTTCAATTATGGGATTAAAGAGAAAAATAAATTCATATTATACAGTAATGAGAATTGTAAAGTGGTAGTTTGATTTTTTTAATCTGATAACATGAAGTATTTAAAAGACTACACAATTAAGGAAAGGTCAAA
Source organism: Cetorhinus maximus (assembly GCF_964194155.1). Lineage (NCBI taxonomy): Eukaryota > Metazoa > Chordata > Chondrichthyes > Lamniformes > Cetorhinidae > Cetorhinus > Cetorhinus maximus. Next base: position 49,681,473 of record NC_135898.1, read on the forward strand.
TGACTCAATTAGCATGCATGTTTAATTACTATTTATAAATTAATAAACTAGAGACTAAAATGAATAAATCTAATTTTTAAGATAACATATTCAAAATTTTAATTTATGGATTAAGTGGCGCTCTCTTTGAACTTATCAATTAACTACACCAACATAAATTCTAATATCCTAATGTTATCTAATGTATAAAGCCTATGTTATTAGTATGTATGGATGGCTGGGTAGAGGAAGAGCAGCAAAGTGTTAATATAGAGCAGTTCATTTGTCTTATTGTTTAATTTTGGAAACACGTCAAACTGCCATGTCTTTATAATTTTAAACTTTGTTTAATACATGTAACTGATAAACTTATAAAATCTTGGTATCATTAATATGCCTTTGGTGGTAGAGATTAATGTGCATTTAATTTTTAAGTATGTTTTTAATAATTTATTGTCAGTTGTGCCTCAATTGGGTAGCATTCTGGCTCTTGAGTCAGAAGGTTATGGTTCAAATACAACTCCAGAGACTTGAGTATTAAAATCAAGGCTGAAACTCCAGTTCAATATTAAGGGGATGCTACACTGATGAGTGTTAAATTCCAATAGTTGTTTAGAAATGAAGACCAAAACCAAGACAAACTCCTTCAGACAGAGTTTTATTGCTTGTCATAAAACTCTCCACAGACTCCACTAGTCTCAGCTGTTATCCCTTTTATACAACCAAATGGGTACTTAGTTAAACAACCTAATAATTAGCAATTGAACTTCTTTAACTGTTTCCTTCCCTAACAGATATCCCTCTTCTTAAAAAGAAAGTAAACCCGAGTTTATATAATCACACAAAAAAGGCAATAACAAACATCAATGTATATTTTTAATGCAATAAATTGACCTTATTCCCCTTCTTAAAAAACACATGTACAGATATGTCCACACAAATTAAGTATTTTTTCTTAAAGAAAAAGACATCCCTTTTTGAGGATCTCTAGTAACTTATTGGAGTTTTTGGTGAAGCAGTCAGAATTGGTAGCTGCTATCAGTCCATTTGATCTTGGCAATCTTCTTATTCTCAAGCATCTGTTTTAAGTTTGCAATGTCAATTTGCAATCTCTCCTCGTTAACACACTTTGTAGAGTGAACATTTTCTCCAAAATGACTTATCTATAAGACATTTGATAGGTACCATCCCTGAATACCCTTCTCCATTTAAAACTTCTGCCAGTAACTTTGATATAAAGGATGCCATATCTATCACCTCAATAAGGGCGAGAGTCTCTACTGCTAATGTACTTTTCACAACTCTTCGTATCTTTTTAGATTCCCATGCCAAAGGGCAGCATTTGCATTTTGCCCCCCATGAGAAATATTATAAATCCTTCCGCACACGAAAATCCATCACATAGATTTGCATTAAAGACACATCCCTGAACACAGTTTCATCTTTCTAATATCACCCAAAGATGGGAATTTCAAAACACACTGCTCCATTTTTAATTTTATCAATGTTTTGATTGCTCGAATGGTTTCTTCAACTTTGGGATCGTTTGTTTTAGTGCTCAGTTCCAAAACATCAAAACTGACGCCTGGCCTTGTTTGTTTGCCTAGCCAATTGAGTTGCCCAATTAGACTTGAGTTCCTCTTTTTCTGTTTCAGAAGCCGTTGTAACTCTTTCGAGTTATCAACAGATCGCATGTAACTCTTTCGAGTACATTCACAGTTCTTGGTTTCCGGGAGTGGGACATGAACCCACAACCTTCTGATTCAAAGGCGAGGGTGCTATGAACTGAGCCACAGCTGACACCTCCAGAAGCCATTGTATCTCCTGGGAAACTCTTTCAAGTTATCAACAGTCACAATTGCAACTCTTTCGAGTACAATCACAGTTCTTGGTTTCCGGGAGTGGGACATGAACCCACAACCCTCTGATTCAAAGGCGAGGGTGCTATGAACTGAGCCACAGCTGACACCTCCAGAAGCCGTTATATCTCCTGGGAAGCCCTACCATGACTAATTGCAATGGGATTGATATTCTCTAAATAGGATTGCTGATGTAAAAGGACATGTGATCCACTCTGCCTGATTCCAATCTGGTGTACTTAAATACACCAGAAGCCTGACTTCCAATTTTAAACTCCGTTCTGAGCCCATTAAGGGCAACTGTTTCAAATTTGCTACTACCACCCCACAAAAAAATCATCTACATGCATCATAAAGATGCCTTCAAGTTTCCCTCCATGGTGCCAATAAAACATTGCCAGGTCTGCTTCCAACAGCCCAACTTTAACAAAACTGACCTCACTGAGAAATACCAAACTCTGGAGGCATCATTTAAACCGTATACACATTTATTTGGGTTCCAGAGAGTCCCTTCTGCATTGGGTGCCTCTTTTGGTGGATGGAAGAAAACTTCCCTTTAGGTTGGTGTCCCTGCAAAAAAGCAGCTTTAATATCAGTGGACTTACACTCCCAAGCATTTGTAGCTTATAGAGCGATAAAGACCTTCAGCATAACTTTCCCTGCCATAGGTTATATGCTATGTATCTCTTATATCCTGGCCATCCAATTTTTCTTCAAATCCTCGTGCCACTAGCCTGGCTTTAGCTTTAGAAGTCCCATCAGGAAGCACCTTTTCTGTGCATATCCGTTTATGAGATGGAGCTGATTGTCCCCTATCTGGCACCTCTGTGTGTACCCCAAATTCTTTCCAACTATGTAGTTCTTGCTGTTTGGCATCTTTATTAATTTATTGTCTAATTTGTTTGAAGCTACTAAGACTTCTCAATCACATGGGCTTCTGCTCCTTGTAGCATTACCAGTCTGTGCCATATTCTTTGACCTTGTTAAGCGATGCCCTCCATCCTGCCTTCTTTCACGCTCAGGACCGCTATCATTTGATCTCCCTCCTGCAATCATTTGATCTCCTTCTCCCATTTATAGATTTCCTTTCAACAGTTCGCGATCTCTTCCTAGAGGCATGTTCACTCCCCGACCCATTGTCTGAACTGATACTGCGTTTCTGTGCCTTCCATTTTTGTACTTCATGTTTCCAATCCATAGGTGTAACCTTCTGTCCTTTTATATCATACATTTAACCAGTTTTTATATTTTCCAGTGGCCTTCCCTGCTCTACCTACAATCGTCGCTTCCCAGCATTGACTTGCCCCTTCTGGCAAGTACGTAACTTTAGTGCCAGCTTTCGGCAATTGTCCTCTGGGACAAATTGCCTCATCTTCTTCGTCCGAATTACTGTCTCCACCTTCAGATACCCTGTCAACTTCAACTACCTGGTCCTCACAATCATGCAACATATTGTATGAGGAGTACACAGTTCCTCGTCCCTTCCTACAACACTTTCTGAACCTGCAAATTTGTAGTTCGCGCCTACTAACCTCGATGAGTGTACCTGAATAGTCTGGTTCCCATGTTGTAAAATGACTATTTTACCATCTTATAATCTTTCCTGGGCCTTTCCACTCATTAAGCCCTTTTTTATAGTATACCATGTCCTCCTGATTGAAAATAGTTACTGATGGATGTATATTGTGTCTTAGAGCTTGCTGAATTCTTTCTGAAACTTCGTCTTTAAGGAACGCTCTTCTACCCGCGTGTAGTGGATTTAAATGCTCAGAAAAGGTAGAGCTAATCGTAGCTCCCTCCCAAGCTGGAAGTGGATTGGGAGCAGCTACTTGCAGATTAAACTATGTCAGAGCAGTGGGAGGCTTTCAAGGAGGAAATAGTGAGAGTACAGGGCAAACATGTTCCCATAAAGACAAAGGCGGGGACCAAGTCCGGAGAACTCTGGATGTCAAGGAACATAAAGGTTAAGATTAAGAAAAAAAAGAAGGTTATGGCAGATACTGAGGGCTCAGTACGACAGAGTCCCTAGAGGAGTATAAAAAGTGAAGAGGGGAACTTGAAAAGGAAATTAGGAAAGCTAAGAGAGTGCATGAGACAGCATTTGTGGGTAGAATAAAGGAAAACCCAAAGGTTTTTCTTTAAATATATAAAGAGCAGTAGAATAACTAGGGAAAGAGTAGGCCCAATTAGGACCATAGAGGTAATGTGTGTGTGGACCCGGAAGACGTGGATGCAGTCCTCAATGGATACTTTGCGTCGGTCTTCACAATGGAAAAGGACGACGCAGGTATAGACATCAGGGTGGAGGACTCTAAAGTGTTAGAGGAAATTAACGTAGAGAGAGAGAGGAGGTACTATGGTGTTACTTAAAAGTGGATAAATGTATCCCAGGCCATTGAGGGAGACAAGGGAAGAGATATCAGGGGCCCTGCAGTAATTTTCAAATCCTCTCTGGCCACAGGTGAGGTGCCAGAGGACTGGAGGACTGCTAACGTTGTCCCGTTATTAAAAAAGGGAAGGGATAGGCCAGGAAATTACAGACCAGACAATCTAACCTTGGTGGTGGGGAAGTTACGAGAAAGAATTCTGAGGGACAGAATATATCTGCACTTGGAGAGACACAGATTAATCAGAGATAGTCAGCATCAATTTGTTAAGGGAAGGGCATGTTTGACAAATTTGATTGAATTTTTTGAGGAGGTAACCAAGGGTTGTTGAGGGTATTGCATTTGATGTGGTCTACATGGACTTTAGCAAGGCAGACTGGTCAAGAAAGTAAAAGCCAATGGGATCCAAGGCAAAGCGGCACGTGGGATCCAAAATTGGCCGAGAGGCAGGCAGCAGTAGATGATGGTAGAGGGATGTTTTTGTGACTGGAAGTCTGTTTCCAGTGAGGTTCCGCAGGCCTCGGCGCTGGGGCCCTTGCTGTTTGCAGTGTACTTAAATGATTTGGACTTAAATGTTGTAAATCAAGAAGTTCACGGATGACACGAAAATTGATAGGGTGGTAAATACTGCAGGAGGATATCAATGGACTGGTCAGGTGGACAGAGCAGTGGCAAATGTAATTCAACCCAGAAAAGTGTGAGGTGATGCATTTGGGGAGGGCTAACAGTGCAAGGGATTACACTATGAATGGTAGGACCCTGGAAAGCACTGAAGACCAGAGGGACCTTGGTGTGCATATCCATTGATCCCTGAAGGTAGCAGGGCAGGTAGATAAGGTCATTAAGAAGGTATATGAGATACTTGCTATTATTAGCCAAGGGGTAGAAAACAAGAGAAGGGAGGTTATGCTGGAACTGTATAAAATGCTGATTAGGCCACAACTGGAGTACTGCGTGCAATCTGGTCACCACATTATAGGAAGGATGTGATTGCACTGGAGAGGTGCAGAGGTGATTTACCAGGATGCTGCCTGGACTGGAGGGTCTGAGCTGTGAGGAAAGATTGGATAGGCTGGGGTTGTTTTCCTCGGAGTAGTGAAAGTTGAGAGGGGACCTGATAGAGGTATATAAGATTGAGGGGCATAGCTATGGTGCATAGGAAAGCAATTCTTCCATTTAGTAGAGGAGTCAATAACCAGTGGACATAGATTTAAGGTAAGAGGTAGAAGGCTAAGAAGGGAATTGAGGAGAAACCTTTTCACCCAGAGGGTGGTGGAAGTCTGGAACTCACTTCATGAAAAGTGTGGCCGAGTCAGAAACCCTCATAATATTACAGAAGTATTTAGATATTCGCTTGTGGTGCCATAGCCTCCAGGGCTATGGGCCAAGTGCTGGAAAATGGGATTAGTGTAGTCAGATCTTTGTTGACTAGCGCAGACACGAAGGGCTGAATGGCCTCCTTCTGTGCTGTAAATGTCTGAGTCTGTGATCATTCAGGACTGAAGGAATTTTGGGGTTTCTACCAAAAACCAACTGATATGGACTATAGCCCCCAATCATCTGCAGTGAATCCTTGACATGGACAGCCCATGCTAAAGCCGATGTTAATTTAAGCTTGGCCTATCAGCCAATATTTTATGAAGCATCTCATCTATAATCGTGTGATTCCTTTCATACACTCCATTACAAAAGGGCTTTCAGCTGCGGTATTTATAATGATTATATTCATGTGTTTGCACATATCCTAGAACTCGTTGTTAGCATATTCCCCCCATTATCAGGGAGGAATTTTGCTGGTGGTCCCAATCTGGTCCCTGTCCACTTCTCCATTACCTGATCCACAATTATTTTCTTTTCTTTACTGTATATGATTGTCGACTGGCTAAACCTTGTTGCCAAATCTACAGAATGTAAAATAAAAAATGTTCTTTTCTTTATCCCACACTTTCAAATTCATCGCCACAATTTCATTGAAATCCCTCGCTAAAAGTAGATTCACTATCGGCTGTGATGATGTCCTTCTGTATTTCTTACATATATCACAGGTATTGCTAATCTCCTCTATAAGTTTAGCATACTCTACATCCCTTAGCAAAATTCTTAATCCTTGTGAAGAAGGGTGGGCAAATTGCAGATGCAATTTTAACACAATTTGCTTTTTGTCTTCCAAATTCCTAGCACTTGATGCTAATAACACTTCTTTAATTTCCTTAGTAGAAAAGTTAGGTTTCATTAAAGGAATACAGTAGTGTCCAGATTGTGTAAATTGTAAATCCACAGGTTTTCCCAAATACAATGGCCTTGTCATTTTCCATGTCCAGCTTCATTTGCACTTTCTTCATCGATGGTCTGCTCAACAGTAATGGCATTTCGCTAGACACGACATCTGTGCTGATGAAATGATTGACTCCAGCTATCTTACAGGGAATCACTACCCTTTTAAAATATTTTAGGGTATTATCATTTCCAAATCTAAAACTGGTGAACTCTGAAATTCTTTAACCTTATTCCGGTCCTTGTCATTTAAGGAGCCAAGGAAGCATTTTAACCAGCCTATACCACAGACTGTAGATGTGCATCTGCTATCTAGCACCGCACTGTTGAAGGATTCTACCACCAAGACAATCATCACTGGGCTGAAACCTCTTATAACTAATACAATGCCCTCTCTTTGGTCAATATCTCCATCTTCTTCTAAGTCTTCTGTTTCCTGTTTAATTATCAACACCTTATATTTAGGACAGTTCATTGCATAATGGTATTTTGAGTTGCATCTAAAATACCGATTGACCATACCCTGGACATTTCTGGGATTTATTCTTCTGTCGTAAATCCCTAATTCTTTTCTCCTGCCATAATTGTCCAAGGTGTTTCTGTTGCCATTTTTTTCTAGTTAAAAATCTCCTTTCGTAATGACACCTGCACCCTGTTTCTAAACAATCTCGCCATCCCGTTAACATTGTATGCTCCATTTTCTGTCTTACTGCCGAATGGATTTGCACCATGAACGCTGCCGGAAAGGAGTGTTTTCTGAGGATTTTTTTTAGAACCTCTGACATCGGTTCAAGCAGTGTGTGTCCTTCTGCAAACTTAAGTCCTGTTAGAACTAGAAGTCTGTACATATTCGATACTTTGGCACAGTCTAGCAACTTGAACGCCAGCAATGATTGGGGAATTTCTAGATGGAACTTTTGCAATCTTTTTTTCTTTATTCATGGGATGTGGGCATCGCTGGCTAGGCCAGCATTTATTACCCATCCCTAATTGCCCTTGTTCAGAGGGCATTTAAGAGTCAACCACATTGCTGTGGGTCTGGAGTCACATGTAGGCCAGAACAGGTAAGGACAGCAGATTTCCTTCCCTAAAGGACATTAGTGAACCAGATGGGTTTTTACAACAATCGACAATGGTTTTATGGTCATTAGACTTTTTTAAATTCTAGATTTTTATTGAATTCAAATTCCACCATCTGCCATGGCAGGATTTGATTTGAACCCAGGTCCCCAGAGTATTACACTGGGTCTCTGGATTACTAGACCAGCGACAATACCACTATGCCATCGTCTCCCCTGAATCTTGCATATAGTCTATTGAGCTCCATTATATAATCTTCTATGGAACTTTCTTCCAACTTTCTAAATTTGTCGAAATCGGACCATGCTTCGTAAGCATTTAACAAATCATCTTTTTGATGGATCTTATAATGTTTCCAAACCTTCATCCATGTCCAAATGCTCAGGCTCCAACTCCGAAAATACTTTGCATCTTATTTTGCTTTTGTAAGGCAATGAAATGCCAAGGCCATTCCCTGATTTTTCTTTGGCAAGGATGTAACTCGTGTCCACATAGTTACTTCGTTCTTCCGTTGCTCATAGGGTTCACTCTCAGAAAACATCGGTGGGTAATCATACCCCAAAACTCTACATTTTGGTTCCGCCATTCTCCTTTTTTTGCCTTCAAACCACTTTGATCTTAAAGTTAACTCCAAATACAGTCTTTTGTCCAAAGAAAGCTTAGTTTCCAATCTTTTATTTAGAAGCAGCAACCATTCTCTGCTACCACTGTTAAGTTCCAATAGTTGTTTACAAATGAAGACCGAAACTAAGACAGACTCCTTCAGACAAAATTTTATTGCTTGTCATAAAATTCTCCACTGACCGCACTAGTCTCAGCTGTTATCCCTTTTATATAACCAAATGGATACCTAGTTAAACAACCTGATATTTAGTAACTGAACTTCTTGAACTGTTTCTTTCCCTAACAATGAGATGTTAAACTGAGGCTCCGTACGGCATCTCGGGTTGAGGTAAAAGACCCCATGGCACTATTTTGAAGAAGAGTAGGGAAGCTATTCCTGGTGTGCTGGCCAATATTATTCCTCATCAAACTCACTGAAACAGATTATATGTTCATTATTACATTGCTGTTTGTGGGAGCTGGCTGCGTGCATTTTGGCTGCTGCCTTTCCTGCATTATAGCAGTGACTACACTTCAAAAGTGCTTCATTGTCTGTAAAGCACTTTGAGATATACTGTGGTCTTCATCGTTAAGACCTAGTTTTATTTTTGATTTTTTTCTTTTAAGCAATGAGTTATGTATTGGTTCTCTACCAAGAAAATTGTGCAGCCATTTACAGCAACTTGGATACAATATTCTCCTGATGCATTTAGTTCTGTTTGCCCTCTTACATTAGCATTCTTTGTGTCTCTTAATTTTTTGTTGCCTTATCATTGATTTATCATTAGGATTCTGCACTCTTGCTGATGTCACCCAATTCTATCATTGTGTGTTCTCCGTCAGAGTTGTTGCTACACTTTTCAACTATCCATCACTGGGGCTGAAAGCAGCAGAACTTTGCTGCTGCTTAACATTGGCAAAACCAAAGTCATTCTTTCCAGTTTATGCCAGCACCTACATGATTGTGGCCTCAACTCCCATCCATTAGTTGTATAACTGTATTTTGAGAGTTACACATGGCTCATTTATCTTTAGTAAAATGAATTTGCTAGGTACTTTAAACTTAAGACGAGGTCTGATTTGATGATCTGTTACTTTAAAGGCTGGGTTAAGATTTTATAAGTGCACAAGATAAATGCAGCAGCTTCAAGCAATTGCCAGGCAAGATTTGCTGTTTATTTCCTGAACAAATAAAGCTTGCCCAGATGTTGGGAATGATAGATACTTCTGAAGGTATGGGGAATTTGGAATTATCCATGAGAGTAATTTGCGATATGAGAGCTGGAACAGTATAAAAGTGAAAGGTTTGAAGGGACCCTCAAAGCTCCCTATAAGTGCAGGTTCTTTCTAAGTTTGGAGTGAACTTGTAGTGCTGGGAGAAGTTGCAAGGATGGGATTGAGTGAAACCATAGGCAATTTAAACTCAAGGGTGGTAATTTTAAATTTGAGGTTGTGGGAGATTATAGCAGATTATCAGTGAAACCAGGAGTGATGGGAGAGCAGGACCTTGTGCAGAATAGAATATGGACAGTGTGGCAGAGCTGAAATTCATGGAAAGTGAAAAATAGGCTGGCGGGGAGAGTATGGTGATGACAAATGGATGCTTGTAGGCATCAATGGCAGATGGGCTGAGCTGGATGTGGGTTGTGTTATGGGGTGGAAGTTGGGAGTCTTTTGAGGTCAGAATCTTAGTTTGGGGTCAAATAGAATGCTGAAACTTTGTATAGCATGGTTCAGCTTGAGATAATGGCTAGAAAAATGGATATATTCAGCGGCAAGGGCACAGGGCTTGTGTCAGGGCTGAAGATGATAACTTTGGTCTTCTCTATATACAATTGGCGGAAATTGCATCTAATCAGGAAGAGAAATTGGAGAGTCAGCAGTTTACTGGGAATGGAATTAATTAGTGTAATGAATGGTATGAGTTTGGAAATGGGGGAGATATTTGAGGGTGCAGGCAAGTTGCAAATGAAAGCAGGGGAGGCTTAGGAAGATTGAAGCTATTGTTTTTAACCCCTGCTCCAAATTCTGTTCCATATATACTGACTCAAACCCTCTCCCTGGCAACATTCTCAGATTTAGTCAGTCTGCTCACAGCCTTGGTGTCACATTTGACCCTGAGATGAGCTTCTGATCTCATATTCATGCCATCTCTAAGACTGCCTATTTCCACCTATGTAATGTTGCTTGACTTTGCCGCTGCCTCAGCTTATCTTGGTAGGGAGGTCATGTTGGAGTTGTATAGAACCTTGGTGAGGCCACAGATGGAGTACTATGTGCAGTTCTGGTCACCACATTATAGGAAGGATGTGATTGCACTGGAGGGGGTGCAGAGGAGATGCATTAGGATGTTGCCTGGGCTGAAACATTTAAGTTATGAAGAGAGGTTGGATAGACTTGAGTTGTTTTCATTGGAGCAGAGAAGTCTGAGGGGGGCGACCTGATCGAGGTGTACAAGATTATGAGGGGCATGAACAGGGTGGATAAGGGAGCAGCTGTTCCCCTTAGTTGAAGGGTCAGTCACAAGGGGACAAAAGTTCAAGGTGAGGGGCAGGAGGTTTAGGGGGGATGTGAGGAAAAACTTTTTTACCCAGAGGGTGGTGACGGTCTGGAATGCGCTGCCTGGGAGGGTGGAGGTAGGTTGACTCACATCCTTTAAAAAGTACCTGGATGAGCACTTGGCACATTCAAGGCTATGGGCCAAGTGCTGGTAAATGGGATTAGGTTGGTAGGTCAGGTGTTTCTCACGTGTTGGTGCAGACTCGATGGGCTGAAGGGCCCCTTCTGCACTGTGTGATTCTGTGATCTGCTGCTGAAACCATCATCCGTGCCTTTGTTACCTCCAGACTCAACTATTCCAATGCACTCTTGGCTGGTCTCCCAAGTTCTATCCTCCCTGAATTTAAGGATGCAGGAGGTAGGGAGAGGGGTTTATCTTGGCACTTGGTAGTGGCAAAAAAGACACTGGGCATTATCTTGTAGAGTGGTGAATGATTTTAGCAGAGGGGAGTGAGGCCTGTTAGATCTGGCGATAGATGACTCGACCAGCTGTGCATTCAATAAACTCCACTTTCGGCCCCTTGGACTTAGTCCAATGGTGGCCGATCATATGGTGGAAGGATGTTGCGTTCTTTGGGTTGACAATGTACAGTCACATATCTGGCTCTATGTTACATAATTCTGTTAGAAGTGATACCTAAAGAGGATCTATACTTAATCAATTTGATTAGTAGTAGGTAATAACAAATATTCAGATTGTGGCACAGGCTGAATTGAGGGTTTTTGCATTTTTATCACTTTGGTGGGTGTGGGGTCTTCCAGGAGTTGGCCTGGGCCAATCTAGCAAGTTCACTTTGGCAAAAGCAAAATACTGCATATGCTGGAAATTGAAATAAAAACAGAAATTGCTGAAAACACTCAACAGCCAAGGCAGCATCTGTGGAGAGAGAAACAGTTAATGTTTCAGATCGTTAAAAATGTTAAAGAATGCAGGAAAATCTGAGTATTATAAGACTGAAAACAATATCTTTTGTTGCAATTGTTTAAATGGTCTTGTCACCAACTGCATGAGATTGACACTTGGGGAACAAGTGATAATTGCAAAATACAAAACTGGCTATCTTTAGCTAAACTAGTGAGCTCTTCACCCTTTAGGATCAGAGCTTACAGTTCAGCCCCATTGTTTAAAAATTTTCTGTGCTTTTACAGATTTTAAACTTTCATTCAATTTCACATATATCTGAGCACGGACGCCTAGAATTCAAATATTGATTTATATTGTTATGTTAAAAGACAGAAAACCATATTTCTTGCTAGAATAGAACGCCTTCTCACAATCTAATTCAAATCTTTTGCTTTAACTCCATGCTCCTTTTCTTCATCTCACGCTTCAGATTACTGTGCTGCCACAAAATAGTTTTTGAAAGAGTATGCACACACTGACATGCATCACTGATTTCAGATAACTTCGATATAAACTAATAAAACTAGCATACGACTGCAAAACTTTGCCTTGGGGCTTTTTTCCATAATACTGGCATTTTGGAATAGCATTTTTTTTTGTTCGTGACCAATTCAAATGTGAAGCCTATTTGAATGTACAAAATTGTAGTAGTGGCAGCAATTGCAGCACCACAGCAGTGCCTGCGGTGTGCATAATGACCTGACCTAAGGCCCACAGGTTGGACGCTTAAAAGCGAAACAAGTGAGAACAAGAATCTTAGTTTTCAAACTGAAGATTTGGAGCCAGAATGGAGGAAGAGGTAGCTTGAGAAAATTGAAGGGAGAGGCCTAAACCATTTTAAGCATGAAATTACTTTAAAATTGTAAAGGAAGGATCAAAAAGGCAAACTCGGCATGAACGACAAACGCTATTCTTGCATGTTTTATTGTTTGGCATTTGCTTAGTGCCATAAGGACTGAATGTTCTCTTGTAGTATTCAGTCTGTGTCCATGTCCAGTTCAATTTCAGATTTTAAGGCATAGCCATTGATTCAGTTATTTTTCATGTTTGGAAATAGTTTATATTTCAGACCAGACCAGTGCGGTGATCGCATTCAAACTGCTGACAAATCCGAATTAAACTACTACAGACTTATCAGCCTTACTTAAATTTCATGTAGAGTAATGGAATTTATTATTGAGTGTGACTTGAGGATTATCTGTACAATAATAAATTAGACTCCCGTTACAATGGATTCAGAAAGGGGATACCCTCGACTTCATTGAGGAAGTGACATTCTAATTGGGCGGCGGTAAGCCAAACCAAGTTTTACGCCCAAACTTCCAGAAAATATTTGAAGATGTTAAATCTTGGGTTTGGATGGGAAATTGGCTGAAAAGCATTACACAAGAGGTACTTGCGGTTCCTTAATTGCCGCTGGGTCAAAATCCTGGAACTCTCTTCCTAACAGCACTCTGGATGGACTGCAGTGGTTCAAGAAGGTGCCTCACTGCCACCTTCTCAAGGGCAATTGGGGATGAGCATAAACTTGTTAGAAGAGTTACCTAGGTCAGATGTTGCATTTGAGTGCTTTGTCTGAGACACGGAGAAATTCGAGCATTGAAGGAAGTGCAAGGAAGAGGCATAAGACTGAGGTCTGAATTAGGACAAAGATTGGAGAGACTTGGGCTTTTTAGGCTTCAAAAGAAGTGTCTGAGAGCTGATTCTGCAGAAGTATGCCAATAGTAAATGACATGGGAAAGGTAAATCCTGCCAATTAATTTAAATCATGAGAGTAGAACAAGGGGCCACAGGTTTAATGAAAGACACACTTAGGACTGACCTTAGTACGTGCTTCACGCAAGGAATGATCAGCAGTGGAAAGGATAGCTGGATGAAATAGTGGAGGTGAGTACCGTAAAATCATTTAGAGTCCAATTAAATGCTGCATTGGGGGAACTTTAGGCCATTCTGGTTGGATATACTAAGGTAAAGATAAAGAAAGGTATCTAGCCTAATTTTCTTATCTTAGGCAGCAAGTATTGCAGCTTGAAAGCAAAGCTATTCAAAGGTTATATGTGAATTATTAAGTGTCTAGCCCTCAATAACCTATGTGAAACAAAATTGATAAATTACTGTTCCTTAGACTTTTAAGTACTAGAAATTAATAAAATCGTAAATCCTTTTTGGAGAAAAGTTTATCATTTTGCCTTTTGGCTGGATTGAAATCATAAAACTTGAACTATGAAGGACCCTATAAGACTCAATCAGCAGCTGCTTCAGTCATTTGAAACTTTGAAAACCCTTTACATTGATAGATATTCTTTAATTGTAGTAGCAGGTCAAACACGACAGCATTGCAACACTATATGTTGTGTGAGGTCTGTGGCATCTAATTATGCAAGTGATGATGTTGGCATCCTCATTCATTTTGGTCGCTATTTAAAGCACAGCTTATGAAAAGTTACCAAAAATACTTCAGTGATGAATTCAAAATGCTTTTGTGTCTCTGTTTGATTTCCCAAAGTATTTTTGGACAGGTTCAATTATCTCCATTGCATTGTGAACTGAAATGCTAATAAATAAGCCCTGTCCTAGACTACATACAGCTTCTCTAAACTGGCCTATAGATTACATGTCTAGTGCTTGCAGATATGATTATTTAGTATTGACATTAAAAAATTGGTAAAATAACAATGAAAATGTAACTTTGCATGCCATGAGTTAAATCCTTCCAAACCCGTGACCTCTACCACCTCGAAGGTCAGGGGCAGCAGATGCATGGGAACACCACCACCAGCAAGTTCCCCTCCAACCCGCACACCACCCTAGCTTGGAACTGTATTGCTGTTCCTTCACTGTTGCTGGGTCAAAATCCTGAACTCCTTTCCTAACAGCACTTTGGGTGCTCCTACGCCACATGTCCTGCAGCAGTTCAAGGTGGTGGCTCATCACCAGCTTCTCGAGGGAAAATAGGGATAGGTAATAAAATGCTGGCCTAGCCAGTGATGCTCACATCCTGTGAAAGAATAAATTTTTAAAAAATCTTACTCTTGTTAGTGATAAATTTTGGCCAGTACTGAGTGTGATTACTCTTGATGCCGATTTGGAAAAAGAAAGCTGAATTTGGTTACCAGGAAAATATATTTTCATCATCTCTATTTGAACTTGAATTCATTGTTTGTTCCAGTAAATTTTGGAACTAATACAATATCATTTGATTGAACTGACAAACTACCATTTTTGTCTGAGTTTTGGAGCAATGTTCTCAGCTTGAATTTACAGGAGGACAAAATCAGTTGATAAACGTTTCTGCATATTTATAACCTGCAGAAATAGATTATTTAAGTCATTTAAACTCTAGGTAAATGGTTGAGAGTCTCTTAAAATGCTGTAACTCTCAGGATTTGTGTAACTGCATGAATCACTTGGACAACAGTAATCTGAAGTTTGGGAGCTTCTTGAACACGCTGCCCTATATGTTAATTTTAAAATATACCAGCATGTCAATACACAGTTTGTTCTTTTTTCCAATGTCCTATCAAATGTATCACTTAATTTTCAGTATAGACATAGGGCCAGGGTTATTGAGTCTTTGCAAATTTGACAGTATTGCCAGCCAACAGGAGAGATAATGGAGTTTTTCAGATATATGATGCATGTTTCACCTTCTGCAGTGTTTTGCGATTTGTCAGGTTACCTCAATGAAAAGCAGGTACAATAATTCTAATTATAATAAATGCAGAGATGCAGTGAACTATCCAAATTTTACCTTGCCTTTGAACCATTTTTTGTATCAGCTGGAATTCCAGGCTTATGGCTCAGCTTTTGAATATAGATCCATCTGGATTTAGGCTGCAGTTTCCATAGAAGTAGACTCTAAATGAATAGTGTTCATTATTGATAATCCATTCTTGCATGCATGAGCAGGAACAATGCCAGGTAGTATCAGGATGTTCTCTTCTC
Organism: Cetorhinus maximus; assembly: GCF_964194155.1. Classification (NCBI taxonomy): domain Eukaryota; kingdom Metazoa; phylum Chordata; class Chondrichthyes; order Lamniformes; family Cetorhinidae; genus Cetorhinus; species Cetorhinus maximus. The sequence continues at coordinate 49,697,063 of NC_135898.1, forward strand.
CCTACTTTTAACCTAAGCTAAATATGGTAATAATTTGTATGCTGCTATTGCACTGAAGATTTTGGTTACGAGGCTACAATATTCTGAGAGCTATATTACTATTTTAGGAACTACATTACATATTTTTGCATTGCACTAAAATATTGTTTTGCACAGCTTCAACTTGTTTTACAAGTGCATGAATTGGCATTTTGATCAACATAATTTATACCTGTTCATGTATGAGTAGTACATACTACATATATTAATCCATGAATAGCTTAAATAACATTTCCTATCTTTAATTAATTAGATAACTTATAATTATGTACTATCTATCATGAAAGCCAGTGTGAGAGTAACTAGAAACAGATTTTCATCCTGAACCTTTGTGTAGCTCGTGGTGTGAAATATTCAGTTTTGAAAATGCAGATTTAGGATATTTTATTACTTTTAAGAAAGCACAGCATGGAGCTATCACATTGAATATGACTACTGGAATAAAACACAGGTAGCATATCAGACATGAAGGGTTTTAAAATAGTTTCTACCAAATTATGGGCTTCAAATAACATCATAATGCAACAGGAGAGACGCTAACGTATCTTCCGAGTGCTGTATTTGGTTATGAGCTTGAACTCAGTCCTGGGAGTATCTCATTATTTATAATGTGTGTTGGTTGGGTGAGTCACAGAAAAGTTTCTCTATCGTCAGACACGCTGCTGTTGACTGCATTGCGTAATGAGTTAAGCATTATTTATGAAATTATAGCATGAAATGATGGGCAGAAGGGGATTGAAAAGTTCCTTGGTCATAACAATTTATTAGGTTAACCACTTGTGTGTATAGTTTATGCTGAATTAGAGATCCAGGAATAACTTACAGGGCTGGAACTTAATTGTGCAAGTTCAATGACCTGGTACATAATAAAGAGCCTTTGGAAAGCCATTGAATGCCCTCTGATCCCCAAAAATGATTATATCACTCTTGTAACCCACTTGCAGACATACTGTGAGTGAGCTATTGGGATCCACACATGAGTGATCAAATATTGCTCAGGTAAGCATATTATCAGTATTCTGTTTGCTTCATTAGGTGGTAGACTGGGGTTGCAAATGCTGTTAGATTCTGTGTTCATGTGTGTTTCAGTGTTCAGTGATATCAGTAACTGAAAATATGAATTAGGGCCATATTCTAAATGGTGCAAGATTGGACAGAAATGTTAAGTCATATAGAAACGCAGTAATCATAACACAGAAAAAGGCGTTGGCCCCTTGTAACTGTGCCAGTATTACTGCTTTAAGCCGAGAAATGTACAATAATCTGATATTCTTTCTGTATTTTCCAAATATGACCAATTTGTTTGTATTATTTTCTATTCTCTGCTTTAACAGTTACTTGTGAAGTCGTCTTCAAGTTCTAAGAATGTTCTATGTAAGAAAAACATCTAACATCATTCTTTTGTTATTTAGTCTTTCATACATTGAAAACTTCTGATAGGTTCTCCACCCACATTGATTTTTCTCTGATACATTGAACAAAGCTCCAATTTAAGCCAATCCTCTTAACTGTAACCTTTCATTCCCCTCATGCTTCCAGCAGGTCTTTGCTGTGTCCTCTCCATGGCTCTAATATATCTATCATATAGTTGCTGAGCTTAGTTAACTCTGGAGAAAGATGAAATGGAGTAGATTTGGTGATGCAAGTGAATTGCCAGATATATTAAATGTAAGGTGACCCCACTCCAAAGACAAAAAAAATCAATGAGGCCCCCCAGACGCCTGTGACATTATTTGAGAGTTGTATTGCCATTGATTTTCTGTTTATTACTGTGATTTCACGTTAAAGCGCAGCATGATTGTTCCTTTTCCACTTGTGAAAGATCAGTATTGGTCACCTGGATATATTTTAATTGAACGTCTGTGTTGGTTTGCTTCATCCTTTCTGCTACTCATCTCAACTTTGGCATTATTCTGCACAATTGCCTTGGCCTATCAGTAAGTTTTCATGAATAATCTTTTTGCTTACTTAATGTTGGCCTTCTCTCCTTAAAATTTGAGCCAGTTGCTTTTCTTCATAAATTGTGTGCAAAAGTTCCATGCGCATGCAAAGCAGAGAATACTCCCTTTAAAACGTCACACAAGGTATTTGTGTAAAGTTAATCCATGTAAAGCTCTAGCATAACGAGTGCTTCACTATACCCAAAGCATGAAAGACAGAGGAAGTAGTGTATATGTGACTGAGCATGAAAATGCCAGGAATAAACCTGTGACTAAGTTTCACTGCGCAGTCAACTGCAAATTAGATTGAGGGTGAAATATTTTTAATAAAAGTTGAGATAATATATCGCAGATTTTCAAATTTGAAAATCTTCCACAATTGCTGTGATATTGTCTGGTAGATTCAACTCCTAGATTGCATTTCTGAAACTTGTTGCTTAATGCAAAGGTCAATTCCATGATCAAAATCCTATTGACAGCTTTCCATGCTAAAGTGAAAATATCTTCCTCTGGATTCCTATCTTGATTTTCTGTATTACTAAAGTTCCCCACATAAAAAGTGCTCTTTGTAAATTATTGCACATAAATATTAGCAAAATTGTGAAGGAACCTGTAAAGTTACTGAACATACTACAAGTGTTCATGTAGACCATAAGACGTAGGCACAGAAGTAGGCCATTCAGCCCCTTCATCTGCTCCACCATTCAGTGAGATAATGGCTGACCTGATCCTCAACTCCACTTTCCTGCCTTTTCCCCATAACCCTTGACTCCCTTACTGATCAAAAATCTGCCTGTTTCGGCCTTGAATATACTTAACGACCCAGTCTCCACAGCCCTCTACGGTAAAGAATTCTACAGATTCACTACCCTATGAGAGAAGAAATTCATCCATATCTCTGTCTTAAATGGGCGACCCCTTATTCTGAGATTATGCCCTCTGGTCCCAGACTCTCCCACAAGGGGAAACAACCTCTCAGCATCTACCCGGTCAAGCCCCCTAAGAATCTTACATGTTTCAATAAGGCCGCCTCTCATTCTTCTAAACTCCAATGAGTACAGGCCAAACCTACTCAACCTCTCATAAGAAAACCCCTCCATATCTGGGATCAACCTAGTGAACCTTCTCTGGACTGCCTCCAATGCCATTATATCTTTTCTTAGATAAGGAGACCAAAACTGTTCACAGTATTCTAGATGTGGTCTAACTAGTGCCTTGTATAGTTTCAGCAAGACTTTGCTCTTGCACCCTTTGTGTCATCCTCACCACTTGCCTTCCCACCTGAACCAGAGAGCATTGCCCCCCACTAAGTGTTTTGTGTCATTACACAGCGATTGGCTAGTAATGGTTTAATGTATGTGTTTTCCCTGCAAGTCATTAGTTTATTTTAACAAGGCCAGTTTGAATACCTTGTTTTTGGTTTTTGTGTGTATGCACAATTACATCTATCTATCTATGTATCTATTTTTAATTGTTATGTGTGCAGCTATTATTGTTTTTCACTTGCTACAGTGACTCTAACGGTGGTGTTTGGGTTTTTAAACATATGTTATGCATAAACATGCATTTCTAGAAGTAAGGTAGGATTTGCCATTCATATGTTCTGTTTGTGTTTTCTTTGAAACACTTTATGTTGGTATAAAAAAATGCATGGAGAGCAATGTCAGCTGATGTTGCACCTGTAATTGAATAACACTGAAGACCTTTTCAGCATTGGCTTTCTGTTGATAATCCCTTTAACGCTCTGTTCCAAGATGTATCGTCGTCCAGCTGTCCTCCAGTGTCAAACAATGGCTGCAGACCCTTACCTGAACAAACTGCTGAACAAACCAGCTGCGTAATTCTATTCACGTTGTGTGGCAGCTTATTGCCATTTCATACAACACTGTTCCAATCAATAAAGGATCAATTACACAAATTATTGACTTACTGAAGGAATATTTCTCAGCAAACTGTTGTTTAACTGTTTCCCACGGCACTTTTCCTTTTATCTGTTAGTTATACTTGTGACTTTCAGACAATTCATAACAATTGTACAGGTGGCTGGCAGCCTCAGTTTATGACCTTTATTGCATCATTTGTCATGTAGCACCCACAGGCATACTGGTCTCTGCAGTATACTCAGTATAAATGTTTAAAATCCTTCAGCTTCTTTCAAATTACTGCAGCGTGTTTATTTTAAGTTTTGCTTATTCAAATCTACCATGACAAGAATAAATTTGAAAACAAAATTTCCAGTTTCTTGTTTTGTTGGAATAATATGGGAGAGCATGGTGTTTCTAAATTTCAGACACATTGGTCAGGTGTTTTACACAGTAATTTAACATTTATTACAATAGAATAATAACATGTGTATGTTGCTTTTATGTTTTATGGGTGATATTTCAGCTAAAGCTTTAAATATTCCTTTTATATTATTAACTCAGATGATGAGTGTATTCAGATGGGACCGTAAACCAGTATGATCAGAGGCACCAACACTACCTGAAGTTGTGATTTCCACCCCTACCAACCCCAACCTTCCAACTCCCCTCCCCTGCCCCCCACGTGCCTCCAAAGGAAAATGCAGCAATAATATCACGGAATTGTTGCGGTGTAGAAGGAGAATTCAATTCTGCACTGGCTCTCTGAGCATTTTAACTTAGTGCCAGCCTCCTGCCTTTCCCCCCAACCCTGCACATTGGATGATTATTTAAATAGAAACAATGCCCTCTTGAATGCCTCGATTGAACCTGCCTCCACCACACTTCCAGGCAGTGAATTCCAAACCCTAACTATTCACTGTGTGAAAAAGTTTTTTCTCACCTCGCATTTGCTTCTTTTGCAAGACACTTTCAAACTGTGGCCTCTGGTTCTCGATCCGTTTACAAGTGGGAGCAGTTTCTTCCTTTCTACTCTGTAGATCTGTTGGCATGTCACCCACCTTGTGTCGTTGCTGGCCTGTAAGGTCACTCCCATTTCCCTAGCAACAGATATTTGGTAAAGCCTCTGCCAAACTGGTACAGCTGTGGATGCAAGGCCTTTACACGTGCAGTTACTTTAATTACATTCTTTCATGGGATGGGGACAGCATTTATTTTCCATTCCTAATTGGCCTTGAGAAGGTGGTGGTGAGCCGCTGCCTTGAACCGCTGCAGTGCATGTGTTGTAAGTACATCCACAGTGTTGTTAGGAAGGAAGGTCCAGGATTTTGACCCAGCGACAGTGAAGGTTCCAATTCAGGATGGTGTGTGGCTTGGAAAGAAATTTGCAGGTGGTGATGTTCCCATGCATTAGCTGCCATTGCCCTTCTAGGTGGTAGAGGTCGTAGGTTTGAAAGGTGCTGTCGAAGGATGTTTGACGTGTTGCTGCAGTGCATCTTGTAGATGGTACACACTGCTGCCGTTGCGCATCTGTGGCGGAGGGTGCGAATGTGTAAGATGGTGGATGGGGTGCCAATCAAGCAAGCTGCTTTGCCCTGGATGGTATCGAGCCTCTTGAGTGTTGTTGGAGCTGCACTCATCCAGGCAAGTGTAGAGTATTCCATCCTGTGTTTCATTTTTTCTCATTGGCAAGAAAGTAAAAGTATTTGCTGATTGTTTTTGCATGTAATTAAAAAAAAGACAAGTACTTTTTGCAATAGGACCCTGTGTCAAATCAGCTCAGTTATCCAGGTTAGTTTATTTCCATAAGTCACCCGTGTCAAAAGAAGACATTTGTTAGAAATTGTAGTAATGGGCAATTTGAACATTGTACCAGGTCCAAACAGTTTCTAGCTAGTGAAATTGAACTAACAGAGGTCACTGTTTGCAACTGTATGGTAGTTTTGATGATTAATAGTTGGAATAGAGTTTGTAGCCACAAGGAAAGCTGTTCAAAATGATTCATTGTCCTTTCCATATTGTTGCCCTTTCCATATTGTGGGATGAGTGAAAAACAGATGTGGCCAAACCTCAGATATTTTCTACAGAATAAAATACAAGAAACTGCTATGAAATGAATGACTAGTTAGTTTTTCTTTCATGATTTGAAAGAGGAATATTGTTAGGATGAGAAGAAACGCTGTTGAATCATACTAGGGGAACTGTGACATTCACTTACTACTGGGATCTCAGCTTAATAGCTTTTCTTAAAGATGGCAAGTCCAACTATCAGGACTCCCTCAATATTAAATTGGAATGATATTCTATCTCAAATCCCCGAGAAGGACTTTAACCCGTAACGGCTGTAAGAACTCGAACATTAAAAAGAAATGAGCAACAAAGAAAGCCACATTCAAGGCTACACAAGATCTTTACAGATCTGACAGAAGGAAACTGGCAAGACAAATTATGGGCACCCTTTCCACAATGGGGTGCCCTCTCAGCAAAGTGGAACTTGAGCAAAATGGTAAAAGCAACTTGAGCAAAGTTGACGCCAGCCCTTTTGGGGCTAGGCGATGATGTGTTGGTGCTTGTGATGGGGAATTTCCTCTATTGTTAGACTGCTGGTGGTCTGCACCCCTGGCGCTGACATGCTTTTTATCTTCCACCTGCTTGCTGGCCAGTAAACTGTGCTCTCCTCTGTCAGCTGCATCTCTTCAACTTAACTAACCTGCTTTAACAATTCACACATTCTCCTGATCTCATGTACATCATTTTTCTAAATTCTCGCATCGTGTCCCCTTTTGTCCAATGCTGTTATCACTCAGTCTGTTAGATGAACTGTTCATTCCTTTTCTTGTGTATGTTTTATTTTCCCCTCCTTTCCCTCACTCTGCCCCTTTTCTTACACGCTGCTGTTCATCTGTAATATCTTCCAGTTCTGAGGGAGGGTTCTGCCTAAAACATTTCCTTCACAGATGCTGCTGAGTGTTTCCAGCATTTTCGGTTGTTGTTTCAAATTTCCAGCATCTGTTGTTTGTGATATGAGACCCTCTATGGGGACAAGGGAAATGTTCAATATTCATTTTAACGGCTCGAGAAGATGCAGCAGTTATGTTACATCTTGGACTGAGTGATGTGCAACTAACTGCTAGAGTCATGTCTTCCAAACACCAGTTTCTATCTGTACCAGTGTGAGGCAGCATAAGTATCAAGGTAGAAGAGACAGACAGAAATTCTGTCAGAGAGAAGAGCAGAACTTCCTCAAGGTTTTCCTTTTGTATTAGCATAAGTATCGATATTGGGACAAGTATTTAAACCTTCTCCATTACTGAAATCATTTTAATGAAGCTGTAGCATGTTTGCACATTTGCTGTTTAAAAAAAACTTCTTGTAATGCTTATGATGTTAAAGAGGAGGAAAGTTAGCGTTGATTCACTTTTCTGAAATAGATATTTACTTTGCTCTCATACAGTGCTGTAACCATAAACCAGAGTCAGTTGACTTTAGATATGAATGCATTAATTAGTCACATTAATAGTTGCTTTTGTTAACTGGTTACATGATGCGGTATGACCAGTGTGAACTGTAATACAATTAAGCAAGTGCATGGAGTGGTATTGTGCGTGAGCAACAGATGTTAGCCTGGGGATGTTTCATGGTGTGCAGCTGTCATGGGGTGAATGCCACATTATATAATGTATTTAGTGGCAGAATTTAATAGGATTGGAATGTTTTATCTGTCAATGAAAAGTTTGTTTTATATTGCCCTATTTCATTAGCGGGGCTTGATGTGCTTAATCAGATTTTAAAAAGGCATTCTCAATCAATGGAATGTTAAATCTGTGATCCAGTTATAAAAATATTACAGAGGAGTTCATGGCTTGTTGACCAAATATTGCCTCATATTTTGTGCCTCAAACAATTGGCCTTTATGTGAAAATTTGTTCCAGTTGTCACTGATGAGATCTTTTTAAAGGAAATCTATGAGCAACTCTTCTCCTATTGAACCACAACTAAAATTAAAAGCGTGCATTGTCAACCAATTAGTTAAGTGTCCCTCAGGAGCTGGCTTTCAAAATGTAGCCCATTCTTCTTTCTGTGACCTGTTGGGGCAAGATAGCTGTCAGATTGAAATTGATTTGCAAACAGCCAAACGAGAACTTGCTTATAAGGCTTAGTAAAAAGAAATCCTGTAACAATCCATCATTCAATCTCCATCCTGTGTTTTAGGATGTATAAGGGCTTAATGCGTTGATTGCTGCTCGTAGATCGTAATTTGCAAGTGTCTGTGCTTCCAGACTGCAGCTGGCATAATTTATAATGAAAGTTATTTGGGGTCTCAAGTGTTATTTTGTTGGGAACATCCATTTGTACAGATTTCACTATAATATATTTTGGTAGTGTTTGTTGAGGGACAAACGTTGGGCTGAACAACAGGAGAGGCCCTTGGTATCTTCAGATGGTGCCATGGGTTCTTTTACATTTACCAGAGAGGGCATATGAAGTCTTGATTTAATTTCTCATCTGAAAAATGGCACCGTTATCAGTGTAACACGCTTCAGGACTGCTCTAGATTATATGCTTAGCATAGATTATATACTCAAGTCCCTGGAGTGGAACTTGAACCCACAGTCTTCAAATTCAAAGGCCAAAGTAATGACTTCATAGATGTTCTTGCCCCCATGTGCTATTGTCATATTAGCAAACTGAATCTGACAAAACTGAATTAAAACATTGAGATTTAGAACTTGAGATCTTGCTCTTCTCATCCACTCTCAGCGAAGAGCCATTTTCTGCTGGAAATATTTAAGGCATCTTTTCCCAATACAGCATTGGACAAGAGAGAGTGTGCAGCTGTACTGTTAGTGACCTATCCCTTTCCCTTTCACTCCAGTAGGAAATTTTAGCTTTCCCTAATGACATAGGAAATTGGGGGAATTATCACAAACATGCGTTCCATTCCTTGCTACACTAATACTCTGTCACCTTGCAACGAGAATTTTTTGTTTAACTCACTACTGTGGATTTTCTATTCTGGCTGTTTTTTTAACATATATTAAATTATTGATATTGTAGGTTACTAATAAAAATAACTCCTGATTATTATAATAGATTATTTCACCTGTATTTTGCTTGTACTAAACAATTCTTTCGGTTGATAGAAAGAAGTCCACCACCATATTTAAAATTCTTCAAAAGAAACCATTTGCCTGATGTGTAGAGCACACTCTCTCGCCATTGGACACCTCAAACTTAAGCCTGGAAACGTAGGCCAGGGTTTGAAGATCCCAAATGATGTAGGCCTATTGTTGCCATTTATCTGGCTCAAATAAGAGAGCTGACCAGCACAGGGCATGGGTAACTTCCCACTGCTTGTCTTGTTTAGCACACCAATCTGTTGAGACATTGGTTTCCAGATTTACAGACTTACATTTCTAGGTACACTCACAAAACATCAACTTCTATAACCAAGCATATTTCGTTGGAGCTGACTGGACCTCAGGTACTCTGCTTACCCACCTCCCTGCCTCACCTAATCCACAAAGCAGGTGGTCATTGGGAAACTGTCAGTTGAGACCTGGTTAGGCAGATGACTGGTATCAGAACTCCTCACAAGTAACAGAGTGAGTAGAAAAAAATCAACACTTACAATGTAAGTGCACATTGATTGTATCCTGACCACACCATGGAGACCATGACATAATCCATTGACTGGTGTTGGAATCAATTAGTGATGTGGAGCTGCAACAACAGCTGTATGAATGCATGAGTAATATGATCCATACCTGTCCTTCAGGTAAAGCCCTTCAGGGTGTTTCATCCAAAGTCTTTTCAGTTTTTCTCCATGGCTGTTTGATGGACATCTGCCTTCATTATGGTGAAAATGATGTGATGCAAGTTGCGACTGCTCAATTGGTGAAGACCAAAGCCTTTCCTCCATAACTAAAAATGTTTCTTGTTTCGCCCCCCACACCCCACAAATCTACCTCTCGGCATAGGTTTGGAACTCATGTGCTGATTAAAGGAAGCTCAGAACCGTCTATTAAAAGAAAAGAGCTTGATTGCACATATGAAGCTGGGGCTGAAAGCTAAGGCACCTTGAAGAGGCTGCATTAAGTAAAGTAGAACTTGTTCTATTCAATATTCTCTTCCTCCTACATTCTTTAGTGTTTTAACATTTGCACTTGGTGACGCCTGAATGCTGCTTTATTTACTTAGCTTCCCTCCTAACCTTCTCATCTTAGAGCTATCTTCCAGTCTGGGTGGTGATTGTTTTACTTCAGTTTGTCAATTTAACTATCCAATTTTGTTATTCATTCAACAATTCATTATAATGAAGAAAGACATTTCACTTACCTCAGCAAATCTTGTTGTGCCTTGAGTGTTGCAGTTAAATTCTTGACTGTCCTAAATATGATTTATGAAGTGTATTAGAGCAGAGGAGGAGAAACTGGCAGGCGGCTCTGTAACCAGAGGACACAGATATAAGGGCAAATAAACCATTGGAGACATGAGAGAAATAAAATGTTTGGCTGAGCGAGTTTTGCTGCCTGAAAGGGTGGTAGAAGCAAATTCAATGGTAATTTTCAAATGAGAATTAGGGTTTATATACCTGAATCTTAAAAAAAATAGGGCTATGGGGAAAGAGCAGGACAGTGGGACTAATTGGATAGCTCTTTGAAAGAGCTGACAAAGGCATGATTGGTTGAACGGCCTGCTGTACTGTTTTATTCTGTGAACCTCTTTACATTGAGTTACATTGGCGCCTAGAACAAAGAAACAGGTTGTTCATCGAACTGCTTTAAACGTATTTATGCATGACACAAGCCTCCGCCCACAAGCATTATCCAACCTTATCAGCATGTCCATCTATTTCTCTCTCTTGTGCTTATTTAGCTTTTTAAATGTCATTTGCCTCAACTACTTGTGAAACCACTCTTTGGGTAAATAAATTATTCCTAAATTTCCTATTGGATATATTAGTGACTACCTTATACTTATGACCTCTACTTTTGGACTCCATCAACCTTGCCCTCCACCCCGCCAAAAAAAATTCGCAAGTGTAAAGATTTTTTCTACATTTACAGTATCAAACCCTTTCATTATCGTTTCTATTCTGTAAAGAAAAGAAACCCAAACCTGTTCAGCCTTTCCTGATAAGTATATCCTCTTGGTTCTGTATCGTCCTCTCTTGTACCTTCTCCACTGCTTCACTGGAGACCAGAGCTACGCACAGTACTCCAAATTGGCCTGACCAAGGTTTGACACAAGTTTAGCTTAACTCCTCTACCTTTCCATTCTATCCCTCTAGAATTGAACTCCAGTACTTGGTTTGCTTTTTTGTTGCCATGATTGGAGTGCCCTCTATTGGCGAGTCACTGTGCTATATTTACTAAGGATAGACAATAAATGCTGGCCTTGCCACTAACATCCAGTGAATGAATATTAAAAAAATCTTGTCCTTTTATAAAGTATTTCATTCAAGAGTTATATAGATTGACTGTTGTAGTATGCCAATTCATGATTTTATCTCTTGTGGATTGTAAATTTTTCTATAACTTCCATTCAAAACTAAGATCTCTGGAGATGAATGGATATGCTGTTAGTTTTTAAGTTTAAAATATTTGACTGTACCATGTTATTGCATCCCTATTTGTTTACATAATTTAAAAAGTGTTATTTTTCAAATTTCTGCGTTTCTTTAAACAGTGGTTGTTTGCCAATAGATACGTTGAGTATTAAGAAACCCAACCTTTCAGTTGAAAAGGTTATATGATATTCTTAAGTGCTATTAACATTTGCTCTCCTAAGTATGATGGAGCTGGCAGTTTTCTGGCAGCAATTTTTGACAAACATTCTGTAGTGAAGTGTAATATATTGGGTAAAAACAAAGCCTGTGTGGCACACTGCGAAATAAAACTGTCCACTTTTCATTGGAATTATCAAACCGTTGTGCTAGCCACTTCCACACTACTTGGTCTGGTCCAATTAATTTTGGACTGGAATCGCTCTAGTTGTACAGAGTAGGATTCCATTCCATGGGATGCTAGTTTGAATATCCAGTCTCATCTGTGTGTAAACATGGCTCAGTAAGCAACATTCTCACCTCTTGAGACAGAAGGCTGTGGGTTCATGTCCCACACCAGGACTTGAGCACACAAATCAAGGTTGATACTCCAGAGCGGTACTGACGGAGTGCTGCACTATCGGAAGTGCTGACTTTTGGATGAGGCGTTAAATGAGGCCTAGTCCACCCCTTACATGGATGTAAAAGACCGATGGAATTATTTCAAAGAACAGGGGAGTTATCCCCTGTGTCCTGGCCAATATTTATTTCTCAATTAACATCACAAAAGCAGATTATCTGGTCACTATCTCATTGCTGATTATGGGAGTTAGTTGTGCACAAATTAGATGCTGCATTCCCTATATTGCAACAGAGTACACTTCAAGAAACACTTCATTGGCCATAAGCACTTTGAGACTCCTGGTGGCCATGAAAGGTGTTATAGAAATGAGCCTTTTTTCATCCAATGCTTTTGATAACAACTGAACAAATTGGATAGTTATATCATGCTTAGAAAAAGGGAAAAATAACGTGTGGATGGAATAAATCTAAATATAACTCTTTTAAAATAAAAATTTGAATGTGGGTCTAGTGACAAGCTGTTCTGTCTGCCTCATATAGTCCACTCCATTACTTAGCTAATAGAATTCCTGTATTTCACGGGGGATTTAAAAAACAGAAGTGTTACCGTGCTCCGGAGGTGCTCTTTAGAACTGTTTGTTGCAAAATATTGTGCTACAGTAAGACACCATAAAGCAATAGAGTCTTCTCTGCATGTTGACTGGCACCTCCAATGTTCCCTCATCCATATCACATTGTGCTTCACTCACTCCCAAGTAACAGGATATTGCTCTTGCATCTGTAGCTTTGTTCACACTGCTGAAAACAGGAAAATCAAGAAAAAGGTGGTGTTATCTGATGCAAGAGGCAACAAAGAATTCGAGAAGGGTAAATTAGAGAAAGAATTTGCATTGATATAACAGGTTATCACATGTGAAACATCCTGGAGTGCTTCATGTGTAACAAAATATTTTGTTAAGTGAGCAAGTGTACACAGTAAAAGGAGACGAGTAACTAGTTAATCTGTCCTTGGCCATATTGCTTGAGGAGAAAAATGTTGGCCCAGATATTAGAAAAGCTCCCTGGTGACATAACTGCTGGTAGAATTTCAGGTGATATCAATGATGGTGAATTTTGCTCAGCCGGGACACCTTTGAAACCATATCAAGGTGCAAGGTGGGACTATCTATGATTGGTCTGTATCTGAAAGTGACTTGGGACACTGACACCTGCTCCTTTTGAATGATAATGTAAGTTGCAGCCCCGAATAAAGGAAAGTGTGATGTAGGGAAATCCTCCTACACTGATAGAAATGATGCAGTTGACACAACATTAATTATGGTGAAGCTGCAGCCACAAACATTATGTTTGGCAATTAATGGCTGCATCAAAGTGGATTTCTTTCATCAGCAGAGTTTTTGTCCTGTTTAATCACTTTCAATTTATAAATGCTAATAAGTATTTGTTCCACCTCAATTTTATTCATATAAAACAGTTTTCAACCAAAAGAATTCTTCTGGATTTAAAAAAAAATAAACAGAATGCTAGTGCTGCCTTATTTACATTTGACCTGAATGCTCCGTGATCCTAGGCAGGATTACTGGAGTTGTGTTCTTGTGCGTTGTAAAACAGGAATGTGCTCAGTGTTATTGCTATAAACTACAACAGTATAATATTCCATTTAACAGATATAAAATTTAAGAATCAATGTCAGCTTTTGAGTTTCGTATTATGACTTTATAACAATAACATCCTATATCAAGAAGTTATGTCCTTAGAGTAATTGATACAATAGAAGAAATAGCCCACTGCCTGCTGATGTGAGTATATAATGAAAATATATTATGAGCATCATCCTCTACCTTTAAAAATCTTCGTGACTTAAATACAATTATGTAGAAATGACAACACACAAATAGATCATCTGATTCAACCAATCTGTATTGATGTTTATGTCCCTCATGGTCAGTAGTCTTAATGCCATGCACCACCTTTGTTCTCATATCTCTCTCTTCCTCTTTCCTGCAACACTTAGTTAACGTATAAGTTACATGTTGATGTGGGCTCTGTGCATTCCACAGCTTCACAATTGTCTGTTTATTTAGAAAGGAATTCTCCTGCTCAATGTCCCATATCTCTTGCATTTCATATTATATCTATGTCCACTTGTTCCAGACCACTCAGACACCAGAAACAATCTGCTTTTATCGACCTTGTCCCATCACTCCATAATATTGAAGATCCTGTTAAAAGTATGGAAACTTTTTTGGTTACAAAGTTTCTACATTCTAACTTGTTCTGTGGAGCTAATCTCTAGTAAACAATGGTAAGAGCTCCACCTTGGAGATGGTTTTCAAATCACTCCAGGGCCACTCCCTTTCCCATCTCTGTGATCTCCTCCAGCCTTATAACCCTCCAGAATCTCTGCCCTTGTCCAATTGCGGCCTCTTGTGAATCCCCAATTTTAATTCCTCCACCATTGGTGACCATGCCTTCAGCTACCTCGGCCCATTCCCTGGAATGCCCTCCCTAAAGCCCTCCACCTCACTACCTCTCCTCCTTTAAGGTGTTCCTAAAAACCTATCTTTTTGACCAAACTTTTTGTGATCTGTTCTAATATCTCCTTATGTGGCTCAGTATCAAATTTTGTTTCATAATGCGCCTGAAGAGCAACTTGGGGTGTTCTTTTATATTAATGGTGCTGTGTCAAAGTGAATCATTGTCCATCAACTCTGCCTGAGCGCAGATAGGTACATTCACCACTGCCATGGAGCCCTGCCCAGTCCACCTAATCTAAGTGTGGTGTACCATACTACCGTTGAAACACCTTGCTTCCTGTGACAGAAGGCTTACTAACCCGTGTGGAGTGTCTACGTATTTCTTGAGCCTTCCGCATTCACCTCTGTGCCATTGAGCCAGTCCATCTGTAGTAATCTGCCCAGATTGATTTCTGCTGCTGGATTCCATAACCATTTATACCAGCCAATTGAGTGGTTGACCATATGAATTTTAAATTTCCATAATTCATTGTACTGACGGCGACAATTACAGAATCAGCCATTTGGGTCTTGCATATTTACACTGATCTGCCATTGTGGTTGACTCCGCAGAGCTGAGCTCTACGCTTCTTCACTGGTCAGTTCCCCGTTCTGCATCATTGGGAGGTATGTCCAGTTTGCGGACTAGTCAGGACAGCAGAAATAACCAAGAGGTACAATTCTTCCTCTTGTTAATTCTTTGGGAATAGCCAGTGCTTATGTGAAACATTCTTTTCTATTTCATCTTTACTTATTTGGCAAAATTATCAGCAAGGAGACCTTCCACCCTTCTGGATAAAGACAGCTCTTAAGAGAAATGAATTATTGATGGGCAACAACTAGACTCAAGCAGATTGCTTAAGATTTTCTTTGCTCCTTTCTCATTGAAGGAGGCATTCATTTTCAACCTAAAATCCCTCATTGCTAAAAAGTAAAGCAAATAATTATCAGATGTGTTCCCCCTCCAGTGAACAACTGTTTTTAGCTGTTCAGATCAGTAAATATTTACTTGCTTCCATAGTAGCAAATCTGGAACCTTTCTAATTTTTATAGCTCAGTGCCAGATTTAATTCACTGAACCCGACATTGCTACTGAATGGCCAAAAGTTTTTTTTAGAAAGGAAAGAATGACTTGCATTTATACAGCACCTTTCGTGATTCCAGAACGTTCCAGAGAGCTTCACGGTCAATGAAGCCCTTTTGAAATATAATCACTGTTGTAATTGTTGCGAATATCTAGTTCATAATTCATATATTTTAGAACATAACTTTTAGTTTTAAGAATTAAAATTTTAATTGTTTAAAAAGGGGCATCTGATTGAGAAACTGAAAAGCAGCCCTGAAGTAAATGCAATTCAGACACACTTGGAGTTAATTATCGTTAAAAGCTAACCTATGTTTATCATACACATTGTCAGAGTTGATAGTAAAAATAACCTGAGCAACCTATGAGGCACCTCTAAGTTTATAATGGAGCCAGGGAACCTGGAGGAGTTATAAAATCCCATCGGGAATATAAATTATTCATATGGGTTGCAGAATCAGAGAGTTGTGTTGAAGGTAAAATAATTTGTTTGCATTTCTGTTTGAATCATCCCAAGGCGTGCCATGTTGCCATAGAAATAATGATTCAGGATGGAGCCTTGGTTAGAAGGTTCTTTTGTTTGATTTATCTGTGTGTGTTTGCTGTTAAAGGCAGGCAGTTCAATTTGGATATCATGAGGGAAAAGCAGCTGAAAGATTTGCTCGATCTTGCAGCTAGTGGAAAAAGTCTACAGTGGTCCTCATAGAGCCTTGTGGCAGGAAACAGTCAGCTTGAATAGTTAACTTGGAAAGAGCTATACAGAAGCTGTGGGAGCAGACTGTGAAATATAGTCTATGTATGTCCAAAATTATGAAGAGAGGTTGGATAGACTTGGGTTGTTTTCGTTGGAGCAGAGAAGACTGAGGGGCGACATGATCGAGGTGTACAATATTATGAGGGGCATGGACAGGGTGGATAGGGAACAGCTGTTTAGGGGGGATGTGAGGAAAAGCTTTTTTACCCAGAGGGTTGTGACGCTCTGGAATGCACTGCCTGGGAGGGTGGTGGAGGCGGGTTGCCTCACATCTTTTGAAAAGTTCCTGGATGAGCACTTAGCACGTTATAACATTCAAGGCTATGGGCCAAGTGTTGGTAAATGGGATTAGGTAGGAAGGTCAGGTGTTTCTCATGTGTCGGTGCAGACTCAGTGGGCCGAAGGGCCTCTACTGCACTGTGATTCTGTGATGAGGGAGATTCCAGGGGACTAATTTTAGTCCGTGTTTAATATATAGAAATTGAGGATATTCCATCAAGTTTAAATCAGGATTAGCCAGGATATTATGCAAATCGCTCAGTTGCAGCTAAAAATGCTCTGTGATTCCCTAAATCTGAGCATAAGAGTTGCAAATGAGGCCAGCCTGTGTTTCCATGGCTACAGGATTATAACGATGAGCCCTGGCATCAGCCTGTAAGCCTACAGAGCTCTGCCTGACAGCAAGATACTTCCGATAGACCAGGTTGAGCTACCTTCCACAAGGTTCATAGAAACTAGAAGGCATTCCACGACCTAGTTCTGAATACAGATGCTAATAAAATCATCACCCAAGTTTTGAAACACAAACCATCTTTCATGCCTGTAAAAGGGCTTCCAACTGCTAATACTCGAGCTAGTCATAAGATTGCAGTGATCGCCAGTAGCTGAAACTTGCCATTCATGTTTTTATCGCTCCCAGAGCCAATGATGATTATCCTGGGGTGCAGGTAGGGTAGCTAAGTGGAAGGGGATGTTTACTGGCTTCCAATGATGTTCCTAAACATTAAGTGCAGCCTGGTGTTGGTTCTCTTGTGGAATTCCCCAAGGTGACTTATTGACTATGAGTTCACTTCTTCTTTCCTAAAGGCACTGACTAATATTGGGGGGACAGTTCCAATGAAGCAACTGGCTTCTGGTACCTTGTCATTCTTGTTTAACCTGCGTTACTTTGTATAGGCTGATTATGCAACAGCAGCCGATTTATAACTGAGCGTGATTCTGTGCTGACACGTGTCACTATTTTCAGCAGGGATCACTGAGAAGTGGCCAGAATGAGGAATTGTTGCTGATCATCTTTTATGCTTTTATGTTTCCTTTAGTAGAGTTTTCACAGTTTGTTTGAAGTTAAATATTTTATTAAGCAATGGAGGTAATATTGCAGGAATAAAAGAATAGATTTTCCCCAGATTTTCCTAGATGATTTTTTTGTTCTCTCCCTCCACACTTCCCTCATGCCCCCCCCACTTCTGCCACCCTGGCTCCCCAACAAAAGGATTGGGTTTCAGATCGTTTGTGACTATCCAGAAACCTAAACCAGCTTATCAACCAGTCACACTTCAGACTTCCAGTTATAAGACAATTTGCAATTTACCCCAGACATTAGGTGGGAACTGCAGATCTTTGAAAATAGCCACTTTCACTTGGTTATGAAAATAGCCACTGAACCTTGTTGAATATATATTTCCATGGCTACACGCTTCAGACTAATCCTTGATTTCAAGATATTTTAACAATTTAAGATCTGTCTTTGTGAGAGCAAACTCTTGCAATTTAACTGGCGAGCTGTCCTTAAATTTGTAGCAGTTTTTACACAGCAAAACTTCCTCATGCACATATAGAAAGCAGCTTTTCTAATAGGATTACATAAAATGACATAGCATGTACTGCATAGAAGTAGGCCATTCAGCACCTACGGTCTTAACATTGTTAATATTTTGCATGACCCTACTCGCATCCCTCATCTATCTCTATCAGCATAGCTTTCAATTCCTTTCTCCCTCATGTGTTTATCCAGCTTCCTCTTAAACACATCTATGCTTTCACCTCAACTATTCCCTGTGGCACTGAGCTCTACATTACAACCACGCTTTGGGCAAAGAGGGTTCTCCTGAATTCCTTCGTGAACTTATCAGTGAATATCTTATAATTATGACCCCTAGCTTTGGTCTCCCTCACTATGATATCAAACGCATCGTTGAATCCTGGTTCAACAATGACTTGAGCTGAGTAAATGTACAAGAGGTACAAATTACTTTTTAGACATAGAAAAGACAACCTGGGAGCTGGTATAGTCTTTAATGTGAAAGGGAACCTGACTTTAATGAATATGGACTCGCCTGGCCCAGGTGTGAATCAGTTAGTGTCACCTAGAAAAATGAATGGGTGTGCCAGTCACCATGGATGAAGCAGTGTGCTGCCTACATGTAATTCCTTGTCACAAAGGTACATCAGTTCCTTGAACTACATAAGCCTGTAGTGGGATACAAGTTCTATGCTATATATGTTAAGGTATTTTTAATAGGACTGTAAGAGTGTGCTTTTAAACTGCTTGTGGAAGTGAAACAAAATAAATGTGGACCTCTCGTTAACAAAATGGCAGCAACTAGTTTATTTTCATCAGATTAATGACCTTTCACACGAATCACCTTTTTAAGTTTGTGATTTCTTGGCAAGACAAATAAATATCTTAAGTGATAAGGTAACACTTTGAGGTTTCCTATGCAAGTATTTACTTCTGATGTGTATCAGGTAATTATTTTTAAATTCTCTTTTAGAGTGCTAAAGAAATCATAATCAATTGGTTATTGTGTAGAACACAAAAACATTATACATGCTCATGTATTGATTTGCACAGTCTCCTATTTACCCCACCCCTTCAATGGCCAATGAGAGCAGTAGACCTTGAGTAACTTCCCAAGCACAGATGCTCATTGACCATCCTCATTTGCACATTTTTATGTTGTTTTATTGTTAAATTTGAAATAACAGAATTACCATAATCAGAGCCAAAATGTCCAATACTGCTAATAGAAACATTGAAGGGGCTAGCTGGCCTTGTTCGTCCTCAATTTCTGTGATATCCATTTGCTGATATTGTATGTACTTTCAAGACAATTCTTATTATAATTATATATTTTAAACCATTCCAGTCACTGATGTAAATGAATGAGGAAACTTGGGGTGTTTTCTTACATTACAGGCACTACATAAATTAGTTGTTTTTAAATACATGGAACACTACTTCGTGCAGGTGGCTGTGTTACTTTATTGCTCAATGTTGGGACAACTACCTTTCCTAATTTACATATATGACCTAGATTCATAAACTCAGTGCAAAGTGGTAACATTTAAAGATGATGCCAAACTAGAAGGAGAGCTGGAATTGGAAGAAAAAGCTCGGAAGTTGTTAGATTGAGTTGTACAAAATAAGTAAAGTGGTCAGAGCATTGGCAGATGGAACTTAATGTAATGAAGTTTAAGGTGATAAACTTGAGGAAGGAAAAAATAGATGACATACAGACTCCATTAATAGTGATCAGTTGAGGTAGCTAAGGATGACACTAAACATGTCAAACCAATTCAGTGCTGCCATTAAAGCTGATGTTGAAGTAATTAGACAAACAGTAGAATACAAGTTAGAGGAAGATCAAACTGTATAGTTCTCTGGTCAGACCACATCTTGAATACTGTATCCAGTTCTGGTTGCTAGAAAACTAGACCCTCACATGCAGGAGGGAGAGGTTAAAGCTGATCTTCAGTATCAGAGGGATAAGTTATGAGGTAGAACTACAGAGATTGGGTGTTTTCAAATTGAAAAGAGAAAAGATTGTTAAGAGTAGGTGCTGTCCAGTCATCACCATAACTTCTTTCCCACCTGGCACCATTACCCCTGGAGTCCACCTCTTCTTCATTTAAGTGCTATCCTTCATAATTCTTGGATGTTGGCTCTGCTTCCACTTATGCACTTACAGCACCCAGTTCTACCTCTCCATTGTCAATATTGCCTCTGTTGCCAGGGTGCTTGTCTGATATGCAGTCGTGCATGGGCCACAATGTCCACCAGTTAAGCATTGGGAAAAGTCGAGCCATGTTCTTCAACACCCATCACAAGCTGTGTATCCTTCCTAGTGATTCCATCCGCCTGCTTGTGCATTGTCTCCTGTCATCCCACTGGATCTAAAGCTGAGCCTCCAATGAACATACACTGCATTACCAAGACTGCTCCTGCTTCAGTGCATTAGCTATATAAGCCTTCATGCATGCTTTTTGTCACAGTCATATTTCACTATTATAATATTCTGCTGGCCTCCCATCTTCCAGCCTCATCTCATCCAATACTCTGCTGCCATATCTTATCCTACAAGAGGAAAGTTCACATATTACCCCTGTCCTTGATGACCCACACTGGCTTCTGACCCCCCAGCACCTCCAATTTAGCATTCATCCTTGGTTTTAAATCCCTCCATGGTTTTCCCCCTTCTATCCCCATAATCCCCTCCAGCTCAACATCCTCTCCCTAAACTTTCTGTTCCTCTGACTCTGACCTTTTGTGACTCGCCCCTCTCTTTGCTGCACCATTGGTAGCTATATCTTCAGAATTCTAGGACTCATGAATTTCTTCCTGGAATTGTTGTCGCCACTACCTTTACTGCAAGACCATTCCAGGTATTGGATGCTTTTGCATTAATGTCTGTCCTGTTTCCTTTTATTGAGTTACCCATGTCTCCTTGTCCTGAAGTTGTGATTTAACATAAACTGCTATAATGGGCCAGTCCAAAAGGTAAAACGCATTAAATCAGTGCAAAAATTTGCAGATGGGTATGCATTTCTTTTTGATCTCGTCTGCAAGTGATCATTCCATCTACTAGAGGAATTGTGTGATTAGGAAAGGTGATTACAGTAACTGGAATATTTGACTTGCACATAAAATCATGTTGGATGGGAGGGTAGAATTCCATTGCAGACATGCCAACTATTCAAACCCAAACTTGGAACCGTTGTGCTAGAGCCAAAGTTACAGGTTGCCTTGTTGCTCCTGTCTTGAAGATTCATAACATTTGGGAACCAGACTATATTTATGTGCAGCTGGAGAACATTTTCGATTGTACCTGTTCTACTATATACTACATTTTAACCCATTAAATAATAATAACAGAATCTTCGAAATTCAGGGATTGTTGTATCTTTCACAGTGGTGACTATAGGTGCTGATATGGTATAATATGTTGATGCCTGTAACAACTTCTCCCTCACAAGTGTCAAGAAAACTGGTCAGGGAGAACAAGGTCTTGCACCTCTTCCCCTGATCGCACAAAATAACTGGAAGTAGTTAGCAAATTCTGCTACCTTTAAGTCCATGGAGACAGACAATATGTCCCTTGATGCAGAGGTCAATATGCACATAGGGAAAGCAGTTACCACCTTCGGCTGACTTGTGAAATGTGCATGCAATAGCACCAAGCTGACCCTTAGAATGAAGCTGATGGTTTATAAGGCCTGAGTTCTCAGCACTTTGTTGTTAGGCTGAGAAACATGGGTGACTTAAAGCTACCAGGAAAAGAAGATCAACAATTTTCATCTTCGCTGTCTGTGGCGCATCATAGGTATATTCTAGCAGGACAAAGTCATAAATGTGGCAGTCCTCTCAGAGCTCCTAAGTGTGTTGGTACTAAAATCAGCGGGGAGCCCAACTATTTCTGCAAGCTTGACATGAAGATTCTAAACATTGACTATCGCACCTGGGAGTCACTAGCTGGCAAAAGAGGGAAACTGTGACATCTCCTGTGGGCTGGCATGCACCACATGTTGACCAGTGGTTTGGCAGCAGGCACCAATACCGAAAACAGCAATCCACAATGTCACTTGGCAGCTTTGTGTGCAGCACTTGTGGTAAAACCTGCCTCTCAAGGATTGGCCTTCACAGCCGTCAGCAAAGATGCATCAAGTGAAGAAGCACCTAAATGGATTATTTGTTGCATGTCCATCATCTCTCATAGATGGAACATTGCCGACGAGGGGCATAATACGAATATTCATTCTGACATTGCTTTCTGTTTTGACTTAGCCCAAGATTCTCAAGCTTCACTGTGTGTTTGGGTAATTGTCAGTACCTGTTACATAAGAAAAAAAATCAGAAGAAATAGGAGCAGGAGTAAAATATATGGCCCTTTGAGCCTGCTTTGCCATTCACTACGATCATGGCTGATCATCGACCATAACTCCACTCTCCTGCCTGCTTCTCTTCCCATATTCTTTGATTCCCTAAGAGGTCCAAAACCTGTCTATCTAAACCTTAAATATATTCAACAATGGAGCACCCACAGCCCTCTGGGGTAGAAAATTCCTTGGATTCACAACCTTTTGAGTGAAGAAATTTCTCTCTCAGTACTAAATTGATCTGCCCCTTCAGGTGTCATATATGCAAATCTGTGTGTCACACTTTATATAGGTATAAAGCAAACCAATCATTGGGATGCACTCAGAAACACCCTCTGCACTTTATTGATACAAGTCAAATCATCTTTAACTTCTGACTAAATAAAGCAATCACATTATAACCAATTCCATTGGAGGTCTGCTCATGTGTTGTACCTAGAGTATGTCTGCCACGCACCAGATGTCACATTTGTCACAGGTGCAAGCCACTGTTCCAAGTAAGAGGTTAGCCAAATGTAATAACAGGTGCTTATGACCAGGAGCCTGAAAGTCATAATCTGCAAAGTGTCCTCACTAAGCATCAGTTTAACACTGCTTGGCGTGGTCATGCTTACTTTATATCATTGCCCTTAGAAGGACACATGCTATATCTATACACATGATGTCTAGCTTTAGAAGAACAGGAGCCTTATCATCATCTGACTCATTGTGAGCAAAGCTACAGGAGATTCGTGAGTATGAAATAACTTCATATTCTTCACCATTCGAGCATGTACAGAATTACTGATCCAGAGTAACAGAAGAGGAGGCTTCATTCCTTTATTTAGATTTTCATTTCTCAACAAATTGAATCTTGTTAGCGTAGTATGGCTATCATTTCTCACACTTTAACCAAAGCCTTTGTGTAGCTTTTTCAATTTAAATTGAACTGCGGCATGAGTGATTAAATTGAAGTGCCACTTTTTATTAGTTTAAATGTTCATCTGACCATAAATATTCTTGGTAAAATAATATAAATATATTGTGTTAGAATTCAATTATATTTGCTCAAATGTCTGAAGCGCATACAATGGTGAAACCTAGGATCTACAGTCACTGCCAATACAGAACGAATACAGTAACAATAATGCAGGTCTGACTGTCGGTGGACAACACTTTCTCTTGTCATTGTGAAAATAAAAGCACTATTTTGTTGTGTAGTTTGGCATGTATTCTGGCTATTGCAGTTGCATTTTCCTCAGTCACAGAGCATAGTAGTATTGTATGTGAATATTTGTATGCTTAATAGTATCAATTTTGAATTGTGCAGCAAAGAATATGTTTCAAAAACTATTGGATCTATTGGAGAAGACATCACAGCCGCGCTTGAACTTGTAAATGCCAACTACCACAGATGTTTTCTTCCAGCGGGGTCACTGACACTCTGGCTATTTCTACTCTTGTTGTGACTAATCCGGGGCAATAAGGTTCATTGCAGCACCCCTGTAGGTGTTTGTGATCTGTTGGGGACTGAACCTGAAACTTTCCTGACCTGTAATATTTAGCTACTTATTGGATAAATTCTGTATCGACCATTTGTGAAAATACGATGAAGAAACATCACTATTATGCTAGTAGTCATGTGCTTCCTGTTATGTCAGAAGGAAAATTCTCAATTAATGAGCAGCATGGGACGGACTCAAATATAAGGCATTTCAGTTGTTATCCAAAAATTTATAGTTAGATGTAGCAAAGTGGGGAAAGCAGCAATTACGTCAATCTCTGGGCATATTCCCTATCTTATAGTATGTGGTAGGTATTCTTTTGCAAAACAGGAGTGATACCTCATGGTATTGCTCATCTGTGCACATTAAGATTGCAGTTTCATTAACTGGGTGTTAATGAAGGTTTAACTGTAACGACTGCTTTATAATTAAAGATGAACAATATTAAAACAAAATAAAAATGTTTTCAAAAGAAAAACATTGCTATTTTTTCCTTTTGCTTTTCAGGTACAAACCATTCTTTCCGTACCAAGTCCTTCCAACGGTAAATGCAGCAAATTGTGACCTTTACATGCAAGACTCGAGCATCATCGAAGGACGCCTAAAAGTCACAGTGGTTGAGTGCAGCAGGTATGTAGGCCAGCATGACATTCCTTGGATAGAAGGGAAAATATATTCTATTATGTTAATCAACACTTTGTCCTTTGAATGGGAAACGTAATCACGTGGTTTTTGCTGTTCCTGTTTTTCATTTAAATTTTCTTTCCTTTCTAAATTCTCCTTGCTGTTTTCAACATTTTTCAACAGTCCACCTGTTTTTATTTTTCCCTAGTTTTTTGGTGCTTTCTTTGTCATTCTTGAATTTCCATTCACTTGTCTTCAACTTTTCGTAATCATTTTCCCTTTAATTTTTGTTCAACTCAGGGTGTGAGATCTAGATGTGGGTGAATTAAGCTAAGAACCTTGGCTGACTGGTAGCTGCTCGACTGAGTTAGGAAGGCTTGGGTTCAGGTCCCATTCCAGAAATTTGAGTTCATGATATAGGCTGAAGCTTCAATACAGCACCGCGGGAGTGCCGTACTTTTGGAGGTACCATTCTTTTCCCAGTTAGATGTTAAAAAATACATATCCCTATTTGAAGAAAAGCAGGGGAGTTCTCTTGGAGCTCTGGTCAACATTTATTCCACATTCAGTGGTCATTTATCCCACTGCTATTTGCGGAAGCTTGCTATTTGCATATTGCAGCATTTTCCCATATTGTAAAAGTGACTACAGTTCAAAAGTAGAACAAAAACAAAAATACCTGGAAAAACTCAGCAGGTCTGACAGCACCTGCAGAGAGGAACACAGTTAGCGTTTTGAGTCCAAATGACTGTTCATAAGAACTAAGGAAAAATAGAAAAGAGGTGAAATATAAGTTGGTTTAAAGGGGGGTGGGACAGGTAGAGCTGGATAGAGGGCCAGTGATAGATGGAGATTGCCAAAAGATGTCATAGACAAAAGGACAAAGGTGTTAACGGTGGTGATATTAGCTAAGAAATGTGCCAATGGTGACATTAAGGGTGGAAAGCAGGACGAGCAAGGGACAGATAGCCCTTGTTGGGATGGGGTGGGTGGGAATCGAAATAGGCTAAAAGGTAGAGACAAAACAATGGAAGGAAATACATTTAAAAATAATGGAAATATGTGGGAAAAGAAAAATATATATAAATTATTGGAAAAAGGGGGATCGAAAAGGCGGTGGGGAAGGAGGAGAGAGTTCATGATCTAAAGCTGTTGAACTCAATATTCAGTCCGGAAGGCTGTACCTAGTCGGAAGATGAGGTGCAGTTCTTCCAGTTTACGTTAAGTTTCACTGGAACATTGCAGCAGGCCAAGGACGGACATATGGGCATGAGAGCAGGGTGGTGTGTTGCAATGGCAAGTGACAGGGAGGTCTGGGTCATGATTGCGGACAGACCGAAAGTGTTTCACAAAGCGGTCACCCAGTCTGCGTTTGATCTCTCCAATGTAGAGGAAACCACATTGAGAGCAGCGAATGCAGTAGATTAAATTGAGGGAAGTACAAGTGAAATGCTGCTTCACTTGAAAGGAGTGTTTGGGCCCTTGGATGGTGAGGAGAGGGCAAGTAAGGGGGCAAGTGTTACACCTTCTGCGGTTGCATGGGAAGGTGCTGTGGGAGGGGGTTGAGGTCTAGGGGGTGATGGAGGAGTGGACCAGGGTGTCCCGGAGGAAAGGATCCCTGTGGAATGCCTCCAGGGGTGGTGAAGGGAAGATGTGTTTGTTGGTGGCATCATGCTGGAGTTGGCGGAAATGGCAGAGGATGATCCTTTGAATGAGGAGGCTGGTGGGGTGATAAGTGAGGACAAGGAGGACCCTATCATGGTTCTGGGAGGGAGAGGAAGGTGTGAGGGCGGATGCGCGGGAGATGAGCCGGACCCGGTTGAGGGCCCTGTCAACCACCGTGGGTGGAAAACCTCGGTTAAGGAAGAAGGAAGACATGTCAGAGGAACTGTTTTTGAAAGTGGCATCATCAGAACAGATACGATGGAGGCGAAGGAACTGAGAGAATGGGATGGAGTCCTCACAGGAAGCGGGACGTGAGGAGCTGTAGTCAAGGTAGCTGTGGGAGTCGGTAGGCTTGTAATGAATATTGGTGGACATTCTATCACCAGAAATTGAGACAGAGAGGTCAAGGAAGGGAAGGGAAGTGTCAGTGATGGACCACGTGAAAATGATGGAGGGGTGGAAATTCGAAGCAAAATTAATAAATTTTTCCAGATCCAGACAAGAGCATGAAGCAGCACCGAAGCAGTCATCGATGTACCAGAGAAAGAGTTGTGGGAGGGGGCCTGAGTAGGACTCGAACAAGGAATGTTCCACATACCCCATAAAGAGTCAGGCATAACTGGGGCCCATACGGGTACCCATAGCCACACCTTTTATTTGGAGGAAGTGAGACGAGTTTAAGGAGAAATTGTTCAGTGTGAGAACAAATTCAGCCAGACGGAGGAGAGTAGTGGTGGATGGGGATTGTTTGGGCCTCTGTTCGAGGAAGAAGCGGAGAGCCCTCAGACCATCCCGGTGGGGGATGGAGGTGTAGAGGGTTTGGACGTCCATGGTGAAGAAGAGGCGTTTGGGGCCAGGGAACTGGAAATTGTTGATATGACGTAGGGCGTGAGAGGAATCACGGTTGTAGGTGGGAAGAGACTGGACAAGGGGAGAGTGAATGGAATCAAGGTAGCAAGAAATGAGTTCCGTGGGGCAGGAACAGGCTGACACGATCGGTCTGCCGGGACAGTCCTGTTTGTGGATTTTGGGTAGGAGGTAGAAGCGGGCCGTCCGAGGTTGGGAGACTGAGGTTGGAAGCTGCGGAGGGAATATCTACAGAGGAGATGAGTTCATTGACAGTCCTGGAAACAATGGCTTGATGTTCAGTGGTGGGATCATGGTCCAGGGGGAGGCAGGAGGAAGTGTCTGCAAGTTGATGCTCAGCCTCTGCGAGATAGAGGTCAGTGAGCCAGACAACAACAGCACCACCCTTGTCAGCAGGTTTGATGACAAAGTCAGGATTGGACCTGAGAGAACAGAGTGCTCTCCGCTCCTTCCTCGAACAGAGGCCCGAACAATCCCCATCCGCCACTACTCTCCTCCGTCTGGCTGAACTTGTTCTCTCACTGAACAATTTCTCCTTAAACTTGTCTCACTTCCTCCAAATAAAAGGTGTGGCTATGGGTACCCGCATGAGCCCCAGTTATACCTGTCTCTTTATGGGGTATGTGAAACATTCCTTGTTTCAGTCCTACTCCGGCCCCCTCCCACAACTCTTTCTCCGGTACATCGATGACTGCTTCGGTGCTGCTTCATGCTCTTGTCTGGATCTGGAAAAATTTATTAATTTTGCTTCCAATTTCCACCCCTCCATCATTTTCACATGGTTCATCTCTGATACTTCCTTCCTTTCTCAATTTCTGGTGATAGACTGTCCACCAATATTCATTACAAGCCTACAGACCCCCACAGCTACCTTGACTACAGCTCCTCACACCCTGCTTCCTGTAAGGACTTCATCCCATTCTCTCAGTTCCTTCGCCTCTGCCGCATCTGTTCCAATTATGCCACTTTCCAAAACAGCACTTCTGACATGTCTTCCTTCTTCCTTAACCGAGGTTTTCTACCCACGGTGGTTGACAGGGCCCTCAACCGTGTCCGGCTCATCTCCCGCGCATCCGCCCTCACATCTTCCTTTCCCTCCCAGAACCATGATAGGGTCCTCCTTGTCCTCACTTATCACCCCACCAGCCTCCTCATTCAAAGGATCATCCTCCGCCATTTCCGCCAACTCCAGCATGATGCCACCAACAAACACATCTTCCCTTCACTCCCCCTGGCGGCATTCCACAGGAATCGTTCCCTCCGGGACACCCTGGTCCACTCCTCCATCACCCCCTAGACCTCAACCCCCTCCCACAGCACCTTCCCATGCAACCGCAGAAGGTGCAACACCTGCCCCTTTACTTCCCCTCTCCTCACTGTCCAAGGGCTCAAACACTCCTTTCAAGTGAAGCAGCATTTCACTTGTACTTCCCTCAATTTAGTCTACTGCATTCGCTGCTCCCAATGTGGTTTCCTTTACATTGGAGAGACCAAACGCAAGACTGGGTGATCGTTTTGGAACACCTTCGGTCTGTCCGCAAGCATGACCCAGACCTCCCTGTTGCTTGCCATTTCAACACTCCACCCTGCTCTCATGCTCACATGTCTGTCCTTGGCCTGCTGCAATGTTCCAGTGAAGCTCAACGCAAACTGGAGGAACAGTACCTCATCTTCCGACTAGGTACTTTACAGCCTTCCGGACTGAATATTGAGTTCAACAGCTTTAGATCATGAACTCTCTCCTCCTTATCCACCCCCTTTCCAATCCCCCTTTTTCCAATAATTTATATATATTTTTCTTTTCCCACATATTTCCATTATTTTTAAATGTATTTCCTTCCACTGTTTTGTCTCTGCCTTTTAGCCTATTTCGATTCCCCCCCGACCCTTACTAGGGCTATCTGTCACTTGCTCGTCCTGCTTTCCACCCTTTATGTCACCATTAGCACATTCCTTAGATAATATCACCACCGTCAACACGTCTTTGTCCTTTTGTTTATGACATCTTTTGGTAATCTCCATCTATCTCTGGCCCTCTATCCAGCTCTACATGTCCCACCCCACCTTAAACCAGCTTATAATTTCACCTCTTTTCTATTTCCTTCGTCCTGATGAAGAGTCATTCAGACTCGAAATGCTGTCAGACCTGCTGAGTTTTTCCAGGTATTTTTGTTTTTGTTCTAGATTTCCAGCATCCGCAGTATTTTGCTTTTATCTTACAGTTCAAAAGTACTTTGGCTGGGGATCTCTAGAAGCCATGAAAGGTTTTTGTTTTGTTTTTTCTTTCATGGGATGTGGACATCGCTTGCTGGGACAGCATTTATTTCCCATACCTAATTGCCCTTGAGAAGGTGGTGGTGAGCTGCCTTCTTAAACCGCTGCAGTCCATGTCGGTACACCTGCAGTTAGGGAGGAGTTCCAGGATTTTGACCCAGTGACAGTGAAGGAATGGTGATATATTTCCAAGTCAGGGTGGTGTCTGGCTTGGAGGGGAACTTCCAGGTGGTGGTGTTCCCATGTGTTTGCTGCCCTTGTCCTTTTTGTGGTAGTGCCTTTGGGTTTGGGAAGTGCTCTCTAAGGAACCTTGGTGAGTTGCTGCAGTGGATCTTGTAGATGGTACACACTGCTGCCACTCTGCATTGGTGGTGGGGGGAGTGAGTGTTTGCGGTTGGGGTGCCAATCAAGTGGGCTGCTTTGTCTTGAATGGTGTCCATCTTGAGTTTGTTGGAGCTGCACTCATCCAGGGAAGTGGCTAATATCCCATCATATTCCTGACTTGTGTCTTGTAGATGGTGGACAGGCTTTGGGGAGCCAGGAAGTGAGTTACTCGCCCAGGATTCCTAGCCTCTAACTTGCTCTTGTAGCCATGGTATTTATATGGCTAGTGCAGTTCAGTCTCTGGTCAATGGTAACTCCCAGGATGTTGATAGTGGGGGAATTCAGCAATAGTAATGCCATTGAATGTCAAGGGGTGGTGTTTAGATTCTCTCGCATTGGAGCTGGTCATTGCCTGGCACTTGTGTGGTGCCAATGTTAGTTGCCACTTGTCAGCCCAAGCCTGGATATTGTCCAGCCTGCATCTTGCTGCATTTGAACACGGACTGCTTCAGTATCTGAGGAGTCACAAATGGTGCTGAACATTGCGGAATCATCAGCAAACATCCCCACTTCTGACCTTATGATAGAAGGAAGGTCACATTGATGAAGCGGCTGAAGATGGCTGGGCCTTAGACACTACTGTGAGGAACTTCTGCAGTGATGTGCTGGAACTGAGATGATTGACCTCCAGTGACTATAGCCATCTTCCTTTGTGCTAGGTATGACTCCAACCAGCGGAGAGTTTGCGCCTGATTCCCATTGGCTGTAGTTTTACAAGGGCTCCTTGATGCCAGACTTGGTCAAATGCTGCCTTGATGTCAAGGACAGTCACTCTCACCTCACCTCTGGAGTTCAGTGCTTTTGTTCACGTTTGAACCAAGGCTGTAATGAGGTCAGGAGCTAAGTTATCTTGGTGGAACACAATCTATACGTCAGTTTATTCTTTAATTCATTATCAACATCAAACACTCCAAGGTCAGCTACACTACAACTAGATACAGAGCAAAAACCCCCTCTACTCAGCCCCAACAATGTGCCCCTGGCTCATCTTTAGAAAAGCCCTCCCGATTGAACCAATGTGACATTTTTCCATTTCCTAAGGAAGATCAGAAGATAATTATGGATAAGATAGGCCATCAGCACATCTTCATCCGTCCATCCAGAATGACCTTGAAATCCCCACATTGTATTGTCTAGTTGGTTCTTAAATGATTTCACGGTTTCATAATATTAGTACTAAATTTGCCTTTTACTTGTTTGAAGCTGTACTTGCAATATAATTTTGTCATTTTCCAGATTTATCTTTATCATACTATTGAAACCTTACTTAGTTCTCTGACCATCTGTCTGATGTCTCTTTTTCAGACTGGAAGTCCTTAATTTCTCACGTCTTTCCTCATAATTTAGATCTCTAACAGTTTGTGGCACTACTTATGCGCTGTCTCCAATATTTCGTTATTTCCAATAATTCCAGTGATCAGAGCTGAGAGCACAACCTGGGATATTGTCAGAATAGATCACTGTACAGCCTGATCGTGAGAATCAGCCACTATGTGGCCTCTCTTCAGCAAGCTGCATCAAATTAGTCCCACACTGGGGGCAGTTTTGTGTTGTAGGCCCCAGACTGCCCAAATGCATATTACACAGAACAGTTACAGCTCGCAACTAGTCTGAGCTGTATTTAAAATTAGGTCCTGGAGGTGAAAGGTGACTGCCTAACTCACTACATCACTCAGTTTCCTTTCTACAGAATTTATCACTTATTAGCTCCCTCTTTAGTTCCTTTGCCAATGACTTGGATCCCAACATGCTGGCGAACATCTGGAATATTTCCCATTATTTATTGACACTAATAAAAGCCCTGAAACTTGGATGTCTGTTCAGGCACCACGTTTGTCACTTTCAGTCCACCACAGACTATATTTATGAACTAGTTATAAAATTATACCAGGAATGTAATTTTAAATGGGTTAATAAAGGAATGTTTAGAATCAGGACATGTTTACAGCAATAATTCTTTGTGCTTTGATAAAAATCCTTGAATTTGACGCTACATTGTGGAACCTTAGTGCACAAACATAATGCATTTGTCTGAATTTTTTTGCTTTCTAGAAGCGGTTAACCCAAATAGGCATTAATTCCTTATGCCACACCCTCCCATCCCCTTCATCCTCCCTATCCTTCTGTTCCCATCTCTTCCCTGCCTCCCCTCTCTTTTTATCCTTCCCTTGCCACTCTGCTCTCCTTCCCTCCCCCTCTCGTTTCCCCCCTCCCCTCTCTCCTTGTCCTTTTCTACTCTCCCTCCCTCATCCTCGTCTTCCACCCCTCCGCCTCCCACCCCCTCGCCCGCCTCCCACCCCCTCGCCCACCTCCCACATTCCACTTCCCTATTGTCTCCAGTTTTCCTTTCTCTTCCATCTCCCGTCTGCCACATTCCCTTTCTCTACTTCTTCCCTACTTCTGTTCCCCCCCGCCCCTACTATTTTGTCTTAACTACTTCTGTGCAAAACCCCAAGAGTTAAGAATAGAAAAATAAAATATTGTCTGTAAGGCAGAACACCAAAATCTGGAAGATGTCATTCCTGCTAACGTTGAACAAAACTGTACGGGAAGGAGTTTGTATCATGGCACACCCCTGGTACAACTGGTACCTGGTAGGTAGATGCACTGTAATTGTGGTCTTTCCCAGAGGTGACATTGTGAAGATGGCGGAGCTGGCGCGGCGACTGGTGCAGAAAGTGGTGACCGATGACCCCAAGCTCGCCCTGGCTGCTGCTAATTACTCTAAACCATGTCTGGCTACCTTCTGGAGATATGCTCGGGTGGAGGTGACGACTCCAACTCCTGGAGAAATCCCAGTGTCAGTTGAAATCTTCAAGGGTCTTTTGGCATCATTTAAGGCTGGGAGTTACAAACATATAACTGTAAAGGATGCCTTGAGGAACACGCTTGTGGTCACGGAAATTGTGATGTGGTTTTACATTGGCGAGGTCATTAGCCGAAGAAGCTTGATTCGACATAATGTCTGAACTCTACCCTGTTTTGGACCAGCGTTCCATTGTAAATGAATGAATAAAATTTCAAATTAAATAAAGCCATTATTAGGACTTTAAAAAAATAATTGATTTGCGCCCACTCCTGAACAAAATGTATAGCTGGAATGCTAACACTAGATGCTGTACATATTAAGTGAATAAAGAAAACAGTAAAATAGAACTGCAGAGTAATTTAATAATATAATGAATTATAGAATTGTCCCAGGACTTCCCTATTTTTATACTCTATTTCCTTTGAAATAAAGGCCAACATTCCATTTGCCTTCCCTATTACCTGCTGGGATTCATGCACGAGGACCCCCAAATCTCTCTGTGTTGCAGCTTTCTGCAGTCTTTCTCCATTTAAATAATATTCAGCTCCTCTATTCTTCCTGCAAAAGTGCATGACCTCGCATTTTCCCACATTATATTCCATCTGCCAATTTTAATAGACTCTAACATTTTCCCAATGACAGATGTTAAGCTAACTGGCCTATAGTTACCTGTTTTTTGTCTCCCTCCATTTTTGAATAAGGGTGTTACATTGACAGTTTTCCAATCCTCTGGGACTTTTCCAGAATCTAAGGATTCTTGGAAGATTACTACAAGTGCATCTACCACCTCTGTTGCTACTTCCTTTAATAGCCTAGGATGCAACCCATCAGGTCCAGGGGCAGCCACATTGTTAGATGTTTATTATAGACCCCCAGATAGTCAGCGGGAAATTGTGCACAATTTGCGGAGATGTGTAAAAACAATAACAATAGAGTAATTATATTAGGTGATTTCAATTATCCCAACATTAATTGGGAGAGACATAGTGTTAAGGGCTTGGATGGAGTGGATTTCTTGAAGTGCGTACAGGAGAACTTTTTAGGTCAATATGTAGAGGGTCCAACAAGGGACGGCGCAGTGCTGGACCTAATTCTGGGGAATGAAGCAGGACAGGTGGCTGAGGTGGTGGTGGGGGAACAGTTTAGTGATAGCAACCACAACATGGTACAATTTAACTTGTTATGGACAAAGAAATAGACAAGTTGCAAACAAAATGTTTCGGATTGGGGGGAGAGCGGATTTTAGTAAAATAAGGCAGGATCTGGCCAAGGTAGACTGGGAACAGCTACTTGTGGGGAAATCTACAGAAGAGCAGTGGGAGGCATTCAAAAAGGAAATGGGGAGGGTACAGGCTCAACATGTTCCCTCTAGGGTGATAGGAAGGAGTAAGAAGCCCAGAGAACCACGGATGACCAGAGATATTCAAGATACGATGAGAAGGAAAAGAGAGGCTTTTAGCAGGTACAAGGGAAGCAAATCAGCAGAGGCATTAGTGGAGTACAGACAGTGCAGGGTGGAGCTTAAGAAAGCAATTAGGAGAGCAAAGAGGGGATATGAGAAAGCTCTGGCTGGTAAAAGTAGGGAAAATCCCAAGATATTCTATAAGTATATCAACGGGAAGAGGATAACCAGGGAAAGAGTAGGGCCCATTAGGGACCAAGGGGGCAATCTGTTGGTGGAGCCAGAGGACATCGGTAGAATGTTGAACGAATACTTCACATCCATCTTCACCCAAGAGAATGAGGATGAAGGTATGGAACTCGGGGAGAGAGACTGTGAGGTTCTTGAGCAAATTGATATAGGGAGTGACAAAGTATTGGAGGTGTTGGCAGGCTTAAAAGTGGACAAATCTCCAAGTCCAGATGATTTGTGTCCCAGACTGCTGAGGGAGGCAAGGGAGGAGATTGCAGGGGCTCTGACCCGAATTTTTAATTCCTCTCTGGCCACGTGGGAGATGCCAGAGGATTGGAGAACAGCTAATGTGGTTCTGCTATTTAAAAAGAATTGTAGGGATAAGCCAGGGAACTACAGACCAGTGAGTCTCATGTCACTGGTAGGGAATCTTTTGGAGAAAATTCTGAAGGAGAGAATCTATCTCTACTTGGAGAGGCAAGGTTTGATCAGGGATAGTCAGCATAGCTTTGTCAGAGGGAGGTCATGCCTAACAAATTTGATTGAATATTTTGGGGAGGTGACCAGGTGTGTAGATGAGGGTAGTATAGTTGATGTCATTTATATGGATTTCAGCAAAGCCTTTGACAAGGTCCCACATGGGAGACTTATAAGAAGGCAAAGGCACATGGGGTACAGGGTAATATGATACAGTGGATTCAAAATTGGCTTAATTGTAGGAGACAGAGGGTGATGACAGAAGGATGCTTTAGTGACTGGAAGCCAGTGTCCAGTGGCGTACCACAGGGATCTGTTCTGGTTCCCCTATTATTCGTCATTTATATAAACGACATAGATGACTATGTCGGGGGTAGGATTAGTAAGTTTGTGGATGACACAAAGATTGGCCAGGTGGTTAACAGTGAGGTTGAGTGTCTTGGGCTATAGGAAGATATAGACGGGATGGTCAAATGGGCAGATAAGTGGCAGATGGAATTTAACCCTGAAAAGTGTGAGGTGATACACTTTGGAAGGAGTAATTTGACAAGGAAGTATTCAATGAATGGCATGACACTAGGAAGTTCTGAGGAACAAAGGAACCTTGGCGTGTGTGTCCATAGATCTCTGAAGGCGGAGGGGCGTGTTAGTGGGGTGGTGAAAAAGGCATATGGGACACTTGCCTTTATCAATCAAGGCATAGATTACAAAAGTAGGAGGTCATGTTGGAGTTGTATAGAACCTTGGTGAGGCCACAGCTGGAGTACTGTGTGCAGTTCTGATCGCCACATTATAGGAAGGATGTGATTGCTCTGGAGGGGGTGCAGAGGAGATTCACCAGGATGCTGCCTGGGATGAAACATTTAAATTATGAAGAGAGGTTGGATAGACTTGGGTTTTTTTCTTTGGAGCAGAGAAGACTGAGGGGCGACTTGATCGATGTGTACAAGGTTATGAGGAACATGGACAGGGTGGAAAGGGAGCAGCTGTTCCCCTTAGTTGAAGGGTCAGTCATGAGGGGACATAAGTTCAAGGTGAGGGGCAGGAGGTTTAGGGGGGATGTGAGGAAAAACTTTTTGCCCAGAGGGTGGTGATGGTCTGGAATGTGCTGCCTGGGAGGGTGGTGGAGGCGGGTTGCCTCACATCCTTTTAAAAAGTACCTGGATGAGCACTTGGCACATCATAACATTCAAGGTTATGGGCCAAGTGCTGTTAAATGGGATTAGGCAGGTAGGTCAGATGTTTCTCATGTGTCCATGCAGACTCGATGGGCCGATGGGCCCCTCCTGCACTGTGATATTTTGTGGCTGTGACTTATTGGCCTTTAGCCCCATTCGTTTCCCAGCAATTTTCCTCTAGTAATAGTTATTGTATTTATTTCTTCCCACCCTTTCCCACTTGATTATTTAGTATTTTTGGAATGTTATAAGTGTCTTCTACCGTGAAGGCTGATGCCAAGTAATTATTCAACTCCTCTGCCATTTCCTGGTTCCCCATTATTATTTCCCCAGCCTCATTTTCTAAGGGGCTATGTTCACTTTGGCCTCTCTCTTCCTTTTTATATATTTAAAGAAGCTCTTACTGTCCGTTTTTATATTACTTGCTTGTTTACCCTCAACATTTAGTTTCTCTTTTTTTTGGTTAACTTTTGTTGGTTTTTAAAACTTTCCAATCCTCTGGCTTACCAATAATCTTTGTTACATTGATGTTTTTTTTCTTTCAATTTGACACTATCCTTAACTTCCTTGGTTAACCATGGTTGGTTTATCCTCTTCCTAGGATCCTTCTCACTGAGATATATCTTTATTGAGGGTCATGAACTATTTTCTTAATCGTTTGCCAATATTCATCAACCGTCTTTTCTGCTAAACTCATTTCCAGGTCCAGCCAACTCTGCCCTTATTCCTTTGTAATTACCCTTATTTAAGTGTAGCACAGTTGTTTCTGACCCAAGTTTCTCACTTTCAAACTGAAACTTCACAGTGCATCCTGTCTTGCTTTCGCCTATAGAATCCAATGATCTCATCTAAAATCATGTTTGAGCCTGTATCTCACGGAATAAGGTCAGAATACACAGATACTAGTTGTTGTGAATATCTAGTTCATAATTCCTATATTTTAGAATATAACTTTTAGTTTTAGGCGGTTAAATCTTGATTCAGAAACTAGTAATAATCATGAAGTGAATACAATTCAAACAAACTAGGAATTAATTACAGTTAAAAGCTGCCCTATGTATATCTTACAAGGTACTAGGGAGAGGTGTAAACACTTGAGCACTGACTGGCTGTACCCAGAGGTCCAGAAATGTGTCAGAGTGTCTATCATCTCATTACAAGAAGCTAAAAACTGACAATTCTTGGAAAGAGAGTCGTAAAATTCCATTAGAGATAGAAACTATTCATATGGGTTACAGAATCAGAGAGTTATGTTGAAGGTAAAATAACTTGTTTGCAATTCTGTTTGAACAGGCTGTGTCATCATGAAGGTGGGATGTGGGGTTAGACAGCTCTTTTGTTTAATTTATCTCTGTGTGTTTGCCAACGGAAGCAGGCAGCTCAGTTTTGGAACAGACAGAGGCAGATGTAGCTTTGCTTTGGTGAAGACTGCATCTCACTGATTGAGAGAACCAACAGGTGACGATTACATGCCCCTTGAAATGGTCTAGCAAGCCACTCAGTTGTATCAAACTGCTACAAAGTCTCAAAGAAACCAGACGGACCACCCAGCATCGAACTAGGCACTGGAAACTACAACGGCAAACTCAGCCGTGTCAACACTGCAAAGTTCTCCTTACTAACATCTGGGGCCTAATGCCAAAATTGGGAGATCTGTCTCACAGACTAGTCAAGCACCAGCCTGACATAGTCATCCTCAAGGAATCATAACTTACAGATCATGTCCTAGACACTACCATCACCATCCCTGGGTATGTCCTGTCCCACCGACAGGACGGACCCAGCAGAGGTGGTGGCACAGTCAGGAGGGAGTTATCCTGAGAGTCTTCAACATTGACTCCGGACCCCATGAAGCCTCATGGCATCAGGTCAAACATGAGCAAGGAAACCTCCTGCTGATTACCACGTACTGCCCTCCCTCAACTGATGAATCAGTGCTCCTCCATTTTGGAGGAAGCACTGAGGGTGGCAAGGGCACAGAATGTACTCTGGGTGGGGGACTTCAGTGTCCATCACCAAGAGTGGCTCGGTAGCATCACCACTGACCTAGCTGGCCGAGTCTGGGTCTGCG
This sequence comes from Cetorhinus maximus, assembly GCF_964194155.1. Classification (NCBI taxonomy): domain Eukaryota; kingdom Metazoa; phylum Chordata; class Chondrichthyes; order Lamniformes; family Cetorhinidae; genus Cetorhinus; species Cetorhinus maximus. The sequence goes on from NC_135898.1 coordinate 49,735,011, forward strand.
CCAGGTGGACAGGGAACCAACAAGAGGGAAAAACATACTTGATCTCAACCTCACCAGCCTGCCTGCTGCAGATACATTTGTCCATGACGGTATCGGTAGGAGTGACCACTCTGTCTTTGTGGAGACGAAGTCCCGCCTTCAGTGCAGAGGGATCTGGGTGTCCTTGTGCATGAATTGCTGAAAGCTAGCATGCAGGTACAGTAGGTAATAAGGAAGGAAAATGGAATTTTGGCACTTATTGCTAAAGGAATAGAGTATAAAAATAGGGAAGTGTTGTTGCAACTGTACAAGGCATTGGTGAGACCGCACTTGGAGTACTGTGCACAGTTTTGGCCCCCTTACTTGAGGAAGGATGTAGTTGCATTGGAGGCGGTTCAGAGGAGGCTCACTAGATTGATTCCAGAGATGTGGGGCTTGTCTTATGAGGAGAGATTGAGCAGTTTAGGCCTATACTCACTAGAGTTTAGAAGGATGAGAGGATATCTAATTGAGGTATATAAGATGCTAAAGGAGGTAGACAAAGTAGACGTGGAGCGGATGTTTCCCCTTGTGGGGCATTCTCGAACGAGAGGCCATCGTTTTAAGCTAAGGGCTGGTAGATTTAAGTCAGAGATGAGGAGGAATTACTTTTCTCAAAGTGTTGTAAATCTGTGGAATTCACTACCTCAGAGTGCAGTGGATGCCGGGACGCTGAATAAATTTAAGGAGGAGATAGACAGATTTTTAATTAGTAATGGGTTGAAAGGTTATGGGGAGAGGGCGGGAAATTGGAGTTGAGGGCAAAATGAGATCAGCCATGATCGTATTGAATGGCGGGGCAGGCTCGAGGGGCTGAATTGCCTACTCATTCTTATGTTCTTCACATTGAGAATACCCTCCATTGTGTTTTGTGGTACTACCACCGTGTTAAATGGGATAGATTTCGAACAGATCTAGCAACTCAAGACTGGGCATGCATGAGGTGCTGTGGGCCATCAGCAAAATTGTACCCGAATCTGTAGCCTCATGGCGTGGCATATCCCCGATTTTACCATTACCATCAAGCTAGGAGATCAACCATGATTCAATGAAGAGTGCAGGAGGGAATGCCAGGAGCAGCACCAGGCATACATTAAAATGAGATGTCAACCTGGTGAAGCTATAACACAGGACTACTTGCGTGCCAAACAGCATGAGCAGCAAGTGATAGACAAGAGCTAAGCGATCCCACAACCAACAGATCAGATCTAAGCTCTGCAGTCCTGAATGGTGGTGGACAATTAACTCACTGGAGGAGGATGGGGGAGCCCAGCATGTCAGTGCAAAAGGTAAGGCTGAAGCATTTGCTACAGTCTTCAGTCAGAAGTGCCGAGTGGATGATCCATCTCGGCCTCCTCCGGATGTCCCCAGCATCACGGATGCCAGTCTCCAACCAATTCAATTCAGTATACGTGATATCAAGAAACGGCTGAAGACACTGGATGCTGCAAAGGCTTTGGGTCCTGTCAATAATCCAGCAATAGTATTGAAGACTTATGCTCCAGAACTTGCCACACCCCTAGCCAAGCTGTCCGAGTACAGCTACAACACTGGCATCTACCTGGCTATGTGGAAAATTGCCCAGGTATGTCCTGTACACAAAGCAGGACACATCCAATTCAGCCAATTAACGCCACATCAGCCTACTCTCGATCATCAGTAAAGTAATGGAAGGGGTCATCAACAGTGCTATCAAGCAGCATTTGTTAGCAATAACCTACCCACTGACGCTCAGTTTGGGTTCTGCCAGGACCACTCAGCTCCTGACCTCATTACAGCCTTGGTTCAAACGTGGACAAAAGAGCTGAACTCCTGAGGTGAGGTGAGAGTGACTGCTCTTGACATCAAGGCTGGGTTTGACTGAGTGTGGCATCAAGGAGCCCTAGCAAAACTGGAGTCAGTGGGAATCAGAGGGAAAACTCTCCACTGTTTGGAGTCATGCCTTGCACAAAGGAGGATGGTTGTGGCTGTTGGAGGTCAGTCACCTCAGCTCCAGGATATCACTGTAGGAGTTCCTCAGGGTCATGTCCTCGACCCAACCATCTTCAGCTGCTTCATCAATGACCTCCCTTCTATCATAAGGTCAGAAGTGGGGATGTTCGCTGATGATTGCACAATGATTCAGCACCATTACCGACTCCTCAGATGCTGAAGCAGTCCATGTCTAAATACAGCAAGACCTGGGCAATATCTAGGCTTGGACTGACAAGTGACAACTAACATTTGCAGCACACAAGTGCCAGGCAATGACCATTTCCAACGCGAGAGAATCTAACCATCGCCCCTTGAAATTCAATAGCATTCCCATCACTGAATCCCCCACTATCAACATCCTGGGGGTTGCCATTGACCAGAAATTGAACTGGACTAGCCATATAAATACTGTGGCTACAAAAGCAGGTCAGAGGCTTGGAATCCTGCTCACCTCCTGACTCCCCAAAGCCTGTCCACCATCTACAAGGCTCAATACAGGAGTGTGATGAATTGCCTGGATCAGTGCAGCTTCCACAATACTCAAGAAGCTGGACACCATCCAGGGCAAAGCAGCCCACTTGATTGGCACTACATCCACGAATATTAACTCCTTCCACCACCGACGCACAGCAGCAGCAATGTATACCATCTACAAGATGCAGTGCAGGAACTCACCAGGACTCCTTTGACAGCACCTTCCAAACCCATGGCCACTACCATCTAGAAGGACAAGGGCAGCAGATAGATGGGAATCCCACCACCTGGAATTTCCCCTCCAAGTCACTCACCATCCTGACTTGGAAATATATCACCGTTCCTTCACTGTCACTGGGTGAAAATCCTGGAACTCCCTTCCTAACAGCACTGTGTGTACCTACACCACATGGACTGCAGCAGTTCAAGAAGACAGCTCACCACCACCTCAAGGGCAACTAGGGATGGACAATAAATGCTGGCCCAGCCAGCGAAGCCCACATCCCGTGAATGAATTTAAAAAAATCTTACCTCTGAGGAATAGCTGGAATATTAAGGAGAAGTAAATTCCGGTAAACTGTGGCATATATTTTGGGTTGGTCCCAGGGAAAGTGAATGAACCTTCCATGCTTCGTGTGATAAAGGAACTTTTGGGAAGTAAAAGGTAGAACTGAATTTATAACATAAGACTTTTATGAGCTATCGTGTTAAGTTGGTGGTGCTTGCTTTGCTTAATTCCTCTTTATATAGACAATAATGTTTGTTTTTGTTAAAAACATGAAATCTTGTGGAATGGTTCTGTTAGTTAATTAGTGTGTTTGGTTATCATCATTAAACGTTAATGGTCCCTAAATGGTCCAAAACATAGTATACTGCCTTCTGTATTATGCTTTTAAAATTATTTGTCATCAGTTATTCTGAGCTTTTTTGTCTATTGTCACAATGTATGCCTGCAGTTTCTATATTTCCTCCTTTAACCCTCTCTGCTAACTGTTGTATGATTACACTCAGCTGTTAACCCATTGTACCCTCAGCATGTGGCTAAGCGTGTGCCTGACCTTGGGCCTCATCTTTTAAGTGTCTTCACTCTTGAAATAACTGTTTTTCCCTCCTTCATACCCATGCTATGGTTGTAGTATAAAAACAGGCTAAATCTGGAGTTAGAGCCTGGAGCGGACTCCCTGGGGACGAGAGTGTCTCTCCTGTTCACTGTTCAGTCAGTTTGGGACCTAATTCCAGATTGGCATTATTAGTTTGAGAGCAGCATGGTGAGGGAGATTTTGAAAAGGTTGAGAGAAGTGAATAAAACAATTAGTAAGGAAAGGTAGAGTAATGAAATATAAAGTAACAAGGAAGATAAAGTAGTAAAATATTCCACAGTCAGATAAATGAAAAACAGGAAATTCAGGATGGGAATAGGGCCAGGGGAAAATAGAAAATACTTTGCACTGCCACTAAACTTGTATAAATGCACCCTTAGGGAATCAATGCATTGAAGTGATAAATTTTGGCTCAGTGGCTAATTGATCTCCAGAAATTATGCTAAAACTTAATGATCAGGTTATATTTGCAATACTGTGCCTTTGTTGTGATAAAAATTAAGCATACAACTGTTAGAAAGGGTGCAAAGAGCAAGTGGTCTAATTTTAGTTGTAAAAGAAAAAAGATACAAGAAGTTCAAGTCTATATAGTCTAGACAGAAGGTGGTTATTAAAGAGGCCCTCATGAGGATCTGTAAACTGTTAAATGGAACAGACCCAATTCATCAGAATGTTCCTCTCAACTAAACCACAAATGCAAGACTAGATTTATAATAGTGAAACATAAAGTAGGTCTGAGTAAAGATGTTAACTGAAATTGTGATAGGAGATTTGAATAATCTGCCAGACAGGATTGTGGAGCCAAGAATATTAGAGATTCAAAATAAATGGAGAGTCGGGTGTGAGGGGGATGGGCCAAATGGCCATTTCTTACCCATATTGTTTCTTGTGCTTTTACATGATTGAACTATCATAAAAAGTTGCCTAAAAATTAGAATGTCAGCAAGTCAATTGCTACAGTTAATTCCCAATTATTCTTTGAATAATGAGATTTTAAAGGACATCTATCATACAATACTCTGCTTTTAAAGTGATTTTACTTGTACATTTACCTTTTATCCTAACATCAATAAACGCAACATACCAATTAAATATTTGTCCTACAGAGGAAGCAGATTCTTTTGCCTTAATGTTATGCCACCTCCCTTTGTTTTTAAAAAGCGTACCCTAATTTAACCAAAAAAAATCTTGCATCTATTTTGCAATATTTGCAGTTCCTGGTCTGAAATCCTAAGCAATTTTAATTTATGTTTTAATTTATGTTCATTAATGCTCCAAAATTTGATTATGAAAACAAGAATACTGATTTTTGTGAGTATTTTAGGACCGGCATATTCCCTTTTGGGCCTTCCCATGTACTTCCCCCTAAACATGAATCAGCTCCTGGTTTCCCTCCTAACTCCTGCCAGATGGTGCATTTGACAGAGATGGCAACAAGGGAAACCTTCACTCCAGTCAGAGTGGGTGAGGCAAGAATGAAAAGAGCTCAGACTAAGAAAATCATATACTCTTGAGGTTGAATCAGGAGGATTTATCTTTGAAATACTTCCTTTATTACCTGGGCACTGCAACCCTAATATGGATCTCATTTACTACCACCCCCCAACCCCCAGTCTCCATTTTCTTTTCATGTTGAATGATTGATCATTTTTTTAATGTCAGTAGATTTTGAGAGGCCTGGAAACTGAGGATACATCAGTGGTTTATTAATTTATTTCAAATTGTATTATTTGTGATGAAGCCACTAATTGTCTGATTCTATCACTAACAGTCTGCCAACAAAAGCTATTGAATCGCATTATTAATATCAGTGCTTTTGTTCCCCTAACTAGAACCATGGTTTGAAACTGCCTGGGTTAAGCAGGCTGCAGTTATAATATCCCAGTTTCTGTTCTCTGAGCAGTGACAGATGTGAAAGACTCGCTATTACATCTGTCTCTGCAGCTAACCTGGAGAGAGGCAAAGCCATCTGGAGTGATGCAAATGATGGATCCTGTTGAAAATGAATAATTGCACCTTCAGTAAATAATATTTCATTTGCTGTATTAACCTTAAATTCACGTACACGACCAGAGCACTGCAGTGATCCATTGTAATTAAACCAGATTGACTTTAAAGTTACCAGTTACAATGTTCTTTAGGTGTTGTTGAACAATACTCTACATGCAGAATAAGCTAATAATATTATGTATAGAATATTACAGTGTAAGGTAGCACTCTTGCCCCTAAGAGAGAAAGTCATGAGTTCAATTCCCATTCCAGGACTTGAGTACATAATGTGGGCTCATATTCTCAGTTCTATGTAGAATACTATCCTCTCGGTGCAGGGTTAAACTAAAGCCCTGTGGGAGGGAGGAACTCAAAATCACCAGGGAAGTGGTATTGAACAAATTGTTGGGGCTATGGGCTGTGAAATCTCCAGGCCCAGATGGACTTCACCCTAAGATCTTGAAAGAAGTGGCTCGTGTGATAGTTGATGCACTGGTTTTAATTTTCCAAAGTTCCCTAGATTCGGGGAAGGTTCCATTAAATTGGAAAATAGCAAATGTAACCCCTTTATTCAAAAAGGGAAGGAGACAGAAAGTAGGAAACTATAGGTCAGTTAGCCTAACATCTGTCTTAGGGAAAATGTTAGAAGCTATTATTAAAGATGTTATAGTAGGGCAATTAGAAAAATTCAAGGCAATCAGGCAGAGTCAACATGGTTTCCATGGGAAATTAGAGATAGTATTAGATGCAAGGAAGAAGCATACAAATTGGCCAGAAAAAACAACAGACCTGAGGATTGGGAGCAGTTTAGAATTCAGCAAAGGAGGACCAAGGGATTGATTAAGAAGGGGAAAATAGAGTACGAGAGTAAGCTTGCGGGGAACATAAAAACTGACTGTAAAAGTTTCTATAGGTATGTGAAGAGAAAAAGATTGGTGAAGACAAATGTAGGTCCCTTACAGTCAGAAACAGGGGAATTGATAATGGGGAGCAAAGAAATGGCTGACTAACTAAATACATACTTTGGTTCTGTCTTCACAAAGGAGGACACTAATAACATACCAAAAATGTTGGGGAACACAGGATTTAGTGAGAGGGAGGAACGGAAAGAAATCAGCATTAGTAGGGAAATGGTGTTGGAGAAATTGATGGGATTGAAGGCTGATAAATCTCTGGGGCCTGATAATCTACATCCCAGAGTACTTAAGGAAGTCGCCCTAGAAATAGTGGATGCATTGGTGGTCATCTTCCAAGATTCTATAGACTCTGGAACAGTTCTTACAGATTGGAGGGTAGCTAATGTAACCCCACTATTTAAAAAGGGAGGCAGAGAGAAAACAGGGAATTATAGACCAGTCAGCCTGACGTCGGTAATGGGGAAAATTCTAGAGTCCATTATAAACGATTTCATAGCTGAGCACGTGGAAAACAGTGGCAGAATCGGGCAGAGTCAGCATGGATTTTTGAAAGGCAAATCATGCTTGACAAATCTACTGGAATTTTTCAAGGATGTAACTAGTAGAGTTGATGAGGGGGATGTGGGTTATTTGGACTTTGAGAAGGCTTTCGACAAAGTCCCACATAAGTGATTGGCGTGTAAAATTAAAGCGCATGGGATTGGGGGTAGTTTATTGAGATGGATAGAAAACTGGTTGGCAGACAGGAAACAAAGAGTAGGAATAAATGAGTCTTTTTCCGAATGGCAGGCAGTGACTAGTGGGGTACCGCAGGGATCGGTGCTGGGACCCCAGTTATTCACAATATATATTAATGATTTAGATGAGGGAATTAAATGTAATATCTCCAAATTTGCAGATGACACAAAGCTGGGAGGGTGAGCTGAGAGGAGGATGCAGAGATGCTTCAGTGTGATTTAGACAAGCTGAGTGAGTGGGCAAATGCATGGCAGATTCAGTATAATGTGGATAAATGTTAGGTTATCCACTTTGGTAGCGAAAACAGGAAGGCAGATTATCATCTGAATGGCTATAAATTGAGAGAGGGGAATGTGCAACGAGACCTGGGTGTCCTTGTACAACAGTTGCTGAAGGTAAGCATGCAGGCGGTTAAGAAGGCATTTGGTATGTTGGCCTTCATAGCCAGAGGATTCGAGTACAGGAACAGGGATGTCTTGCTGTAGTTGTACAGGGCCTTGGTGAGCCCACACCTGGAATATAGTGTACAGTTTTGGTCTCCTTATCTGAGGAAAGATGTACTTGCTGTAGAGGGTGTGCAGCAAAGGTTTACCCGACTGATTCCTGGGATGGCGGGACTGACATATGAGGAGAGATTGAGTCGATTAGGATTATATTCGCTGGAGTTCAGAAGAATGAGGGGGGGATCTCATAGAAACCTATAAAATTTTAACAGGACTAGATATGGTAGATGCAGGAAGGACATTCCCGATGGTGGGGGAGTCCAGAACCAGGGGTCACAGTCTGAGGATATGGGGTAGACCATTTAGGACTGAGATGAGGAGAAATTTCTTCACCCAGAGAGTGGTGAGCCTGTGGAATTCGTTACCACAAAAAGTAGTTGAGACCAAAACATTGTATGCTTTCAAGAAGGAGTTAGATATAGCTCTTGGGGCGAAAGGGATCAAAGGGTATGGGGAGAAAGCGGGAGCAGGCTATCGAGTTGGATGATCAGGCATGATCATAATGAATGGTGGAGCAGGCTCGAAGGGCCGAATGACCTACTCCTGCTCCTAGTTTCTATGTTTCTATGTTTTGTAGAAGGGAAATCATATTTAACCAGTTTATTGGAATTCTTTGAAGGAGTCACATGTGCTGTGGGTAAAGGGGAACAGGTGGATGTACTGTACTTAGACTTCCAGAGGCATTTGATAAAGTACCACATCAAAATTATTGCAGAAAATAAAAGCTCATGGTGTACGGGCTAACATTGGCATGGATAGAAGATTGCCAGCTAACAGGAGGCAGAGAGGAGGCATAAATGGATCTTTTTCTGGTTGCAGGATGTGATGAGTGGTGTGCCACAGGGATCAGTGCTGGAGCCTCAACTTTTTTACAATTTATATCTATGACTTGGGTGAAGGGACCGAAGGAATGGTTGCTAAATTTGCTGACAACAGAAAGATAGGTAGGAAAGTAAATTATGAAGAGGACGTAAGGAGGCTGCAAAGTGACATTGGTTAAGTGAGTGGTAAAGATCTGGCAAATGGAGTATAATGTGGGCAAATGTGAAATCGTTCATTTTGGCAGGAAGAATAAAAAGAAGCTTTATTATCTAGATGGTGAGAGATTGCAGAGCTCTGAGGTGGGTGGCCTAGTGCATGAATCACAAAAGATTAGTATGAGGGTACAGCAGGTAATTAAGAAAGCTAATAGATGTTATCACTTATTGTGAGGGGAATTGATTACAAACGTAGGGAGGTTATACTTCAGTTGTACAGGGCATTGGTGAGACCACATCTGGAGTATTGTGTACAGCACTGGTCCCCTTATTTAAAGAAAGATGTAAATGTGTTAAAAACAGTTCAGAGAAGGTTTACTAGACGAATACCAGGAATGGGTGGGTTGTCCTATGAGGAAAGACTAGACAGGTTAGGCTTGTAACCACTGGAGCTTAGAAGAGTAAGAGGCGACTTAATTGAAACCTTTAAGGCCCTGAAGGTTCTTGACAGGGTGGATGTGGAGAGGACGTTTCCTCTTGTGGGAGAATCCAGAACTAGGGGATCACTTTTTAAAAATAAGAGGCCACTCATTTAAGACAGAGATGAAGAGAAATTTTCAGAGTGTTGAGTCTTTGGGACTCTCTTCCTCAAAAGGTGGTGGAAGCAGAGTCTTTGAATATTTTTGAGGCAGAGCTAGATAGACTGTTGATTAACAAGGGGGTGAAAGGTTATCGAGGGTAGGCAGGAATGTGGGGCTGGGGTTACATTCAGATCAGCCATGATCTTATTGAATGGTGCAGCATGCTCGAGTTGCCTACTCCTCCTAATTCGTATGTTCGTATGTCTGACCCATGACACTATGCAAGATACAGCAGGGAATTGTTTAGGGGTCCTAGTGTGGGAGCTATCTGTACTTAAAGTGGCTGATCCACTCATCTACGCGGCATATCAAGGTAACTTGTTATATATGAAACATTTTAGTTGGTCCTAAGATACATGATGAAGCAAAATACAAGTGTAAGTTTATCTTTCTTGAATGTCCTTTGTGCAATTCATCCACTGGAGGAAATTTACACATTGTGAAGTTTTCTGATGTACTCTAAATGGCCACAAGAGGACATCAGACAACACAAATCCAAATCCAGTGACCGAGCAATAAAGTGGAAACTATCCATAAAAAAATTGGTTATTTTTCTTGGTTGCCTTGTGATATTTTGGCTTATTTTATATGCTGTGTTGTGTTCCTTTAACTTCTTGCTGATTGTTTTGCTTTCTTTCCCTCTCGAGATTTGTTTCCATTTACTTGAATGATATAATTGACGACTTCTTTAATGCTTATTTTTATCTATAAGTTAATTGTGTGGAATATATAGCACAGAAACAGGTCCTGCGGCCCAGCTAGTCTGTGCTGGTGTTTATACTCCATGCGAGTCCCCTCAGTCTATCTACCTCATTTCAGCCTTTCAGCTTAGCTTTCTATTCCCTTTTCTTCCATGTACTCTTCAAGCTTCCTTTTGAAAATACCAAAGCTATTTGCCTCAACTACTTCTTGCAATAGCATCCTGCATTCTAACCACTTTCTCAGTAAAGAAATTTCTCAATTTCCCCATTGGATTTACAGGTAACTGTTTTGTGTTTATGACCCCTAATTTTGGATTATGCCACAAGTACAAACATTCTCTCCACATCTACCCTGTCCAACCCATTCATAATTTAAAAAACCCCCATCATGCCACCTCAAATCTTTCTCTTTCCCAAGAATCTTTCCTGATAGCTATTATCTCTTCAGTTCTGCTACCACCCTTATAAACCTTCTTTGCACTTTTTCTAACGCTTCTATATCTTTTTAATAGTATGGAGAGCAGAACTGTTCCCAGTATTTTAAATGCAGCCTGAGAAAGATCCCATGATAGTACAGCATAACTTAACTATTTTTAAATTTTATATTCTTAGAAGTAAAAAGTTTTGTTTTAATTGCCTTACTGACCTCCAATGCTGCTTTTGCTCACCTGGATACCTTTGCTTTTATTCCCCATTCAGTTTCTCATTTTCTACGGTGTAGGGGGTGATGCTTCTATTTTTCCTACCAAAGTGCACCACCTCAGTTATCTTTCTTAATATTCCATTGCCACTTAACTGACCAGTCTACAAGTTTTCTAATGTCGTTTTGTTCTATGTTGCATTTTTCTCAGTGTTAGCTGTACCTCCCAATTTGTCATCATCTGCAAATATTGATGTGTTATACAGCCCTTTTACCTGATGATGCTATTTATTCTCTTGTTCAGTTTTGCTAATGTTACAAAGTAATGCACACGCTTAAATAATGATAGATAGATAGATGTCAGCTTTATAGGACAGAGATGAGGAGAAATTTTTTCTCTCGAGGGTTGTGTGACTTTGGAACTCTGCCTCAGAAGGCTGTAGAAGCGGGGCCACTGAATGTTTTTAAGGCAGAGGTAGATAGATTCGTGTTTCACAAAGGTAATCGGAGGTAGATGGGAATGTAGAACTCAACACAAACAGATCATCCAAGATCGTATTGAATGGCCTAGCTCACACCATTTTTTCAGAGCTGTGATTAGCAAAAAGATTTGAGGAGTAGGGCAAATTAATTCTGCTTTAAAATTAATCAAATTATCTATCTTTCTTCTCAATTTACGATTATGAGCATGCATGCACTAATAGCAATTCTTTTCCCTTGATCTCAGTATCTGCTGCTTTTAGAATTACTTCGTTTAAATCATGTATCGATATTGGGGACTGGGTTGAGGAGATAAGGTGCCTGACAATTTGAAAGAGTTGGAGCACCAAGCATAAAATGGCAGAGCAGGATCACTGAAGATCACAGTGTGAACACATGAATCTCTATGGATGTTAACATCACTTGTCCATTTTAATAGACACTATTTCCAGTGATTTGGATTTCTTAAAATAAATTTAAAGGAATCACAGAATCACTGAATTTTAATGGCCCATCGTGTCTACACCGGATCTCCAAATGAGCATTATGATCTAGTACCATTGTCCTGCCTTTTCCCCGTACTCCTGCACATTGTTTCTATTCAAATAATCATCTAATGCCTCTTGAATGCCTCAATTGAACCTGCCTCCACCACACTTCCAGGCAGTGCGTTCCAGACCCAAACCACTTGTGTGAAATTTTCTCAAGTCACGTTTGCTTCTTTTGCAAATCACTTTAAATCTATGCCTTCTCATTCTTGATCCTTTTACGAGCAGGAACAGCTTTGCCCTATCTACTCTGTCCAGCCCCCTCACAATTTTGAACATCTCTATCAAATCTCCTCTTAGCCACCTTCTCTCCATGGAGAAGAGTCCAAATCTCTCCGAGCTATCTTCGTAACTGAAGTTTCTCATCCCTGAAACCATTCTTGTAAACCTCCTCTGCATTCTTTCCAATATGTTCACATCCTTCCTATAATTTGGCACCCAAAACTGTCACACAATACGCCAGCTGAGGTCTAACGAGTATCTTATATAAACTCAGCACAACCTCCTTGCTCTTGTACTCTGTGCCCCTGTTAATAAAGCCCAGGTTGCTATATGCTTTATTAACTGACCTCTCCACCTGTCCCGCCACCTTCAATGATCTATGCACATATACACCCAGGTCTTTCTGCTCCTGCACCCCCTTCAAAATTTCACCCCTTATTTTATATTGTCTGTCCATGTTCTTCCTACCAAAATGCATCACCTCACACTTCTCCGCATTGAAAATCATGTGTCACCTATCTGCTCACTGTACCAACTTGTCTATGTCCTTTTGAAGTTCTACACTGTCCTCCTTGCAGATTATAACACTCCCAAGCTCCCTATCATCCACACATCAAGATCTAGATCATTAATATATATCAGGAAAAGCAAGGGTCCCAGTACCCACCCCCGCGGAACTCCACTACAAACCTTCCTCCAGGCCGAAAAATATCCATTGGCCATTACTCTCTGTTTCCTATTTTTCAGCCAATTTTGTATCCATGTTGTTACTGTCCCTTTTATTCCATGAGCAATAACTTTTCTCACTGTTGTGTGGCACTGTATCAAATGCCTTTTGAAAGTCCATGTACACCACATCAACAGCATTACCTTCATTGACCTTTTCTGTTGCTTCTTCAAAAAATTCCAGCAAGTTAGTTAAACACAATTTCCCCTTTAGAAAACCATGCTGGCTCTTCCTTATCAACCCATATTTTTCCATGTGACTACTAATTCTATCCCAAATAATTGTTTCTAGAATCTTGCCCACCACTGAAGTTAAACTGTAATTGCTAGGCTTATCCTTTTAACCTTTTTTGGGTGTAATGTTTGCAATTCTTGAGTGCTCTGGCACCTCCCCTGAGTCTAGGGAAGACTGAAAAATTATGGCCAGCGCCCCTGCAATTTCTACTCTCACTTCCTTCAATGTCCTTGGATGCATCTGGTCCGGTCCTGGTGCCTTGTCAACTTTAAGTACCGACAGTCTATTCAACACTTCCTCCTTACCAATTTTGAACCCTTCTAGTGAGAGAGTTTCCTCATCTGTCACCATGGCCTGGATAGCATCTACCTCCTTGGTAAAGATGGCTGCAAAATATTAATTTAATACCTGAGCCATGGCCCCTTCGTCCATGCGTAAATTTCTTTTAGGCCCCTAATCGGCCCTACTCCTCCTTTTATTACCCTTTTTACTATTTATATGTCTTTGGAGACTTTGGGATTTCCCTTTATGTTGCTGCCAGTCTTTTTTCATAATCCTTCTTTGCTTCTCTAAAATGCTTTTTCATGTCACCTCTGAACCTTCTGTATTCCTCTTGGTTCTCAATTGTATTTTCTACCTGACACTTGACATAAGCTCACTTTTTCTTCTTTATCTTAATTTCTATCTCCTTTTTCATCCAGGCAGCTCTGGATTTGTTTGTCCTCCCTCTCCCTTTTGATGAAATGTACCTTGACTGTGCCTGAACCAATTCTTTTTTGAAGGCAGTCCATTGTTCAGCTACAGTTTTTCCCACCAATCTTTCGTTCCAGAGGTGACTGAGCTTGGTTGAAAAGATGTATTTTGTAAATGACTTTTGTACGTGGAGACAGCTGTGAAAAAAGGCACACGATTTAAGGAAGGAATTAATGAAGCAAAGAAGGAATTCCAAAGAATGTGCCCAAGCAACTGATGGATCTGCTACAACTGTTGGATTGGAAGGAGTGGGGAGATGATATACAAAAGACTAGAAGCACAACATTGGAGTCTAAAAGACGATTTATGGCTGGAGACATTGCAGAGATGGATGGGGCCAAGGCCTTTGAGAGATTTCAAGATGTCTATGATAAATTCACTGGATTGGGGGATGGGGAGGCAGGGGACCTTTGTAGGCCAGTGAAATTTGGAGAAATATGCAAATACAACTACAGGACATAATACAAACAGCTGAGGTTTGAATATGCTAACGCTTGGGACAGTTGGAGACAGCAGGAAGGGCAATGCAGTAATCAATTCTAGGGATGACCAAAAGTTTGGAAGTCGACAGTATATTTGTGAATAATTTTACCGCATGTAGATAAGGGGAATTGATGTTTCAGTGGTAAGAAGAGAAGTTTTTGCTGGATATGTGCTGGTTATGCTCAAGTAGGTAGAAATGGAGAACAGTGCACAGAGCTGGACAATAGAAGAGAGTCGATTTGAAGAAGGTATGTTCAGCATATACAAAGCTGCAGAGAGGTTGAAGGCATGGATGTAAAGCATACCACAGTTACATTCTCAGAAGAAGTCATTTGTATCTTTGGAAATCGCTATGCAATTAAAAGATTTAAATGGGAACTTTTGGGAGAGAAGAAATATATTGGAAATGGGAGGTACAGTAGGTCTCTGTTTTAAGTTGCCCTGTTTTAAGTCGTTCCGTTTTAACATCGCAAATGTAATAAGGTCAGTATGCACCCATTAACATCAGGATTTCTGTTTTAGCTATCATTTTGCACTGGGGCCAACATAGCATTGAATAAATGTGTTATAATCCTAGACCAGACCCCCAAGTTTTTAGTAAGATCTGGTTTGGAACAGTAACTTTTTGTTTAAAGTAAGCAAAATTTGAGATTCAAGACACTAAGAGAATAATGCCACAAGATTTTACAGGTTTTGAACAAACAAAAATAAACTTTTGCTATACATGGTCAGAAAGGTGAATCAATTTACAATATCTATATTATACTCTTAACATTCAGAGGAAATATGAGACACATGTGAATTAACAGGCAAACTGGTTGAACACACCACACTGCACAATAAATGGCAGATGCAACCAAAACAGAGTCCATGGATTTCTCAACAACCCACCCGGCCATCACTAAACTCAGTGAGTCAGACAATCTCGTTGAAACTCTGTCTCTCTCACGAGGGGTTCCAATCTTTACCATCAAATATCTCACCTTGGAATTCTCTCCAAAAGTCAGACCAATTCTGACAGCATCAATGACAACCCACTTCACAAGGTTTCAATCTCGTCTCCCAGGAACCCATTTCCCCCCGGATTCCTGAATATGCACTTGAGCACCAACTCAGAAGCACAACTTCAGCTCTTTGGCCGCACTGAGCAGAAGACTGCTGTTCCAAAGGGGCACCTTTGCTCCAATGGCCTGCAGCGCAGTGCAGAGCCTCCAACCCTCAGCTGCCTTCTTGGATCTTCAGGGCTTCCCCTGAGCTCTTGATGATCGCCAGGGTTCCTGAGCCCTCACCACTTAAAAGCCTGCCATCCGCAGCCCTTTTTCAGCTTTGAGCGTCCTTCTCTGGTCCTCTTTCTTCTTAACTGGGGCCTCTGCCTGTTTCTTCTCCCTGCCTGGGACTCCTCTCTTGGGACTTTTCCCGGTCCTCTGTCCATTTGGGACCTCTCCCTTTTCCCCCCACCACCCCACTTTGGGACCTCTGTACCCTCTCCCTGTCCCCTGTCTAGGACACTTGTCAGCAATGATGTTCTGCTTCAAGTCACATGACCTGGTTTTTGCTATGTTTTCATTTTGCACAGGTACAACGGGCCCCATGACCTTGGCCCGGAGAACTTAAAATGCTGAATTTTGCATACGCAGCTTGCTCCCGGTTTGCGCATGTGCGGAAACTCTCAGGTCTGACAGGACCTGTCAAGAGCTGAGGCCGGGAACTCCAAGAAGCTAGTTGGCTTTCCTAACACTCAATTGGCTTCATTTTGGAGCAGCCACTCCTGTTCGCTGACCCTCCTGCCCTCTGAACCCCCCCCCCCACCCCACCACATTCACCCCCTTCTCCTTCTTGCACCCTCATTTCCCACTTGTTGCTTCCCTCCCCAACTGTCCCACTTGCAGCTCCACTCGCTCACTTGCTTGCATCCTCCCTCTTGTTTCCCCTTTCCCAAGTCCTTGCTCACAGCGACGGTTCAGGAGAGGAAGCTGGCGAGCAGGTGGGTTGAAAGTGGATATCTACCTCACTCCCTGACTTTAAAAGTCTTCTCAAAACCCATCCCTCTGACCAAACGTTTGGCCACTTTTCCCAGTCCTCCTCTGCAGAGGTTCATTATGTACGCTCCTTCACTTCTCTAGAAAACATCTTGGGATGTCTTTGTACATTAAAGACACTATTCGGCCTAGATGCTTGGGTATGGTAGCATAGTGACTGCGTTATTGAGCTAGTAATCCAGAGAAATGAATTCAAATCCCATCATGGCAACTGAGGAACTTAAATTCAGTTAATAAAATAAATATGAAATACACAAAAGTGCTGACCACAAAATTACTACTTTTTGTAAAAACCCATCTGGTTCGCTGTTGTCTTTTAGAGAAGGAAATATACAGTCTTTGCTGGGTTAGGCCTACATGTAACTCCAGATCCACACAAGGCTTCAGTGCCCTCCGAAATAGCCCAGTGGACCATTCAGTTGTAAAGGAATGGACAGCGCTCAATCCGTGATTGAATATATTTTTAAAAAAGGACCAAAAGTTACTTGAAGCTTTTCTCCAGGGCAGTGTGCTGCTGTTTGCTGTCTCCTCACAAGAGGGCATTAGAGACTTGCATTGCTGAGACAGACCTGTCATAGTGAGTTTAGAACAGGATTCAGAAATATTCAAATTTAGCGAATAAGGTCATCTAACGTGACCCTTTTCTTAGCTAAGGCATCTGAGTATTTCATTGTCAGGCTTTTAGTTGAGCAGTGTCAGGCTTGAGGAATAGTGCACATTTTTAGTTTTTACCCAGTGACCGACCAGGTATTTTTGGTATAGAATTAATGAGACGCAGGCATACGGGGAGCTATCTGCGTTCCTAATGTTCCAGCCACTCAATTCAGTGTATACTAACTAGTAAAGTGAAGCTTGGCCATAATAGGGGCTACATCTGTTTAATTTACTGTTTTTGATGCTATGAGGAGTAATAAGAATTTGGTTTATGTAATCTATAATTTCTTCAGTCTAATCTGTAAAATAAAGTTTACTCTTTTATGCTTAATGTGTTCCACTGGAATGATCAGAGGGGTAATAAGTGGCGAACACATGGAAACATTCAAAATTACAGTAACTAGCACACACAATGAGGAACTTCATTGTTATGACTGCTGGTTCATGCTATTGCGTGACTAGATATTGGGCCCTAAAGGAAAGGGGTTGTGGAGCCTACTTACAGGAGAGATGGGTGATGCTGGAGTAGAAATTTGGAACAAGCCACCTTCTCATGTCCTGGGAACTTAGCGAAACACTTTGCAGGCAAAGAATTAATTTTGAAGTGTAGTTACTCTTGTATTCAAATATAGCAACCTAGCTGCACATCTGTTCTGGTGCATGTAAAAATCCATGAATCTACAAAAGGAATAGAAAATTCTTCCAGTGTTCTGACCAGCATTCCTCCCTCAACCAAGAGCATCTTAACTGGCCATTCTTTATTTGTGGTACACATCACTATGTGTAAATTGGTTGACTTATTTTACCTACCTGATATTAATAATGTACTTCAAAAAAAGAAAGTTATTGGATGCAAAAAACTTAAAGACTTCTGAGTCCATAATGCGGCACTATGTAAATGATCTTTTCTTCCTTTCGTTCCTCATCAAAAGCGATGAAGAGACACCTGAGCTCAGAAAGTGCCTGTCTGCACTAATTAGACATGGTGGTCTTCCAGTCACCTGAAATTTAATTCTATTGTAGCAGCAGAATGTTACTTTGTGGATGACATGTTATAATGCTGTTATCTATCTCCAAGAGACATCTCTGTCATTCTGGGGGTGTTGAGGTGTTCACTGGCATCCCCGCATTTCCAAAGTGATCTAGGACCAAGAATTTAGTAAGGTTATGACCAATTTTGAATTTGGTTGTGATTATCTCTGCATATTTTATTAATTTACTTGTCTCTCCCCACCCACACCCCCACTCCAGCCCTCCATCACCCACCTTAATATTCTCCTCTGCTGTCCAATACAAATTTGTGCTCTGCTTTGGTTCTGTTTTGGCTGATCGCTGTTAGTGCCTCACCTAAATGACCATTCTTCATGACTAAGCCTAAACAGTTCTGACCATGAGAGGGGGACACAGTTTAGCCCAGCCAATTGCCCAGCCAGAGTCCCTGAATAGTGACCAAGTATTCTGACTTTCAGCCCCTGCCCTCCTTATCCCAAAGTTCCTGAGAATAACTGCCTCATCTGGAATCAGTTGGTTCAGCACAGATTGGGAATCCATCTTTGACTTTTTGGTCCATGTGCATTAGTTCCAAAGTATATGATATATTTACCATTTTTTGTACAAAACACAATCAAGCAGTAACTAATAACAGTGCAGGAAATGAAAGTCAATGTAATAAAAACTTTTTGAGATCAACAATAAATAAGTACTACACATATATTGTGGACTGTCTGAGCCTTTTAAAGTAATAATCATATCACTCTCTTGCTTAGGTTATTTATCCTGGGATTCTATGACCGAGCTGAACACATTCACTGTACTCTGGAGTTGAGCACCAGCGTTTGGAAAGAGAAGTCTAGAAGTTCCATCAAAACGGTATCTTCATTTACAATATTCCTGTTCTGAAGTGAAAGCGCCTATCATTGCTTTTCATATTGTCAACAGGAAATTTTTATGAAACAATGAACAAAAGAAATAGTTAATACCTAGCCCTGTACAAATAAGAGAACTTGTGCATTGCCAGGCTCATTCAGACTGAACCCACATAAATTTCACCCCTGAGTAACTCAAGCCATTACTAATTCATGCTTTCAAGAACTATTAAAATGTGTGATTTTTAGTGGCATGCTTTAGTTTTAGTTTCATGAATTTTTTCTTATTGAGGATAGATTTTACTTTCATTACTCTCGGGCATTTGCAGTTTTAAAACTCCATTGTGTGACTGCCAACCTATCTGGATGGATCATTCAGATTAAGGGACACAGTAGCAAGCTTGCTGTGTCTACCATTATCCCATGGGGGCGGGGGGTATGTGAAACAGGGTCAGACTTCACATAGGTAGGAACCTGCAGCTGCAGCTTGCTCAGACCACCCACTTCAAGTGTGGTGGCTCTGACCCAGTAACTATAGTGCACCTTAATGAAAATGTGACTTTGTTACAATATATTACGTACACATTACAACAGTTGAGAATTTTTGCACCTTTAGATTGTTAACAGTGAGACATTGTGTGTTTGCTGCATAAGACTTGTACGACTGTCACTGAACAAGTGACATTTGGCTATTTCATGTAGTCTGAATGTTTGTCTTGTCCATGGAATATTTTGCCCAGCAGAGGGCTATCTGGTCCTGACTCAGTTTCAGTCAGCTCTCATCATACTCTGTTTAAACACAATCCTTTGTCATCCCGTTATCGCTATTTGTTGCATAATTTTTATTTTTGCCATCAACAATTTCCAAATGCCCATTGATTCTCCAAGGATTTGTATCGTACCAGAAAAATCCAGCTGCAGAATCAAATGTAACATCTTAAGGATCAAACTTTCAAAGACAAAGTTCTTTTAAACGTTTGTTTTATATAGATATCTATGACATCTTGCCCAGTATAATTGCATTCACTGCCCACCCATCACAATGAATGGAAAACTCAAGGACTTTACATTGCATTTCAGTGTAATACTTCCCATTTTCAGCTGAGTTTTTAATACAGTGTAATATTATCTTATTCATGTGTGTGTGTCTGTGTACAACTGCTCTTTTTCATCAACAGTTTTGTATTTTGTCAACAACAACTTGCATTTATATAGTGCCTTTAATATAGTCAAACATTCCCAAGGTGCTTCACAGGAGTGTTATCAAAGAAAATTTGGCACCAAGCCACATAAGGGGATATTAGGTAAGTCGATAAAAGTCTGGTCAAAGAGATAAGATTTAAGGAACACTGTTATGATCTCGGTAAAGACAAATCACTTTTTTTCTAAAGTAGATGAAATTCAAAATCCCAGTTATTGGCTAAAAGAACAAAGCCACAAGATTCTATGGTTTAAGACAGAAACATTTTTACTATACAACAAAGCAAACACCAAATACTATCTGTCCTATGCTCTTAACATTCAGAACTAACATGAGTTAGACATGAATTAACGGGCAGCTGTGGTTAAATATAAACTATAAATTGCAAATTAAATGGCAGATACAATTAAGGCAGATCATACGAATTGGCTCAGCAGCCCACTCAAATTTTAGTGATCACAGTGAGTCATAAAGTCCTTCAAATTCAGACTTCCTCATGAGGAATTTCAGCTCCTCTCCTAGGAGCTAGCCTGATCCCCAGCCAACAGCAGCACACAGCCAACATAAGTTCTACATGTATGGTCTTCACCACAAATATCACACGTCTGTAGAGCCTGCTCAACTCTCTTGGATGGAGTAGATCCACACTGTTATCTTCAAGTAACAGAAACCGTGGCAGCAACTTAGGTTTCTTTATTCTCAGCTTCTAGATCTACTCTCTTCTTCTTGAGTATTTTTCAGCTTGTCTGTTCTGCCCCGGTGGACTCAACAGCTGACACTGC
The DNA here is from genome assembly GCF_964194155.1 of Cetorhinus maximus. Lineage (NCBI taxonomy): Eukaryota > Metazoa > Chordata > Chondrichthyes > Lamniformes > Cetorhinidae > Cetorhinus > Cetorhinus maximus. The sequence continues at coordinate 49,755,671 of NC_135898.1, forward strand.
ACAGCTTGGACTGATCTGTGCCCTTTTATATCTTTCAACAAGGCTTAGTTTCGATTTTCCAAATCTCGGCTAACTCCAGATTTCCTCAGAGACTGGGAAGTTCGGTTTCATTTGTGTTTACATTTTCTGCTTCCCTTTCTGTTTCATTTTCAGTTCAGTTTCTGTTTTCAGAGGTAGGTTCTGCCTCAAAAACATGTAAATTAAATCTAGAATATAGATTCCCTCAGAAAACCTTAAAACAGGTAAGAGAGGTGGAGAGTTGGGAGGAAATTCTAGAGTTGGAGCCTAGGCAACTAAAGGGCAATTAGGGGGGCAACAAATGCTGCCCACATCCTGTGAAAGAACAAAATAAAGTCCACCAACAGTGGAGTGATTAAAATCAAGGATGCACAAGAAGCCAGAACTGGAGGAGCACAGAAATCCCTGGGGGAGTCGTAGGGCTGGAGGAAGTTCCAGAGATAAGGGGTGAGGCTATGGAAGGATTTGGAAACAAGAATGAGAATTTTTAAATTGAGGCGATGACAGATCAGGAGTCAGTGTAGGTCACTGGGTGATGGATGAGGAAAACTTGGTGTGAGTTAGAATATGGACAGTAGAGTTTGGTTGAGTATGTTGGTTGTTTCTCTGTGAGCCACATAGAAAAGTACCATGAAACCTTGAAGGCAATAAGCTTAAACTCATGGCCCCATTACTGGTCACCTATCTCAAAGGGGGAGGGGATCTACAAGAAATGTAAGCAGCCTAAATGTAAACAAAACAGGAAACAAATAATAAAGGGAAGTCATTGATGGCAAAGGAGCGAATGGAACTTTAGAACAGGATTCCAAAAAGATGATAAAACAAAGTCAGAGGAAATCCTATCAAAAATGAGTTAAACTATCTGTACAGCAATGCACACAATGTAATAAAACAGCGGAGCTGGAAGCAATCATGTTGTGGGAGGAACCAGATATATTAGGGATTACTGAGACATGGCCCTGTGAAGCCAAGACTGGGGATTAAACATTGCAAGGTATAACATTTAGAAAAGATGGAGAAGGGGAAAAGGCGATATGGAGTCGCTATACATATTAAGGATGACAAAATGGCAACAGAAAAAAGGGACACAACCATCAGCAAGACAATATAATCTATATGGTAAAAGGTAATAAAAGATCAATCACAATAGTAGGTGTAGCCTAGATATCACCTAATAGTGGAAGGCAGATGGAGGAAGAAATATGCAGAAAAATCAGGAAATTGAGTAAAAACATAGAATAATAATCTGGGGGATTCCAAAACCCTTATATTAATTAGACAGAAGAGGTAGGTAAAGCAAATAAGTTCCAACAAGGTAAACAGGACTCTTTTCTTTCCCAATATGTAAAAAGCCCAATAAGGAAAGCTGATTATTGGATCTCGTAGCGGGGAATGAACAAGAGTGAATAATTCTAGTAAAAGTAGGGAAGCATCTAGGCAATAGTGACTATAATAACATATGCATTAAGATGATAATGGCGAAGGACACAAGTCTGATGAAAACCAGGTTGAGAAAAGTTGATTTTGAGGGGCTGAGAAAACTTGGGAAAATAAAATGGGCAACAATATTGGCAACCAATGAAGTAGAACGACAATGGGAAAGACTTAAAAACTATGTTCAACAGTGCAGAAAAATATTGTCTGCTAAAAGGAAAGAACAAACTAAACACTGATGAGACTCCATGGATAAGTAAAGGCATAAGGGAAAAATTGAGGGTAAGGCAAAAGGCATACATTAACTACATAGACAGCAGAGGAGTATCTGATAAGAGAGAATAAGAAGAAATTTGGAGAGGTCAAAAAAATTAGGAAGGCTAAGAGGAGCTACAAAATTAAATTATCAAGAAAAAAACAGTAAAATATTTATGAGGCACACCAATTACATAAGGCTGGGATGGGAATATGGCCATTAAGGGATAGACAGAATAATACCACAGGCAACGAAGAAGAGATGGCAGAAATATTAAATAATTATTTCACTTCGGTATTTACCAGGAAGCTAGAACAGATAGGCATGATATTGGATGACAAGATGAGGAATGAGATGCATATATTTGAAATTAAAAAGAAAAGAGGTGTATTAAAAGAACTAACTGAGAGAGGATAAAACCCCTGGTCCAGATGGATTGCATCCATGCATTTTAAAAGAATCTAGGGAAGAGATAGCAGAGGCATTACTACACATTTTTACTAATTCATTAGAAAAAGGTGTAGTGCCAGAGGGCTAGCAAATAGCTAACATAATATCCATATTTAAGAAGGGGAATGGAACATGTCCAGGGAATTAAAAACTGGTCAGCTTAACATCAGAGATAGAAAAGTAATGGAATCCCCACTAAAGGAGACAATAGAAGAACATCTAGAAACTAAAAATATAATAATGAGTAGCAGCATGAATTTCAAAAGGGTAAGGTGTCTCAAAAAATTTGAGCAGGTGAAGCTAGCCGTTTCGCATTGCTACTATGCAGTAGCAACACAAATGGCATTCTCCATTAACAGGATGCTGCCGTCAAGCCAAAAAGACGTTCTGCCTACCACACAAATGAGTAATGTGGTATATGAATTTCAGTGCCAGTGTGATGCCAGGTATGTAGGCCGTACATCCTGACAAGTGGCGGATCATATCAAACAGCATGTTCCTTCGGCTGCTTGCAACAGACAGTACCCAACCAGCCCGTGCTTGCAAAACTCGAAACATAATGTCCAACACTAGATGTGACTGTGATTGGACAGCACTTGCTAAACAATCCTGATTGTGCTAAGCATTACACTGACAACCAACTTAAGGTTATCAGCCAGGCTCACAGTGTGGTTCACTCATGTGTGCTAGAAGCTATATATTCACACAGGGCCCTGTCCTTTGCAGACAAAAGGAATATGTCCACGATTGCGCCTTTTTTAACCAAACAAAAGCTTGGGGACGGCCATTCCCTGGTTCATTCCCATGGAAATGCCTTGATCAATCAGAGTCAATCTGTATGGTTTGAAGTTAAACAAGATTGGCAGTTAATTGTTCCCTGGTGTATTCTCCTTGGCAATGCCTCTACCAGGTAGGGTCCACTTGTGAACCAATCAGCACTATTTTCTCATGCAGTATATATTGTTGTTCCTTTTACAATTGGTATTCTTGCAAATCTGTCCTGATGACTGCGAAACGAAGAGCTTCGACAGTGTGTCTGTTTTTCAGCAATTACTGTAGTGGAAGATAATGAAAATAATCATCAGAAAGCTAGTAAGAAAAAAAAACAAACTGGAAACCCTAAACATGGCTCTGTGCATCCAAATGTAATTTATATTTCTATTTTTTAATGTTGGGGGCAATAACCTCTTGTAAACAGCTAGTGGCAGTATGATACAACCGAGGGAGAGTTTTCAAAGGTTTGAGAAATGTATGTCACAGGCTTCTACAATCCTACAAATGAAGTCTAGACGTGACAATCCTGATTTCAAATAACATTGCCATGTTTTGTCCCTTCTGACTTTTAACTAAATGTAGTTTTATTCACAAATTAACATGTGCTGTAATTATACCCTTTCAGTCTCTTGACATGTAATACTGTAATTATCTTAATGCATTGGTAATGAGCAACCTTTTCTTTTAAATGTCATGTACTAAATACTATCCAGCTGTTTCAGTTTTTACGTGGGTACTTTAGCAAATTACCTAGTATTCTTGTCCTGTTCCTATTCAGTTTTCTTAAGGTAAGTTGATTATTTTTCCCCCTCATTTATATTTTTATATTTTGTTTTATTTTCATATGAACATTATGTCATGGAAGGGAACCAGTTGAGGACATTTTCTGTTTAAGGAGTTCATGGGCAGAGTGGTCAGATAAACCTGCTCCATCCTGTGGTATTATTCCTTTTTGTTTTCTTTTTGTTGACGATAAGTTTCTCTCTAGTTTTTTACGTCAAGAAAAATTTGCAATCACCAATTATTGGGCTCTGCTTAACTGGACAGGTCCACCAAATTTTCTGCTGGTCAATTTCCTTTAATCTATTTGTAGTTTAAATTGGCAATATTCTCACTATTTTATTTTATACACCCCATGGAGCAGCAGTCCACCCTAATCAGACTAACTTTGGTCAACACAGCCTTGATGCTAGCTCCAGGGTGACCGACTCTGAGGAAATTAAATAAGGGACGCTTCAATCTGGTGATATGGGTAGTTAGTGTTGGTGAGACCAGGGTGGGGAAGTGGGGGCTTGATAATCATCCACTCCGTTGAAGAATTAAGTTCCATACACATGGTACCATCTAACAACTGATGATTTGTACCCCCAGAAAGAATTGTAGCCTTTTTACTGCAGTTGTACAGTCGTCAAGGCTGCATTCATTATTAATAGCAGTGTACATCATTTCCATGCTGGAAGGTTAAGGCAACAAAGATGACACGCTTAAAAGATAGAGTTCCTGTCTGGGGAAATTAGAATGTGCCTTCTCAATCCCCCCAGTGCTGGGCATGCTGCCCCACCCCCCACTAGTGCTCAGCGTGCCGCTCCCCCCCTCAGTGCTCAACGTGCCGCTCCCCCTCCAGCATTGGACCCCAGTGACCTCTTTGAGTTTCTGAGATAGCAATATAACACAGGATGAATTCCAATTGAACAACAAAGGATTACGCCAGTGCTTTGCGAACTATTTTTCAATGCGATCCCTTTTTTAACTCTCCGCTACCTCCTCAAAGGCAATTAGGAATGGGCAACAAATGTTGGCCTTGCCAGCAATGCCCATATCCCATGAAAGCATATAAGCATATATAAAAAAAAACTCTTTAACAGATGCCAGCAAAAACAAAGCCATAATGAAGCAGCATAGTAACATTCAGTATATAATTATTAAAGTTTGCATATTATAGATCAACATATAAATATAAATATGAAAATCTGTTTTTTAAGTACTTGTAAAATGTTATTATTTGTATAACTGAATAGAATTAGCTATATAAATACAGTGGCTACAAGAGCAGGTCAGAGGCTAGGAATCCTGCAGCAAGCAACTCACCTTCTGACTCCCCAAAGCCTGTCCACAAACTATAAGGCACAAGTCAGGAGTGTGATGGAATACTCCCCACTTGCCTGGATGAGTGCGGCTCCAACGAGACTCAAGAAGCTCGACACCACCCAGGATAAAGCAGCCCGCTTGATTGGCACCCCATCCAAAAACATTCACTCCCTCCAGCACAGTGGCAGCAGTGTGTACCATCTACAAGATGCACTGCAGGAACTCACCAAGGCTCCTTAGGCAAGCTCGCAACCACTACCATTTAGAAGGACAAGGGCAGTAGACATATGGGAACACCACCAACTAGAGGTTCCCCTCCAAGCAACTCACCACCCTGACTTGGAAATATATCACCATTCCTTCACTGTTGCTGAGTCAAAGTCCTGGAACGTCCTCCATAATAGCACTGTGGGTGTTCCTACACCATATGGACTGCAGCAGTTCAAGAAGGCAACCATCACCACCTTCTCAAGGGTAGTTAGCGATGGACAATGAATACTGGCCTAGCCGGTGATGCCCGCATCCCCTAAATGAATTAAAAAATACATGCTTACAGAGGTTTCAGCCAAGTTCTCCGTATTTCCTGGTGACTGGTCTCAGTGAAGCCCCTCTGCCCCTAGCCCTCCGCACAGACATTGTGATCAGCCCCTCTCTCTCCACGACCCAGACCCATCTTCCCAAACCTCCCTCCCCCCCCCCCCCACCCCTTTCCCCCAATTGGCTAGGGCTGCCCGATGCCGTCGAGACACAGGCTCTACTGCTCTAATGCACCCCCGCCCACCCCCATATCCCCAGGCCTGCTGGTTGCTGAGCCCCATTGAGACTTGGGCTGCAGCGCTGCGCTATTCCCTCTTTTCCACCCACAGTGCACCTGCGCAAACACCAAAGATACAAGGGCAGCAGCAAGATGAAACTCCCAGTTGCTGCCTGTGAAAGTCCCTCAGTGAGCCAATGAACAGGACATAGGACAAAATGTAAAATTACTGGATGGTCCTGTAAAATATAAGACAGTCAATCACCCTGCTCATTTCCAGTTGTACAAGTTGTACAATGAGGCATCATAGTAACATTCAGTATATAATTATTAAAGTTTGCATATTATAGAGCGTTAGAAGTTCGCACAATGAGTCAGTGCGCACCTACGATGGCACTGAACTTTGCTGCCTTCTATTATTGTACAATTTGTTGAATCTTTACGAGTGCCTTAAAGCTGACTAATTTGCTGGAAGGCTGCCAAAATGTTATCCTAGTGTAGGGATACCTCTGGTTTTAGTTCTGCACAGAAATACTCCGCCACTTCCAGGCAGGGAGCATTTGCAAGAAATTTTGTAAGGTTATGAGGCACCACATAATTTATTTTAGCATGGGTCATAAATTGGCCCATCAAAGGGTTTTAACTCCCATTTGAGTTTTACCGGTATTGATTTCAGTGATGTGACCAGGTTGCTGACTGGTACTCGAATCATTTTATACCTTCTCCTGACTCAATTAGGCAAAGAACGAATAGTGCAGGTAGAACTAAACCTTTAATATTGTAGGGTAAGGGGAATAATCTTGTTGCAGCACATATGAAACAGGAGCAGAAGTAGGCCATTCGGCCCCTCGAGCCTGCACCACCATTCAAGAAGACCATGACTGATCTGTTTGTGTTTCAAATTCTACATTCCCATCTACCCCTGATAACCTTTGATTCCCTTGCCTAACAAGAATCTATCTACCTCTGCAATAAAAATATTCAGTGACCCTGCTTGTACTGCTTTCTGAGACAGAGAGTTCCACAGTTGCACAACTGTCTGAGAGAAAAAAATTCTCCTCATCTCTGCCATATAAGGGCGACCCCTAATTTCAAAACAGTGCCCCCTAGTTCTGGACTCACCCACCAGAAGGCACATCCTTTCTACGTCCACCTTGTCATGACCATCCAGGATCTTATATACTTCAATCAAGTCACTCCTCACTCTTCTAAACTGCAGTGGGAACAAGCCCAGCCTGTGCAACCTATCCCCATAAGACAACCTGCTCATTCCAGGAGTATCAATCTAGTAAACCTCCTCTGAATTGCCTCCAGCACATTTACATCCTTCCTTAAATAAGGAGACCAAAGCTACACATAGTATTTGAAATACAGCCTCGCCAACGTCCGGTATAACTGAAGCATAACATCCTTACTTTTTATATTCAATTCCTCTCATAATAAAGGAGAGCATTCCATTAGCCTTCTTTAATTCATGCTGTACTTGCATACTAACTTTTTGTGACTCATGTACAAGAACACCTACATCTCTCTTTCTTACCTATCTTAGTGTCACCTGCACATTTAGCTACCATGCCTTCGCTCTGCTCATCTAAGTCATTGATGTAAATTGTAAAAAGTTGAGGCCCCAGCACAGACCCCTGCGGGGCCCCACTAGTCACATCCTGTCAATCAGAAAAAGACCCATTTATGCATACTCTGTTTTTTGCCAGCCAGCCAATCCTCTGTCCAGGCTAATATGTTACCCCCTACACCATGAGCATTTATTTTCTGAAATAACCTTTGATGTGGCACCTTATCAAATGCCTTCTGGGAAAACCAAGTACGGTACATCTTGCACATGTTACTCCTTCAAAGAACTCCAATAAATTGGTTAAACATGATTTCCCTTTCACAAAACCATGCTGACTCTCCCTGATTACCTTGTGTTTCTCTAAATGCCCAGCTATAACCTCTTTAATGATCGACTCTAACACCTTCTCCACAACAGACTTCAAGCTAACTGGCCTATCATTTCCTGTTTTCTGCCCCCCTCCCTTCTTAAATAGAGGGATTATATTTGCTACTTTCCAGTCTGATGGTTCCTTTCCAGAATCTAGGGAATTTTGGAAAATTAATGCATCTTCTATCTGATTAGCTACAACTTTTAAGACCCTAGGATAAAGTCCACCTGGACCTGGAGACAGTGGGTAAGATTTCCACGTATTCATATCAATGGGTGAAAACTCTAGTGCAGTGTCCCAGGCTCCATTTGTGTGAGAGAAAGAAAGAAAGAAAGTAAAATAGTGCTTTTCACGACCACTTGGGTCTCAAAGCGCTTCACAGTCTATGAAGTATTTTTTTGAAGTGTCGTCACTGTTGTAATGTAGGAAATGTGGCAGGTAATATGCACTTAGCAACCTCCCACTTGGAGCAATGTGATAATCTGTTTTTTGTGATGTTGACTGAGGGATAAATGTTGGCCAGGGTACCAGGCATAACTTCCCTGCCACTCCTCCAAAATTCGTGCATGGAGATAGAATTCCTTCACAGAATGGGGAAGCACAATATGCCAGTCATTGTTTAATTTGCTACTTTTATGTTCACAACCTAATAAAAAAAAGTTTCAAAGTCAGCCAAGAATTATGGCTAGATAATATTAAATAAAAATCCAGGCCAAATATCAGGAAAGCCTTTACCAAGTGATAAATGTTTGGAAGAATCTGTTAAACGGGTCAAATAGAGTTAACAATTTGAGGTTATTCAGAATGCAATTAGATTCTGTGAGAATGTAATAGAGGGGTAAAGTTTGGGCTGAATGGCCATTTCTTGCTCTAGCTCTAATTACTGAGTAGTTACTTTGCTAATCTTGCTCAGTTCTATAGTATTGGATTCAACTGCAGCAAATGTTGGATGTAATTTAGCCCAATGTTGAGCAAGTGGAACCTGGCAAAAACAGACAAAAGTATAAAATATTGCATAATTGGGGTGGGCTTTCAGTTGTTAATCTGTGAAAAATAAAGTAGCAATATAATGTCCATGGTTTCACTCCATATGTTAAAATTTTCAAAAGCTACTTCATATTCCCAGTGAATCAGCCAGAAGATCTTTGTGAAATGGACTTCAACTCAGTGCTACAGATAAAGCTCTGTATATTTTGTTTGATTGACAGGTAAAGATTTACTAAGTGTCCATCTGGTTGTGTGCTTTGGTTTTTATTATCAGTCCTATCCTGCCTTCTAGTCATTGCTGTTTTCAAACAGCTTTGAGCACAACAAAGCTGGATTACACAGAGTGTTTAGATTGAAGAGCAGACATGCTGTACATTGATAAACGGAACCAGCCTCAAAAATAAAAGCTTGTCTTTGTTATGGAGTTTTGCAACTGTGGTTTACCTTGATTGTAAAAGCCTTGTTGGTTTTGAGGACACAAGACCTTATTTATGTAGTTGACCCCACTTTTCTTCATCCCCAGGAACTGGTCTAGTCTAAATAACTTCAATCCCTCGTGTAGCCAAATAGCAGTTACAAAGCTGTGCAAATATCCAGTTTGCACTTGACCAGGGTGATTTCGATCAAGTAATATAGTTCAAACAGGGACTAAAAAAAGGCACAAAGCAGATGGTGGCTTGCACTATCCTTTTCAGGTTTAAATTGAAAGATTGTTCCACTGCGAACAATTTTTTTTTTATCATAGTAAGTATGTTACAGAGCTCCCACTCCAATGAATTCAAACTACGATTTTGCAACAAATTTCTGAATAGTAAAATAATCTCCTTTTAGGACCTGTGCATGCCATTGCCTCATAGGTCAATCAACACTTGATGATAACTTTGGTGTATCCCTAAGCTGGTTGAGAAGAGGGTCCAGAGAAAAGAGAGGCTAGAAAATCCTGCACTCCCTGAGCCCACTGTCTTCATCTGCAGCAAATGTGACAAAGACTGCCATGCCAGAGTGGGACCCCTCACTCACACCAGGCCATGTTTAACACCAAGTTGACCACCAAGGTGGAAACCATCATCTCCCAGACTGAGGGCCCCTGAGGATTCCTAAGGTTCTGTGGTCATGTTGTCTCCAGTAATTGTTTTGATGCACTTCTATAATTTATACTAGAAGATAAACTGAATTCTTCCTCCACACTGGTAAGCAGTAGGAAAGAGAAGTTGAAGATTGTATTAGATTAAAGAAAGAGGCTCATAATGTTGCCAAAAAGAGTAGTAAGCCCGAAGAGTGGGAAGATTTTAGAATTTAACAAAGGATGATCAGGAAATAGATAGTGAGAAAAGGGGATATGAGAGTAAACTAGCAAGACACATAAAAACTTCTATAACTATGCAAAAAGGAAGAGATTAGTGAAAGTAAACATTGAGTCCCTTAGAGGCATAGACAGGAGAAATTTTAAGAGAATAAAGAAATGGCAGAGACATTGGCCCAAATCTTCCAATATAGGGAGAGGCCTCTAAGACTACTTATGTCGCTGCTGCATGTCAAGATACTGAGGAATACCCAACGCACACATACCTGCGGTGCTTATGTAGGAAATTTAAACTTCCAATTGCTGGTTTTACTCTGCCTAAGTTGCTCTGCAGTTCCTAGGGATCAGAAAGCCTGAACCATGGAGACTTAGACTGTTTACCCTTTACTTATCTGTTTTTTACATGGGTTTACTTAGAGCTTTTCATAGCAGGTATAAAGCCAGCATAAGCATAAGTAAATCATCTGGAGTGTTAAAGATTTACAGCACCGTATGAGTTGGGGTGTTGGTTCGCATTTTCGTGGGCTGAAGGAGGGGTAGGAATACTGTTGGGGGAGTGAGGGAGGGGGGTGATAAACACTGTCCAGGGGTAGAGAGAGGGGCGGTCAACACTGTCAGGGTGGGTTGAGGAAGGGGGCCGAACACTGTTGGGGATGGGGGGAAGTGAAGGAGGTGGGGTGAACACTGTCCGGGGCAGGGGTGAAGGGTGGTGAACACTGTTATGGGGTGAGGGAAGGGGAGAACACCGTCAGGGGACTGAAGTGTGAGTGAACATTGTTGGGTGAGTGAGAGAGGGTTGGACACTGTCGGGGGGTTGGGGGGGTGGGTGGTGAGGGAGGGAGCAGAGCGCTGTCAGGGTGAGGGAGGGAGTGAACACTGTCAGGGTGGTGCAGTGAAGGAGGGGGAGGTGAGTGAGGCAGTGAACAATATTGGGGTTGAGGGGAGCTGAGCATTGTTGGAAAGGTGAGGGCGGGTGAGCATTGTCACAGGGGTGAGGGGGTTTAGCACTGTTGGTGAGAGGGGAAGTTGTGCAGTGTAGGAGGCAACAGCTCCATTTAAAGCAATGTAAAACATTAAACTGAAGACAGACCTTAAGGGGCAAGTCTTCAGTTCATGATGAGAAAAGTGGGTGTCGCTGAACTGGAATTATGCTGGACAATTGGTCACCTATCTCTGTTCATCCCTGCTTCCATGCTGGAGCCAGCATCATAAGGTGCAAAAAATCAAGCTTAAGATAATAAATGGACAGATTAAATCCCAGTGAGTGTCCGATTCTTCGATGCTGACTGGAATGATCTGGGTCATTAAATTAATACTTTTATTTGTCTACGTCATTAAATTAATACTTTTATTTGTCTACACATTTGATGACTGGAATGATCAGAGTCAAACTAATACTTTGTATTTGTCTACATGTTAGAAAACACTAAAAAAATAAATTTCTGAAATAGTGGGGAATGAGGAACCTAAAGAAATTAGTAATTGTAAAGAAATAATACTAGAGAAATAGAACTGAAGGCCAACAAATTCCTTGGACCTGATGGCCTACGTCCTTGGGTTTTATAAAAGGTGGCTACAGAGATATTGGGTACATCAGTTTTCATCTTCCAGAATTCCCTAGATTTTAGAGTGGTCCACATGAAGTGGAAGGTAGCAGATGTAATCTTGCTGTTCACCAAATGTAATCCTAGGTCCAAACATCTCCAGCTGCTTCATCAATGACCTTCCATCATAAGGTCAGAAATGGGGATTGTGTAATCATCAGCAAACATGTTAAGCACCATTCGAGATTCCTCAGATACTGAAGCAGTCCATGTCCAGGCATAGACTGACAAAAGTGGTGAGTAACATTTGCACCACACAAATGAGGTCAGAAATGGGGATTGTGTAATCATCAGCAAACATGTTAAGCACCATTCGAGATTCCTCAGATACTGAAGCAGTCCATGTCCAGGCATAGACTGACAAAAGTGGTGAGTAACATTTGCACCACGCAAATGCTAGTCAATGAATCTAACCATCGCCCCTTGACATTCAATGGCGTTACCATCACTGAATCCTCCACTATCAGCATCCTGGGAGGTTACCATTAATCGGAAACTGAACTGGACTAGCCATATAAATACTGTGGCTACAAGAGCAGGTCAGAGGCTAGGAATCCTGCAGCAAGTAACTCAAATCCTGACTCCCAAAAGTCTGTCCTCCATCTACAAGGCACAAGTCAGGAGTGTGATGGAATACTCCCCACTTGTCCACTTGCCCGGATGAGCTCTAACAACACTCAAGAAGCTGGACACCTTCCAAGAGAAAGCAGCCTGCTGATTGGCACACCATTTACAGACATTCATTCCCCCAACCACCAACACACAGTGACAGCAGTGTGCACCATCCACAAGATGCACTGCAGGATCTCATCAAACCCACGACCGCTGCCATCTAGAAGGACAAGGGCAGCAGATACCTGGGAATGCCATACCTGTAAGTGCCCCTCCAAGCCACTCATCATCCTGACTTGGAAATATATTGCTGCTCTTCAACTATCACTGGGTCAAAATCCTGGCACTCCCTCCCCAACAGCACTGTGGGTGTACCTACACCACATGGACCGCAGTGGTTCAAGAAGGCAGCTCACCACCACCTTCTCAAGAGCAACTAGGGATGGGCAATAAATGTTGGCCTAGCCAGTGACGCTCACATCCCATGAACAAATAATAAAAATAGAATGAGGGAAGAGGGCAAATAGGAAACTATAGGCCACTTAGCCTGACCTGAATAGACAGGAAAATGCTAGAATCTATTATTAGGGATGTGGAACAGGGCAATTAGAAACTCATAATATGATTTGGCAGAGTCAACACAGATTTATGAAAAGGAAATAGTTAATTTTTTGAAGTTGTAACTAGCAGGATGGAGAAGGGGGAACACATGGACGAAATGTATTTGCGTTTTCATGAAGCATTTGATAGCATGCTGCCTCAGAGGGCATTAAAGAAAATTAAGGTTCATGGGATTGATATTAGCATGGTTTGAGGATTGGTAATGGGTAGAATAGAGTAGTAATAATTGGAACATTTTCAAGTTGGCAGGCTGTAACTAGTGGGGTATCACAAAGATCAGTAAATCAGTGACTTAGTTCAGCCACCAAGTGTAATGTATTCAAGTTTGCTGACAATACAAAGTTATGTGGGAAAGTGAATTATGAGGAGGATGTAAAGATGCTGCAAAGAGATTTAGACAGGTTAAGTATGAGGTCAAGACCGTAGCAGATGGCATTTAATGTTGAGAAGTGTCCAGTTAGGAAAAATAGAAAAGCAGAATATTTCTATAACTGGTGAAAGATTGGGAAATTTTGGTATTCAGAGGGAATGGGAGACCTTGTAGATGAATCACAGAAAGTTAACATTCAGGTACAGCAATCAATTATGAAAGCAAATAGTATTCGAGCCTGTATTACAAAAGGATTTGAGTACAAGAGTAGAGAAGTCTCCCTGCAATTTTACGGGGTCTTGGTGAGACCGCACCAGGAGCACAGTGTATAGCTCTGGCCTCTTTACCTAAAGCAGGATATACTTGTCCAAAGGAGGAGCGTAACAAAGGTTCTATGGACTGATTCCTGGGATGATGAGACTGTCCAGTGAAAGGAGATTGTGTAGACTAGGCCTATATTTCCTAGAGTTTAGAAGAATGAAATGTGATTTCATTGAAACGTATGAAATTTTATAGAGGTATGACAAAGTAGATGGTTCCCCTGACTTAGGAGTCAAGAACAAGGGGTCACGGTCTCAGATTAAGAGACCGGCCATTTAGGACTGACCTGAAAGATTTCTTCACTTCACTGGAATTCTCTGAGAGAGAGCTGTGGCTGCTCAGCCATTAAGAACATTCAAGAGAGAGATTGATAGATTTTTGGATACCAAGGCAATCGAGGAATATGGAGGTAGTGCAAGAAGGTGGAGTTGAGATAATAGATCAGCCGTGATCATCTTGAATGGCAGAACAGACTCAAAGGGTCAATGACCCACTATTATTATTTCAAATATTTACAGTACATTCACTTTTCATTGGTGTTTATTTATTTATTTATTTCTAGCGGGGCAGAAATCAAATGCAATATGGAATCATATTGAGCAAAGCTGTATGGGAAAACAGCTAATAAACATTCCGTGTTGAGCAAAATTCCTTGCAGCTAGTTATAATTTCTGTTTAATCTCTGTTCGGGTCTTCAGGTGAGGCTGATTAGGATTAGAATATTTTCTTTTGGAAATGTCACATTTCCTTTCATCACTTGCTGCTTAGAACATAAATTTGAATTAATGACATTTTCATTCCAGTTGTAGGTAAAGCTTTAGTCAGTAAATTAGGTTTAGAAAAGTATAGTGAGATGCTGTAATGAGACAGGCATCCAAAAAAAACCAGTCACTGCAGGGCTTCTGTTTTATTCAAGTACATCTGAGCAAGATGGAGGAGGATATTTTATTTTCTGTAGCCCTATTTATGCCTTTCCACTGCACCAAATGAGTTTACTCTTTGAAGCTTGCTTGTAGAACTTAACTGATATGACAAAGAGCATGAGTTCCAGGACTCCCCCAAACCATAATCTGCTACATTTTGTAAAATTAAAGATTCTTCTTGTTAGCTAACTCCAAAAAAAGAAACTTTTTTTGTGATCTTGTATTTAAAAATCTAATGTTTTTCTGAATGTATGTTTTGTGTTTTTCTTAATTCTGACCTTTTGGGTTTCAGTGTGTCTCCACCTGCCTTTCTGTGTGTCTCTATCTCTCTGTGTCTTTGTCTCACTCCATTTGTCTGTCTTTGATTAGACTGTCTATCCATCTTCATCTTCCCACCACCATCACAACGCCGCACCCCCCCCCCCCCAACCTCCTTCGCACAGTCTTGTATCACATAGATGGCTACATGGTCATCAAGTACTTTTTCTAGATCGGTGCTATTTTTGAATGATTATTCGGCAGATGGGCTCAAGTGCAGGGGTTTGAGTCCTCCATGGATTATATTTTTCCCCCCTTGCTAAAACCTTGCACATCAGAACACAGGAAATGGCACATGATCCTAGAGCTTACCATTCCTTGAATATAGTGCAACAAAGCAATGCGCTACGGACAAACGGTTTTTTAATAAGGAGCATATAGTGGGCGAAGGACCTGTAAAATGTAAGAGGTTTCAATAAATTTGCATTATAAAGCTGGCCCGGATCAAATTGTAACTTGGTGAATAAGTAGATCTGGGAATTTAAAGTCCCAGATTTCGCTGGAGCAGGACATCTAATGGCATGCACCCCACCTCTCCTCCCCCCGACAATTAGTCTTACTTTTTAAAAAGAGGAATTTTTAATTTTACAAAATATGGCAGAGTAAAATCCTTATGGTTTGGGGGAGTCCTGAAGCTCATGTTCTTTGTCGTGTCCGTTAAGTTCCACAAGCAAGCTTCAAAGAGTAAACTCATTTGGCCCAATTTTTTTTCCCCTGCAAGTTGCCGAAGTGCAAGTTAATGATGGCAAGACAAGGTCAATGTGGCACCTGAGACCAACAGCCTATTCACTTAGTCAATGATATTTAACATTAGAGAGAAAACAGCAACAACCCAGAAAGAAATACAGTGAATTAGAGTCAAATCAGGAACAGAAAGAGAAATGAGGAGAGGGGAAGAAATACTGGACTAAGAGGAAAAAAAGAGACACGGGAAAACAAAGAAAAAAAATATTTAAAAACACACATCTCCAAGAACAATTTACTACCTGTTGAAAGTGGGAAGTAAACATAGGGTGGAATTTTCCATGCCCACTGGCATTGGGCGTGCTCAGCGGCGTAAGCAGACAATATGGCGAGAAGGCCAGAAATCGGTTTCATGACGTTGTGAAACCAGTTTGCAATCATCTGCCCAGCCCATCGATGGCGGACCGCATTCCCCACTATCAGATATCGGGAACCTCAGTGTAATACATCTGCTTATCATTATAAGGCCAGCCCACCGGAATTATTCAAGCCGGTGCAGAACACATTTTGACAAGTGTGAAGTGCAGAAGTCAGGACTTAGCCAGGGCCTTGCTCACATCGCGGACATCTGAGGAGCAGAAGCTGCTGGAGCCCAACGGCAGCAGCACACTGGAGAAACGTCCATGGCATGCTGGGTGGATTCTCATGGACATGGCGCTGCCGCAAAACAGCCTACGGAAGTTGGAAAATCACCTTTGAGGGACTGCTTACAACGGATGATGGTCAAGGGGCTGGAGAGGAAGGTCCAGCTGTGTTTGGAAGAGGAAGCTGTAACGGTGGGGGGGAGGGTGAGGGGTGCTGGGGCTGGTGGGAGAGGAAAGTCTAGGGTAGATTGGGAGAAGAAGAGGTGTCAGGATGGAGTGAGGTTGGGCAGAGGAAAGAGGGCTTCAGGATGGGGTGAGGTTGGGACGGGGAAATGAAGGTGCCACGATGGGGTGAGGTTGGTGGGGTGGAATGAAGGTGTCACAATGGGGTGAGGTTGGTGGGGTGGAATGAAGGTGTCACAATGGGGTGAGGTTGGTGGGGTGGAATGAAGGTGTCAGGATGGGGTGAGGTTGGTGGGGTGGAATGAAGGTGTCAGGATGGGGTGAGGTTGGTGGGGTGGAATGAAGGTGTCAGGATGGGGTGAGGTTGGGATGGGGGGAATGAAGGTGTCAGGATGGGGTGAGGTTGGTGGGGTGGAATGAAGGTGTCAGGATGGGGTGAGGTTGGGATGGGGGGAATGAAGGTGTCAAGATGGGGTGAGGTTTGGATGGGGGAGAATGAAGGCGTCAGGATGGAGTGGGGAAGGGAGTATGGGGGGAGGATGGGCTAACTGAAGAAGACAGCAACTGGGGAGGTAATGTAAGGGGGGTTGGAAGGTGTAGGGGAAGGAGTCCAAAGAGGGGAGGGAGCCTGTGGGAAGGAAGGATTGCAGAGAGAGAAGGGAGTAAAGCTGAAGAAAGAAGTAAGGGTGTCTGAAGGAGCCAGGAAGGGAGAAGGACTAAGCGGGGGTGGTGGTGGGGTGGACCGCCCCACCCTAACACCTTCATTCCCCTCTCCCAACCTCACCCCATCCTGATACCTTCAATCCCCCCTCCCAACCTCACCCCACCCTAACACCTTCATTCCCCCCTCCCAACCTCACCCCATCCTGATGCCTTCATTCCCCCCAACCTCACCCCATCCTGACACCTTCACTCCACCCCAGGGATGGAGGTTGGGGGGGTGGGGGGGGGGGGGGGGGTGGACGCGAGGCGATGTCCAGGTGAGCATGCAAGGGAGGGCTCTGATGAGCCTATGACTGTCTCCTGGGGAGCAAACTGAGGGTGGGTGTAGTACGAGGGAATGGTGAGAATGACCAAGGGCAGAGTGAGGCGGGAGGGTGAGGGTTCGACAGTAGCAGTAGAAGGGATGCCGAGGGTGGTATGTGCGGACTCGGAGGCAGACACGGACCCTGGGGGTGGGAAGGAAGAGGTCAGGGAGTTTAATGTGGATGGGGGTGGGATTTTTGGGAAGAAAGGGAACGTGCACATTCACCTGGAAACCCCCTAAGGTAAAGGGTTGTGGCTGGTAGCTCACGGAGGGGAGGTAGAAGGTGATGCCAGCGGGGTCAACAGTGAGGGGGGAAAGGAAATGGGCGACTGGGGGAGGAGATAAGACGAGGGAGCGCATGAAAAACCAAATCAAGACCATGCTGTCCAAATTGAAAGTGAAATGACAGTCGTGGTGGGCAATATCAGGTGCTGCATTGGAGTGTGATCATTAGGTGGGCCAAGATGCAGGTCAGCTCAGATGGACAACTGAAAGTGAACCCCAGCAGCCGCTTTGAAAATGCTCAAGACATTGAGGCGTGTATGATGCGTGAAGGATCTGCATGAGTGGAAGAGTGCTTGCAGGAGGCTCCGAAAGACCCTGTCTCACTCTCACTTCTCCCTCCAGAATCAGTCATTGGCCAGCTGCTCCCTCTGCAGTGACAGAGGATGAGGTTGAGGGGCTCATAGGCAAAAGGGACTCGAAGAGAGAGGACAGCCTCTGAGATTACTGATTGATGGCCCAGGGCTGACCAGCTGCCGCCCCTCCTCCTTTTGTGTGGCCGGGGGTCCCAGCCTGACTCCTTAAGGGAGGGAGCGCTTGGAGGGACGTCGAGGTGCCCTGTTTCCCCCTTGTGTTGCCACTGCAGGAACTTGCCCATGGCTCCCGTGAAAAAAATGCAGATCTGCACCCATCTCCACGTTCTGCTGGACCAGGGTCTCCATGGCGTCCGCCACCCCCGATGGAGACCTCCATACGCGCACATGTGAGCACCACTTCATCAGAGTTCAGGCGGACGTACTCCTCTGACTTATGTGCCACTCTGTTGAAGGCTTCCAACAGCTCTTCATGATGTTCCCACGCCTTCTGCTGACTCTCCAGGATGAGTTGGAAGGCCAAATTCAGAGGCTCATCATCTGACTCGGACCTCACAGATGCCTGATCCCCAGCAGTCCTCTGATTGCTGGGGAGCTCGGCTGAGCCTACGTCCTCCTGCTGCGGACACGTGTCGTGTGGTGACCACCAGATTGTGAACCTGAGCCTGCTCTAGATCTAGGTCCCACCAAGGTGTGTGTCTCTGTGCTGGTGGAGGGTGTGGGTAAGCGCTGTGACCGGTCTTCCAGGTTACTTATTTCCAGCTCTTCGATGGAGGAGGTGTCCTCTTGGCTGGAGGTGAGGAACTGGATGGAGCTGAGGGACTGGCTGGCTGAGGGTGTCGGTCGCTTGGCAGAGTTCCCTGTGAACCAAAGTAGAGATAATTAGTGTATGTCAGCATAGTCAAAAGCAGGAGAGAGAGCACTCACATTTGCGTTGAGAGGGGGATGATGTGGTGCAGGATCCTCATGAGGGTGTTCGCCGCCGACCTCACCGTAGGCACGGTCCATGTCCTTACAAGTCAGTGTGATAGCACACTCCTCAGTGAGTGAGGGACCTAATGTGGGCCGCTCCACCCCCGGGTCTGGGACCTCTTCCTGCTGATATGAGCAGGCATCTCCTGCATGGAAACAGATGGAGAGGGTGTGAGCAGGACACATGGCACTGCTTGGAATGTTTGTGTGATGAGCAGGGCCATGGACAGGATGAGGTCCTGAACACGAGAGGATATGAGCCTGATGGAGAAGTGAGGGTATGTGTGCAAGTTAGTGGTGTTGTCCCTTGATGTGTGATTGGTTTGAGAGTGATGAGAATCATGAGTTACCCTGGCGGAACGGATGAGACCATTCATCCTTTTGCTGCACTGGGTGGTTGTCCTCTCTTGCAGGGCATTGGCACTGACCACCACTGCCACCGCCTACCATGCTGGATTGGTGATGCAGCTGCCTATCCTGCGGCCAGAGTAGGGGTAGAGGACATCGCGCAGGCTTCCATGGCATTCAAAAGGTGCTCAAGGGCTGCATCACTGAAGTGGAGCGCTGCAGCCTTTTTGCCTTTCGGGGCCATCCTGTCTTCCATGCGGCAGTCCGGGGCTGGAAGCACTGAGAGGTGTGCGCACGGCTGCACTTTAAATATGGCACCCGGCATGATGAAGTGGCGAGACGATGGCGTAGTGTTAGGGCTAGGGTTTACATAGGCTGAATTTTCTAACTGGGAGTGATGCACAAGCTCACAAATGGACCTAAATGGGTAATGGTTCCCAAGAGTAGGAGTGATACAAATACCTTTGTTATAATTCATGCTGAAACACTGTCTTACCCAGCATTGAGCCTTTAATGTGTTTTAAAAACCAGGATGGAATCCAGGAGAAGGAAAGATGTTGATGTTCACTCCGTTCAGTCGTAGTATTTGGAAAGATCAGTCACATCTGAGTATGCAGACCTGGTCTGATGGATTCACAAGCCACCTTGTATCCTGTGTTGATAGAAACCACTCCTATTAAGAAAGAGATGTTACAATCTGTCTTCAAGAAAAAGAGATAAATGGCTAGATAATCTGTTTAATAATGTTTGTTGAGGGGTGCATGTTAGTCGAGACTTCAGGGGAACGCCTTTTTGAATAGTGCCATGGGATCTTTCATACCCACCTGAAAAGCTAGATGTTTCGCTACTGCTCTGAAGAGTCATCCTAGATATGATTCTGGAGTGTGGTTTGAAACTATGTCCTTCCGAATCGAAAGGCAGGAAGTGCTGCTTCTGAACCGAAACTCAGAACTTGCATACACTTCTCAATAACAGAGACTCTATCTCAATAACAGAATTATGACATCACAAAAAAATTGTTAATGGGATAAGGAAGCAGTATAAGTGTGCAGAGCCAGTGTGCACAGCATTCTCCCTCACACTGTCGTGCAGAAGCACCAAATGTAAAACTGCTGTGGAAGCAGGCACATGGTACAGAAAATTATCTCTTGAACAAATTAGGGGAAGGCAGGATAAATTGAGCAATGGTGACATGACTTTTTCCTCTTTATCTTTATTGCAGTAGTCATGAAATCATATGAGCATGAGTAGGAAAGTTACTGTCTCATGAAAGTTTCATCTTTTGAGTGCCCTGTCACTGTAAAGTATCCCAGAAAATAAAATTTTACGCACAAAACCCAGCAAAGTGGTAGTAGTAAATTAAATATATAAATAAAAATCTACAATCTTCACAGACGTACCTATTGCTAATGGACGGAAAGATTCCATCTCCTGTATAATAATAAATACTTCAATTATCAGCTGGTGGAAATCTAATTATGGGCAAGTCCATAGGGCAACACACTTGTGATCTGACTGACGTTCAGCATGTTTAACCAGTTCCAATTTATTAGAATGATTCAAGATAGTGTGTTAGTCATAGAAATGAAATGTGCTGTAAGAAACTGTGATTTAATTGTACAGCTACTGATTGCCCTGAAATAATATTTACTCATATCAGCAACTTTAATATATCTTCCTATTTGTAGTTATTTCTCTGTCTGTCTTTCTCAAGAAATACATATGTACGCGCACATATATTTACTATATATTTAAATATAAAACATTTATTGCAAAGAATTTTAAATAGGTTTTGCAGACAGCTCTTTTTCAGCTTTGTAAGGAACTAGATACATATATTGATTCTAAGCCTGCCTGTGTAAACAGACTGCCCTGCTCTCTGAGGCTGCAGTACTGAACCGAGATTGTATGGGCTATTGTGTGTGAAAGATAGCACTGTTTTTATTAGACAGTGCTGGAAAAAATATAATCGAATAAGTGTCTCACTTTTTTTAAGTGGCTTACAATCAAAGCAGATATATAACTAGCTGTATTTATTTAAAGCCAACTAAAAAAAGGTACAGCAGAACCAGAGATTATCGTCTTGTTGAGCAGCTACTGAAATTAGAGCTGATTTTTGACTCCTTGACCATGACTACATATCTCTCCCAGTGGATCCCAATTGTATCCACCTAGGAGTGTGCATTAAAGGCACATGTTGCACTCCACTGAAAGGTAACACTGTTGTTTGGAAGAATCCTTAGAATGTACTGTGCTTTGCTGAAATATCTGAAAATGAATTCATCCATTAAAGCTACTGCATTATCAGTTTAACTGCCAATGAACTCTCACTGTGAAAACTCAAAACTCCAAATCTACACCTGAATTAAAAACAAAAACAGAAATACCTGGAAAAACTCAGCAGGTCTGGCAGCATCGGCGGAGAAGAGCAAAGTTGACGTTTCGAGTCCTCCTGACCCTTCAGTTCTGTTGAAGGGTCATGAGGACTCGAAACGTCAACTTTGCTCTTTTCCGCTGATGCTGCCAGACCTGCTGAGTTTTTCCAGGTATTTCTGTTTTTGTTTTGGATTTCCAGCATCCGCAGTTTTTTGTTTTTATCTACACCTGAATTAATTGGCTGAGTAGAACGTTTAAGTATTTTATGTCTATTCATGAAGCTTGAAGGGGCGGTATTCTGCTTTAAATGCAGCAGCGGTACAACACAAGTCCATCCAATATTTCAAGGTTCACAACCGGTTTTTTAAAGCTTTTTATATCCCAATGTTTCAATAGCCATGTTGTGTTGTAAATGTGGAGCCCGGACGCTAATATGAGAGGTGAAGCATGGATGGGTTGCCAGTTTTGGATGAACCTCCCCAACTTTCTGGATTGCACTCTTCTGCCCCTCCCCCTTTCACTGACTTAAAACCTATTATATTTCTATCATTCCTCTGTTCCGATGAAGGGTCATCAACCTAAAAAGTTACCTCTGTTTCTCTTCACAGACGTTGCCAGACCTGCTAAGTATTTCCAACATTTTTATTTCAGAAAATTACAGGCAGAACACATATACTTATTGTTAAAAGCAATGGTTGCACAGCACAAAACAAAAATTGCTGGAAAAACTCAGCAGGTCTGACAGCATCTGCGAAGAGAAGGACAGGGTTAACGTTTTGAGTCCGTATGACTCTTCAGAACTAAAGAGAAGTAAAAATGTGGTGAAATATATATCGCTTAAAGGGGGTGGGACAGGTGAAGCTGCATAGAAGGCCAGCGATATGTGGAGGCAAAGGGAGGATTGCAAAAGATGTCATAAACAAAAGGTCGAAGGGGTGTTGATGGTGGTGATACTGGCTAAAGGAGGTGCTAATGGTGACATTAAGAGAAGAAAGCAGGATGAGCAAGTGACAGATAGCCCTAGTAGGGGTGGGGTGGGGGAAGGGGACAGTGTGGGAGAAAAGATTGAAAACAGTATATTATTCTTCCAAATAGGTGTGCACCTGTGCAGTCAGTAGCTAAGAAATTCTGATCAGAAAGATCCCAGGCTTGATCCCCAATATGTGCTAAGTAGGTCTTGTTCGTCCTTTGAGACAAGGATGACCATGTTCATCAAATGGGATCTTTGGTAGGGTTCCGGTGGATGTGTGGGTGACTACTCAGGCATATCCACGCCAAGAAAGTTCTGCTGCAAATAGGACAGGATACTGCAGATGATTGAGTTTTGGACGAGTTGCTTGTTCAGGATTTTCTCTCCTTGCATTTTCTCTCTGCCTGTGATATGTGCTTGCTTTTGAAGGAGGCCGCACTGTTTTTTATTTGGTTGCACCAGATGCCGCAATCCTGGGTGAGCTTCTCCTAGGACCTGAATTCAATATCAAAACTCATAGTTGAAACCTTCAGAGTGTCCTTGTAACACTTACTTTGACCGCCACGAGAGCACACCCCAGACTCAAGCTCTCCATAGAGGTTTTGGGTTGTTAAGCAAGTGTCAGGCATTCTGGCTACGTGACCAGCCCAATTCCATAAGACCATAAGACATAGGAGCAGAAATTAGGCCATTCGGCCCATCGAGTCTGCTCCGCCATTCAATCATGGGTGATAAGTTTATCAACCCCATTCTCCCCGTAATCTTTGATCTCAAGAACCTATCTATCTCAGTCTTAAATACATTCAATGACCTGGCCTCCACAGCCTTCTGTGGCAATGAATTCCATAGATTCACCACTCTCTGGCTAAAGAAGTTTCTCCTCATCTCTATTCTAAAAGGTCTTCCCTTTACTCTGAGGCTGTGCCCTCGGGTTCTAGTCTCTCCTACTAATGGAAACATCTTCCCCATGTCCACTCTATCCAGGCCTTTCAGTATTCTGTAAGTTTCAACCAGATCCCCCCTCATCCCTCTAAACTCCATCGAGTATAGATCCAGAGTCCTCAAACGTTCCCCATATGTTAAGCCTTTCATTCCTGGGATCATTCTCGTGAACCTCCTCTGGACCCTCTCCAGGGCCAGAACATCCTTCCTGAGATACGGGGCCCAAAATTGCTCACAGTATTCTAAATGTGGTCTGACCAGAGCCTTATAAAGCCTCAGTAGCATATCCCTGCTTTTATATTCTAGTCCTCTCGAAATAAATGCCAACATTGCATTTGCCTTCCTAACTACCAAATCAACCTGCAAGTTAACCTTAAGAGAATCCTGGACTAGGACTCCCAAGTCCCTTTGCACTCCAGATTTCTGAATTCTCTCCCCATTTAGAAAATAGTCTATGCCTCTATTCTTCCTACCAAAGTGCATGACCTCACACTTCCCCACGTTGTATTCCATCTGCCACTTCTTTGCCCATTCTCCTAACCTGTCTAAACCCTTCTGCAGCCTCCCCGCCTCCTCAATACTACCTGTCCCTTCACCTATCTTTGTATCATCTGCAAACTTAGCCAGGATGCCCTCAGTTCCTTCATCTAGATCATTAATGTATAAAGTGAAAAGTTGTGGTCCCAACACTGACCTCTGTGAAACTCCACTAGTCACCGGCTGCCATCCTGAGAAGGACCCCCTTATCCCCACTCTCTGCCTCCTGCCAGACAGCCAATCTTCTATCCATGCTAGTACCTTGCCTCTAACACCATGGGCTCTTATCTTACTGAGCAGCCTCCTGTGCGGCACCTTGTCAAAGGCCTTCTGGAAGTCCAAGTAGATAACATCCATTGGCTCTCCTTTGTTTAACCTGCTCGTTACCTCCTCAAAGAATTCTAATAGATTTGTCAGGCATGACCTCCCCTTGATGAAACCATGCTGACTTTGCCCTATTTTACCATGCACTCCCAAGTATTCTGAACTCTCATCCTTAATAATGGACTCTCAAATCTTACCAACGACCGAGGTCAGGCTAATCGGCCTGTAATTTCCCATCTTTTGCCTCACTCCCTTCTTAAACGGGGGGGTTACATTAGCGATTTTCCAGTCCTCTGGGACCCTCCCTGACTCGAGTGATTCCTGAAAGATCACCACTAATGCCTCCACTATCTCCTTCAGAACTCGGGTGTAATCCATCTGGTCCAGGTGATTTATCCACCTTCAGACCTTTCAGTTTTCCTAGCACCTTCTCCTTGGTAATGGCTACCATACTCACCTCTGCCCCCCGACTCTCTTGAGTTTTGGGGATCTTACTTGTGTCTTCCTCCGGGAAGACTGATGCAAAGTACCTATTTAGTTCCTCCGCCATTTCTTTGTTCCCCATTATTACTTCTCCAGCGTCATTTTCCAGCAGCCCAATGTCCACTTTTGCCTCTCTCTTACCCTTTATATATCAAAAAAAACTTTTGCAATCTTCTTTTATATTACTGGCTAGTTTACCCTCATATTTAATCTTTTCCCTCCTTATTTCTTTTTTAGTTGTCCTCTGTTGGTCTTTGTAGACTTCCCAGTCCCCAGGCTTCCCACTGCTCTTCGCCGCATTGTATGCTTTCTCTTTAGCTTTTATGCTAATGGGTGCCTCTTTAGCTTTTAGCCATGGTTGCCTCGTCTTCCCTTTAGTATGCTTCTTCTTCCTAGGGATCACAACTCAGTTGTGATTGTCTCAAAATGGTATGGATGCTTAGAACGCAGGCTCGGTGAGCGCCTCTGCTTGGTATCTTGTCCTGCCACCTGATCTTCAGAAGCTTCCGAAGGCAGCTCAAGTGAAAGTGGTTGAGCTTCTTATCATGACATTGGTCATGACACAGTCTGTGGCTCACATGCGTAACACAGAGTGAGCAGAGCTACTGCTCTCTGAACTTTTGGTTTGGTAGGCAGACTTGTCCTCTTTGTCCTGAAACTGATGTTCAAATCTGCCGAAGGCTACATTTGCTTTGGCAATTCTTGCATGTGCCTCATTGTCATAAAGACATCTTGGGTGAATGTGCTGCCAGGATAATGGAACTTATCCACTACTGGCAGGTTCTGATCATGGACTGAAACCTTGGGCTCAAGATTAGGCTTTTCTGGATTAGGCTGATACATTACTTCAGTTTTCTTCATGCTGAGGAAGGCCATTGTTGTTGCATGCATTGGAGAACAGGTCCATTCTACATTGCATGTCCAGCTCGTATGTCCTTGGAGACCTGGGTCTTTGTGTGGAGTCTTATTCCAAATCTCATTCCAAACTGTTTTATGAACTGGAACTGACCTCAGCACCTCTGGGCAAAGGGGGATGGAAATCATCCCAGAATTTTAATTGTTATCCTGTGACCCATGCTGCAAGTGCATGTGTGTGGGATATCTTATGAAGAAAGGAGTAAGGTTAGCTGTAATGCCCAGCTGGTGAAATGACTTGGCACTCACTGTTCAAGTGGGGGGAAGAAAAGAGAAATGCCGGGATGCTGAATAAATTTAAGGAGAAGATAGACAGATTTTTAATTAGTAACGAGTTGAAAGGTTATGGGGAGAGGGCGGGAAATTGGAGTTGAGGCCAAAATGAGATCAGCCGTAATCGTATTGAATGGCGGGGCAGGCTCGAGGGCTGATTTGCCTACTCCTGCTCCTAGTTCTTATGTTCTTATGTTGAGGTTCACATATGAAAAACAGTTGCCATAAGTGATGTCACAGAAACTGACTGGGATTGATGATACAGCAAGGAGTCAACACCTTCATGACAGCAGGGGAGTAAATTGGCAAGAAAGATAGAAGTTCCATTAGGCTATATTTATTTAGTACAGTTTGGTTTAGAACAGCAGAAGTATATTTTAGTAGGCTGAGGTAACCATGCTTCAGAAATGCAATTTGATTTGATTGCTAGCACTATTGCAAAAAGCCAAGGAGAATGATACCATTGTCTCAAATTCATTCACCATTGGCTACTGCAATGTTCATTATAATATAACGTTCGATCCACACTTCAATGAACCTTGTGTACCTAGATTTTCAACTTTTTCAGTTTTTTAAAATGTGATATGAAGTGCAAGAGGAAACGATTGGCAGTGATTGTGGAACTGAATTGTCATCTTGTTTCAAAGAATTGGATACAGAAACAAATTATCCAGC
Source organism: Cetorhinus maximus (assembly GCF_964194155.1). Lineage (NCBI taxonomy): Eukaryota > Metazoa > Chordata > Chondrichthyes > Lamniformes > Cetorhinidae > Cetorhinus > Cetorhinus maximus. Next base: position 49,782,396 of record NC_135898.1, read on the forward strand.
TTATTATACATTCAATAACTTGTATTGATATGGTGCGTTTAACACAGAAAAATGTTAAGGCATAATTGGGCAAAAAAAATGGAAGCTAAGCCAAAGGAGGACATTAATAAAGTTAAAGACAAAGGAGGAGAAGTGACGCAGAATGTTAGGGAAAGAATACCAAGGCTATGGGCCTAGATTGCTGAAGACGTGGCCTTCAATGTTGAGGCAAAGGGAGAGGAATGCACTGGAGGCCAGAGTTGAAGAAGCTCAAAGTTTGTGTGATTGTAGGGCTGGATGAGGGGACAGAGGTAGACAGAGCCAAGGCAATTAAGATATTTGAACATGGGGATGGGAATTTTACATTAAAGGTGTTGTGGGACCTGGAGCCAGTGAAGGTCCCCAAGGACTGGAGTGGTGGCTCAGTGGGACTTGGTGTGGGATACTGACAGCAGAGTTTTGGGTGCATTGAAGTTTACAAAACATGAAGGATGGGGTGCCAATTAGTGGAGAATTCGAATAGTTATGTCTGGAGTTGACAAAGACATGGATGAATGTTTCAGCAATAGATGGTCTAAGGCAATGTGGGGATGGTGTTTCGATCCTGTTAGGGACTGTTAATGTTTAAAGAAGCCTGAACATGCAGAAATCAACTGACAGTATTACACCACAAGATTTCATGTTTTTAAACAAAAATAAACGTTGTTGTATGTCAAAAAAGAATTAAATGAAGTAATATCTATTAACACTACAACTTTTAAAGATTTATGCTATAAGCTCAGTTCTATGTTCTGTTCTCCCCCACCAACCCCACCTCAAGAGTTGCCTTATCTTAGAAAATCTTTAAGGTTCATTCACTTTTCCTGAGACCGACTTAAAAGGTACATCATAGCCCTCCAGAATTCACTTTGATTTCTCTTCAGTCTTCCAGGTATGCTCCAAGGTACAAGATTTCATGGGGGTCCTTTCATTAGCTTTTTGGCTAGGCAACCCTCCAATTTCTTTACCGGCCTCACAACTCTGGATTCTAGCTCCAACATGGGCCTCCCTGTGACTTCTGCACATGGCTTAAAATATCAGAACACACCTTTGGTTTCTAATAGCGCGCATATGGTTTCAAACTGCAAGTAAACTGATTACTTCCAGAACTCCAATTGCAACAAGCTTGACTTCTATTGAAGAGTACTGTAGATTTTTTCCTTTAACTTCCAGTTAAACAAATCTTCCAATCGTTTTCTTCCCCTTCTAACTTTGCCTATTATTGAATACCAGCTCCTAATCACAGGCTGCGTCAAGGATGATAGACCTAGAATCTACTCTACTTCAGGTGTAGGTCTTGCTTTATCTCTCGACTTCTAAGGAGCTACAAACTGCATAAGACCCAAAGCTGAGACAGTCTCCTAGCTGCTTTCCAACATCAACCAGTCTTGCCTGCTGGCTATACCCTAACTGAATTCACAGATTCTCAAAAACAGAGAATCTCATTAAGCTCCACCCATCTTCATGGTAATATTACTCATATGGCCTGTTCCCAGGCAGAAATGCAAATTAACTACCTTCTAATTCCAAAGCTTCCCATAATTCTCAGAAACCACACGAGTAACATCCTGTACTGGAATAACTGCAAAAGTCATATCTTCAGTTCTTTAGCTAAGTAAGCCCAGCTGCTGCTTATGATCTTACCTTTCAAGCTGTTAACCTCTCAAGGCAACATGGCCCCAACCTTTTAAGTTTGATAAACACCCAGCTTGTTTGCATTGCATTTATTTCAGGTTTGCTTTTACAGTTTCTTAACCAGGCACTCCCATTTTTTTTTACAGTTATAAGTTTGCTTCCTAACGCTAGAAGATATATTCTAAAACATATGAATTTTAAACTAGATATTCTAGTTTATTAACAAAAATGGGTATTGTTACAGGATGGGGGAGTAATATATATTAAACATTTCATTGAACTGAACAACAGATCTATCCTATTTGGAAATAGTTACACTTTAAAAGTTCAGTTACAATTCTAGTTCTCCATTATCGTGCTGCTGTGTTGTGGTTAAATCAAGCTTATCAAATAAAGTTCCTTTTTTTATACAAAAGCAAAATACTTTGGATGATGGTAATCTGAAATAAAAACAAAAATTGCTGGAAATACTCAGCAGGTCAGGCAGCATCTGGAGAAAAGCAGAGTTAATGTTTCAGGTTGATGACCTTTCATCAGAACACTGCTCGACTGGATAATGGTAGCACATTGATGCAGCAACAGAGAGCAATCTTTGGCTGACAGGCTGTTTAAGCCATTGATTTCATAATAGAATTTAAAAATGCAGTGAAAAAGCTGTTATTTCAGAGCAATTTCTTGTATGCCTTTCATTAAGAAAATTAAAAACTCTCCTTTTAAAAACCAAGTGTAATTCACATCTTGAGATGGATACAGTGATGTCAACCTTCTCAATATGCACGACAAGAAAGAGGAAGGATGTCATTGTTTTGGTGGCCTTAAAAGCATTAATACTCTTTTTTGCCTTCACAATGTGGCAACAGAACAAACATTGGAAGAGAAGTAACCATTCAGCCCCTCAAACCTATTTCGCTGCTTCAAAGTTCTGAGAGACCACTTGTTCATTTAGAGGGTGTAGAAATGTGTTATTTTGAATTGAATTTCTGTTTAATTCAATACTTCAGATTGAGGGTCTATCTGACCTTAATGGGAGCATTCTAAAACATCAGGGCTTCCCAATCATTTGTTCACTGTGCTTTCATGCTTCCAAAATGAGTTTGTAAGTGTGAAATATTACCAATTACAGCCATTAGTTAATGACCAGCACCTTGCACTTAGTGGATACTGACTACAAGGTGCTGACATGTTGCCAGGAGCTGTTGTAAGTGAAGTGAAGATGAGACTAGTTTAATAGCATTATCCTTTGAATTTTTATGATGGTGTAAAATAAAATTTGGAGAAAGCCAAATAAAATGCATAAGTGCACCAATTCACTGCATCTGAAAAATAATCACCACCTTGCTGTACAATTAGTGGCACATGTAGAGAAATTATAAAAGCAGAATGTGCAAAGTATTGCAAAAGGATCAGTATTTTTTTGATTCACTAACGTTCAACTTTCATAAACTGCTGTTAAGTTTCTGATCATTAAAAAAATTGATACGTTCAATTTTCAAAACGTATTGATAGAGAATTCTTGGACTTGCTCCTATTGCATGTTTTTGCTTTGCTGCTAAAACTAATATAATTTGCTTCAACCATCTGTTGATTGTCCAGATAGGAGCAGAGTTTTGTCCAAACTGTGAGCAGAGTTACCTGGAGCTGAATGAGATCCATCCTAGACTCAGTGATTCTACCCCTGCAGGTGATATCAGTGTCCTTCACATCTTGTGATCTTGTTGGTTTACCATCAGACTACACAACCTGCCACAACAGAGAGACTGTGTTCTAATTTCACATCACAAGGTGTGTCATTGTGAAACCAATTATACCCCAAAGAAACCACACTTGAATCCCTTCTAAGGAGGGTAAAGGAAATTAATTGTATAGAATTGTAGTAATTTATATTTCTAATGAAAGATGTTTAACCAAAATTTAAATAAAGTGTAGACTTTTATGGCAGCATGATTTTTGTTATATGTTGCCCTGTCAGCAAAAGGTTGCCCTCTATTGCTTTAAAAGGTTCCAGTGATTCAGATAGCTGAAATAGATGTTATAGATCATGTGGTAGTACAGAAAAAGAACAATTCTACTCTTGTCTTGGTCAGCATTCTTCTGTCAACCAACACTGCCAAAACACATTAACTGGTTATTCATCACTGCCCTTTGTTGAATTTTGCTGTACACAAACTGCCTTCCACATTGGACTGCAGTGATTACTGTTATGTGCATCAAAGTAGTTCATTGGATACAAAGTGTTTCAAGATATTTGGGAGATATGATTGAACACTATGGCCGGGATTTAGTTGGGCAGACGAGGGTCTTGCCTACCAACCAGAGAACCAGCAGGGAACCCTCATCAGTTCTGTGGGGAGGCCTGATGGAATCAAGTACTTGTTAGGCACTTAATTGACCACCATTAGGCTTTCTCTGCGATTGAGGTCTCTGGCAGTGGAAGTCGAGCTCACTAAGAGCAGCCAGCCAACCAGAGGCCAGCAGTTCCTCAGGCGGCCTGTGACAGTGTGAGCAGTGACTGCTGGCGATACTGCACCCACCCAAATTATGAGGAACCCCAGGCCATAGGTGAGTGAATGTGCGATGGACAATGTGGGGGTAGGGGAGGGCATGGTGATAGGGGTGATTGGAGGCTTCAGCATGAGGGTTGGAGGTGGCTTTCAGCTCAATTCCCCATGCCAGAACCCTCAATCGGCCTTAAAGCAAGGGATCCCAACGCCTCCCAGGAGGCTGCTGGCAAACCAGACAAGCTTTGCTGAGTAGCCTTTTGAGGACATGGGAGAACCGTGCGGCGTCCATTTAATCTCTGAGCCACCACTAAATTGGACTTGGGGATAATAGGTATTATTTGCTATTAATGAACAAAATTGATATCCCACTGCTGGCGGCTGGGAATCCCACATCAGTCCCTCTTGTCCTCCTCCTTAATTGGGAGAGGTTTTCCTGCCACTGGGAGACTGATGCGGGGTTTCACCCATAATTAAGTGGGCCCGGTTGCCAAGGTTCCCACTGTGAGGGCTGCATATAATCTTGGTATCCTTATTTTGTAGAGTCAAAAGGAAAATCAGAAACACTGAAAATTTGAAATTAAATAAAAAATTCTAGATATAGGTGCAGGTCAGTCAAAATCTGAGAGGGTTTAACATTTATTTCAGATTTGTTTATTCTCTGCTGAAGAGCCATACGAGCCATACTAAAATGTGAATCTTAATGCCTACTTCAGACGCTAGCACTACTTAACTGCGCATTTCCAGCATTTTCAAATTATTATCACCAGTCCTACCTGCTGATAACTACTTGAGTGCGCGGTTTTTGTCCAAAGTTTGACATGTTCAGTACATTTCAGTGCTTTATTTCTCATTCATCCTCAAGGCCAGCACCACTGACATAGAAATAATGGGTAATGTGCTCTTCCTCCTGCTGTCCCATCCAGTTAATTCACGCACTAGCAGATGTTGCCTCAACAAGTGATCCATACTCTACTGTTACAGTATGTGGTCAAAAAGTTTCTGTTAACCAATAGCATGTTTATCCATGTTAATGCACCTGTAGACAGTATTCATGACCTGGAAAGATTTCTAACATTGCATTGCGGGAGGCATTGGCATAGTGGACTTGTCACTGGACTAGTAATTCAGGAACCCAGTAATCCTCTGGGGACCTGGGTTCAAATCCCACCATGGCAGATGGTGGAATTTGAATCCAACAAAAATCTGGAATTTAAAAAGTGACCATGAAACCATTGCCAAACGTCATAAAAACCCATCTGGTTCACTAATGTCCATTAGAGAAGGAAACCTGCTGTCATGTGACTCCAGATCCACAGTGATGTGGTTGACTCTTAAATGCCCTCTGAACCAGTGATGCCCACATCCCATGAACAAATAAAAAAATTTTAAAAATTTAATCCACTTAAATTCAAGGAAAGCAACATGATACATTCCTCCAACTCATTTTTCCCAGTCTCTGCTGAGTTATCTGACTTCAACCTTTGCAGGTAGTGCGAGCACTACAATTAGCCCCAGCATCCTTAAGTTAGTGTTACCTAACAATGCCTGTAGGAAGATCATGTGCACAGGTGACCAGAAGGTGGAGCTCAGCATTTGTGTCCTTCACAAATAGGGATAAAGGTTCACAACAATGATTATTTTGGCAAAGTGAACATCCAATTGGTTCCCATCCAATACCCAAGCAAGGAATTAATGCCTTCAGGAGAGGAGGCAGGAAATCCATGAGAAGAATAAAGATATAGCTTTTATTTATTTGTTCATACGATGTCAGCATTGCCCAGCATTTATTGCCCATCCCTAATTACTGATACATTTAATTTTACAGGAGCATAAATGTTAATTTTATACTTCCTTCAATGTTACTGGCATACAGCCCGCAAAGCAAAACATTGTGTGGAATATAATGTGAGAACTCCTTATGAGATTAACAGCTTTCATGTCTAATAGACGCAAACATTTATATAATAAATTCTCGGGGTGACTTCATGAGAACAGACATGTGTCTAAAGTGAAAGAATGCCTAGTGACATCTAGTAGAGCAGTGAAGAGAAGATCCCTCAGCTACATTGGTTGCAATAGAGTTGTTTTAAAGATCAACTATGATAACTCCTAGTGAGCCTTGCAATATTTAAACTTAAGAGAAAGGTTGCTATTCAAGTCTTGTGGTAAGCAATGAATATATTCAATGAATATTTCTTCCCTATCTCTGCCGAATGTCTTTGGGATGAAATGTCTGTCTTCCAATCTCCGGAGAACTCGATCAATTAACGTGAATTCTGCAATCTTGAAAATCCATAAAGCAGAAAAGGATGCAATTAATTTCCTGTGCAGTACTGTTCTTTTGTTTCATAGTGAAATGTTGTGAAATCTGGGTTACTGACCTGTATTATTCCCAGGGTTTCTGCACTGACTTTATTTCAAGTAATAATGTTGACTCTAGTGTTTGGCATGGCAGTTACATGTAGCCAGACCAAATTATCAACCTCCAAGACAGCAATGATCAGCGAAGTACACTATTATCTCCACATGATAAAACTGTTGGCCGGTGAATGCAAGGCGACTGCTGTGAAAAACAAACAATTAATGAGGATCCTGTCACAAATGCTAGCCAATCCAAGTTAGAAAACATTCAAGTACCATGATCTGAGAATGGACTTGTTTCTTGTACATCTGTATGTCTTTTAAAATACCAACAAAAATGAAAGCATTTTTGGGGGGGCATAATGCAATAGTTGGCCTTGACATCCCTAGGTTAGGAAGGGAACATCCAATTATCCCCAAGTGTGGGCATTGGGTGAGGACAGATGAGGCTGATGCTCCTCTGTGGGTGAATTGTCAGTTGATGCTGGCTGCCCTGGCTGATATCTGAATAATTACCACTTGAATGTGGTACCAGAGAGTAATCAACCCATACTTCAACACGAGTTCAATGCTTTTAGAAATGATGGGGAGAAATTGTAACAAAAGTCATATTGGATAAGGTAGTTAGTGTAGCACCAATATTATCAATTGTTCATGGTCATGAACAAAAGTTTAGCTGAGTAAATCTCAACTGTCATACTCTAATCCAATATTCAAACATTAATTTTTCCATTTAGAAGTTGAGTACAACTTTGCCCTTGATATCTATGGGGTAAGTAACTTTTATGGTGGATTTGACCAAGAATTTGCTTTAAAAGTATGCTTTAAGTATTTTGCGATTTTTTTTTTTAACAATCTGCCTCAAGATCAAATTAGTTTCTATTCTAAATCTCCAAAATTTTATCTAAGCAATACAGAGTTAAGTACTATAATATCTGTATATTCGGGACACAGAATTTCCAAGTAGTCCAGTGCAGATTATTCTTTGATAAATCAATTGTATTCCACTGTCTAAGTGAAACAGTGCGCATTGCCGGCACTATCGATGATTACCGGCATAAAAGTGAACTCAGTGCAATTTTTAAAATGTCACATAAAATTGAAACAGTATATATTAAAATAAAATGTAATAATAGGTAACAGACAAAGATTTCATGGAAGTAATTTAGTTTGTCAATTCAGATGATTTCTGTAAACCATTTGAACTTTGCTATGACAGTCTTGACGTCATCCAGACCCTTTGATTAGATTTCTGCCTTCTAATCGCTTCCAGGTCTCCACTGTAGCATATTTAAAACTGTCGTTTTCCAAATTATTTTAAAGCAAATTGCAGAGTGTAGATGACTATTATAGTGAAATGCATTCATTGAAACCAAGATCGGGAAAATTTAAGGAAAAAATAGGAAGGTTTGTATTTATAGAGTGCTTTTCATGACACCGAACATCGCTACAGTACTTTTGAAGTGTAGTCACTGTTGTACTGGAGGAAACACAGCAGCCAGTAATGACCAGATAATAAGCTTTTTTTGTGATATTGATTGAGGGATAAACATTCCCCAGGATACTGGGGATAACTCCCCTGCTCGCCTTCGAAATAAGGCCACAGGACTTTTTACATCCACCAGAGCAGGCAGATGGGGCCTCAGTTTAATATCTCATCTGAAAGACAGCATCTCCAACAATGCACTACTCAGTACTGCACTGGAGTGTCAGCATAGAATTTGGTATTTAAGCCCTGGAGTGGGACTTGAACCCAGAACCTTGTGACTCAGAGATATGAGTGCTACTAACTGAGCCATAGCTGACATTGACTGTGAAAGAGGGGGAAAGTCTCATGGTCAAAATCTCGTGAGCATTAATTGATCATAAAGCATTACTTATGGGGTAGTAAGGGCATGTGTTCCCAATAAGGGTCTTGCATAATTATGTGCAAATTTATAAGGAGATATTTCTGACTTTTTGTAGATTAGAAATTGAGTTTTAGCAAAAACTGTTTAACTGTACAATATACCAATCTCAAATATTGTTGCATCCACCCCCGATCCTCTCCTGAAGGTGGTCACTCACATTGTGATACGGTTCCACGGACTTGAGCTTTCCTGCCCTCGCTCGTGACCTTTCTTCACCTTAGACAGTGGATATTGATGAGCTATTTAACTGTCAAGAACATCACAGCCGAACACAATCCAGTTGCAATCCGATATGCATATGTACTTTCTAACCGGGTGTTAACTAGATAACAATTGAGAAAGGGACATTGAACAATTTGTATTCTCCTCTTCTCCTTGACCTGGGAAAACTGAGTTTAGTTCCAGTAATCTACCACTGGCCTGCCTTTGATCATCTAACTTGGAGCATCAAACATAAGGCGGCTTACTGCCACACTATACTGATTTATTTTTCATAGAAAATAAGCAGCAATTTCTTGCTTTGGCATGTGAGAAAGAACAACTTTCCCAGTTTGTCCAAGACTGTCCAAGCAGTGCAACATAATCCAAAAATGAAAGAACACCACTCTCCAAAGCTTACTGGTGTAGTGTCTTTATTCTGAGAATGCAATGTCCTTGATTTCCCATAGCTCACACTTTTAATTCCAATATCGTAAAATGGATGGGATGCACTTAACTGCTGAAAACGAAGTGGGAATAATCTGTGCCATATTTGCTGACATGCAAAAACACAAGAATTAGGAGCAGGAGTAGGCCATTCAGTCCTTCGAGCCTGCTCTGTCATTTGATAAGATCATGGCTGATCTGATTATGGTCTCAACTCCACTTTCCTGTCTGCCCCCCATCCCTCGATTCCCTTGCTGATCAAAGATCTGTTTTACTCAGCCATGAACAAATGTATCCCACGCTGTTGAGTGAAGCAAGGGAGTAGATAGCAGGGGCACTGGCAATAATTTTCAATATTTCTCTGGCCACAGGAGAGGTGCCAGAAGACTGGAGGACAGCCAATGTGGTACCGTTATTCAAGAAGGGAGGAAGGGATAAACCAGGGAACTACAGGCTAGTCAGTCTAACCTCAGTGGTGGGGAAACTATTGGAAGTAATTCTGAGGGAAAGAATTAATCTATATTTGGAGAGGCAGGGATTAATCAAGGACCGTCAGCATGGTTTTGTTAAGGGGAGGTCATGTCTGACCAATTTGATTAAATTTTTCGAAGAGGTGACCAGGTGTGCAGATGAGGGCAATGCATTTGACATAGTCTACTTGAACTTCAGCAAGGCTTTTGATAAGGTCCCGCATGGGAGACCGATAACGAAGGTAAGAGCCCATGGGATCCAAGGCAATTTGGATCCAGAATTGGCTGAGTGGCAGGAAGCAGAGGGTGATGGTTGAAGGGTGTTTTTGTGACTGGATGCCTGTATCCAGTGGGGTTCTATAGGGATACAACCAGGGGAAACATGTGACTTGCATCCACCCTGTCTATCTCTTTAAGTACTTTGTAGGTTTCAATGAGATCGCCTCTCATTTTTCGAAACTCTAGAGAATACAAGCCCAGTTTCCCCAATCTCCCTTCATAGGACAGTCCTGCCATCCTGGGAACAAGTCTGGCGAACCTTCATTGCACTCTCTCTATGGCAATAATATCTTTCCTAAGGTACGGGGACCTATACTTCACACAGCACACTAGGTGCGGTCTAACCAAGGTTCTATGCAATTGAAGCAAAACTTCACTACTCCTCTACTCAAAACTTCTTGCGATAAAGGCTAACATACCATTAGCCTTCCTAATTGCTTGTTGCACCTGCATGTTAGCCTTCAGTGACTTACTGACAAGGACACTCAGGTCCTTTTGTACATCTACACTTTCTAATCTCTTACCATTTAAGAAATGCTCTATGTATCTGTTTCTCCTACTACTTTCCACATTTTATTCCATCTACCATGTTCTTGCCCACTCACTAAGTCTATCCAAATCCTCATGAAACTGCTTTGCATCTTCCTCACAGCACACATTCCCATCTAGCTTAATGTCATCTGTGAACTTGGAAATATTACATTTGGTCCCCACATCCAAATCATTGATATATATTGTGAACAGCTGGGGTCCGAGTACTGATCCCTGTGGTTCCCCACTAGTCGCAGCTTGCCAATGCGAGAGTGACCTGTTTATTCTTACTCTGTTTTCTGCCTGTTAGCCAAGCCTTCATCCATGCCAGTATGTTACCTCCTATCCCATGTGCTTTAATTTTGCTAATCAACCTCCTGTGGGAACTTTTATTGAAAGCCTTCTGAAAATCCAAGTATACGATATCCACTGACTCCCCTTTATCAATTCTGTTGGTAACGTCCTGAAAAAAGCTCCAACAGGTTTGTCAAACATGATTCCACATTCATAAATCCATGTTGACTATGCTCAATCGGATCATTATTATCCGTGTGCATTTATCACATCCTTTCTCGTAGGTCCTAGCATTTTCCCTACTACTGATGTAAGGCTAACAGGTCTGTAGTTCCCTGTTTTCTCTCTCCCTCTTTTCTTAAATAGTGGAGTGACATTTGCTACCTTCCAATCTGCAGGAAGCATTTTGGAAGATGATCACCAATGCATCCACGATCTCCATAGCTGCTACTTTAACATTCTGGGATGTAGGTCATCAGGTCCCGGGGACTTATCAACCTTCAGCCTCATTAATTTCTCTAATACAACCTTCTTACTAATACTAAGAGCAACACTGTATGGAGACTTTTAATGAGAACAAGATTGAACCGCCTCCACAGTCAAATAGCTAGGCTGGGCTCAAGATGACGAATGGAATCATGTGACTAAATCATGAGTCACTGCCTTCAGGAGAGGAGAGAAAATCGGAAGGGGGAACCTAATAATCTGTGCCACTGTTTTCTCGTTCATTACAATGGGTTTAAACTACAGGAGCTGGTGACATGTAGAAGAATAAACAATAAAAGGCATCGTAAAGTACATAACCTTCAAGTCAATATGGCTCATGGGTTAATTACTTCACTTGCTTATAAATTGCAGAACCACTTTTCATAAACATTTCTAATGGGCTTACATTACAATATGCTAATTTGAAATCACGATGCTTGAGGCTGCTGGTAGCTTAAGGTAACCAGTTAACAAATTCACTGAAAATGAACTGCAAACAGTGTGTTAGCAGTGCGTATGATTAGGAACATTTGCAGCAGTAGACTAGGGAAATTGCTACAAGTAAACAACATTAACTCAAACAAATACAAAAGCAAAATCCTGCAGACGCTGGAGCTCTGAAAGATGTACATAAAATGTTGAAAATGCCCAAGAGGGTCAAGAAGCATCTTTGGGAATAGAAACAGAATTAATGTTTTAAATTGATAACCTTTTGTCAGAACTGGAAAACAATTAGAGATAAAATAGGCTTTAAGCAAGTCCAGGGGCAGGCAAGAGGGTAAGGGAGGAGAGGAAAGAACAAAAGGGATAGGGCAGAAAGCAGGAGTGAATAATTAACAAAAAGAATGATGGCGCAAGGTAGAAGGCTTTGGACATGGGATAAGAAAAGAAAAGAGCAAGGGAACAATCATTTGTGCCCAGACTTTCCAGTTCCTTATTGCTTTTCAACTGGATCTTGGGTATATGGGGCTTTCCCCTCTGCCTTTTCTGGAGAGCGTAGGCCCAACAGCACTACATCGCCTACCTATCTACCCATACATAAATGAGTGTGTGTAAATTGAAAGACAGTGAGAGAAACACAGCCTCTTGAACTCTGGACGTCAGGACCACCTTTGAGGTGCTAGGAACCAGCATTCAAATGTTAGCAGAAGGGAGCTTGAGATTTTTCATTCCCATCAAAGACTGCCACGTTGCTCTCGGAGCATTGCCCTGCATAAGGCCCAGGAGCAGGCTTAAAAATTTCAACTCAAACATTGGTAGCTTTTTCACGCAGTTCAGAGGCTTCCTCTGTGGTTATGCTCTGAGATTGTTGGCAGTTAGTTTCCACGAAAGGTCATCAACTTCTCTCTCCACAGATGCTGCCTGACCTGCCAAGCAGCTTTAGCGTTTTCTGTTCATTTTTTAGTTAGTCTCCAATTCCCGTTTGGTGCAGATCTCCAGGAGCCCTCTTCTAGTATGTAAAGACTTCAATGCAGGAAAGTCAGCCTGGCTCAGATGGGCACCTCTGTATTGTATTGAGTCCACTCTACAGGAGGAGTCCGGTCCCCAACGTCTATTTCCAGATTGGTACAAACATGTAATCATATTGGCTATGGAAAATAATAAAACTGTTGTATAATGTTGCTATTCCTCTCTAAAAACAAACCACAGGGATGTAAAAACAAAACAGGGAAGCTTATTCTGAAGTGTGGGAGAAACAGCAATGGATAATTAGTGCCTTGTGGTGCTGCTGTGTTCCTATCACTTAAAATTTCCCAGTTGAAGAGTCCTGTTTTACATTTTGCATTTGCCAATTGCATGCAGTGGCTGACGGCACTGGTTTAAAGATGAATCATTTTGAATTTTAGAATGTAGTACTTTTCTGGAAAATGAGTAAACACTTATACGCAGTTTATACCAGGTAAATTAATTTTTCTGTTTGAAGCTGAAATTATGCTTTATGCTTGCAACCTAAAAGAGGTTTATGAAAGGTATTGGGCTTCCTTTTTTATGCTAATCAAATTATTTAAATGAAAGATGAGGATTTTGGAACATCAGGTTTCCCTGTTAGCTATAGAGCACTTTGGTATTCATATGGAACTGTGGCTAGAGGAAATAAATAACAAATTTCAGAGATTTTTCTTCCTTTTCTTGTATTTTTCTTCCAACACAATTCACATATTTCATGAAGCCATTTTAGTTCCGTAATGGTTGCATATACCACAGTTTCATGGTAATCGTCATTCTCCCATAACATTGCATATCGTAAGTCAGAGAATATGATTTCTTGTCTGTGCTGTCTTTGTGTTGCTAATTCTCTTTGTCTCTTCTGTTTCCAACTCTCCCTCTTCTCTGCTGTGTTTCCCTTAACTGCTTTTGTTATTAACATTGCCCTCTGCGGCATCATCCTGACTTTTTCTTCTTTCCCTTCAGGTGGGAGGAGGTAGGTGATAGTGTCATGTGGTAGGGCAAGGAAGTCACCAAGCTGATTTCAGGTTGTGGGGTAAATATCACCCTTTCATCAGTTTCCTTCTCATCTCTTCCCCAATCACTCATATTATCACCTCTAGCACCCCTTCACTTCCCACTACCCATTCCTTCCCTCGCATGGCCATCATCTCTACTTTGACATCTTTCCCTTTGAACTGCCCACTCAGCCCTGCAGTCTCCCCTCTCACTCACTGAGCTGTCACTCACCTCACCATTAGCCCTCCATTCACTTTTTTCCCATTCCCACTCACTCTTTCCACCATAGGGGTTAGAGGCCCCTTCACTTTCAATCAGTTTCCCTGCTACCCTGCCTTCCTATCAATTTACCTCAACGAGGCTTTGTTTGTTTCCAAAATTCATCTGTTAGTTAAAAAAAATGCTGATGAAGTTAGAATGAAGGAAGAAACTGTCTGCCTTTCTTTAAGTCATCTTTCTCTTTGCCCCTCACTCTCAGAGGTGTTAAAAATTAGAATCTCTGTCTGAAGATAGCATTAACCATAGGGTGGAGATAATCAGACTAATAGGGGGATAATATGGGGAGATGGTGGTGTAATGACACTGGACGAGTAATCCAGAGATCCAGGGTACTGCTCTGTGGGCATGGGTTCAAATCCCACCATGACAGCTAGTGGAATTTAAATTCAGTTAATAAAACTCTGGAATTGAAAGCTAGTATTGGTCATGGTGGCCATAAAATTATCATTAATTGACATAAAAAACCCATCTGGTTCACTTAGGGAAGGAAATGTGTTACCCTTACCTGGTCTGGCATACATGTGACCCCAGATTCACAGTAATGTGGTTGACCCGTAACTGCCCACTATCATCTGAAATGTCTTGGCCAACCACTCAGTTCAAAGTCTATTAGGGATTAGGGCAACAAATGCTGGCCTTGCTAGTGATGCTTGCATCCCATGAAAGAATAAATAAAGCTTGCGGAGGCTTTTTTGAAAATTTTTAAAAGCTTTAAATTTTTCTCTCTCTCCTTTACTCTCTCCCTTAGCTTATTGCAATATTTAAAAATTAATTTAACACCAGTATCAGCAGGCATTTCATCTCTCCGCTTGTCAGCCACACACACGCAACCTTTTATTAAATTCAATATAAGCTTTACGTCAGCAAAACTCTTGGAATTTCTCCAATTATTTTTCAAAATTATTTTAAGAAACGCCACTGAGAAGAAATTGCGAAGAGCTTTAAAAAAAAAACTTTCAGTGCAGCCGGCTGAATGATACTGGTGCATGCTGGGAAGTTGGGTACGTTGCATATATTCAGACTGCACACTTCAAATTTAGCTCAGGATCACAGCTCTGGGCAAAAATACCAAGTGCAAACCTAGGCTTTTGGGAGGGATTGAGGCTCTCAAGTGAAAATCTCAGTGAAGGCATTAAAAGACACAAATGGAAACTCAACTGACAAATTTAATGTGATTAGAAACTATGTAATGTTTTCAAATGTTTAATTTAATTTAAAATCTTATTTGTGATATTAGAAATTTCAGTTGCTAAAGGAAAACGTTTTGACTGTAATCATTTTGAGTGATTTTTGGAATACCAGTGACCAGATTGCTCAATCTCGGGCTCTTATTACAAAACAGCAGCTTTTGTCTTGACACCTTTAATTTTTTTTTTCATTATTTCATGAGATGTGGGCATCATTGGCTAGGCCAGCATTTATTGCCCATCCTTGATTCCTCTTGAGAAGGTGGTGGTGAGTAAACTGAGTGGCTTGCTAGGCCATTTCAGAGGGCATTTAAGAGTCAACCACATTGCTGTGGGTCTGGTGTCACATTTAGGCCAGACCAGGTAAGGACGACAGATTTCCTTCCCTAAAGGACATTAGTGAACCAGCTGGCTTCTTCAACAATCAACAGTGGTTTCATGGTCATCATTAGACTTTTAATTCAAATTTCACCATCTGCTGTGGTGGGATTCAGACTTGGGTCCCCAGAGCATTAACAAGAAGGGTCACACGGACTCAAAATGTTAACTCTGTTTTTCTCTCTCCACGGACGCTGCTAGACCAGCTAAGTTTTTCTAGCATTTTCTGTTTTTGTTTCAGATTTCCAGCATCCACAGTATTTTGCTTTTATCTTCAGAGCATTATCCTGGGTATCTGGATTACTAGTCCAGTGCCAATACCATTATGCCACCATCTCCCCCATAAGCATATTGAACATATCTTTTCACAGTGCCATCTACAGCAGTGACCGGTTCATGGATGCTCATAATGAGTTTTTAGTAGAACACACATCCTATATACTAAAGTTGATGTGTAATAGACCTTAATATGGCTATGCTTGTTTTGGGAGCAGTGAGGGTTTAAGTAAATTGATGTATCTTGACCCCAGGGTTCAGTCGGGTTAAGGACTGTAGTTCCTGCTAACGAGTGGTCCTCTGCTGTTGATGTCTTGTCTGTAAGTTAATAGAAAAGCAAATTATTGCTACAATTATTTAACAACGTAATGGTTTTAGTAAAACACTTTGTGGTATGAAGCTATTTGATTTTCTTCAAAACCCAGAATTTTCCAGCACTGGTATTTAGTTGTTGTTACATTGCACAAATAAGTACAAATCACACATGATATTGCCTGGGCTGGAGCGTTTCAGCTATGAAGAGAGACTGGATAGGCTGGGGTTGTTTTCCATAGAGCAGAGAAGGCTGAGGGAGGACCTGATAGAGACATACAAAATTATGAGGAGCATAGACAGGAAGAAACTTTTCCCCTTAGCGGAGGTGTCAATAATCAGGGGGCATAGATTTAAGGTAAGGGGCAGGAGGTTTAGAGGGGATTTGAGGAAAACTTTTTTCACCCAGAGGCTGGTTGGAATCTGGAACACTGCCTGAGGAGGTGGTAGAGGCAGGAACCCTCACCACATTTAAGTATTTAGATGATCACTTGAAATGCCATAGCATATAGAGCTATGGGCCAAGTGCTGGAAAATGGGATTAGAATAGATAGGTGCTTGATGGCCAGCATGGACACGATGGGCCGAAGGGCCTGTTCCTGCGCTGTATAACTCTATGACTCAGAATTTCACTGGATCTGGAGAGTCAATTCATATGGACTTTACAAGGTCTGATTTCCCTTCCCCATTTTGCGAAACCAGTGCTTCCTCTGGCATCACTGGCATTGGCAACATGTGAACACAGTGAGAGTCTTGGTCATTGTCAAAAAGAAGAAGATATTTTACTTGGGGGGGGTGGGGGGGATCTTATAACAAAGGAAATATTGTGACATTGAAAGCTCGGCCTTAAAAAGAAGTGGCACTTTACATTCCTAGCAACTAGAAGACCCTTTTGTATTACAGTCTAGGGACTGAAGATTGGGTTTGAAGACCCTAGCTGCTAGTATTTCAGTTTGTTACCAATATAAAGGTTGTTAACATGTCATCATTAGTGATACAGTGAAGCAGAATTGTGCCTCTAACATTGGTGTGAGAACACAATACTGACGAGCTGCATGATCAAATCTGCTGATTGTATCATCTTGCTACTTTCCCCATCCATATCATCAATTCAAATTGGGATAGTTGGGATAGTAATAAAACCCGAATATAGTTCAGTGAAATTGATTGAAAATAAGAATTTTGAGGAAACTCATAATTCTATACTTCTGTAGCACAAAGTGTGATCAAATTTTTAAAGAGTGAATAAAATGGCATTGCTACTGTATTTACAATAAGGCTCAAGAAACATCACTAGCTACAACAATAGGGTTCATGGTCTGTGCTACAAATTCCAGTCTGCAGTAGATACCTTCTCAGGTCCAGAAGCATCAATTGTTCCTGTAAGTGGATTTCATGTTTCTTGTGTACCAGCACTGACTCAATAAGAACATGCATGACAGTATAACCTAGAAGATGCAACAATGTGTCTGCTTTAGCATTAATTAATTAGAATTTAATTAGTAAAATAATTTATTAATTAAAACACAATAAGGATGACGCAATAAAGGTGATGTGTTGCAGCAGTAATGTGTGAGAGCTGATGCATACCATTGTGATCCATAGCAACCACAAGTGCAGTAATTGTTTATGATTCGAGGAACTTCAGGTCAGAATTAATGAGCTGGAGGCCGAACTTTGGGCACTGCGATGCATCAAAGAGGGAACACTTCTTCCAGAGGGTAGTCACACCCCTTGGGATAGGGTGTTCTGATTTGGCCCATGATCGTGAACAAGAGGGTGTGACTGCGAGTGAGGCAGGTATGGGGATTGAGATGGTAGAAGTAAAGGAGACTCAGCCTTTGCAATTGTCCAACAAGTTTGAGGTTCTTGCAGCTTGTATGGACAGAAACAGGTGCTGCTTTCGTCCATACAAACTGCGGGGTAGATTAGCAAACTGACCATATCACCGTGCTCAGGAAGCTATTCAAGTAGTGAGAGTAAGTAGTAATGTAGTGGTAGTAGGAGAGAGTATAGTCAGAGGATAGACACAGTTCTCTGTTGTTGAGAGCGACTGTCCAGAAGGCTATGTTGCCTGTCCAGTGCCAGGGTTCAGGACACCTGCTCTAGGCTGGAGAGGAACTTGCAATGTGAGGGAGAGAATTCCCTCCATGTGGGTACCAACAATATAGATGAGGTTCTGCTTAGGGAGTATGAGCAGCTAGGGGTAAATTAAAAAGCAGAATCTCAAAGGATTATTACCTGAGTCACAAGCAAACTGACGTGGTGTTAATAAGGTTACAGAGTTGAATGCGTGACTCGAAGATTGGTGTGGGAGAAATGGGCTTTGATTCATGGGGCACTGGCACCAATACTGAGGAAAATGTAAGCTGTACTGTTGGGATGGCCTGTACTTGAACCGTGTTGGGACCAGTGTTCCAGCGAACCGTATAACTAGAGAGGTAGAAAGGGCTTTAAACTAAATAGTGGAGATGAGAGATCACATAAGGGAAGATGTGATAAATTAAAGATGAGGCCATGAGCTGTTTTGGCACAGTTTCTTCAAGCAGCACATTCTAGAGCCAAACCGAGAGCAGGCTATAGTAGACCTGGTAATGTGCAATGAGATAGGATGAATGAATGACCTCGTAGTAAGGGAGCCCCTACATAGCAGTAATCATAACATGATTGAATTTTGCATTCAGTTTGAAAGAGAGAAGAGTGGGCCAAAGATGTGTGTTTAAAATTTAAATGAAAGCAATTACAGGGGTATGAAGACAGAGCTGGCTAAAGTGAACTGGGAAATTAGTTTAAGGGGTAGGTTAGCACAGATGCAGTGGAAAACATTTAGGAAATATTTCATAACACTCAACAAAGATACATTTCAGTGAGAAAGAAAGACTCTAGGAGAAGGATGCATCATTCATGGCTAAGGAAGTTAAAAATATCAAATTGAAAGAAAAAAACATGCACTTCTACAAAGATTAGTGGCAGGCCAGAAGATTGGACAGCAAGCAAAGAATGACTAAAAAGGGAGAAATTAGTTTGATAGAAAACTAGCTAGAAATATTAAAATAGTAAGAGTTTGTAACAGTAATTAAACAGGAAAAGAGTAACTAAAGTGTGGGTTGGCCTGCTACACTGTGCCTGGGGAACTAATAATGAGAAATAAGGAAATGTGGATGCATTGGACAGATATTTTGTGTCTGTCTTCACTGTAGAAGACTCAAATAATATCCCATAATACTTGTAAATCAAGAGGTGAAAGGGAGGGAGGAAGATAAAACAATTACAATAATCAGCGAAAGAGCACTGAGAAAATTATTAGATCTAAAGGCTGACAAGCCCCCAGGCCCTGATGGACTTCATCTGAAGCTCTTGAAAGAAGTAGCTACTGAGGTAGTAGATGCATTGGTTTTAATTTTCCAAAATTCCATAGATTCTGGAAAGGTCCCATCAGATTGGAAAATAGCGAATGTGACTCCTTTATTTAAGAAAGGAGGGAGATAGAAAGGGAACTACAGGCCAGTTAGCCTAACATCTGTCACTGGGAAGATGCTAGAATCTATTATTAAGGAGGTTATAGCAGGGAACTTAGAAAGTCTTAGTGCAATCAGGCAGAGTCAGCATGGTTTTCTGAAAGGGAAATTGTGTCTGTCTGATTTATTAGAGTTCTTTGAAGAAGTAACAAGGGGAACCTGTAGATGTGGTGTACTTAGAATTCCAAAAAAGCATTTGATAAGATGCCTTATGAAAGGGTACTACACAAAATAAGAGCTGATGGTGTGGAGGTAACATATTAGCATGGATGGAGGATTGGTTAGCTAACAAGAAGCAGAGAGTAGAGATAAATAGGTTATTTTCGGGTTGGCAAGATGTAATCAGTGGAATGGCACAGAGATCAGTGCTGGGGCCTCAGCTATTTACAGTTTATATCAATGACTTGGATGAAGGCAGAATGTACGATGGCTGAATTTGCTGATCACAAAGATAGGTGGGAGAGTATGCTGTGAAGAGGACATAAGGAGTCTGCAAAGTGATATAGATAGGTTAAGTGAGTGGGCAAAGCTTTGGCAGACAAAGTGTAATGTAGGAAAATATGAACTTGTTCTCTTTGGCCAGAAGGACAGAAAAGCAGCATATTATTTTAATGGAGAGAGATTGCAGAACTTTGTGGTACAGAGGGATCTGGGTGTCCTGGTACGTGAATCACAAAACATTTGTATGCAGGTACAGCAAGTGATTAGGAAGGCAAGTGGAATGTTGTTGTTTATTGTCGGGGGAATGGAATATAAAAGTAGTGATGTTTTGCTACAGTAGTACAGGGCGTTGGTGAGATCACATCCAGAGTACTGTGTATAGTTTTGGTGCCCTGACTTGAGGAAGGACATAACTGCATTAGAAGCAGTTCAGAAAAGGTTCACTCGACTGATTCCTGGGATGAAGGGGCTGTCTAATGAGGAAAGATTGGACAGCTTGGACCTGTATCCATTGGTGATTAGAAGAATGAGAGCTGGCCTTATTGAAACATATAAGATCCTGAGAGGACTTACCACTGAGTGGATGCTGAAAGGATGCTTCCCCTGATGGGAGAGACTAGAACCAGGGAAACAGTTTTAAAAAACGGGGTCTCCCATTCAAGATGGAGATGTGGAGATTTTTTTTCTCTGAGAGGGTCATTAATCTATGGAATTCTTGGAGATATTTATCAATTATTAAAACAGGGAATTAGTTGTTTATTCTTTCCAGCCATCAAGAAATCAACTCCTACGCCTATCTCATGGTATTTTAACTGCCTTTCATCTTTTTTTTTTAAACTTGTATGAATACATTTGGCTTTAAAAGTTACTCCTCCAAATCATTTCTGTGGAATGAATCAAATAAATCTTAAAATGTGACATTCTGTGCAACATTTCTGTGTTGCTACACTTTATTGCTGAAACTATAGTGTATCATAGTGCATGTCATCGTACAGTGCACATCAAATTGCCTTTATATTGTCACATTTCTGATCATTTAATAGATTTTACCAAGTAATAGCATGTGGTAAAATCATAGCTGAACAGATTTTTGCAGCAACAATTATATGTGTTTTTATTTTGTTTTAGAAGCCATATTTAATTCTCAAATTTTGCTTTCAAATCTAAGCTAATTTAAATATTAAGTGAGCAATTGCTTGTGACAAGGAAAGGTACACTATATAGAAACAAGGCAAGGTTGCTATGGCAACACAAGAGGCACTCTTTTTTTGTTCCTACTTGTACATACGCCATTGGACCCTTTGAAGATGAATCATTCATGCAGTCTTTATTCCATACAGTTTTGTGATTGTTAGTAGAACTACTCAGATGTCCAAGTCAAGTCTTTTACTACACCTAAAAGATGTAATGTGAGAACTGTTGGATATACAGTAAATAAGTTATCCTTTGCTCAGCAGAGTCCCATTCACATCTGCCTGAAGCTCTTTGCATTTTAGTACAGTTTTGGTTTATTGCAGTCTGGAATTGAACCTGACAACCTAAAATGTAAAATATTTGTTTTATGTTTCTTTTTCCATAAAGCTGTCCAGTCCAGCTCAGATTCAATATGAAAAAGACTCTAAGTATTACATAATGAAATCTTCTTGTGCCTTTATCAACTTAATCCACTGCAGGCAATACTTGCTCATCTTGCCATTTTTGTATCAAACTACTACATGAATATCACAAAAGCAGCAATGAAACCTTTCAAACAGTCTGCTAATTGTGAACCCTTGCATTTTCAGAAGGCCAGAATTTCAAACTAATATTTCATTATTGAGTTGTTGTACTTTAAAGGTGCTATAGAATGTTGAGAATGAGAATTTTACTTACGATGCTCCCTGTACTGAGATACCAAAGGGGCATCAAAGTGTTATCCACCACAAAAAGTGCATCAGTAGATAAGGTGTCTCTCTACATTCTTGTGTACCCCCTAACAGCCACCCACTGAGGTTTTGGCAGAAGCTTGGAACATGTCTCCTCTGCTTTTTTGTGGATTGTGATGATACAAAGAAACCACAGCAGGGGAGAAGGAGAAAATGGCAACTCCTTACCACAGTCAGATTGTAAATGTAAAGTAGGACATTTTGAGAACGAGAACTGAATGGATTATACTCCAAATAGAAAAAATGCTCAGGAAAGGATCAGAGAGATCTAGTGATACAGAATCACTGATCTATAAAAGCAGGTGGAAATGAGTTTCTGGCTGCTGTATTTATAGAGATGTTGAAGGGTAAGGGGAATATGGTTTTAATATAGATATCTTCAATGTGGATCTAGCAAGTCTGATTGATGGGCTGAATAACCTCTTTATAATGAATATGTGTAATTAACCTTTAATTATTTCCACAAGCTGCAGCCATTTTGCACACAAGAAAGACTGTTCATTTATGTAGAGTTATATTTGTGTTTTCCTATCAGAAATCAAACATTGCAGTATAATGGTACAGCTTCTTTAGTAAAGATTAAATATCATTTAAAGAACATGTAATAAAGCCAAATTTTAGGGACAGCGCATCCACATACATTTGTAAATTGATGATTTATTTTTTGGTAGCTTTTTAAAGCTAAATACTCGTGTGGCCCTCTGCACTGGCAAAGATCTACTTTTGAAGACACAAGTCAAAAGACTGAAGCCTTGTGTACACCTGAAATAGCAAACTCATGGCTCTCAGAGACAGGTGGTTACACAGAGTTTAAGTGTTGAAAATGGACAAACAGCTGTTTGCTGGCTTCAAAGCTCTGGTTCCTGTGGTGCTTTATGAAGCTGGTGATAGCTGTTTTTCTTTGTAGATGGATGGTTCCAAAACATTGAAGGTTACTGCAACAATGAGTGCAAAGTTAGATGCTCTGGGTTGAAGGCACAGTGGGCTTGAAGCGGGGCTTTACAGTATGTGATTTCTGGGCCGCCATTGTTGTATTCACGCTGTCAGAGAACAGTGAAATGACTTACTGTCAGATATACCATTCTATACAACACTAGGAATAGGATGAAACTATAACCTCGTGACTTTAAAATATTATTCTTGTAGCTAACTACTTTTAAAAAAAGAACTGTACAATTCACTGCCCCATGGTTTACTTACTAGAAAGTTATCTTGCTTTGACTTTGCATCCACAAGTCTGTTAAGTAAATTGAATAAATGGCCATGTGCTTTCTTCCACCACCCCCTCTCCCACTCCCACCTGTCTGTTATAAAGGATCCTTAACTCTACCTCCTCCCTGAGCCAAGTTATTTACTTTTACTTCAGCTGTGAAAGCAGGCTCTGGAGACTCTTCATGTCAAGACTGTAATTGCAAGCAATTTGCTTCCATGTTGTATCGGATCGGAGTCGCTCCAACTGGCAGATGTCGACAAGTAAATATCCTTACCGGGTGGTGTTCCTACTGTGGCTTAGTACTGGTCACTGTGCACTTCAGTGCCAAAAATAGGAAGGACACCAATTTTTGCTATGCCAACAAGGCCAGTTGTTTGATCATGGAGACAACTACATAGGCCTGAATGCAGCCTGCACACACATGTAACCATATCATTATCTCCCTGAGTTTTCTGCTGGTATGTGGGAGGGAGCTAAGAATGATGCTCCACTTTAAATTGCCAGCTTTCAAACCAACTTTGTAGTTTGAAATAAAATGTAGACTTTATTAATAAGAGAACAATTGTTGTTAAATGTGTTTTGACAATTTGATTGTTTGAATAAAATTTTCCATTAATATTTTGTTTGTACTATTTGTAAGGATGGATTATCACCTTGGTGGTGTTGCTGTTTGCTACTTGTCTTTAATTTAATTTAATCAATAAGCTGACTATGCTTGCCAAATAGAATGGGAGCTAGGTACGAATTCTGTCACATTAGTAGCAAACCTGTGTTGAAGATATTAATTTGGATGTGTGGCCCCTGGATGATAAATTGCTAGAAACATGCAGATCAACATCCTGATATTTAATCACAATTGGGATGTTTCAACCTTTTCAGTGTGGCTTTATCAACGTGGCTGGTAACATTATAAAATCCTGGTCCTAGACAGGTCATCAGGCTGTTGTTGGTAATTGGAAGTGGCAGTGTGCCACTGTTTATTTGCCTGCCGGTGACTTGTACCCTATAACCGTGCTCAAATTGATCTGACATATAGTTTGGAGGAAATTAGCTTGCAGCCACTGACTGCAAAATCTCCTATCTCTTAAGCACCATATGCCCCAATTCAAAGACATAGGTTTCAGTGACTCGCAACAGAAGAACACATCAGGGATGCTGTCCGTTTAGCATCAGTCAAGTTGGAAGCAATTAGAACGAGATAATCTAATAACCTTTCAGTGGCTTGTACAACAAAAATGTTCCAATGTATGTGCCTATAAGATTTTATTCTAGCCTACTATTTTATTGTGAAATGCTCTAAATATCCTGGGCTGAGGAGGGGGAAAGAATCAGCCTGTGTCCCACTCCTGAAAATTGCCTCTTTGGCCCCAGCTCGAAGTGTGTGTGCTGTGTGTGTACTTCAGATGAGAACAGGCTTAGCTCGTAAATTGGACGAAGAGCCTGCCAACGCTTGCTGCCAAGGCTCAGGTGAAGAATGTGCATTGGCATGAGATCCTGGAGCATTAACAGTGCCTGTGGAACCCAGTCCAGCAAGAGTCAGCAGCTTCAAGAGGGAAGGGTGGTGGGGGGGAGTGATAAA
This sequence comes from Cetorhinus maximus, assembly GCF_964194155.1. Classification (NCBI taxonomy): domain Eukaryota; kingdom Metazoa; phylum Chordata; class Chondrichthyes; order Lamniformes; family Cetorhinidae; genus Cetorhinus; species Cetorhinus maximus. Next base: position 49,807,079 of record NC_135898.1, read on the forward strand.
TGCTGTGAATATTGTTGGGCAGCTAACCTTGACCCAGTGTCAGAGGTGTAATTCTTAACCAGTTGTGCTTCAGATCTTTGTCAGATAGCATGTTTTACACCTTCTTTCTGCACATGCAGCAGGAGCCGGTTTGTTCAGCCACAGTTCCCACTGTCAGACAAAAACAGTATTCATTTCAGTCACAGGGCAAAGAATGGCACATAAAGCCCAGAGCTTGAGATAGATTAGTTAAATGAAAAACTAATAATCATCATTCAAGAAAGAAGTTGCATTTATCTAATGCTTTTCATGGCTTGAAGACTTTTGAAAGTGCTTCGCAACAAATTAAAGGTACATATTTTTGAAGGGTAATCACTGTGCTAATGTTGGCAAGCCTGGCAGCCAATTTGCACACAAGGTTCTACAGATAGCACTAAGATAAATGATCAAATAATTTATTTTCGTATATTGATTGAGGGATAAATTTTGGCCAGAACACGGAGAGCTCCTCTTCTTCAAAATAGTGCATGGGATCTTTTAGATTTATCTCGAGTAGGTAGACAGGGTCTTGGTTAAAATTTAATTTAATATTGTGCTCCAATTTAAGTTTTATTCCACAATTTACCCCTCCGTGAAAGTATTGCCCTTTTCCTCAATGTAACCCCATGGACTCAGCACTTTTCCCAGGGAGTACTGGCAGACAGTTTTAACTGCAGTGGACACCAGAGCTGAGTTAGTCATGTTTGGACCTGATGTCCACATATGCATAGCACACAAGTTAGTAGCAAGAAACCTGCCTGATTTTCAACACTCACCTCACCTCCATATCACAAGGGCGCAGAAACCTCCCTAACTGCAGTTCTACCTGAGACTTACACAGACTGACAAGCAAACCTGGCATCTGAGGGGCTTAGTAACGCACCACATGGCACACTTATGCAGGGAACCCTTGGATGATAGTTTTTTCCATTGTGAAGAAAGCCTGTTTAAAATCAAAATGCTATCTGTGCTGTACTCTTGCTGCATGTCATGTGCTATATTATCATACTCCAAAATTAGTTACAATATCTTTATACTTTTGCTGCACAAATTGAGCAGATCTCATGCCATATAAACCACCATGTTAAAAGTTGAACAATGGAGTATCTGAGTTCTGAGGAAAGCAAACTTACTGAATAAAATAAGCAATTCATCATCTTAGTTTATTTAGGCAAGTGATAATGTTACATTGAGAACTCAACTAAGTCCAACCTGTTTTTATTGTCCTTAATAATGCAAATATGTTGTTTCTTAAATTATGCAGAGAGGAGAGCTGTTAAGCAGAACAGAGTGAATGAGGTACAAAACCGGTCACCATGTTTCACAGGGAAAGAAAGATTATAGTCACAGAACTCAGCTGTGAAAGAAATATTAAATTACAATGAAAACAAGTAAAGCTAAAATAAATAAGAAATCAGTCAGATTTTTTTGAAAAATTAATTGAAGTATAAAAGGTCCGGTCCTATGTGCTAGTCAAGAAAGTACCTGGCTGCAAAGGGAAAAAAGTGTAAGGGAGCTAAAAATATTGAAATAACACATGTCTGAAGATGGAGCAAGTTATTAAGAAGAACTGGGTCTGAGAGTCAAAATAGAAAACCAGACTGGGAGGCGTTGAACAGATTGGAAAAGGCATCAAGGAATTAGTGGGTTTCTAAATCAAGCAGGATAAGAGTCTAAAATACTTTCGAAGAATGAAGAGTTGAGACAGCAATCAACGAAGGGACAAGACCAAAGCAAGTAAGAGACTTTGAAATATTACGGTGCTTGTTTTAAAAGTGCGAGATACATAATCATTCTAATAGCTATTTATATGTTTGCATTATACATTTTAAAATGATAAACAATAAAAGTATTAAAAGCATTCTGTTAAAGGTGACTTTTTAAATAAGTCTAATAACTTCATGATATGCAGTGCTACATTGGTTAATCTGCTATAATTGGAAGTGATATGCTATAGGAAAAATAGCTGCACTAATGTAAATTGAATGATGAAAACTGTTAAGTTTGTCAAAGAAGTTTACTGTTTGTTGGTCTGCCATTATTAATGTTCAGGAGCACAATGGGGGAGTGCTGGGCGCACAGCTCTTTTAATGTGTGATAAATGGAATTAGAAACTGTTATTTTGCAAAAGGCACATTACTATTGTTTTCTGCAAAACATAGTAAACATGGCCCCCGCCCCCTCCACCCAGCACCACTACTCCTCCAGCCCATACTTATGACAATTTTTGAGTTGTGACCTGAGTGATGTACCTGGCACCTTGCAGAGCTGTTACAAACTGTCCAGTTTTAATTGGTTATTTGTATCCAGACATCGTCTACAAGTAAATCAGGTGACTGTATCTCAGACACTCACTCAATGTCTGAATAACTTGTTGCTCAAGACAGAGATTTCACCAAATGCTTGGTTTTGATTTTTTCCATTCTGCTTATATCATACGAAACGCTATTAGACATTTCTGACTTTGAATTGCAGCGATTTATTTTGAGGTGTGTTTGCACAGCGTCTTGCCCATCATAATAAAAATATAATAATGACGGACAGGAAAGATGGTCCGTTAAGAAACCTGTCCCACGTTCATGATGCCCTAGAGTATTGTGATGAGACGATTACTACCCACCAGCAGAGACACACGGCTGGATCTTTGCAGAATCGGGACGACTCCCGAGACCTTTAAAAATGACAAGTGGGAGCCAGATGCGGAAGTCCTGCCCCCATTTACGACAGATCCCATTTTTGTTGGCAGAGGGTAGGGCCTGAATTACACAGGCAGGAAACCAGAACTCAGTAGGGCGATTTGAAATCAGTGCTGAGTGCCTGAGTGAGTAACCTGGTGGTTTGAAATGTGAACTGTCCAATAGGACGGGGGGTGCTAATCCACTGCCTTCCCACCTAACCCCGAGCTGTAGTATATTGGACAGATAAGGCATCAGCCCACCCACCCTTGGATCAATTAAGACCAATCAAATTGGTTGGCAGCTCATGAGGATGGAACTTCCTTTCCCTGAGGGATAGAAATCCCACTTTTACCTCGTAAAGGCTGCCCCCAGCATATTAAGACTGCAGGGTAGCGTTTGTTAAAGTGGGGCAGCAACCAGTGGCAGTATGCCACCATCCACCCACCCCCGTCCCCTGGAAAATGTGTGGGGCACCAAGCAGAAAAACACCAATTTATATATTAAAACAAAATCTCCTCTCAGTCTACTTTCCTGGGAGCCAAATTAGAAATCTTTTTCAAGGTAACAAAATCAACTAAACTGTTTTGTACATCATGGATCACAATATCATGCCATCACTGCTAAATGAATCCCTGAATTACGATCAGGGTTTAGATGCTGTCTGTATGAATGGAGGTGTCAAACGAAAAGCAAACTCATGAGAAATCTGCTCAGTTCCATCAAAGGACCATGAATAGACTTCTGTTTTCTTCCAAATATAAAATTAAAATAAACTGCACAGTAAAGAACGACCACTGAAGCTAATGCTTTGTAGCCTTTGAAACCTTGTTTAACTGTGACCCCCTTTATACACTGTGCTTTTATGTCCTTTACATCGGTAGAGGTGCTACTAAAAGCTTATTTGTAGCGACCCGTGCAATTTTACTTTCAGATCAAAACCTTCGCAAGAATGTCAAAGTGACATGAATCAATATTTTGCATTTTCTTTCTGCTTTCATGAGGTAAAATATCATAGTTGCTGCAGGTGAAGACTAAAAGGGTGTCAGCAGTTAAGAGCTCTTGAGTGAGAGTTGCATCAGTGTTTTCAGTAATCTGTTTTCCTTAAGATGATCATACATGGTGGCTGGGATTTGTCATTTACCTGGCTCTGACATTCCGGGCACAGCTTGATGCAACCTCTTGAGCTTCCAACACATTTAATTCTTCCATTGAATTCCTATAATTGCTATTTAGTCAAAATGTAGCAGCAATTTTTGATAATTGTAGGACAATTTTGCTTCTTCACATGTCACAGATAATTCATCATTTTCCACTGTTTGAAGAAGCAACAGCATTTTCTTTTGTGTTGTTGCAGGGTATAATGTTCCAAATCATTGAACCTTTTTATTTTCCTTTACTTAGTGTGGATTAAAACTGTGTTTTCGCTCCACAAAGCACCTTATGTTTTGATGCATTCTGATTATAGTCTGTCACATTCTTATTTGGCACATTGTGAGCCCATGAATATCTTTTTATTTATAACTCAAAAAAAGTCCAGTGTACAGCACGTACTTCCTGTGTCAATATTTTACATTACAAAATGCAATGTAAACATTTTTAATGAGAACTCCGATATTAACATTTTGACACCTTACCTGTAACCATTGCCTGCATCGCTATTAATGGAGAATCCCAACATTGAATGTAATGATTATCTGTCCGACCGTTTTACCCTTTGCTTCCCACCAAATCATTCAAAATACTTCCTGAAAAATTTCATCCACCTATTTTTCTCAGTAACTGAAATTCTTAATGCCTCAAATATGGTTTTAAACAAAATTAATTCAAATAATTGCATATTTTATTGTAACAGCACTACATTTGTCCTCACTAAAATTTTTGCTTGAAGATTTCAGGCTCTACCAAAAAGCAGAGTTTGGATTTCATGGTCTGAATTCTGCTATGGTAATGATGGTTGTTAGCATTCACCATAGCAACTTAAGGAGTCTGCACAGAGTAATGTGGAAATCCAAAAGTTGCTGCCAGTGAGTCTGCACTCTTCCATTGAGTGCACTGTAGAGGTTCCTACAAAGTGTAAACACCATTGCAATCATGGTCTGATGAAAGATTTCCATTTCTACATTAGTCTTGCCGTACAAACCCTTGAAAAAGTTGCACCTTGTTGAATGAGGTGTAACTAGGTTTTGAGTGGTGTACTTGGTTCTGAATTACTGCTAAACATCCTTATTCACCCTGAGAAGCTAACTTTTATGTTTGTGGCCTATTGAATTTATTCATAATGTTAAAAAGAATCCACAAGATGGAAGCTATAGTAATCATCATGTCTTACATTATCTAAAAATTTAAATTAAAAGTGAAGTATAGCAGGGACTTTATCTTTCTGGCTTGCTCTGTGTGAATACTTCGACGTGATTGACTCCTTACCTGCTTCCTGACATCACTGCTGCAGTACATCAAGGCATCCCCATGACTTGGCGCCAGATTTAAACTGCCATCAGGAAGGGGAAGATTGCTGGAACTTTGAGGTCAGCAGTGAGACTCTTTGCTTCGCCGCTGGATGCAAAATTAGGGTCTGTATTTTTGGCCGGACCTGAGAACTACATGCAGATTATATAGTCTGTACACGTGCACTGTAAGCATCTGTAGTATTTAATCAAATGAACTGCAAAAAATTTATTTTAATCTTCTGGTACATTCTGGTCGGTTTTTAAAAATACTTTGAGAAAAATAAGAGAACAAACTATCCAATGCATAAATTCAGATGTAGTTGATTATATTTTTTAATAAGCTGTCAAAAATGATGGACTACAATTACTACCTGTCATAACTTTTTGTTCTATAAACTTATATTATTTGAGAATCTTTCCTCTTCCTAATTTGAGTTCACTGCCAAAGAAAAAACAAATTCCAAAAATAATAGCCTCTCATTAATTAGCACCTGTGTTTGCTGCTCATTTGTAACTAGAATCTTTTGCATTATCTTAAACCTATGAGCAGACACTTTTAATGCCTCCATCAATTATCGCAATCTTTGTGCTGTAGAGATATGGTTACTTTTGGCCTCCCAGCTTTGGAATTTAAGCAACTGTAAATAAATTTAGGCAAGTTGCAAGATCTGTTCTATTATCTATATAAACAAAGCTAACTAACAACAGCTATGCAATGGAGAATGCTTTTAACTAATCCACCATTTTGTCCTCTACATACACATTTTCCTAAACAGGTTATTTTATTTTTAGGTTGCTTTCCCAGGAATGAGAAAACAAGGCTTTTATGTTAGATTTAGAAAATCTTCCTGGGAAGATGGCAGTTTAAAGCAACTGATGTAACAGGAGTGAATGTTTAAAGTGCTGGATGGAGGTTACCGATCAAGTAGGCTGTTTTTCTTGGATGTTGTCGAGCTTCTTGAGTGTTGTTGCAGGTGCATCACTGAGAGACTTAGCTTATATTGCCTGGTATTCTTATATGCCTGTGAACTAAAGACACAGAAACAGTAAACTTGCATTGGATAGTTAGGAATACCCTAACTAGAAGAGCTCCGAACCCATCTTGTGATCTTCTGAATATAGAAATTATGAAACCAAAGTTTCCTGTTAAGCCAGTTGCTTTAACCTGTCACCTTCTAGAATGATTTTCTAAATGCATTGCCATCCTTTCTCTTCCTCCCCATCTTATTTGACCCTGGGACCTGTGCACAGACTCCTGCCTTGTACACATTGTCAGACCTGCTGTTTTAACATTTGCGTCAGCATTTTAAGAAAACAAGGTAGTGCAACCCAGAATGAGAATAAGCAGCATGTCAAGTCCCTGACTGATTTTCCCACCACTACTTAGTTGTGTTGATTGTGTTTATTTTCCTGCATCCGTGTTTTGATCAATCCATAAAACTGATTGAAAAATTGGGTACAGAGTCTGCTTGATATTCTGTGCAAAGTATAGAGGAGTATCCTTGTTGCAGTTCACAGTAAAATGTGTAGCAAAGCTAAATATTTGCTAAATTTGTACATTTTAAAATTAACTAGATTTTTTTTCAATGTTAAAAATGCATTCATTTTCAGTTTCTGGCCTTCCTACAAAATATACACTGATGTGACAAAACAAATTGAGCATTCTGAGAGGGAACAACTTTCTGTATCTCCACATCAGCATTCACAATCAGTCCTGGCCTGTGATCAAGAGCTCTGTCTAGGTGCTATAGCCAGGAGTGCTTGTTAAGGTCCAATTCTGAGATGAAAGGTATGATTAGCTTGTGGTGTGTTTGCTCTTCAGGCCTGCAAAAGGTTATTGCTTCCCGTAATTGTGCTTGCTGCATGTCATGATGTGTTCACCATATCAGCTAATCATTGTTGTTTAATTGCCTTATTGTCCCCATGCTTGTAGTAATCTTAGAATAGCGGTGTTGGTCCACATTGAAAATGAGATGAATTTAAAAATGCAGCACACTTGGCTTTTTTCTACATATCTTTAAAAACACAAATCTCCTTAAAATTAACAATTATTATGTCATCATGTACCTCTGTCAAAATGTTGGACACTGTATTATCACAGTATACACAGTTATGTTTAAACTCAGGCATACTATTTGAGGGAGGATGAAAATATGCATATAATGCATGTAAGATGTACTTACTATTCCAGATGCTCCTGTTAAATCACTGTCCTATTGGACCTTAATTTTATGCTGGGTGCTGAATTGATTTCTTTCTTGAGCAATTTCTCATATCTCCTTTATCATAAAATGATCTCAGCTGGCACACAGTACACCAGTTTGAGAGATGGTTTTGCTCCCTATCTCTAAGACAAATCTGCCCATATTCATGGAAGTGCTCATTGGATGTTGAGGCCACCATTTTGTGCTGGCTCAGTAGTGTGGTGTTCACGTTGGTAATCTGTGCTCCAAATTAAGTTCCCAGTTGTGTAAGCAGGGCAAATTCAGAGCACTAATTCAGAACCACCTTCAGCGTAATCTAAATGTAACCTGAAATTGTTCTGCTGCTGCCCAGGGCTAATCTTCATTGCCTCATTACCATAACAGTATGAATGATATAAGGTATATGGGTATCCATCACATTCACCTCTAGGATCCAGGTTTGAATCCAGCCCTGATCTCTTTGCTGGCTGTAAGGATCCTGGCCCAGGATCCATAGTGGTCATGTCAAGAAACTGCCTTTGTAATCAAAAGCATTACATTTTTAGAAGGACTGACATCCACTGATGTTCAATAGTAGTTAAATGCAGTAACAGCCACAGACTGCATAAGAACTATAGCAATATGGAAGGGTTTCTGGTACTTAGACATGGATGTGGAAGCTGTAGAAGCAGTATAACTAAGGTAAAATAAATACCATTTGTCAGAAGCATGCAGATATGGATATAAAATGGAGAAACAGGTCTGTTTGAATAATATTATTCCAGTTCCTTTACCTCCCTGGTGCCATTACACCCAGTCCCATTACTCACTTCCCAGCTGTTAATCAATGTTACCATTGTAAAGAAAATCTGTCGCACCTTTATCCTGTCACTTTACTAGTCTCAGGCATAGCACTGTTCCTAGCCTCTCTGTTCACCCTCAGCTGTTGACCATTGATAGTATTGTCAAGGAAATCTGTTGCACTTCAAGCTTGTAGTCATCCCTTTGGGCAAAGTTGTACTCTGAGCCTGGGATCATTAGTAGCTGTTCAGATGAGCATGGCCAACCTGTGTTATGCTGCAGGCTTTCATAGTTCTGTAGTTAGAAAAGTTAAATGCCAGTTAAATTAGAATGTTAGCAGACATTCAAAAATGCCCACTGATACATAATGGGGGCAAGCTGATTTTGAAACACCCAGTACAGGTGCATTGTGCACAGCCCATCAGACCAAAAGAATCACTCCCATGCGCATCATCAGGCTGCCCACAAACCATTAGCATCCAATGTCGCTACTCATTTCGTATATAATAGATGAAGGAAGACTACCTTTTGGATGTAATCACACACATCTTGCTTTGGAAGGTTACACATTATTACGTGACACAGTGTGCATTTATATAAAGCACGGTGCCAGTGCAAACTTGATGCCCTTCCAAAGGCCCTATTTGCCATCTATCAGCTGTCAATCATTCAACAGTACTTGAAAGGAAATTAGCCACTGAATCTTTTTCTTGCAAAAAAAACCTGTACTTCAGTTGTTATTGACATATAAATTTCCTTAGTACTTCCATCTTACTATGTAATAACATTTTATATAATGCTTTGCTATAGCCTACATTGACCTAGTGAATGTGCTCTAATATATACTGGATCTGTCTAGATGCGAAAGTTCTTTAAAGGCACTCTTCTTCTTAAAACAAAGTATGTGGGAGTGACCCATCAGTAAGTTTTTAATCGTGCATAGTATTTAATACCTATAGTGTTAAACATTATTAAGTTTTAATAACACACTTGCCTACACTTAAGCTATCAGTTAAAGCACAAGTGTCCACCGTTCATAACAGTATGTCTGCTGAAGCAACAGACAGAACCTATGGCTTATTTCATTGAGATCCTGGAGATAAAGTGATGTCTGTAGAATATTACAATTATTTGGTTTTACTTTGAAGGTAAAATGGAGTCTGGGGCAGGCAGGAAAACCAGGCTATGTATTAAAGTGTTTATAGTAGAGCTTATGCAACAGGAAGCATGTTGGTGGCCACATGCTGTGGGGTGAAAATTAAATTGCATGTGTCTGAAGTCACCCTTCTTCCTGCGTCAGTCCTCTCTCTTTCACTGGTTATTTTCAAGTCAGACTTGTCTTATGACTTGATTCCTGCAGTAATTTTTCTTAAATTATCAGTGTGATCAAGAAGCAGTGTCTTTTAAAGGGATGTTGGCATTGTATAGGATTAAGGCTAACAGGATAACAGCTAATCAAGAATATGTAACAGTGACTTTTTTCTTGCAATTAAGTGGGACTTTTTATTAAATGTAAATCTTACTCTCCCCCCAAAAAATCTCAACTACTGCGGTAATGTGTGGAAGATATCGAATCATCACAACAAAGTGCAAAAGGAAATGAAAGAATTACTTTGAAAAGAGAGTATCTCCTGAGATTTTTCTTCAGAATAGGTGAAGTTGACTGTTGTAAGATTGCTGCCTTTATTTTGGTGTTAGCTTCTGTCTCTGCCACCGATTCCCTCTTGAACCCAAGTTCAAGGTTGTTACAATTATGAGTTAGGTTTATAAGATTGTTATGTTTTAGAACTGTATCTTTAAATTTAAGGCAAAATGAAAGGGAAATCATATGACCTGTCTGAAGTCTGCCTGACAGCAAGCCTGGGTGGTTTGATTATTAGAGATTAAAGGGGGCCCAGATTACTTTACTGGGAAGGAGGTGCAAGGTGTTTACACTTGGATACAATGGCAGCAGCCTGTGTGCTAGATTTTACAGTCTCCAAAGCCCAAGAATAGTGTTGAGAATATCAGGTTGTAAACTGTTGTACTTTAAACTGTCCATTTAATTCCAAGATAAAAGAGAATTAGACTCTCAAGGATAATTCTTCAGCGTCCCTACCTGGATACAAGGCCCACATGATTCACCTTACCATGGTGATGGGCTTTGAGATGAGAAAGGTACACAGGAAGCCATTGTGATATTGGTTACAGGCTTTCCTAAAATATTGCTGTTTATCACAGACAGGTTAGTCGGCCAGGGTCCGGGAGAGAGAGATCAGCTAGAGGTCGAAAGTCTGTTTGTTTCAACACGCCAGAAAGTGGGTGGAAGCTCAGATTGAAAGGAGCAAATTCATGAGTTAAAATGAAGCTGGAAGATTCGCCGTGCTTGCTCTAGAGGGAGGATATACTCTCACCGCGAAGGACAGTCTTGGGGTTCAAAGTTACAGGCTGAGAAAAGAAAAGAACAGAAGTAAATTCTCAGGAGCTAAGAATCACTTTAAATTGATTCTGGGAGAGCTGAATGTCTATTTAAAGGATAGTGTAACATATACCTGGTAGTGTTTTTTTTCAGTTGTGCTAAAAATAAGAAGGGGGCTATTCTGTTCTGTAGTTTAAAGTATAAGTTGCCTGCAGAGATGGTGTTTAACCAATAATGCTTTTAGCCTGTTTGTTACAATAAATGTCTTAAAATGTAAAACCTTGATGTGTCATTCCTTCAGCTATTAGCTGGAAGTTCAGCTTTCCTTTTAAAAGTTATTGGTCTCCATAGGGATCGTAACAAGGTTACTTAGGCCAGTCTGAACTCAGTACCTTTTTTTAAAGAACATATTTGTTCAACTGTACAGAGTCCAGCAAATTGTAATCCGAGGGGTTATATTCAAGAAAATACTTTAAGAAATTTGTGCCATTCTTACCTTTCCTTATTTCAGGTTGAGTATGGACATAGTTCATTTTCCATGTAATTTAAATCAACCTCAATTATAGTCCATAGTTTCAGTTTTATACTCCACATCTTTCCTTATTCAGATATTAATCCTGAAGACATAGCAATGAGCAGATATAACCATTTATTTATTAACATAAGCATTTACCCCATTAAAATCAAAATACCTGTTTTTAACAAGCAAGAATGTATTCTGTTGGTATGGGCAGGAATTTCAAAGATCCAAAATATTCTGAGCCATTCCACTTTCGCTCAGCTTGATTCATTCTTATCATTTTAGTGTTAATTTGGTGTATCTTGATTTCATACCTCATCTGTTTTCCCATTATACTTAAATCTTCAAAAAAGCAAAATTCTGCAGATGCTGGAAATACACAACAAACCTGGCAGCATCTGTTGAGAGAGAAACAGAGCTAACAGTTTCTCTCTCCACATGCTACCGGACCTGCCGAGCATTTCAAGCATTGACTATTTTTATCTTAGATCCGAGTCATCTGGTTACTGATCCCCTTGCCAATGGAAACATTTTTTTGATCCATTTTTATCAAATCCCTTCATAATTTTGAATACCTGTACTAACTTCCTCTGCTATAAGGGCAATGATCTCTATCTAGTCTCCCCACATAAATGAAGTCCCTCACTGGATTGAGGATGTTAATCATGAAAACAAAACAAATGCAGTTCAGAAATAACATCCGAACTCCATGTGCTGTCTTTGGACACAATCCAAGCTTTTCATGTTCTTTGTAGCATACATAATGGCTTTTTAGCTGTGTTGTTGTGCATCACATGACCAGGAAGAGATTGGAATTACTAGATAGTGCAGAGACCAGGTTGTAACAGTGACTGCTAACAGGAAACAAGTCTGCTATTGAAAAGTAAGACATTCCCTCATGAGGCAGCTTGTTTAAAACTAGCAAAGGATAAAATAGTCTGATGTAAGGACAATGCAGCCTCTCTGACTCACTCATGGCATCCCATTTTTATACATTAATTTTAGTACACAATACCTGGTATTTGTACTTACACTCTTATCTAGTGAAGAGCATTTCAGAGTTCCCAGAAATTGGAGTCGGTCTATTTACAGTACGCATGCAAAAATAAAGGAAGAAAAAACTGTGCACATATGTACCAAACTGATCTAATTAAACAGAATAGAAAATGTGATTTTCTGTTCTTAGGACACAGTGTCATGTTCGTTGTGGCCAAGACATCTGGCATCATGGTGACAAGCAGTACTATATCATTACCTCTAATTACAGAAAAGCTTCTAAATTAGCAATTAACGCTTATTTCTTTGACAGGAGTAGCTGCAAAGCATTTTTTTTTGATATGTGGCACTTCCTGTTTCATGGGTAGCTAAGATCTATTAGGAGCTGATTATCTGTAAAGTATTCCTTACACTATGTTTCTTCAGGACAGATAATGCTGTGCTGGCATTACTGTAAAGTTTAAAGACACACCATCATTATGAAAATACATTTTTGGAATTTTTTTTATTGAAATGGAAGAGCGCTTTTTTATTAATTAGAATTTTTTGAGGATGTTACTGGTAGGGTGGATAATTGGGAACAAGTGGACATAGTGGCCTGTAACTTCCAAGCTCCCAGTGTCGGATTTGGGAGGTGCCCCAAAGGTGCGCTGGGGAATCCCTCTGGCCAGTTCCCAGGTAAGGGTTTGCACAGCAATTGCCCAGAAGTGCTAACTTCCTCTGGACAATTGCGTTGCGCTTGCAACCATCCAAAAATGCAATTTAAATCGCAAACATCAGAAGGTTTCGCCGGGGTTATACCAATAGTTACCCAGAAAAGGTTAGAAGAATAAAAACCTCTTCTAACTTCTGGGTAACTATTGTAAAGGCCCAAGACAAACTTATGGGAGCCCCCCATCAGAACCCCCCCCCCACCCGCCCACTGCCCTGACCCCCCACCTTACCCGGCCTCGGAACCCGTGCACCCCAACTCATAGATGTCTACAGCACAGAAGGAGGCCATTTGGCCCATCGTGTCCACGATCTGACTGCACTAATCCCATTCTTTTATTATTCATACATGGGATGTGGGCATCACTGGCTAGGCCAACATTTATTGCCCATCCCTAATTGCCCTTGTTCAGAGGGCATTTTAAGAGTCAACCACATTGCTGTGGATCTGGAGTCACATGTAGGCCAGGCCAGATCAGGTAAGGGATGGCAGATTTCCTTCCCTAAAGGACATTAGTGAACTAGATGGGTTTTTGCAACAATCAGCAATGGTTTCATGGGCCATAATTTTCCCGTTGGCATGTGGGGGCTGGCTTCACACACAAAATGACGCGCGGTGACGTCGTGTGAGTGTCCCAACATCACTGCGCGCCATTGCGACATTTCATTGGGTGGGCGTGTGATGAGATCCGATGCGTGCCCACCTCAATTAACGGGCCACTTAACGCCCTTCAGGCGCCAATCGACAGCAATTTTTCGGCACCCATGCAATTTTTGGGTCAGTGCACGGGCACAACAGGTAGGACACATTTGTATAAACCTCATCCACAGGCGGGATGAGAGGGCTCAGTGGGGTCACGGGTGTGCTCTATCAAATATTGTTTTTTTCAAAGTTACTGATACTTGCCTGTGTGATCTGCAATACTTCAAAATACATATCAGCTGCTTGGTCTGGACTCTCAACCTTCAGGTCAGCACTGTGCAGTGAGGAATCTATTTTGGACCTGCAGATTTCTGAAAGCCTTCCCTTAGACTGGGAATGGGGGCTGAACTGTCCACTGGAAGCATCTCTCTGAGGAGGAAGGGAGGGCCAAAAGGGGGAGGAGGCCAGGAGTGAACATTCAGCCTCCAGGGGTGCCACCTTTGGGAGGGCGGGTGCAGGGCCACGAGGTAGTCCAAGGCAGAAAGGGCCACAGAAGATACCACTATCCTGCTGCCAGGGTATACAGGTAGCGAAACAGCTACCTCAATATGTCTGAGGTGCAGTGCCGAAGGAGGCTCCATTTCTCAAGGGAGACAGTCAACTATATCTGTCAGATGATTGGGCCTGAGATCTCCGCGAACTGTATGGGTGGACACCCCATGCCAGTGGCTCTAAAGGTCACAGCTGCCCTCAACTTCTATGCCTCTGGCTCCTTCCAGGGGTTGGTGAGTGATCTTTGCAGTGTCTCCCAATCAGCTGTCCACACTTGTGTCAAGCAGGTTACAGATGCTTTGTTCAGGCATGCATTGACCTTCATCCACAATCGTTGGGACTAGGCAAGCCAGACACAGCGAGCCTGAGGCTTTGCGGCCATTGCTGGCTTCCCCTGTGTCCAGGGTGCAATAGACTATACCCATGTGTCCATCAAGGCGCCAGCAGGTGAGCACGGTGCCTTCGTCAACAGGAAGGGCTTCCACTCCATGAACGTGCAGATAGTGTGTGATCACAGGATGCTGATTCTGCAAGTCTCTGCAAGGTACCCAGGCAGCTCCCACGACGCCTACATCCTCAGACACTCCCAGGTGCCGGGGCTCTTCAGTGCTCCAGCCTGGCTAGGTGGATGGCTGCTGGGTGACAAGGGCTATCCCCTCAGAAGGTGGCTCATGACACCTCTCGGGCATCCAAGAACAGAAGCTGAGCAGCGGTACAATAGGAGCCATGCCTCCACAGGGTTGTGATGGAGAGAGCCATTGGTCTTCTCAAGATGCGCTTCCGATGCCTGGAGCGCTCAGGGGGCGCACTCCAGTACTCCCCAGATTGTGTGTCAGTGATCGTGGTTGCATGCTGCACTCTACACAATCTTACACTGGAAAGGGGGGACACTGCGGACGATGAAAATGTAGACGCAGTTGCTGCGGCTGCATACGATGAGTCCAGCAGTGAGTCCAAGGATAATCATGCACAGGGAAATGCTGAGGGGATAGATGCTGAACCGGGCATACTCCAGGGAGGCAGGGACACCCAGGAGGCTTTAATCCAACGAACCTTCAGCTAGCACACCACATATGGACCTCTAGGACAAGCCTGGGCTGCAGGCTCCATACTCGATACCTAAGTGCAAAATCTGCCTGGATAGGAACATTAACTAAGGGCCTTGTTAATAAAGCTGAATGTCCCAAAAATCACTCAGAACATTTTTGGAAACCATCCACCTGCAGAAGAAAAGAGGCACCCTCAGCCATGATGACATGTCTGAATTTAATATTACAACCAAAGGAACTTAAGAAAACAAAATGACAAAGTTGTTAAAAATCACACCAACTCATAAAGATCCCATGTGGGCCAACACAAAAGCACCAGTGATAAACCCATGGTGCCTTATGTTTACATTTTTGGGGTGCTACGTCTTGGTGCTGCACCCTCACTGGGAGTGGCACCTGAGACAGCCTGCTCACTCTGCTGTCCTGTTGGCCTCTGACCTTGGCAATTGTCCTCTGCCCCGTGGAGCCTGTGCTGGCCTCATCTGGGAGGGAGCTGCCAGTTCCACAGCTGGCATCTCCCCAGTCGTCGCAGCCTCACCGGATGCAATGGTCACTGGCAGAGGGGCAGAGGAGCTGCCACCCTCATCCGGATCGCCCTGAGAGGAGCCCACAGAGATGACCGGCAGCTGCTGCGCTGACGTGAGGTCACTTTAGACCTCCCTGCGGATGGATGGGCACCAAGCTGGGAAACTTGGTGCCCAGACCATCTCCCACATTGCCATTGACCAGCTGAGATCAATGCCGATGTGAGGGCTTGCTGGTCCGAGCGCATCCCCAGGAAGCCCTGATTGGTCTCCTGGAGGAGCCTCTCCACATGAGTCGCCACTCTCTCCATGGAGGATACATGGCGCTCGGCCATGAGGCTCATTGCTTTGGCGATAGTCCGCATAGACTCCTCCACCACGGACACCAAGCCAAGCATAGCCTCATGTATCTCCACCAGATTCTCCCGCACACCCGGCTGCGTTTGCTGCATCACGGACGACTCCAGAGCAACAACATCAGGCTCCGACTGAGCATGTGCCTGGTCGCCTACAGTCCTCCGACTGCTGGCGCTTTGGGCACTCTCTGTCAGCTCCTCCAGCGACTGTGAAGTACCCTCACCACTGTGCCCCGGGACACTAGCCAATGTTCTAATTCCCACCGAGGTGCTAGTATGTGTGTTGCTGCCTGCCTGACAGAGATGATGTGATGCTGGTGAGTCCGTGACTTCAGGGCCCTCAGATGTGAGAGGGGGCCCCTGCTGCTGCTCCTCCTAGCCTTGCTCCACTGATGCTGAAAGGAAAAACAGGGACATTGGATCAGTTAATGTGGGGGCAATGTCAATGTGCATCCCTATCCCCCGGATCATTATGCACTCATCCTTCCGTAAGCAATGGTTAAGCCATGTTGCAAACTTCAATCACTGAACATTCAGCACAGCCATGGCTGTTGGGAGAACAATGGTGACCTCATTGCTGGGCAAACATACCTGCCCGTGGCACCCCAGCCTCACCGACACCAGTGGACTCGGGCACATGGTGCCTCTCCAGATCTAGGGCCTCCTGCTCGAAGCAGCTGAGAATCGCTAACAGTGCCAGCCTGCAGCCGGTCCTCTCATACTTGGCGGCATTATGTGTATTCTCCTGAAAATGAGAGAAGAGCATTGACATTGATTAGTGGCACTTGTACCTGGACTCTCTTCACGGACGGTCCACCCCAACCAGAGTGGGGCATTGCAAGGCTCCAGTGTCTCCTCACCCCTGCTGCCGAACACACACAAAGATGCTAGGCAAGTTCCACCCCCCACCCCCCTCCCCACACCCCCTTGGCCAAATGCTGCCGACATCACATTAGGCACCACACGGCCTAACCTTCCATGGCAATGAGGCACAAGCATGTGGAGTGCAGAGGACAGCAGATCGATTGGTGCCACGCCACCTTGAAGCTCCCCTCCCAACATGTCATTACCCTGACTTGGACATGTCCTGCAGTTCCAGCACTGCGCCTAGGTGCAGTTCGTCCAGGTTGCCCCCAAAACAATAATGTGGGTCTCAGTGTACCACATGCTGCGGGTGCAGAACCCACCTCTTCATCACCTTCTCAGGGTGACCTCGGCATGGGCAATATCTGCTGGCCCACCCAGCGAAGGACACTTGTCGTCACTGATTCAATGCAGTCACTACACTCACTTGGGGGGAGGGGGGAAAGCCTACCAGCTGGGTTAAGTGACCAATGCCAACATGGTACTCACACTTCCTGAGCGCAACAGATCGTTGAAGCGCTTGCGACACTGGACCCAGTTGCGCCGCACCACGTCGCAGGAGCTCACCACCTCCTCCCAGGCACGTTTGGTCATGTGGGGGGACCTCCTCCTCCCATCCTGGGGTACTAGGACCTCCCACCGTGCTGCCACCTCCTCGAGGAGGGCAGCAAGGCAATCATCAGAAAAACAAGGGGCACAATGCCTTCCCCTGCCCTACCCTCCTGCCTGGCCTGCTCACCAGCAGCAGCCCTGGGGAGCCCTTCCACTGGCCATGATTCACAGCCTTTGAAAGACTGCAGCAACTTTTTAAAACAGGCCGCTAGGTCGCCATTGGACCCGGCGACCATTGCAGCCCCGCCGCTGCCCGCCCACTCCCGCTGTCCTCGGGAGCCACGATTCACGCTGGGCAGGCTTTAAATGGCCCGTCCGCGTAAAATGGCAGCATGGACCCAATCGCCGCCCGCGATCGGGTCCATGCCTGCTCCCGCACCACCCGCCAGGCAGAAAATTCTGCCCATGGTCATCATAAGACTTTTAATTCCAGATTTTTATTGGATTCAAATTTCACCAGCGGCCATGGTGGGATTCAAACCCAGATCCCCTGGGTCTCTGGAATCCTAGACCAGTGATAATTCCACTATGCCATCGCCTCCCCTCCAACACTTAGCCCATAGCCCTGGCAGCTGTGGCAACATGTGAATACCTAAATACATCTTAAAATTTATGAGAGTTCCTGACTCAACCACCCTTTCAGGCAGTGAGTCCCAGACTCCCATCAACCTCTGGGTGACAAAATTTCTCCTCAACTCCACTCTTAACCTTTTACCTCTTAGCTTAAATCTAAGCCCCCTGGTTATTGACCCCTCTACTAATGGAAAAAGTACCTTCCTATCCACGCCCCTCATAATCTTATACACCTCTATCAGGTCCCCTCTCAACCTTTGCTGCTCCAAGGAAAACAACCCCAACCTATCCAGCCTTTCCACATAGCTGAGACCCTCCAGCCCAGGCAGCATGCTGGTAAATCTCCTCTGCACCTTCTCCAGTGCATTCACATCCTTCCTATAGTGTGGCGACCAGAACTGCACACAGTACTCCAGTTGTGGCCTAACCAGCCTTTTATACAGTCCCAGCATAACCTCCCTGCTCTTGTATTCTATGCCTCAGCTAATAAAGGCAAGTATCCCATATGTCTTCTTAACCACCTTATCTACCTGCCCTGCTACCTTCAGGGACCTATGGATATGAACATCAAGGCCCTTCTGATCTTCAGTACTTTCCAGGGCCCTACCATTCATAGTGTAATCCCTAGCTTTGTTAGCCCTCCCCAAGTGCATCACCTCACACTTTTCCAGGTTGAACTCCATTTGTCACTGCTCTGCCCACCTGACCAGTCCATTGATATCCTCCTGCAGTTTACGGCTATCCTCCTCAGCACTTACCACCCTACCAATTTTCGTGTCATCCTTGAACTTCTTAATCATACTCCCTACATTTAAGTCCAAATTATTTATGTACACCACAAACAGCAAGGGCCCCAGCACCGAGCCCTGCGGAACCCCACTGGAAACAAGACTTCAGTCACAGAAACATCCCTCTACCATCACTCAGTTTCCTGCCTCTTGGCCAGTTTTGGATCCAACGTGCCACTTTCCCATGGGCTCTTACTTTCTTGACCAGCCTGCCATGAGGGACCTTATTAAAAGTCTTGCTAAAGTCCATGTAGACCACATCAAATGCATTACCCTTATCAACACTCCTGGTTACCTCCTCAAAAAATTTGATCAAATTTGTCATACACGACCTTCCCTTAACAAACCCATGCTAACTATCCCTGATTAATCCCTGTTTCTCCAAGTGCAGATATATTCTGTCCCTCAGAATTCTTTCTAGTAACTTCCCCAGCACTGAGGTTAGACTGACTACCCTGTAGTTTTCTGGTCTATCCCTTCCTCCCTTTTTTAATAATGGGACAACGTTAGCAGTCCTGCAGTCCTCTGGCACCTCACCTGTGGCCAGAGAGGATTTGAAAATTACTGCCAGGGCCCCTGATATCTTTTCCCTTGCCTCCCTCAACAGCCTGGGATACATCTCATCCGGGCCTGCGGATTTATCCACTTTTAAGGCAGCTAAACCTGCTAGCACCTCCCCTCTCGCTATGTTAATTTCCTCTAATATTTCACAGCCCCCCACCCTGATGTCTATACCTGCATCGTCCTTTTCTGTTGTGAAGACCGACGCAAAGTATTCACTAAGGACTGCATTGTCTTCCGGCTCCACACACACATTACATTTATGGTCCCTAATTGGCCCTACTCTTTTCCTAGTTATTCTACTGCTCTTTATATATTTAAAAAACCCCTTTGGGTTTTCCTTTATTCTACCCACCAATGCGCTATCTTAGCTTTCCTAATTTCTAATTTCCTTTTTAAGTTCCCCTCTGCACTTTTTATATTCCTTTAGGGACTCTGCCGTATTGAGCCCTCGCTATCTGCCATAAACTTCTCTTTGTTCCTTAACCCTAACCTTTATGTCCCTTGACACCCAGGATTCTCCGGACTTGGTCCCCCCTTTGTCTTTATGGGAATATATTTGCCCTGTACTCTCCTGTTTCCTCCTTGAAAGCCTCCCACTGCTCTGACACAGTTTTATCTGTAAGTAGCTGCTCTCAATCCACTTAGGCCAAATCGTGTTTCATCTTAGTAAAATTAGCCTTCCCCCAGTTTAGAACTTTTATTCCCGGCCCAAGCTTATCCTTTCCCATAACTATCCATTACTGAGTTATGGTTGCTATATCCAAAATGCTCCCCTACTGATACGCCTTCCACCTGCCCGGGCTCATTTCCGAATATTAGGTCCAGAACTGCCCCCTCCCTTGTTGGGCTTTCTACGTATTGGCTAAAAACATTCTCCTGGATGCAGTTTAACTTTGCTCCCTCCCAACCTTGCACACTAAAACTATCCTAGTCAATATTGGCGTAGTTAAAATTCCATACTATTACTGCCTATTCTCTGAAATTTGATTACATATTTGGTCCTTTATCTCTCCCTGACTGTTTGGGAGGCCTACAGTACACACCCAACAGAGTGTTTGCCCCTTTTGTGATTGTTACTTCTACCCATATCGCTTCACTTGGTGATCTTTCCAAGATACCATCCCTCCTCACTGCTATAGTTTATACCTGGATCAATATTGCAAACCCCCTTCTCTTCTATCCCCCTCGCTATCTCATCTGAATACCCTATAACCAGGAATGTTGAGCTGCCAATCCTGCCCTCCTTTGAACCAAGTCTCAGTCATAGCTATGATCCCATACTCCCACGTGCCTATCTGTGCCCTCAGCTCATCTGTCTTGTTCCTCATGCTCCTTGCATTAAAATATATTCCATTTAGACTTGCTAAACTCACTTCTTTCTTATCTGGCCTACGTTTCCTCTGCCTTCCAGACTCACTTACTGGCATTTTAACTTCTAATTCCATCTCAGTTTCTCTCCTCTCTGAACTACTTTTCAGGACCCCATCCCCCTGCCAATTTAGTTTAAATCCGCCCCAATAGCATTGACAAACCTCCCCGCGAGGATGTTGGACCCGTTCCTGTTCAGATGTAACTGTTCAACTTGTACAGGTCCCACCTCCCCCAGAAATGCTCCCAATGCCCCAGGTACTCCCTCCTGCACCATCTCTCCAGCAATGTGTTCATCTGCTCTACCCTTCTGTTCCTATACTCACTACTGTGTGGCACCAGGAGTAATCCGGAGATTGCTACCTTTGAAGTCCTGCTTTTCAATTTCCTACCTAACTCCCTAAAGTCTGCTTGCAGGACCTCATTTCTTTTTCTTCCTATGTCATTGGTCCCAATATGGACCACGATCACTGGCTGTAAACCCTCCCCCCACAGAATGTTCTGCAACCGTTCCGTAACATCCTGGACCCTGGCGCCTGGGAGGTAACATGCCATCCTGGAGTCACGTCTACGCCCGCAGAAGCGCCTGTCTACTCCCCTCACTAACAAATCCCCTACCGCTATTGCCCTTCCACACTTCTTCCTCCCACCCTGAGCAGCTGGACCACCCACAGTGCTATGGCCTTTGCTCTGGTTGACTCCACTGGGGAACCATCACTCTCACTGTTTTCCGAGGCTGAAAAATGGTTTGCGAGTGAGATGAACTCGGGGGATTTCCTCACTACCTGTCCGATCCCCTTCTTCTGTCTGGCGGTCACCCATTCCCTCTCTGCTTACACCTCCTTAAGCTGTGGGGTGACCACGTCCTGAAACGAACCTCAGCCTTGTAAATGCACTGTAGTGTCCCCAGCTGCCGCTCAAGCTCCAAAACCCGGAGCTCAAGTTGTTCCAGTTGGAGGCACCTCCTGCACACATGGTCATCTGCATGGTTGATCTTGGACTCCCACCCCCCCGACCTCAGACGCCCCCTCCACCCCTGACTATTGACCCCTTGTCTCAGAACCCCCCCCAACTTTAGTGACCCCAGCTGCTGCTCAACCTCCAAAACTCGGAGCTTGAGTTGCACCAGTCGGAGGCACCTCCTGCACAAGTGGTCATCTGCGTAGTCGACCTTGGACCCCCCATCCTCGGACGCCCCCACCCCCTCCGTCCTCGGACCCCCCCACCCTTGGAACCCTCGGGCCACACACCCCCACTCCCCTTGACCTTGGAACCCCTCCTCCCCAACCTGACCTTGGAATCCCTGAATACCACCCTCTAATCTCACAACACCCCCCAGGACCTCAGATCCCTGGGCCACCCGCATACACCCCAATCCCCAAATCCTATTCAGTTACCTTAGACACTTAGCTTCTCCCTGGCCTGTCAATTCCCCTGGCCCTTTAAACTTACCTGCTTGATGGCAGCTAGTGCTGTTTTCTTAAAAAAAGGGGGCATAGCCTCCTTGAATTCGCTGGACCTACACTTTAGCTGGGGCCTGTGAGGATGCTTTCACTGCAGGCCCCAAGCAGCTCCGGCGAAAGAAAGCGGCCATGCATTTTTCAAGACCAAGTAGGTGCATATTTATTTCCTCTAATTTTTTTTTATTCATTCACGGGATGTGGGCTTCGCTGGCTGGGCCAGCATTTATTGCCCATCCCTAGTTGCCCTTGAGAAGGTGGTGGTGAGCTGCCTTCTTGAACCGCTGTAGTCAATGTGGTGTAGGTACAACCACAGTGCTGTTAGGAAGGGAGTTCCAGGATTTTGACCCAGTGACAGTGAAGAAACGGCGATATATTTCCAAGTCAGGATGTGGGTGACTTGGAGGGGAGCTTCCAGGTGGTGGTGTTCCCATTTATCTGCTGCCCCTGTCCTTCTAGGTGGTAGTGGTTGTGAGTTTGGAAGGTGCTGCCGAAGGAGCCTTGGTGAATTCCTGCAGTGCATCTTGTAGATGGTACACACTGCTGTTACTGTGCGTCGGTGGTGGAGCCTAGCAGCTGTGTCATTTAGGACTCGGCCAGCTCGGTCAGTAGTGGTGCTACCAAGCCACTCTTGGTGATGGACATTGAAGTCTCCCACCCAGAGAATATTCTGCGCCCTTGTCACCCTCAGTGCTTCCTCCAAGTGATGTACAACATGGAGGAGAACTGATTCATCAGCTGAGGGAGGACGGTACGTGGTAATCAGCAGGAGGTTTCCTTGCCCGTGTTTGACCTGATGCCATGAGACTTCATGGGGTCCGAAGCCGTTTTTGAGGACTCCCAGGGCATCTCCCTCCTGACTGTATGCCACTGCGCCGCCGCCACTGCTGGGCCTGTCCTGCCGGTGGGACAGGACATACCCAGGGATGGTGATGGTGGAGTCTATGTCAGGCTGTTGCTTGACTAGTCTATCAGACAGCTCTCCCAATTTTGGCACTAGCCCCCAGATGTTAGTAAGGAGGACTTAGTAAGAGGACTTTCTGCGGGCCAGCACTTTCCGATGCTCGTTGGAAGTTACGGCCCAGTGTATTTTGATGTTCAAAAAGTATTTGATAAGGTGTCACTCAAGGGACTATTACACAAAATTAGGGCTCATGGGATTGAGGGTAATATATTAGCATGGATTGAGGATTGTTTAACAGACAGAAAACAAAGAATAGGTGTTGAAGGGTGGCCGAGTTGTGCTATTAATGAGAGAGTTGATCTGCAGGCACTTCTTGGGTGGAAACGTTGAGTTTATTTACAATATTCTCAGCAGCAACTACACGTGTGCTTTCAACTCCAACTCTATCTCCACACTGACTGCCTGAGGTAGCCCGTGCTACTCTCCTATTGGTTACAACAGATCATATGATCTTCCTTAACAAGTATTATTCTTAAAGGTACATTATACACTAAATAAGACTCTAATTACTACAGTAGGAATAAACGGGTCATTTCCAGATTGGCAGTCTGTAACTAGTGATATACCGTAAGATGCTTGGGCCCCAGCCGTTTACAACCTGTATCAATGACTTAGATATAAGACGCAAGTGTAATGTATCCAAGTTTCCAGGTGATACAAATTTAGGTGGGAACATGGAACATAATGTGGAGAGAATTGGAAGTTATCCACGTTGGAAGGAATAACAGAAAAGCAGAATTTTTTTTAAATGGTAAGACACTGAGCAATGTTGGCATTCAGAGGGACCTGTGTATCCTTGTACACAAATTGCAGAAAATTATCCTGCAGGTGCAGCAATCAATTAGGAAGGCATATGTTATGTTAGTATTATACAGTTTTTGTCGTCTTATCTAATTACTTCGCCTAGAGAAAGCACAACAACGATGCACAGGACTGATTCCTGGGATGAGAGGATTGTCCTGTGAGGAGAAATTGAGTAGACTAGGCTTATATTCTTGAAGAGTTTAAAAGAATCAGAGGTGATCTCATTGAAACATATAAAATTCTTAAGGGGCTTGACAGGGTAGATACTGTAGGTTGTTTCCACTGACTGGAGAGTCTAGAACATTGTTTGGCCATTTGGGACTGATAATGAGCAGAAATGTTTTCACTCAAAGGCAAAGGGCTGTGAAACTGGAGCTCTTTGCTGCAGAGGTATGTGGATGCTCAGTTGTTCAGTATTTTCAATGAGATTGACTGATTTTTGGATACTTGACGGCTATGGGGATAGTGAAGTAAGTGATGGAATAACACATTTTAGTAGATTTAAATTAATCTGTTGTATGCTTATGAACAAAAAAGGCATGGCAAAACTCTTTGGTGTGACACAATGTATGAAAATCCAGGGTTCCCTGTGTATGATCAAGTGTTTGCTTTTTACCTTCCTGATTCCAAGTTCTCAGTAAACTGGAGCCTCTTTCCAGACATTGCCCACATTTCTCAGCTACAGGCCTGTCATACTGGAGTCTTGTTATGGAGTAAATATCATCTCCAAAATTACGAAGTTCCAGTTAGTGCTGCAAAAAATGTTCAGGTGACCTATCGCTCAAATTGTCATTTAACTTTGACACTAGGGCCCGAATCTTCCTCTGCGCTCCGGAAAACCCAACCTGCACACTTTTATTACCCGCAAACTGCACACACGCCCCATGTGCATCTTCATAAACCCTATTTGTCTTTTCAAACTGGGGTTAGATTCACATTGCAGTTTGCGAGCTGCGCTTGGGTGCTTGAGGAGAGTGGGTGCAGATGTGGGCAGGTTAAAAGGCCCACCTTGGTTCTCCAACACAGTATTCCAGCTCTCAACATTGATTAAAGACCTCCTAAACCTCACCTCCCTTCCCCCACCCCACATGTCAGCACATGCCCCTCAGATTGCCCATACCACCCCATGGCACTTCTCTGCCTCTTCCTCCACCCCCATCCCACTATGTATCCTCTATCACCAATGCCACCTCTGTGTATCCCCCAAACCCACTTACCCAGTATGCACAATGTATAGTCCTCAAATTCCAATGGAAAATACTTTATATTCCTTGAGAAAAAAATAAACCCATCACCATCTTATTAAAAGCTTCAATATCATTGATACTGGGAAAGAATGTATTCTGCCTTGTGAAAAAACTTTGTACTACTTATAATCCTGTTAGTTTTGTGTCAACAAACCAGAAACCACATCAAATGACAACCTGTATTACAACTCCTTGAAACTTTATTCATTTTTGGATAATGGAACACATACTGTGCCGAACCTGCTGAATTAGCACTTGAAAAGCCAAGTATTCAGAATAGTTACAGCAGTCTAAACAATAGACTACTCTGTGGGAAGGAAAGAACAGAAGGTGCACATTTTTTTTGTATTCTTTCGTGGGATGTGGGCATCGAAGCTGGGCCAGATTTTATTGCCCATCCCTAAATGCCTTTGAGAAGGTGGTGGTGAGCTACAGTCCATGTGTATAGGTACACCCACAGGGAGTTCCATTTCATTTCAATTTCAAAGCAGAGTGCCTGAGAATCAATATAATGGAGCAGATGGTTAGATTTTCTTCATGTAGGTTTTTTTCAAGTGTCCAAATCAGGTTTTTTTTTAATCAGACAGAGCCATTTAAATTACAGTAGAAAAGCTGACAGCACAGGTTGACATGCATTTACATCCTTCTTTAAATAAGGTGACCAATACTCTACACAGTACTCCAGATGTGGTCTCACTAATGCTCTGTATAACTGAAGCATAATCTCCCAACTTTTGTATTCAATTCCCCTCGCAATACATGATAACATTCTATTAGCTTTCCTAATTACTTGCTGTATCTGCATACTAGCCTCTTGTGGTTCATGCACTTAGGCACCCAGATTCTTCTGCATTTCAGAGCTCTGCAGACTCTCATCATTTAGATAACATGCTTCTCTTTTATTCTTCCTGCCAAAATGGACAATTTCACATTTTCCCATTTTATACTCCGTTTGTTAGATCTTTGCCCACTCACTTAACCTATCTATATCTTTTGTAGCCTCCTTTTGTCCTCTTCACAGCTTACTTTCTTACTTACTTTCCTACCTATCTTTGTGTCATCAGTAAATTTGGCAACCACCCCACCCATCCCCTCATCTAAGTCATTTATATAAATTGTAAACAGTTCCCTGTTTACTTCAAGTTCTGTTACTATGTTGATGTAGTGCCTGATTTTCCTTCTTAGCTCCAAGTTCCTAATTTTAAACCTGTGTGCCTTGATATTTCAAACCCTTGCCAGAGGCATTAATTTGTCCAGATGACTTTGGAAAACGACTTCTTCAATCTTGAGAACTTCAATTTGATCACTTCAAAGTCTTTAACAAATAAAATAAATTCAACTTCCTTAGCCTTTCCGCAAAAGTTAACGCTCTTGGTACTCTAAGTCATTGTGGTTGTTTATCTTTTTTTGGGGATGTTTTGATCATTTTTCCATAAAAATGATTTGTAAAAAATTATTTTTTTAATGCTGGGTATTTAAAACGAATGTGCACTCTTAAGAGTTAAGAAGACATCAAGACAAAGGGTGGGTAATATGCTAAATAGAAAGAAAATATGTAATTTATTAGTTTCTCTGGATAATCAAAATTAGCTTGCAGCCATACAATCAAAAGCTCTTTCATCTCTGTCTGTGAAAAGATATATGAAGATAGGGGCTGGGACACGGTCTGAGAGAAAGTTGTTTTTTCAAAAAGCTGTGAAGGCAGCCAGATTTTGTTCAAGTGAAAGTTATGTCTATTACTCTTAGGCAGGCCTGAAGTCTAAAATGTTGCAGGAACAATTCGAAGACCTTGTCTTTTAGTCAAGTAATGCTGACATGGGGTAGCATGTGTGTAATTTTATTATGAGGATAAGTTGCCTTAATTAAACTGAAATAAATCTGATCACAACTATTGCTCTGTATGTTCATTGCAATGCCAAATGAAGAGTGTAATGATTTGTACCAATCCTCACCTCAGTTGAAGATGTGATAATCCAGTCCATATCTCAAGCAGGTGCTTTTGTTACATTCCTAGAATATGATATTGTACTAGTACATATAGTGTGAACCAACTTGGGTAAAAACAAAAGACTCATACTACTTAACAGAGTGACTGACACCACTAAACCTGAGAGTGTGTCTATGGTAGGTCTGAATTTGTGACATTTTCACACGTGCAGTAATTGGTGTTGTGTAGGCCAAACTGAGTGCACCCACTTGTTACTTTTGGAGACAAACTTATCTCAGATTGGTATTCTCTGCCACAAAAAGCTGTGGATGCTCACCATTGAGTATATTCAATTCTGAGATCAACAGTGATACAGTGATGAGTTACATTACTGGGGTAGAATAGAGCACGTTTTACATTCCAGTTAACCAACCTTGATTCAGATACTGGGAGGCCCAAATGGAAAATGATCCATGCCCCAGCAATTATATCCCTTATCTTGATGATCACAGAATTGAATAAAAAAGGGTTTTTAATCCTTTAAGAATTATGTAGCATTGTCGTCACAAAAATAGAATTTACATTATTCGGAGAACAATGGGGAAGAATGATTTTGAGTGTTATCTATAGTGACATATTCAAAAATAACATGTCCACAATACAATTCTTCTCAAATTAAATAAAGAATTGTTCTGTAATTATGCATATTTTTTCACTTCTGGTTTATAGTAATTTGTATTGTAAACAGAGTAATTTATGACTTTTTGGCTTGGTTGTCTGATTAAAAATGAGCACTTTAAACGTTAGATGCTAAGCTTGGATAATGCCATCAGTTGAGTAATATTGGTCCTGATGTGCTGAGGGATCCCTTGCATTAGTTCAAGAGGGCTTCTTGTATCTCTTTCTTAATTGTGTCACATCACTACCAATCTCCAAAAGAATTGTAATGTCTCAAAGCTAATTATACGTTTCTGTTTGACTATGTTGGTTGATTTCAAATTCCCAGTAATCTAATCCTTAAAGCTTTTTCTTCAGTGGAAGAAAATTATTGCTCATGTTGCCACTAGCTATCTTGGCAATTTGCCAATAACATTTTCTTGACCTTTTGATTAAGTTGGTGAACAAATTGAGGGTTGGCAAAAACAAAAAAAGATTTATATCTGTTGCAACTTTGGTTATTTGGAGTTTTCTTAGTTAGAGCCTATGTGGCTGCAAAATAGGTTTTCAGGACAAGCACTGGAAAATACGGATACTTAAGTACTGAGGCAAAATGTCTCTATTGGGTATTGTAGAATCTTTCACATGCAGCTATGGGAGGTCATTGTTAATTATATAATACAGCTTTTGTTACACTCTATATGATGTAAATGCCACAATTTAAAAAAAAATTGAGAACATTTTCCATTTCAGATTTGTTTTCAAGTTTGCAACACCATGGGCGGAATTTTCTGCACCCACCTGCCGCCGGGATGTTTTGATCCCGCTGCAAGCCAATGGACTTCTGGCTGGGGTGCCACCTCGCCGTGGAGGGTCCTGTCCGCAACGGGGCCAGAAAATCCCAGCCCTTGCATCCAACAGTGTTGACATGCAGGGCAATAAATTTTACTTTGCATTTATTCGGATTAAAAGCTCTCTCTGATTATTTGGTTTGGATCTGTTTAAGTGCAGTCAGTTGACATTAGTCATGTAGTTTAGTATCATCAGCAAACCTTATAACAGGAGTTCTCAGGTGTTGGTTATTCTCAAGTCGTCTGTGGTGTATAGAATGGCCAAAATGGTTAGTAGCTAACTAGTTCTAGTAATTGGTGGGAAGTGGCCTAAATAGGTACTTTCTAAGATGGTCGCTTTCTCTCACTGAAGAAAGTTACTCTCAGTTAGCTCTTTCTAAATTCTTAAGAGAAAAGCACCCTTGTCCATTATGAAATCGCTGTGCCACTCACCTTAGTTGTGGATAATTCATTTGGGGAATACAGTTATAATTTTACTTTCATCTGGGATTTGGTTCTTGTTCTAATGAAGGAGGTCAAAATGATTTGAATGTATAGTTTCTTGTGACCTTAAATTTCTCAAATCCTGCCAACTTTCAGTTTTCCTTAGTGAATATATACTACTGTATCTTTCTTGACACTTGCATAAGACAGTGATCAGTCATAGCTGCTATTTTAACTAACTGTGGTTGGACCCTATTTCGACTTATCTTGAGAAACCATAATGCCAAACTTCTCTCTGTTACCTTGCCTTTCTTATGAAAGGACAAGATCATTTTGCTAATCTTTATCTAATGCTCACTCTCTGTGTAGTTAGAATTGAAGTATTAATCATTCCAGGCAGTTGTTTTGCTTTATATAAGCACAAGGTTTTGAGTGAACTGGTCACTAAATGGATTATGGAATTGAGTGAATAATAGAACAGGTTCCCAGTTCACCAGGGATGACAGTGGAAAGCTGGCCCTACTCTAGCTGGACTATGCTTATTTCACAGGCTAATATACAGAGTTTTACTCAAATGCTATCTGCAGAGCAACTACTTGAATAATTTGTATGCTTTCACTCAGCAGTTTTGTCTTGATCTATTGGTACAGGAGGTGTGCTCTCTGATGCTGCTACTCCCAAGCCGCCTGCAACAATTAAGTCTTCAGGCATTCAGATCCAGCTTCTGCACCATTTTGTGTTTGTATGTGAAAGTTCAAAGAATGGCAAAGAATGTTAGGATACATATTGTAGATAAGATCTTTCTCATTCTTTAAGTGTAACTCAACATTCAGTTGATGCGGCTCAGTTCGATAATGTTCCTGTGAAGCACCTTGGGACCTTTTACTATGTTAAAGGCGTTGTATAAATGCAAGCTGTTGTTATTGTTGTTGAAAGGTTCTTGCCTAGCTTTCCCCTAGATTCTCTTTCTGGCCTAGTGCTGCTTGGTACTTTATTTCCTGTGCATATATGTTTTTTTTGCCATCCGTGCTAATCCCATTGTACTTCCTCCTCTGGGCCAAAAGTCAGTGGTGTTCATTCAGTATGTGCTTGTATACAACAGTGAGGAAGACTTTCTGCGGAAAACACACTGTGGAGCAAAGCTTCCAAAGCCATGGTTCTGCAACGTGCTAATCTCCACAGATTGTGCCATATTCTATTTGGATGTGGATGTTAAACAGTATTGAAAGAATGAGGAAAAGCCCACCTCAAGGAGATAATGGAATATTTTACTATTAAGTGATTTTAAAGTCTTGTTTAAGAAAAGGTATTTGTGCTTTGTAATCAAGGTGCTTTTGATTAGATCTGCAACAAAAAAGGATTTTAAAGAGGAAAAACTCACAGGCTCTGTGGGCTTTTCTCTGTACTTAGCTGCTTATGAAGCATTAATGGCTTTTCTGGTTCTCAGGATAAACTTTGCGTTCTGTGAAGTTATACATTTGTTAATAGCACTGGAAATTTATGATTATAATGCGTTTACCTACATTATTAGTCACTAGGGTATAAAATTAAACTTTAATAAGTTACTAGGTATACATAATATTTCCCTCCCTTAGCTTCTCCAAGGTCTTCTCAGATATTCAAGGGTTAACATTTTCAAATAACCATTCCTGCTGTATTGTGCAAAACCAGTGATTTTAAGGGAAGTTCCTAAGCTTTTATGCAGACATTTCACACAAGCATAGTATACCTCGGATCATTTTAATTCAAATAATAGGAAGTGAGGTAGTGAACAAAAGTAATATCAACTGGTTGTTTCCATCTTTCTCCCCCTTCCCCGCGACATGTGCTCTCTCACTGTTCTACATATGATAAAGATTCCAATTAATTCTGTGTCCTGCCTTCTGCACGATATTGCTCATACTCTGAGCATTGTTTAGCTCCTTTTTCTGTTATTTGCCCTTATTGCCCTAGAGGCTTGGTGGTTTCCTTTGCTGCTTGTTGAACTGATAAAGATTAAACTCAGATAACTTATAGCCAAGAAATTTTGACCAAAGGAGATAATTAAATATTATCTGCAATTTTGACACAGTTCTGAATTTTGAAGCAAGTTATATTTTGATCATTGTCTTTCACACAACTGTATAGTGATAAAACCTGTACACACTGTTGATACCGGAGTTGCTTTGATAATTCTTTAATTCATTTGTAAGCGTGCATTATTGACACAGTTTTCAGTGGCAATGCCAAAAATGGCATGTTCACTTGGAAACTGATGAGCAGTTCCTTAACATTTTGCAGCATTTAAATTGGTATTTAGGCTAATGTGGTCCATAAAGATAATTCCTCTATTCCAGCAATGGGTGTTTTCAATATTAAAATTTATGTGCAATTAGAGAGTGTTAACATGCCTTGCATTCTTACAGTAGTTCTCATTTAAAGTGACTTACCTTTAAAAAGGTTAAGATTTAACTATCCTATAAATTATATGAATAAAAAAAAGACATGAAATATGCACTTTATTCCATCCTTTTGTAACAGGTCTCTTCTTAACTTACAGTTCTTGATATAGCTGTTCCTTGTTTTGTATCTAATTTCCTCCAAACTAGTAAAATTATGTTGCATAAAAAGAGCTCTCTAAATGCTCTCCCATCCACATGCATTTTCAAAACAACTTATTAACGAAGTTCGCCCATATACTAATTACCGCTGTGCTTGCAACTTGTATTGGAAAATCTAGCTATAATGTTTTGTGAGTGTAATTATTTTTATTCTTTTTAATTAGGTAGAGCTAATTAAAGGAAATTCACAAAGCGTAGGACTGACTTTCCGCCAAATCCAGGGCAGTGATGGAGATGCAGTGCACGTTAGTGTTGAAACTGTGACCCCTAACTCATCGGCTGCAGCTGCTGACCTCCAAAAAGGAGATCGTCTCATCGCGATTGGAGGTGAGAACATATCATGTTTATATAATTAGAGTGAAAACCAGCAAATTAATTCCTATACATGGAATTTTACACATTTTCAAAGCTTGTAAACTTAATGTCAAATCTAGACTATGCTCAATCTGGGTAGTAAAGTGTGCCTTATATTTTGCACCTGAAATTTCCCAAATATTGTGTTGCTCTAAACTTTATGATACACTGTTGTTTGTCTAATACATTCATATAATTTGGATTGATGTTTGCTTGGATTATTTATTTTCCATTGTTTTGTTAAATTGACCAGGGCACCTGAAGATGAAAAGAGCAGGAACCCATGAGTTAATTTAGGAAAATAAAGGTGCTGATACTCAGAAGGTCGGGGAGCATTTTTGGAGAGAGAAATAGAAATAACATTTCAGATAAATTGAGCAGGAGCGTTGAGAAAAATTATTTATGTGAAAAGAAGGCTAGGGGGTGGGTGCGGTGTGGGGAGGTACCTTTTTGAGACCTTGGGTGAGAATGATTTTGAGGTGAAGCCAATGCAACATGTTGTTTTCAACACATTTAAAACACACCAGGAGGGAGAACATGTGGGATATTGTCTATCTGCAGTTTATGAGAAATGAGAGGCAGGTTCGGCATACTGGATGTAGTAGTACCAAAATACAAAAGAAAAGTTGTGACAAAAAGAAGAACAGGTTGCTTTTGTATTGTATATACCTTTACAAACCGGGGTTCATGCACCGCAGGCCTACCAGGCCATCCATGAAATCATCAGAATTTCTGTGTACGTTTGCAGTCGGCAATACCACGAGCCATAGGGCAGTGCCATGAGCATTTTGTATGTATGATTATTTTTCCTGTAAGACTTGACTTGCCAGCTCATTGTTTCCGTTGCTATTAAATAATAATTTTAAAAAACATTCTACACTGTTAGCATTGTTTTTCTTCAGGTAGCTAGTGATGGAAGTTACCAGGGAGAGGCCCTTAGTCTCTGTCAGTATTTTTCAGAGGATTCACCCATGCAAAAAAGCCTGAAACCCTCTGGTTGGGTCTGCAGCAGATTGCTGTGTATTCTAACAATATTTTCTTTTGATCTTGAATGTTTTGGAGAGTATCCATATTAAGGAGCTAATTAAAAATATTAGATGATGCCTGAAAAGGAAGATTATAGTATTGTCAATTTTGTGTACAAGTTTCTGAGGCTTTGTAAGCTACGCTGGGCTACCTCTGGTTGAAGCAATTGAAATTGCACTATTAATAATTGAAAAACTTGCCTTTATTCTCATTTTAAATACTGTGAACTGTGTGGCCATAATTCTGGCACAATTAAAACCACCTGATTCACTAGTGTCTTTCAAAAAGGGAACCTGTCTGGCCTACATACAATTCCTCTCTCGGATTCTATAGTTGACGCGTAATGCCCCCTGAAGTAGCCTTGCAAACCAACCAGTTGTAAAATCAATCATCAAAACCTCAATGATAGGAAATAATGGAGCCTTGTCAACGTTGCTCCCATCCCTAAACAAATTCTCAAAAAGGTGCTGTTATGCACATTAAGCCTTCTGTGTCTTCAGCTTCTTTGTGTCGGTATTTTATGTATATTACACACTGCACATTTGTGCATTTTCATTC
Source organism: Cetorhinus maximus (assembly GCF_964194155.1). Lineage (NCBI taxonomy): Eukaryota > Metazoa > Chordata > Chondrichthyes > Lamniformes > Cetorhinidae > Cetorhinus > Cetorhinus maximus. Next base: position 49,840,595 of record NC_135898.1, read on the forward strand.
TATTGATGTAATCACAGTAGTAACTGCACACTTCTACCATTAGCTGGCGTTTCATCAACTCCTAAGCTGCAGATCTTATACATACCTATTGCATCACTACACTTTACCCTGACTTTCCACAAGTGAAGCCATGTGAGATCCACTAGTTTTATGTGACGTCCAGAGGAAATGTGCCTTGGGAGCTTGAGTGTACAAAAATCTGAAGGAGAGAATAAAGGCACAAACAACACAGTTTGCATTGTACTGTCCTTTCCCTGAGTGACATGCTCTTTAAATTGGGCTGGCCTGGTGGCCTGTGCTCTCTTAAGCACAGGAAATAATATTGACGCAGATGTCCCCAACCTTGCTCACCTAGTAGGGGTTGTGATGAGCCACTTATCAAGAATAATATAGGAAGATAGAATTTTACATTTTCCTCATGCCCTTTTTATTTTTAACCCAATGACTGTGACATATACTCACACTTGCACAAAATATTAACATTGTTCCTGTTTACCTTTCCTTTCGTATTGATTTATTTAGCTGAAGGTCTCTCTGGGTCATAAAATCTGGAAATTGCCTTTTTATTTTGGACTATTATGAGCTTGATTTGAGTATCGTCTATTCTTGCCGGTGTTTCCCCTCTCGCCTTGTCTGAAGGCATTGACTACTTCTGGGCTATAGATGACCAGACACTTTCCTTTGCCTCAGTATTCACGTACGAGCCTTTGCCATGAATGTTGAAACGGTTCAGTCACCGAGGAATATTACAGCTAAGCTCAATCCTGTCATCAAGTGCTGCCAGCTAGTTTGATTATGATAAGTAGTCATAATTTGTTTTCTCAAATGTGTTTTTTATTCCTTCTGTCTGCAGGTTCATTTCTATAAATGGTTTACTGGGAATATTAGTTTGATTGGAGTGGAGATATAAACTCTACATACTTTTCCATGACAGAGTTAAATAATAACCTACGCTTCCTTGAATTATTAAAAATAAAAAATAGTTCTTAAACTCTGTTGAAAGCTCCTTGTTTCAAATTTGGATTGCATGTTATTCCAGTGGAAATGCTGCAGAGATTCAGATTGATGACCAAATAAATGGAAACCCAGTTGCTCATCACTCAGACTGGCTGTATAAATATTTCCATGATATAAATTATACCTTAGCACCCATCTCTGAACATTTAGCGTGGGGAGTTGAGAGAAGCCTGCAATGTATGTTAGCCCATTTGGTTTAAACAGAAGATTTTAGGTGGAGGTCAGTGTGATTCAGTTGGATCCCGTTTTAACGGTAATATTGGAGCAAGCCAAATGTACAATTACCAAATATATTTCTGAGGCCCTGCAGCTGTAAGTAAATTGCCAAAAACTGTGGATTATACACCATGAAGGAGAAAGGCAAAGGCAGCACCTTGCCATAGGTCCTTTATCCACCTGACTTTAGCATGCTGACATTCATGGGACTGATTTTAAAGGTTGATTTGCCCTCTGTTTATGTGGTTGTGCTCTACTGCCAGTGGTTTCAAACAAAGCTCTGGTTTGATGTAGAAAATTGCTCTTTTGTTTAAAAAAAATAAATGCATGCAGCTCCATTCACCACATGAAGGGAACTCAATTCAATTCAATTTCCATTACAATGGATCTTGTCAATTTATTGGCCAATATGGGAGCTATTGTATAGCAGGTGCCACCATGAAATAATAGTGTCCATGAATTTTATTTGTAGTTCTGCCCTACTTTGTTCATCTGAGTATAAATTGAGAGTTAGCACCTCATAATGGCAGTGATTCAGAATCCTGCCTTTTGCTTAAAAACAGAATAATCTTCACATCCATAACTGAAATCATAGCTAGAACATTTCAAATCAGATAACGCGGTTTAACTTCAATTGCGGCTGCATCTGTACATGCTATACTTTTGTTCTTCTTTCCGTGGTGCAACACAACAGTGTCGTCTCTGGTAACTTTTGGAATATACTTTCTATTTTGTTCGGATTAAATGTACAATATAAGAAATAGACCTTAGCTCTTCCTTGGTATTTCCTGTACTGTTTCCCTATCACCCATGTGCTCGGTAACTTACATTGGTTTCTGGTCAAGCAATATCTTGATTTTAAAAGTCTCATCCTTGTTTTCAAATCCCTTCATGGCCTTGCCCCTGCCTATCTCAGTAACCTCCACCTCTTGAGATATCGGTGATCCTCTAATTCTGGCCTCTTGTGAATCCCTAATTTTAACTGCTCCACCAATGGTGGCCAATACCTTCAGTTACCTAGGCCCCAGGCTCTGGAATACCCTTCCTACACCTTGCCATCTCTCTACTTTGCTTTTCTCCTTTAAGACACTTCTTAAAACCTACCTCTTTGACCAAGCTTATATCTCCATATGTCAGTGTTATAATTTGTTTTATAATGCTCCTGTGGAGCGCTGTGGCATGTTCTGTTACGTTAAAGGCACAATATTAGTAACTGTTATTGTACTGTTCAGTAGCTCCGTTATCTGTCATACCTCTTTGCTTTGCATGTATACACACATATATATTTAGCCAACTTGCAGGTTTCTGTTCCTTTACAATGTGCTTTGCAGAATATGCTGTAAGTTTGATGTGTAAGCATAGCATAACATAGGATCTTCACTGCACAACACAGAAAGCAGTGGGATGCAGCCTCACAAGTTGCTGATCTTAGCTGCTTTACCATAGAGTGACAAGTGGTGGTCAGGTGTCAAGGATATGTCAACGTTGGTAGGATGCTCTTAAGTGATTTCTGGCAGCTAATTTAGAACAACATTAGTGGAGATGTGAAATAGGTAGCCCATTCATTCAGCCAGAGTCAATGGAGAGTCAAGAAAAATAACTAAAATGATATTTTTATTCATTTACGGGATGTGGGAGCCGCTCGCTAGGCCAGCAATTATTGTCCATGCCTAATTGCCCTTGAGAAGGTGGTGGTGAGCTGCCTTCTTGAACTGCTGCAGTCCCTGTGGTGTCGGTACACCCACAGTGCTGTTAGGGAGGGAGTTCTAGGATTTTGACCCAGTGACAATGAAGGAATACCAATATATTTCCAAGTCAGGATGGTGAGTGGCTTGGAGGAGAGCTTCCAAGAGGTGGTTCAACATAGCATTGGATAATTGTTGGTGTGGTACTGATTGAGCCACAAGACCAGATCAGCTGCTGGTCTGTGCTAAATTAGTTGATCTAAGCCAGGATTATAGATGAGGCAGAAGACTTGCACTGGACTAGGGTGTGAGGAAAAAAATGAGCAATGGTTCCCACTTCTACCCGCAATCTGTTGCCTTCCGTTGGAAAGTATACATGTGCAGAGTTCAAGATCAGGTTAAGATTTGATGCTCTCTTTCTTGCCCCTCTCAAAAAAAACTGGTGGAATTATTTGCCAACACTCAACCCCTCAGCTCATCCCAGTCACTCAATGACACTGGAAGAATACTGTCAGTGCCCTCGTCATCATCATGATTCAGGAATCAGAGTCCTGGCTGTTTGTTTCCTTTCCCTCTCCCAAGTTTGAGGGAAGCACAGAAACCAATTGTTGTACACCCACCTTTTTCTCAGTATGATTTCAGTACTGATCAGGTTTTGAATTTGGGATCTTCTCAGTCATCGCAGTTGATATCACAGCACAAATGGAAACTTACATGCTGGGCCATTGTTTATTCCTGATTAATTAATCTCCCTTACACGACTGATCCTTGTTGTTTGAGCTTGAAGGTTTACAGCAGTAAGTGACATTTCATTGATTTTAACCTGATAAAGTTCACATGATAATTACAATAAATCTAATTCCTGGTCAGGTACCCGATCGGATTATACTGTGATGCACTAAACATTCACAACACAAAAACAATATATTCAAAGATGAGAGCTGGGTGTGAGAAACCAAGGTAATTTTAGTATTTGACTACACAATTCTAGCCTGAAAACCTGAGAACAAAATTCCTTGAAAAAAATCAAGTTTGAAAATTGTGTAGAAGTAGGCTTCTTTAGCTTGCACCTCTGTTCAATTCAGTGTGCCTTACATTATAAACTAATGCAGATTTAAATTAAAACATGGCTTCAAAAGATTGAAAACACTAAACTTATAACAATGGATTAAATTGTTTCTCTGCTTTTATGCTAATGATTTGACTCTGTTACTTGTTCAGTAATTAGATCCATTGTAATTATCATGTGAACTTTATCAGGTTAAAATCAATTAAATGACACTTAACCACTATAAGCTTTAAGTTTAAACATGAGGACCAGTTGAGCAAGGGAGCTGAATTAACCTCTGTAGGCAAAATGATTAACCCAGGGTACTTCAGCATTCTAAACAATTGAACTGTATTTTAATCCTGCTCCCTGCAAGCCAGTTTCATTGATTATCCATTATGAGCCAAAAAAAAGCTTGTTCTACATAATCTCTATTCTTGTAATGGTTTGATTTTTGAAAGGAATAATGTTAGTGAGCTGCATTTTTAAGGCATCATATAGCAAGTGTGATGGAAACAATTTTCATTCAGTATTAAATAGGGACAGGTTTTTGTGCAATTCTGCAGCAACTAAAGTTAAAATGGAAACTGAACCCCCTTTTGTCCAAACATTTGACTAAACTTTGACCAAGCAGGACCCCAGCTGTCTGAGAAGTTGGGCACATAATTTGATTTGTAAATGAGCTAGGATTCGAGGTACTAATTAAATTACTGCTTATTTGAAGTACTACAGGTGCCCTATATGCAAGACTCTCATGTGTATGTCCATCAGGCACAGGAATAGTTCCAATTGATGGCAAGTGTTAAAAGCTTACAGATAAATGTAGCATATCGTAAATGGCTGAACCACCAAAACCGTTGTTCTATGAGTAGTTCCAATTGTTTAAAAGCATTGACAAGTATGTAAGAAGCAAACAAGATACGATTTCAATAGCCAACAGCTGTCAAAGCAAATGGATTTTGAGGTCTTGCCTTTACCTTTAAAGAAAGGGCATTCAGTATCATTTATAGTCCATCTGTGGTTATTATTTTCATGCTTTTCATTGCCTTTGTCCCATGAAATGTCTAAGAGGGGCATCATGTAAATCACCTTCCACATAATCGACCAGAGGTTTAGTCATAATTCTTTGCAGCACTTTTCAATTTTCAGACCTGTTTTTATGAAACAGTTTACACATTGTGCATGCCAAGCATTGTTCTACAGTATTACATTCCCACTGTACCTCATAGCTGCTGTAGTGCCTTATTTAAATAAATGGACTAATTTTAGCCTTAACGTTAAACAATTTGATAGATGCTATTTACTGCCTTTCACATCAGACAGACAAACTCGTTGAACATGTCACATGGTCTCTTATATCAGAAACGAGCGATGATTGTTAGTCCTGTGGAACATTGTCCCATTCATGACATGCATAAAAGAGCAGATTTTAGTTCATCATTGTGAGAAAGCCCAAAAAACGCAGGAACTGGCCATTGACGCCCTCAAACCAGACCTGCCATTCAATTCGATCAGGCCTGATGTTTACTTCAACCCCATTTAAGCATCTTTGTTTCATATTCCTTGATACCCTTAACTGACAAAAACTCGATCAATCTCATTCTTAAAATAGTCAATTGACCCAGCGTCCATTGCCTTTTGGGAGAGTAAGTTCCAGATTTCCAATATTATTTGTTTGAAGAAGTGCTTCTGAAATGGCCTACCTGTAATTTTAAGATTATTCCTTCTTATTCTGAGTGCCCCACCAAAAAGTATAGTCTCTCTGTATCAATCCAATAGAATCCCTTAATAATTTTAAATACCTTGATTGAATACAAACCAAGCTTATGCGACTCCACTCCTCATGATTTAATCTTTTAAGCCCTGGTATTCTGGTGAATCTTCACTCTACCCCTTCAAGGCTAATGTGTTGTCCCTGAGGTTTGCTGTTCTAAACCAAGAGTAGAACCAAAATGAACTTGACCAAAGCTCTGAATAATTGAAGTGCCCCTTCCTCACCTTTGACTCTCACCTCACCTATGAGATGAGAATGACTGCCCTTGACATAAGGCAGCATTTGGCTGAGTGTGGCATCAAGAAACACTAACAAAATTAGAGTCACTGGGAATCAGGGGGAAAACTCTCCACTGGTTGGAGTCATACCTGCACCAAGGAAAGATGGTTGTGCTTGTTGGAGGTCAATCATCTCGGTTCCAGGACTGTCACTGCAGGAGTTCCTCAGCGTAGTGTCCTAGGCCCAGCCATTTTCAGCTGCTTCATCAATGACCTTCTTTCCCTCATAAGGTCAGAAGTGGGGATATCGCTGATGATTGCACAATGTTCAGCAACACTCACAACTCCTCAAATACTGAAATAGTCCATGTCCAAATGTAGCAAGACTTGGACAATATCCAGTTTGGGTTGACAAGTGGCAAGTAACATTTGCGCCACACAAGTGCCAGGCAATGACCATCCCCAACAGGAGAGAATCTAACTATTGTCCCTTGACATTCAATGGCATTACCATCATCATCAGCATCCTGAACTGGACTAGCCATCTAAATACTGTGGATACAAGAACAGGTCAGAGGCTAGGAACCCTGTGGCAAGTAACTCACCCCATGATTCCCCAAAGCCTGTCAACCATCTACAAGGCATCTGTCAGGAGTGTGATGGAATACCCTCCGCTTGCTTGGATGAGTGCACCTCCAAAAACACTCAAGAAGCTTGACACCATCCAGGACAGAGCAACCTGCTTGATTGTCACCACATCCACAAACATTCACTCCCTCCACCACTGTACCATCTAAAGATGTATTGCAGGAACTCAACAAGGCTCTCAGGTAGCACCTTCCAAACCCACGACTGCTATCATCTTGAAGTAAAAGGGCAGCAGACACACGGGAACACCACAACCTGAAAGTTCCCTTCCGAGCCACTCACCAGCCTGCTTGGAAATATATCGCCGTTCCTTAACTATCAATGGGTCAAAATCCTGAAACTCTCTCCCTAACAGCACTGTGGGTGTACCTACACCCACATGGACTGCAGTGGTTCAAGAAGGCAGCTCACCACCACCTTTTTAAGGGCTATTAGTGATTGGCAATAAATCCTGGCCTAGCCAGGGATGCCCACATCCCATAAATGAATTTTAAAAAATTCAGGTACTCGTAAGATAAAAACCAACATTGCATCAAACATTTTGTTTAATTTTTGTACCGGTGTACTAGCATTTAGTGATTTTTGTACCTGGACACCTAAATTCCTTTGCTCTTCCCCAGCTCCTAGTCTGTCACCAATTATGGAATATTCCTATTTGACGTTCTCAGATCCAAAGTGGGTGACCTCGTGCTTCCCTACATTGAATTCTATCTGCCATAGTTTTACCCACTCATTAATCTGTGTCCTTTTTTTGTAACTTTTAACTTCATCCACATGTCTTGCTGTGCTTCTTAATTCAGTGTCATCTGCAAACTTGAACATACAACTCTCCATACCTTCATCCAGATTATTTTATATATATAAAATGCTAAAAAGCTGAATCCCCAGCACAGAACCCTGGGAATTAACAGTTGTCACATCCCACCAATCAGAGAATGAACTCCTTATCTCTGCATGCTGTCTCCTACCTCCCAACCAATTACTAATCCATATCACACAGTACGTAGCAAATCCTTCTTAAACAGCAATACTGTGCATTCTTAAAAGAAATTGTGGTAGTTTTCAAGAAATCTTTGGCATCAGAAGATATAAATCATGCACTTCGAAGGTAAAATTAACTGCAACATGTACAGAATAGTTAGAAATAGAAAAAGTGGAAAGATCCATCAGCTTATTTAATAGAAAACCAAGGTATTCCTAATACCACCTGTATTTTCCATTCTTTTTATCACGTTTGTAATTTTATTGCATGAAAATTGATAGTACATATAAAACACTTTGATAGATTATTTCACTGCTTGTGACTAGACATGAATAAATTGTGTGACCAAAATGAATACCAAGAGTCTGGATAATGTAATTGTTCCATATTCCTCTCTCGTGTGTTAGACCAAAGTAAGTAACCATTCAGCAAGTGGAGATTGTATATCTGTTAAATACAATGTATAATGACTTATGTGTAAGACAAACTCCATGCTGTAAATTCATTATTTTGGTTAAAATCTCTAAATTATAGTAAACTGCATCACTTTTTTAAGAGGACATGTGGAATGAAGGCCTCAAAAGTACATCAAACATTATAATGCAATACTAGTGAGACTCCTGTAGCTTGGCTTAGGCTGGAAGATATGCTTTCTTATAATGACAGACAGTTATAGACTATGTAATGCACGTTGTATATGCTGCTATAATTCAAATATGCATCTCTTTTAAAGCCAGAAGGTGTAACTTCCTGAGGTTGATAGCTCTTCACTGATCCTCACAGCAGTTGGTGACCACACTGGCTTTCTTCTTTTAGTTTCAGGTGGAGTTCTCACCAATTGTTTTGCTCACCTTTTTGCTCCTATTTTATTTGGATCTTCCTGCATGCTCCTCTTAGTTACATTTATATGTGCACTTGTAATAAATCACTATGCTTTGATTTTTCTAGTCTTTGAATGGACAATTTCCTGAAGTAATTTTTATTGATTGTTGTTCAGTTTTAGCTCCCATCAATTATTGGATTCTAGCTATGATAGGATGTGCTCTACTTCATTTGTTTTAGAAAAGTTTTGCAGAATATTACCATTGTGCTGTGCTTAAACCCACACGAAAAATGATTTAATGCATGTACCCGGGGTTGGAATGAAAATATTTCTGTTTTGCAAAACATGATGAAGGAACAAAACAACAATCTAGGCAAATTGGTGGATAGTTTACATAGATTTGCCAAAAACATTTGACAGAATGGGCATATATTTATAAATCAATAAAAAGAATAATGTGAATCCTGAACAGTGTTACAGCCCTTACCTGAAATTTGTATTCCAGTACAGCACTTGATTGAAATAGGCCCATCTAAAGCTAATCCAACTGAAATTAAGAAGCATGGGAGACGCTTTTATACATACATACATAAGAATTAGGAGCAGGAGTAGGTCACTCGACCCTCAAGCCTGCTTCGCCATTCAATAAGATCATGGGTGATCTGAATGTAACCTCAACTCCACGTTCCTGCCTACCCCCAATAACCTTTCACCCCCTTGCTTGTCAAGAATCTATCTGGCGCTGCCTTAAAAATAGTCAAAGATTCTGCTTCCACCGCCTTTTGAAAGAGAGATTTCCAAAGACTCATGATCCTCAGAGAGAAAAATCCTCATCTCTGTCTTAAAAGGGCAACCCCTTATTTTTAAACAGTGACCCCTAGTTCTAGATTCTCCCACAAGAGAAATCATCCTTTCTACATCCACCCTGTCAAGACCCCTCAGGGTCTTATATATTTCAATCAAGTTGCCTCTTACTCTTATAAATTCCAGCGGATACAAGCCTAGCCTGTATTATCTATATAATTTGACATCACATTCAATTTCCTGTAACGTAACAAGGAAAAGAGGATTCAAGTTCAGACCTTCTGGTTAAATTGATTGAAACTGCAACTTAAGGTTATTGTTCCTACTTGCTGATATACTGTAATAGTAAGTGATTGACATTCCAGTATATCCAGCAACTTGAGCATATTGCAATCTGGTCACAATGAAACTAGACTGGAAATCAATAAGGGTAGGAGAACGTTATATTAGATAATACAGATAGTATTATTTCTCTGCTAAACTGCATGCATGGCTTCCTTTTAGGACTGCAATGTCGTACTAATAAGTAAGCTCTTTCAAAGGTTAATTATTACCAAGTTGGATATAACTTGGTTATGTTAGTGCAAAGAAAGAAATAAAGAACTTGCATTTATATAATGTATTTTGTGATCTTAGGATACCTCAGTAGATGAAAATAATCATTGCCAATCTGCGCACATCGAACAGATGAAACAGATAATCTGTTTCGGTGGTTTTGTCAAGGGACAGAAGTTGATCAGAGTTCTGGGGGAACTTACCTACTCTTCTTCAAATAGTGCAGAGATCTTTTAGGCACACCTGAGCAGAAAGATAGGGTCACAGTTTATGATATTGTGGTTTTGGACATTTGTTTTCCTGAAAACTTATTCTATGCATTGCAAATGATTATACTGTTTAATATCTGCACTGTGATGAATGGAAAATGCATACATACGAATTTTTAAAAAATGTATATTTTTATTCTTGTATACAAGTTTAGATTATGGAGCGTTTTGAGCATTTACATTTACAGATGGGTGAGATGTGAAAGAACTGTTTCCATTTCCATTGTGCACTAGGTTTTCAGAAATTGTACTGCATTTAATGTAATTTGGATAGGTGTGCCTCTGAGCAGGGTATTGGTGATGGTATTTCAGCTTTATTGTCTTAAACAAACAGGCAAGGGCATGGCTTCAACATATCTCACGGTATGCACATCATGCCTACGACTTATCTCACAGTTACTTTATGCCTGCCCATCATCTCTTTCTTCCCCTCCCCCCACCCACCCATCATCTCTTCCTCCCATTTCCCCATCCCTTTGCTAGTTCAATAGAAAACTCAGAGTTTTCTCCTGAGGTGTCATTTCCCTCACTGGCTGGCTCTTTATCTATGTCAAGTGCATTTTATTCCTTTTTTAAGAATTATTTTCTCTGGTTAAAATGTGTTGGATGAGTAAAGTTAGGGATTGAAGGTTTTTGTGTGCATATACTCAAAACATTTTTTTCTATACTAGTACAGTGCTTATGTCTTAACATTAATAGGAGGTTAAAAAAAACTCCTCGGATTAGTTGGGAGAAAAAAGATTTTGAGAATTTATAGTTGAAAGTAAAATTAAATAGTATTTCCATGTAATTTTGTAGATCCTCATGATTTGTTTTTAAAGCAACTACAAGTAATGAACAATGGGTGGTACTTCTACTTTCCATTATGTATTTGTTATGCAGAATGGATAGAGTCCTAACTTTGGGTAACATGTAGAAAGCACTCAAAAGGACTTCAAATTTTGTTACAAATAATAGGAGACTGCTGTCTTCATTCCCTAATGTGTGTGTTGTGTAATTATATGTCTGATCTCCAAATACAATTAAAATAGCAGAGTATCTTCTCCCTTTTGCTTGAAAATTCGAAGAATTTAGTGAATTTTTTTAACTGTATCAAAATAACATTTACCAATGCTGTGTATGTTTTTGAACACTGTTTTTCTAATGCAGATTTGCTTTGATTTGTCAACAGGCGTCAAGGTGACATCCTCTGTCCATGTTTTGAAGCTTATAAAACAAGCTGGTGACAAAGTACAGGTTTACTATGAGAGGCCTGTAGGTGGACATCAGAATCAACAATGCAGCTCCCTCCAAGATAACTTTGGCCAACTTGAGGACACAGGCTTTGGTCCACAGTTTGGTCAACAAGCATTCGATGATGATAGTGTTTTAGACAGTGCCGATGGGAAAGACTTAGATTCTGAATTCGAGGAACTGATGTGCCCTGAAAGCAAACTGTCACCCACAATATTAAGGGAGGATTTCGCACCAACTAATCAAAGTCCAAAGCGCTCAGTAGCTACACTTGCCACAAAGCCCCTAGGATCTATATCTCCAATTCTGAATCGCAAATTAAATTTGGGGAATTATCAGATTCCTCTGAAATCACAGCAAAAAGACACGGTTAAATCTGCTCAACCAAAGTGTTCAGATATCCCAGATGCACTACAACAGCCAAGTAAGCCAACATTGGGATCAACAAATAAACCTCCTGTGCCCCCAAGACCCCAGATTAAGCTTACTTTGGCTCCCTCTGAAACCCAGTATCAGCTTGAGTCCGGAGATGTTGCCACAGAAAATCTTGACAAACCACCACCTTCCACCAATAGTACAGAGAAAAATATGGAAAAGAATGTAGGCAAAAACATAGATCCAAATGAAGATCCAGCACTGTCCAAGTCAGCAGCAAGTAAACAAGATTCTAAGGAAAAAGTTCCAGAAGTTACCTGCAATGTGCGTGAAGGAACAGAAGATAATCAAATCTGGGAATCACCTGAGATTCTCTACCGCAAGAGATTTGGGAAATGGAACAAGGCAACATGTGTATTTGAGGTTGAAAACCACCATAAGTATGTCAACGTTGCAATCTGGTGTAAAGAACCTTTTAAACCGGGTGGACTTATTTGTTTAGGCCATGCAAGTATAAAACTTGAAGAGATTGCAATGGAATGTCTTTCTACAGCATCACTGGAGTACCAGGCAACTTTCAGGCTAAGTGCTCCTGAACCAAAAGCTGTTGTCAGTAGGACTGCACTTCGAAATCTAAGCACTCATAAGGGATTTAATGAGAAACTGTGCTATGGTGACATTACACTAAATTTTACATATCTAAAAGAGGGTGATTCAGAAAACTCTAGTGTTCAAGTGGAAAAGGAGAAAGAAAAGGAAGATACTTCACCAGAGGACATTCCTGCTCTCAGTAAGGAGGATCTTCATACGTTGTGCACAGACAATAAGCATAATTTCCAAGATACTCAGTTTCAGAATCCAACCTGGTGTGATTACTGTAAAAAGAAGGTCTGGACCAAAGCAGCTTCTCAGTGCATGATCTGTGCGTATGTTTGCCATAAAAAGTGCCAGGATAAATGTCTAGCAGCAGAAACACCCTTTTCTGTTGCTGCGGAAAGAAGAGTTGACTTGGAAGCAAAGTCATCCTTCAACCGGTCTACTGGATTAACGCGACATATCATCAATACTAGTTCACGCTTGCTGAACCTAAGGCCAGGACCCAGAGCTCGTCTTGCTGATCCTGGAGTTGATTTGGTTGAGCCATCACCAAAGCACACTCCAAACACCTCAGACAATGAAAGCAGTGACACAGAGACTTACAGTGCCAGTAGTCCTTCCAAACGGCTGGCTTCTTCCACAGGAACCAAGTTACCAGTGAAGAAAGAAGGCGGTCTTGACGATAGTGTATTTATTGCCGTCAAAGAGATTGGTCGAGATCTGTATCGAGGATTACCAACAGATGAACGCTATCAAAAACTCGAGTTGATGTTGGACAAGCTACAAAATGAAATAGACCAGGAACTAGAACACAATTATGCTTTGATAAAAGAAGAGAAGGAGAGCGCAGATCCTAGAAAGAAGTTGCTGCTGTCTGCTGCCCTTTCAAAGTCAGGTGAACGATTGCAAGCCCTTACACTGCTCACAATCCATTATAAAGCAGGGTATGAGGATTTAGAATTAAGCGAGAGTGCATCTTCAGAACAGCAAGCAAGAAAGGTCACAAAGCTTTCAGATGACATCTTATCCATAACAACAGATGACATTGACATTGCCGGTCAGACAGATGTGCAGCCATTTACTGATGTATCAAATGAGCAAACTGTTGATGATGCTGAATCCCTTTCATGACTTCAATTCAATTTCCCAATGAATGTAGTAAACCAAATTCACTAATCTGTTGATTTTTTTTTCTGCTTCTGTGCAATAATGCAATTGTTATTCTGTCTTGTGAATTTGACTTTTAATGTGACTATGGTGTCAACAAACAACACAGCCAGTTCAGTCTAGGATTTGCCCTCCCCACAGAAGATTTTTTGTTAGAATATTAGTGAGATATATTTAAATTAATTCTTGTTGTCATGGTACTCTGCAGATGTGTCCACAATATGTTGGGAAGGTGGATTTAAAGTCTCTTTTGGGACCAGGTTTCAGAATTTGAATTATGTCATAAACCTGTAATTCTTTAAGTTCACCTTTTTTTGGTTTGCGTAGACGTTTCTTTGCCAAACGTGTATCAATATAGCAAACTGTGTGGTGAGCTTTTGTGTCTATTAAAGGTATTTTAGCAAAGCTGTGTTTGCTACTATATACGTTGTTTCTTTATGAATATTTGTAATATAAGGGATGACTACTCTGAACCTCTGAAATACTTGTGCAAGAGTGCAAACTAATGCACTGACACTTTCTCACCTTTATTGAAACAGTAATGTGTATTACAAAGAGATGTCTATTCAATTCATACTAAAGTATGTATTGCATTGTAAAACATTCAACTAGGTTTACTAAGCAAACCTGCAGGTATTTAATTTTGGTAGAATGTGACATAATTCAAACTGACTTACCAACCAGTAATTTTTGCACATGTAGGAAAATTAAAAGTTGTTAATGAAAGCTGAGAAAGTAATGCTAATTAATTTGAGAGGTTTTCAGTTTGATTTTGTTTAATAATTGGACCTTAGTGTTCCCCATCTCCACCCCAGCAGGATGAAGAGTTGGGTGTCTAGGACGTTAGCACTGCCCAATAAATATATTGCAAAATTGTTGGTTTTTGTAACCTTATTTAATTTTTTATATAGATCTTTTAAAAATATAGTTCATTTTCTATTTGTACACAAGCTTAACCCAAAGTAACATCAGAAGGCCCCATAATGCTGATGCATTGGACTCTCTACTAAAGCCCAAAATCAAACATTTCAGTGTAAATACATTTGCAACTGGGCTTCTGAAGGAAATTCTTCCAGTCATGGAAAGGTCTGTAAGAGGTAGGTCCTACTGCATTCATGAGTTCTTCACATTAACTTAATTAAAGAAAAGCATGACCCTGGCATTGCTCATGTTCACACAAATGGACCGTTTCATCTGTTGGCCTGGACAGTAGGGCAAATTAACTGGTTGATAGGGAAGTTTAAGAAACATACCAGTTGGAGATAATCATGGTTAGCTTATTGTTGAGAAATTTAAGAAGTATGTATGTAATTTGTATTTTACCTCAACTTTAAATGCTAACTTTGAACAATTCATAGAATCGTTAACTTTTACAGCACAGAAGGGAAGCCATTCAACTCGATCATGCCTGTGCTGGGTCTTTGAAAAACTATCCAATTAGTCCCACCACACTGATCTTTTGCCCATAACCCTGTAATTCTTGAAAAGACAAGTATATATCCAATTCCATTTTGAAAGTTACCATTGACTCTGCTTCCTGCATCCTTTCGGACAGTGTATTCTAAATCATAACTCCCTGTGTAAATAACTGTGGTTCTTTTGCCAATTACCTTAAATCTTTTTACCTATTCATTCATGGGATGTGGGCATCGCTGGCTAGACCAGTGTTTATTGCCCATCCCTAATTGCCCTTGAGGAGGTGGTGAGCCGCCTTCTTGAACCACTGGTTATCAAGCCACCCATCAGTAGAAAACTCTCCATATTAATCCTATCAGATCTTCCTTTAATCTTCTCTACTCTGTGGAGAACAATACCAGCTTCCCTAGTTTCTCCACATATTGAAGTCCCTCATTTGAATGATACCATTCTAGTAAATCTCCTCTTAAATCTATGTGAAATATTTTTGTGTATTCTTCCAGGTGAGACATATTGATACTGAGGAACAGAACACTTTTCATTTTGGGCATCTTTATAATATATTCCACAGTTAAATGTAAAGTAAAGCCCCTGCTCCTCTTACTGCTCTGCTCAGTCCAACCGTAAGAGAGTAAGTACTCCAGTGTGAAACTTTTCTGATTTCTACACTGGCCATCTGTGACCTCCGAGTAAAACTGACAAATTAGGAGCAGTTTTGTGAACAAGCTTGGGACCACCCAGATTTATTTCACAGGAGCTAGAGGAAATGTTCATCCCATCAGTCAGAGCTGAATCTGAACGCGGATGTTTCATGCGAAGAACCAGTGCATCTAACCCACTGAATCAACCTGTCCCCAAGGTATCAACATTTGAACAAATTTGTTAACAGTTGCACAAATACTAACCTAAATTATTTTCACTCTATGATCCAGAATGATAATGAGTATGAAATCATGAATTTTGCGTAGGAAGAAATTTCATAGGACTATTCCTACATAAACAAAACCAATTCATTAGAAAAAAGATCAATTTGTCTATAAATACAATTTTTAATAGGTATATGCCCTTCAAAAGATGAATATTGCTGAAGGATGAGGTTAAAGAATATATATAGCAAAATACTGTTAGTTTTCAGTTCTGATTTATGTTTTGCCTAAGCCATTTGTTCATGGCAGAATTGGTCATTTCAAAGAGAAATGTCCCTAATTTTCCTTGGATATTCATTCACATAATGCACCATATGCTCATGAAAATTCAATATTTGACCAATTTTCTTCAAAATCTACTTGGCTATGTGAGAGCTTTGGTTTCTCTATTCAATAATCAAAAAATAATGAGCCAAAACATTTTGACTGATTACAATAAGGCATCATTCACTATTCACCACAATAAGTTAAAAATTATATTGAATGCCCAATCCCAATACAAAAGTTTTCATGTTGAGGGAAAATTGGCCAATTTCTGAGTATCTCAGCTTAAAAAATGACACCTCACTTTTTCTGCATGCTGCCCATATACCTTCTCAAAAAATCTCTATTTTAGAACTTGGTGACTTATTGTGTTGCAACTTGATAGGTAGCAACAGCTTTGTGGTCTCTCATCCAGCTAGTGATTCTATAACATGATCTGCTCAATGGAAAGTCAATTGTTAACTTTCATAGAGAAAATGATATCAATTATATTACCTGCACTCACCCTAAGATCAGATAGCACTACATTGACCAGTGACTTTGCAGGTTTCAGTGCTTTTGTGAAGACACCAAGATCTTGAAATTAAATCCTGGGTTAGTAGCAAGCAAACATTTAATGCATTTGTTTTAACTTTCTCAATTTTAGTGAAACTTTAAGCCATTTAAACTAAATAGATTAATGGCTCTGCAGGAAGAGTGGACAGGAGTTTTATATGAATGTAATAGCATCAGCTACCATCTTATGGATTTATTTCAAACCCTAGGTAAGCAATGTTATATTGTAACATATCCTACACAAGGGCATAAATGCTTTAAAAGAGAGCTGGACAAGTTGCTGTTCAAGGTTTTAGCACTCTGCGCTAAAGGTATGTTGGGTGATGTACCTCGTGGTTACTGAACCCTCCTGGGGAATTTGTTTTGGTTGCTTTCGGGTTCAAAGAATTCATTTTTCCCTAATTTTTTCAGCTCTTTTGCATCTACCAGGAGATCACATAACTGCTGATGGGTGGGAATATTGTGATGCTTAACTACAACACGACTGTGTGGGGCAAGCTTGATGAGGCCAACTGATCTTTTCCAGTCTGTTACTTTACCATATAGCAGCCACATCCATAATCTAATAGAGGAAGACAATTCCTACCATTCTAGTTTCTTTGCTAATGTTTTAGAAACTTATTAAACATAATCAGATATTTAAGAATACACAAAATAAGTATAATTTTCAAATGACCATTTCAAAGTAGCATTTGAAGTATTTACATAAATCCAAATAACAGCTAAATTAATAAGCCAACGCCATTTTATTCAGAATACTTTTATTATAGGTGTTTGTCCAGTAAGTGAAGGCGCACACACCCACATACACACAAACACACACACACATCTGATTACAGATTAAGAGCCCACTTATTGATCAACAGAATATATTCTGTACATCTTTATTTATATTTTCCCATCTGTTACAGTGCACAAAGCGGCCAACTGTCCAATCTGTCTGTGAACAGTGATTATATTTGCATGAACAGGATATGTTGTCTTTACCATAAAATTGATGTTTCATCACTGTGCAATAAGAGCCATTTATAAAAGCCTACTTTAAGTATTCATGAACTGTGTTGACAGAAGCAAGTCATCCAGGATAATTCAAAGTATGGACTCTGAATGTACATCATAGGACTTGCATGTATGACAGACTTTGTTGTGAGCTTAATTGCCACCAGACAATGTCAGTATAGAGCATTAAAGCAGTAAAGATGTGTCAACATATCTAATCCATGTAAATATATGTTAAACTTAATGAAGGCACATAAATATTTTGAGTTACAGAACAGAAAATTGATTGGCCACAATATATACATGTATAGTTTTTAGAAAATGTTTTGAGGATTGATTTCAAACTAGTTAACGATTTTCACTTTTTAGTGCTCTCTAAATATCCTTTATATCACCACTTACTGCTTAATTATTTATGCACAACTTTATCAGCACACAGAACCTGATGCCTTTCATAGAAGAAGGGAGATGTTATGAGATATTGTTAAGAGAGTTCTCATTGGTTGGCAGGTGGACTCAGATTGGTAGAGGCGTTGCCATGTAGAATGCACCATTCTCCATGGCAACACTTCTACCAATCAGAGTTCACTTGCCAACCAATCAGCACTATCTTCTCATGCAATATATATTGTTGTTCCCTTTACAATTGGTATTCTTGCAAATCTGCCCTGATGAGTGCAAGATGAAAGGTTTTGACAGCATCTCTCCTTTCTCAGCAATAATTAAGTTTTCTTACAAACTTTTGTTGCTTGACTCGTGAACTTTACGATGAATGTTCAATAAATAAGCATGTTGCAAGTATTCTGCAGCTATTAAGTTATCCCATATTTTGATATGAAATGAACTGTCCCAATCCACAAATCTGATTCATAGGCTTTGATTGGTCTTTAGGCATCTAATATCAGGGCATGAGAAATTAAAATCTTTCTCTTTAAGAAACAAACTGCTTACAACAATGAACTTTTCATATTTGAATAACTGTATATATTAGCTTGTTTTCACAAATAAATGCATGAGTACAAAATATACTGCAAAATACATAAAATTAAATGCTTCAGAAACTATTCGTTGGGTAAAAAGAAAAAGTGGAATAAATATCCCCATTGATGTGATAAGGCTGCTGGCAATCAATTTAACCAACATTATGTCTCCCCCCCCCCCCCACCACCCACCATCCCCATTGTGATTCTAATTAGTTGTAATATGGGTAAACAAGGTTACAGCTTTGGTATGTTTTAATGGCCAAACGATTAAACTAAGATTAAATGTCACTACATTTAGGACATAATTTTATAGGACAATTCACAGAAACACTCTATATTGTACATTAAAATATATGCTGTAAAGAATATGGCTCCAATCATTCATCACTCTCAGACTCTTCCTCATTATCATCAACCACAGGGGCATTCTGAAAGTGGTCCTGAGTTGTGTACATTTTGGTTTTAACAGGGCAATTTTGATTCATCAAAATAGCCTAAAATAAAATAAATTTGTGTTACTGTGTGCAGGATTTTAGCAATCTGAAGTAACCATTACTAAATTGTTTGCTGTTTCTTACCATCTTTTCTTCCTTCGCAGGAGGGCTTCGAAGGAAAAAGCACAGTGGAGCATATAGTATGTCAATGATACCAATCATTGTCATTAACCAAGGGAATCCTATTGTTTTAGCAATAGCTCCACCACTAGAAGGCCCTGTAAAGGTCATCATAAATTAGAGAAAACACAGCATGTTAGCAACAATACATTTGGAAATAAATAGTTTATTTGGAGCCTGATGAGTTCCTTGAAAATGTAACCCAAGCAACTTCCTTACCAGTGTTCAGTAAGCTTAGGTGTTGGTTTAAAATTCTGTGACTGACGGGCACTGAGAAATGCGTATGCCAATTAGTTTAGTGGTATCACCATGAGAATAGTAATAATTATCACACTGACTATTAGTTGTCTGAGATAACATAAGGGATCTGTTGCCTCTAATTTGAACACCCAAACAAATAATAAAACAAAGATGCATTGTAAAAATAAATTTATCATATGTCAAGAGCACCATTGAGATATTATGGAGTCATACCTTGTTCTTGTATAAAACATATTTAGCCAGAGCAGATTTGCTACTGCAAGTTCTAATGAGTTTAATTGATGTATTGTCAAAAAGACAAATTAGTTAGCATTGGTATGATATGGCTACATCACACATCTTTTCATACTGACATGATTGTGCTGCCAAATGAATCCGTCTAATCAGTTTGTGCAAAGCATTTGTTGACACGTACATGATGGGCCAAGGGGAGGTGGTGGCATAGTGGTATTTTCACTGGACTGGTAATCCAGAGACCCAGGGTAATGCTCTGGGGACCTGGGTTCAGATCCCACCATGGCAGATGGCCTGGTCTGGCCTACATGTGACTCCAGACCCACAGCAATGTGGCTGACTCTTAAATGCCCTCTGAACAAGGGCAATTAGGGATAGGCAATAAATGCTGGCCCAGTCAGCGACTCCCACATCCCTTGAACGCATAAAAAAAAGTGGTCGTCTTTTGTGCTGTAAATTTCTATGATTCAACAACATTGCTATAGTAATGGTTAAATATCTGATTCAAACAATGCTAATTGTACTTCTATTGTTATTAACCCAAGATTCAAAGTTCAAATGTTCCATATATATGGATGTCAAATACAAAGCTAAGTTTTGTTGGTAAATAGGAGCAGTTAATTATTTTTTGTGATATCACTATCTTTCTATCTACATTAGCCGCAGTTGCCCAGAACTTTCCTCGTTAGTTGGAGTAGACCAATTGTAAGATCTGGTTGCTATCCCGAAGAAATAAACTTCAGGAATCAAGCCTGAATCTTTTATATAACAACCAAATCACATTCATGTAGCAGTCTTGTTAGACAATTGGTGATTTGCCATAACTTGCCAATAAATTGCCAATCTTGTTCAGACATGTCACAGGATAGTTGGTGTAGGAAGTAGAAAAATGTTATACTTGTGTATTCAGTGTGCTAGTCTGAAATTGGGTTGGTAATCTTTGGGGCAAAATAAAGGAGTTGATTTACTATTTCCACTGGGCAGGAAATGGCCATAAGTTGGCTGCTAATTTTACAACGGGCCCATGGGCATGCCAGTGCAAAGGGAAATTGAGCAGGATGTAAAATGGGAGGCTGACCAGCTGCCAACTATTTTTTGCCCCAGAAGAACAATTAAAATCTGTCTCGGGGTAAATTCACTCAGCATTAACAAGACTAAGTGTGAAGTACTGTTGCCCCAAATAGGAAGTGTTGCTTTCTCCAATGCTAACAGACGTCACCTTGATGGGCACAAACATAATCAAATACAGCAGGGCCATGGTTGAGCCATGAAGAATGAAATGCAAAAAGCTTTAAGATATATAAGATCTTTGTTCCTTAACAGTTGCTAAATATTCATTATATCTGTGTAACGGAATATAAGATAATTGAATTAACAAATTGGTTGAAAATGAAAAGGAATTGAAACAGCATTGTTTAACTCAAACTACATCCTGTGTGCACTATAAAACTTATGTATCAGCATATCAATCTCAAATTAAAACAGAGGACTCTCACTCTTCTGTTAAAGTGCATTCAGACTAAACCTGTTCAAGTTATACTATGAACCAGCTTGGTCGTGTTAATCTTACTCTGGGTTTGGAGCCCGATGTTTTAGATCTGAATTTTAAATCACTTGGACATACATGGCTGTTAAGGCTGTGCCTATGAAATGAAGATCAAATAAAACATTGCAGTTTCTAATTCTTTCTATTACTTCCAATAGAATTTATATAGTGTAGCTCCAATAATGCAGATAAAATCATTGAGTGGAATTTTCTGTGCCTGCTGGCATTGGGCGTGCTCGATGACATGAGCAGACAATATGGCGAGAAGGCCAGAAATCAGTTTCACAATGTCATGAAACCAGTTTGCAATCGTCCCCGCAGCCCGTCAATGGCGGGCTGCATTTCTCACCATTGGACGCCGGGAACCTCATTGTAATACATCTGCATATCATTGAGGCCAGCCCGCCGGAATCATCCTGCCCCACTGAATCGCCCACCCATAGATGTGTTTCACAACAGTATATATAAGGCGTGCACTTGCAGGCTGCACTTTGAGGGGAACTCGGAGGTGAGTGCACAGTAACATTGTGCAGCACTCGCCTGGGTCACCTGTTGGACTTCAAGCAGTTGAGGCATGTTGGAGAGGGAGGGGGGGGGAGGGCTGCCCTGCAGTTAAAGGTAGTGCGCAAGCATGTGGCGGGGGGGGGGGGGGGGTGGAGAGATGGCCACGCATTAGGGAAACCTTGTATAAAGTGACCTTCGCCCTGCAGCTGAGACAGTTCAGACACAGCCACATTAACATGCTTGGAGTCGGGCCTCTAGCTTATCTGCCCACTCAAGCAACGCAGAAACATGAGAGTCCCACCAAGTGCTCCAGAGCTTTTCACCCATAGGGCACAGACTGCAAACTAATGAGCGTTTTAGTGACCTTCAAAACAGTTAGATGACTGGGCACAATCTCCTTGCTAATGCTGGCCATGGACCAGTCACTGGTGGAGATGCTCACAGCCCCTTGCAATGTCATCATCCAGTTTGGACCAGTCTCCCCACCCCATGGTTCAAGCTAACAGTGCAGCCTTGCAGTGCGGGTTAGGAGAATGCCTGTGCCTGAGCTGAGAGCACAGCATGTAATCCAATGGGCAAAGCTGCTGCCAATCGGTCAAGTGGAGTGGGGCAGAGGAAGGTGGGGTTTTGGGCAGCCATGCAGCACACTAAACTGGCCATCCAGGTGGTGGCCAACACTCTCTCAGATGCGTCAAGGGGCCTTCAGACTTAACCAAGAGAGGTTCCTAGTACACCCAAGCTAACCCATGAGTCTCTCTTACATCCTGCAGGAGGAGCACATCAGGAGGATAGAGTCTGGTGACTTAGCTGTATGCCTCGTGGCATACAGAGAGCGAAGATGACAGAGACAGCTGACTGCGCAGAGGGAGGAGCAGCACCCTCAGGAAGAAGGGGCAGCTGGAGGTCCAGCACACGCCGCTGAAGAGCCACAGTGAGCTGTCGCTTGTCGACGCCTAGCTAGACCCAGGGTCTATAGACGCCGCCTTTCATTCCTGTAGATGACGGAGAACCAGTGTCGCCAAAGACTGTGCATGTCCAGGGAACTGGTCGGTCACTGCCAGCTACTGCAGAATTTGGCACCACCGGGACATGGAGAGTATCCACTGCCAGGGGCCGTCAATTTTTACATCAGTGGCCCCTTTCAGGGCTCCACAGGTGACCTCTGTGGGATATCACAAGCCTCCACCCACAAATGCATCCATGAGGTCACGGATACCGTCTTCATGAGGACACACAACACAGTGCATATCGATCAGGACTAGGAAGCCAGGATGCAAAAACAATTGGAGCCCAGACCTCGGGTTTCCCACAGGTGCAGGGGGCCATCGACTGCCCTGGCGCTCAGATCTCCGTCGCAACAAGCAGTCAACCATGTCAAACACAAGGGCTTCCATTTGCTGAATGGGTAGCTGGTGTGTGACCACCACAAACACATCCTGCGAGTCTGCGCATGGTTTCCAGGGAGTGTCCAGGACTCCTACATTCTCAGTCGGTTACAGATCCCTGATGTCTTCCAGGGTCCACAGATGCTGCAGGGTTGGCTCCTCGGGGACCAGAGCTACCCGCAGAGGATGTGGCTGATGACACCCATGCAGCGGCCTCAGACTGCAGCAGAGCGACGGTATAATGAGGCTCATGCAGCAACTCGCAACTTGGTGGAGCAGACCATCGGGATGCTGAAGATGAGGTTCCGGTGCCTGGACCTGTCTGGTGGAGCCCTGCAATACAGTCCAAAGAGGGTATCACATCATTGTCACCTGCTGCGCCCTATACAACCTGGCACTGCAACGGGGATAGGAGCTGGATGTGGAGGAGTTGGAGGTCTCCTCCAATGAGGAGGATGTTGACGGGAATGAGGGTAAGGAGGTCCTCGAAGGCGACAATGAGGCCCTTGCACTGGCCATACAAGAAGGCGCACTCAGGAGGCCCTCAGATGCTAGATTTGTGGAGGATGATGATGACATGCGGTGAGGAGACACAATAGATCCTCTCATTGCATCTGTGAACGTTTGACTCCAGTCTGGCTTATAGCAGCGCACATACCCTCTGTGAGAATGCTCCTGTCATGGGGACGCAGTGGAGGTCCTAATAGTCATTCGATTGCAGGAGGATGATAACGACATGCAGTGAGGACACTCCATAGATCTTCACATAGCCTCTGTGAATGCTTGCGCTCTGTGATCAGAGTCATATCATAGATGCAGCCATGAAACTTTAAAAGCACCTGATCCTTTGTCCGCCTTCAACACCTGACACCGTAAGCATGGTGTCACTGGTCACAGATGCTGAAGAGATCGGGGCCAGCCCCACCTTAAAGGTGCTGAGAGCACACAGCGAGAACGATGGAACTCTGTGACGCAATGACAAGCACGGCCGACGTGCAGGCATCAGTAATGTGCCCAGGGAGTGGGAGGCTGGACCATCACTTTGGCCTGAAGGCTGCACAAAGCACAGGGGAGAGGCCTTACACCTGCCTTTATCTTGTGCAGAAAGGTTTCACATCTGAGTGACACGAGCACTGCCCGTCAGAACAAGGAGCTATAGGCAGGGTGACGTTGTGGGAGTTTAATTACAATAGTGAACATTCTGTACAAGTGGTTAACAGCTGTGCCCAGGCTGTTCAACTACATCTTCTTAACCACCCGGTGCGGAAGGGGGTCGGGAAGGAGGAGGACCTCCTTGTGAACCTGCTCCTGGGCCTGGCCAAGTTGGCCGTTAACAGGTCCAGGCAGCGAGCGATCGAGGGGGAGTCCCGCCCAATTGTTTGTCCCTCTTCCGCGGCTACGTTCGCGGCCGGGTGTCCCTGGAGAGGGAGCACGCATTGTCTGCCGGCACTCTCGAGGCCTTCCGTGCCCAGTGGGTGCCGCGGGGACTGGGGTGGTTTGTTGACCCCTTTAGTCACATTTTGGTTTAATGTTTGTAAGTTTCCTTTAAACTTTGTCCTTGGTTTTACAGCTGACCTGACTTAGGGGCTGTGCTTGATTTATCCCTTGTTTTTGTTAATTTAGTCAATTGTTTTAACTCTACAAGAGTTACATCATCTTAACCCGGGGTTGAGTTCTGGTCATAAACCAGCTGATCGCCGCCATGTTGTGCTATTGGCTGGTCACTTTGATCCCTCCCCCGGACTTTGTCACGAAAATCCAGAGAATGCTCGTCGACTTCTTCTGGGACAAAAGATTGGACTGGGTCGCTGCTGAGGTTCTGAGTCTCCCGCTTAGGGAGGGCGGTCAGGCGCTAGTGTACCTACACACACAGGTGGCGACTTTCCATCTTCAGACCCTGCAGCGATACCTTTACGTCGAGCATCCTCTGAGATGGTGTGCCCTGGCGACGTATTTCTTCCGCCAGGTGCACGGCCTCAATTATGACGTGCAGCTCCTGTTTATAGAGCAGAGGGGCCTCGGTGGCTCCTTACAGGCGTTGCCCGTCTTTTACCAGGACCTGATCAAAGTCTAGAACGTGGTCGCCTCGCGACGCAGCTCTCCCCCGTCAGGAGTGGCGGCTATCGTCAGAGAGCCGCTGCTCAGGAATCCGCCCCTCCGTCCTTTTCAGTGGCTGGCAGAGAGGAGGGCTGTGGCTGCCGGGGTGACCAGGATCGGGGCGTGCTGGGTGGCGGAGGACTGGGCTGGATGCTCCCGCAGGAGTTGGCGCATCGCGCATCTGTGAGTGTCCAGATCGCAGCCGATGCCATCCAAGACCTAAGGACGGTCGTGCTCGGACCCGATGTCATTTTAGGTCTCGAGGTGGCCCAGGTACGCGGTGGTCTTCCGGCTGAACGTTCCCCTGTTCGGACGGAATTCCACATTGGCCCCAAGCCCCGAACCCTCCCTCGGGTGCCGGTGCCCCACAATAATATGAGCCGCCTCGGGGACATGCCCTCCGTGCCATTTGGCATGGCGCAGAGGAGTTTTCTGTACGGATTGCTGCTGCACACCTTCCATTTTCTCGCCCTCGTCCGCCGCCCGGACACGCCCTGGCGTGCCTTGTTGCCATCCAGCGGCGGAGGCCCCCGATGGGAGGCCCTCTACGGAGGTGTTCTCCCGCTTTCTATCGGGGACCTGGGTTGGAGGGTGTTGCATGCAGCAGTCCCCCATAATCGGAGAATGTGTAGGTTCACGGACTCCCAGGACACCTGCTCTTTTTGTGGTCTTGTGGAGTCCGTGGACCACATTTACATAGGGTGTGATAGGCTGCACTCCCTTTTTAGTTACTTAAAAAACCTTCTGTTACTGTTTTGTTTGCACTTCAGTCCCACGCTCCTGATTTACGGACACCCGGTGCAGAAGGGGGTCGGGAAGGAGGAGGACCTCCTCGTGAACCTGCTCCTGGGCCTGGCCAAGTTGGCCATTAACAGGTCCAGGCAGCGGGCGATCGAGGGGGGAGTCCCGCCCGATTGTTTGTCCCTCTTCCGTGGCTACGTTCACGGCCGGGTGTCCCTGGAGAGGGAGCACGCGGTGTCTGCTGGCACTCTCGAGGCCTTCCGTGCCCGGTGGGCACCGCGGGGACTGGGGTGTTTTGTTGACCCCTTTAATCACATTTTGGTTTGATGTTTGTAAGTTTCCTTTAAACTTTGTCCTTGGTTTTACAGCTGACCTGACTTAGGGGCTGTGCTTGATTTATCCCTTATTTTGTTAATTTAGTTAGTTGTTTTAACTCGAAAAGAGTTACATCTTCTTAACCTTCCTAACCCTGTCGCTACATCTTGGTGCTCCACGGACATCCACAGCAGAGGACTGTTATGCCCTGTCTCTGGTGACCTTGGCAGCATCCTCTGGAGGGCCGAGACCAGTTTTCAGAGTCCTGTGTGGCAGTGGCACCCTCCTCGAGCTGTGGAGCTGGAGCTACAGGAGTCACAGGAAGAGGGGATTCGGATGGGCTGGACATTCCCATAGTCACCTGGGTGGATGGCCCCGGGGTGTGCACCTGCTGACCCTCCTCACTATGGATGCCCAAGAGCACCTGGCTGTCCTTGAGGAGGAAGGGAAGCTGGAATGTGATTGAGCTGCCCCACACCCCTCTCATGAATATACTGCTGGAGGTCAACTGTGGCATCAGCGATCGAGTTCACCCCATGCAACAATGCAAGAGCAACATCCTGGACCAAGGTCTCCATGGCAGCTGCCATCCTACCGGTGTTGACCTCAGTGCATTGGCATGCCGCGCTATCACCTCAGCCTGAAGGCAGACTGACTCCTCCATTGTGCCAAGCAATCTGAGGAGTGTAGCAGACGTCCCTTCCTGATGTTCCCGAGTTTATCTTTGCAGCTCCAGCAACTGAGACATGGCTGAGTCCAGAGGCTCATCATCTGACTTGGACTCAGCAAATTTCCAGCCTCCAACTTCCAGCTGTCCTCCAAATGCCGGGAACCTGGGAAGTCCCTGCCTCTGCCTGCTGTGGATCAGAAAATGCAATGTGCTCACCAGATTGTGATCCCAAGGTGTTTGTCTCTGCACTGGTAGAGGGTATGGGTGAGCGCTGTGATGGGATTTCACAGAGGGTGCCTTCAGATTCCTCTTCAGAGGTTTCTTCGGGGCTTGATTGGAGGCCCTGGGTCGTGGACTCCACCAGCTGTTTCCTAGATGTGCCTGCGAAAGCAAGGGGAGATAATTAGTGCATGGCAGTGGCCTGTGAAAGAGGACACATCACTCACAGCATGGTTGTCTGATGGATGTTGCACTGCTGGATCCTCACTTGGTAGAGCACCGCTGACCTCACCGTCAGCACAGGACCAGTCCAGATACTCACCGGCCAGCTGGATGGCTCTGTTTTCAAAGTCTGTGAGGACCCTGATTTCAGGCACTCCTCCACCAGTCTGTGACCTCTCCCTCTTGTTGTGTACCAGCTTGTCCTGCATGAATAAAGATGGAGAGAGTCAGGCCAGATGATAAATATGCCTGGCATGTGTGGGTGGTGAGTGGTCCCATCGATGGGATGAGGACAATGAAGGTGCGTGTGAGAGAGTGAATGGTGATGTCCCTTGAACTGGCAGTGAGTGAGGGCCCTGTGGATGTGTGATGGGTTCAAGAGTTTGAGAGTGGTGAGAAGAGTGACTTACCTTGGCGGAATAAAGGAGATCGTTCATTCTTTGCCGGCACTGAGTGGCTGTCCTCTTTTACAGGGCATTGGCATTGACCACCGCTGCCACCGCCTCCCAAGCTGGATTGATGAAGCCGCTGCCCCTCCTGCAGCCAGAGTGGGGGTACAGGACATCATGGCAGGCCTTCACTGGTCCAAATGGCACTCAAGGGATGCGTCACTAAACTGGATGGGTGGCGGGGGGGCTGAAGTATTTTTGTCTTTTGGGGCCATCCTGTCTTCCGTGCAGCAGTCATGGTCTGGAAGCACTGAAAAGTGTGCGCGCGACTGCACTTTCAATATGGCACTCTGTGTGATGAAGCAGCGAGGTGATGGTGTGGTGGGCGAATGAGAGCCTGTCCACCATCAAAACGCTGTGTTTCCCTGGAATGCAAGATTAATGCAACGGGTTTGGGACGATACAGCGTGACAAGCCACCATTGCAGCTGGCAAGTAAAACATCGTTTTCCCCACCCACTACCTCACTTAGTGCACTGGGATGATTCCGCCATTCTCTCCAACTAATCACATTGAAGACGATGCATGTATCTGATCATTATTACTTAACACTTTCAATAGTTGCAAGAAATGTAGGTAAAGGAGCCACATGTTGACATTGTTTAGGATGCTTTTGTTCCTTATGGTGGTAATGAAAAGGTAACTATCACTTCCACTGTAGTTTTAGCTCTTAATTAATTCTGCAATCTGTAGCCTTCAACGTGTCTGCTCACAGTTCTAAAAAAAATTCTACATCATAAATTATTCAGCTGATTAATCAAAAGAAGTGTCCAGCATCGAGACACAGTTTTTTTTAAAAGCGCGTTATTCAATATACAATCAGAATCAAAACTGAGAGAGTTAATTTACTTGAGGGATGAGAATCAATGGACCATATGGCCTTTTCTCATCTATGCCTTTTGTCATGATTTTAGCTGTTATGTGGCAATCATTGGCTGCCCCTTCTCTAGTTAAAAAAAACATGGTTAAACCAGAGAAATCAGGTCAGCATGGATTAGTCTGTTTGCATTGTATTGCACATTCAACAGAGACTCCCAAACATGTTGAAAAGATTTCCTTTGAACTCTTGTCAGCAGGAACCCTTGAGGCTGCCTCTAGAACTTAGTTTTGGCTGCTTCAGGCTGTGTCTGAAGTACAACTGAAACTGGGTCAAAGGCACACTTTGTGGTGTCAGTTCTTCTCCAAAATGAAATAATTGAACTGCAATTTGTTACTGGCCTTTGTGTGAAAGTCCACTTTACCTGATAAAGATTGTAATAGCGGGCTGAGAATATAACACAGCAGTTTGGCACCATGCTGCTCTAAGCAGCTACAGATCCCCACAAAAGGCCTTTGTATATTATTATATTGCAGGCTGCAATATAATAGTGCTGTGACATGTTGGAACAAAGCCACAGTTTTTTAAGAAATTTGTTCAAGGGTAAATTTTCTCTATTTTCCTCTTCATATCAACCATAACTAAGAGAGATGGTAGATTAGGCATCTGATCCAGGCTTCTCTATGGCATTCTGCCCTGGCCACAAGAAAATACACAAGACCACAACTTCTCATCAGTGACCGTTTCCTTCTCTTCCCGATGAAGAAGCTGGTGATATCGAATTGGTTCCCAGCCCTTTGCATTAAGGCCAAGATCAAGAACTGAATTCATATCTTATCACCCTATGATGTTTTGCCATTGGTGTTCTAACAGTCTTTTTAACACCGATGTTTGTTGAATATCAACTTGGATCACTGTGCATTTTGAAGTATTATAGAAGGGAAATTTCATAGTGTCTCATTGTTGATGCCTGGGCAACTTTACACATGTGTTAATCCTTCAGAGAAGAAGTTGACCCTGTGGGAAAGTTATTGCTGCTGAATTAGACTGGGAAGCTCCGCCACAGAGAAACCAGGAAAGACACAACTGGGCCAACTATTTCTTAAAATGTGATACAGTGCCAGCTGCATAGTCTAAACTGGCACCTCCACTTTCACACGCCTTCATGTATTATTGAGAATCTCATAAAACCCTTTCAGTTTTATTTTTGCCAGCAATGGCTGTCAGTGCACTTCATGATTTTGTGATAATTATCATATGGAAGTAATAAGAATTGACAACAACAAGAAAATACAAAGACCTTCCAAAAATCTTTGATAACAGGAACTCTGCCAAGAACTGAAGTATGTTCCATATTGCAGCTCTTTCAAGAAAGAGTTAAGACTCTGTCTCTAGGTAAACTGCAATCCAATCATCATCTGATGCAAATCATGCCTAAAAGGTTAAATCTAAATCTACCTGATTAATAATAATAAATTATCACTCAAATTTCCTGGGACAGCTCACTTGTATCATTACACACAGATCTTGTAGATGAGTGATGGGGCTACAAAATGGGACATAAACAAAATTTCAAGGAGTGCCTAAAACTTAAGGGGAGTGGCTACATTGGTCTTTCCAGGCAGCAGCCTTGAAATTGCCTTTTACTGTTTGCATCTATGATCCTGTATCCCACAAATATGCTCTAAATTGATGTCCTCAAGACTAACCTTTCTATCCCTTTCATTTTTTATTCATTATCTTCAAGACTGACGGGTCTGACTTCTAACCTTTCCTCCTAACTCTTTCCCCGATACCAGCAGTTGGTCTCATGGGCCCAGTCTGCATTGCTTCTACGGCTATGATGTGTTTCTTGAACTTTAATGACCAGACTGGATGCAGTACTCAAGTGCTTAATGAAAAGCTATGTATGACAGCCACAATTGCCCCAGACTTTTATTTACTGATTTGGAAATAGACCAGCATTCTATTTGTTTTGTTAATTATTGCTCTAAAATGACTGAACATCCTAAGTATTTGAATCCATTATCACTTTAGATCTCTTTCAGCTTCTTCCCTAATCAGTTTGGCACCATTTACTAAATGCCTGTATGTCCCTTTTTCCCTTCCAATGTCAAACATCTTGCACTTATATCTTGAATGTAAATGGCCATAATTTGGCCCACTTGAAAATGTTCCTGTGTCCTCCTGTAGTTTTATCACTGTTTTAATCGGTCTTGACTGCTCATTTGTTTAGTATTATCTGAAAGTTTGATCAATTTACATTATGTTTCTGAATTGAGCATGTAAATTGGAGGTCAACACTGGGGCATTGCACTCAGTTTTTCACCCAGCCCAACTTTGCTTTCTCATTAATACCCACTAGCTCCTATAGATCAGAGAGTAGCATTAAGGTAAGAATATTTGGAGAGTTTGATTGAATTAGAGTAGGCAATAGGAAGTCATTAGATGGGATCAGAGTAAGGGGAATGTAAAAAGCTTAAATTCAGGCTTAATGTGCATGAATGTGAATACACAGAGTGTGGTTAATAAGATTGGTGAACTACAGGCGCAGGTTTACAAATGGAATTATGATATTGTTGCTATAACAGAGACCTGGCTCAAAAAAGGGCAGGACTGGGTGTTAAATATTCCTGGGAACAAGGTGTTTAGGAGAGACAGGAAAGGAAGAAAAGTCGGGGGGAGTGACAGTATTGATTAAAAATGGCATTACAGTACTGGAGAGAGAGGAGGTTCCAGAGGGGTCCAGGACAGAATCTCTCTAGTTAGAAGTAAGGAATGAAAAAGGTGCAATAACATTCATCAGGGTAGTATATAGACCACCAATCAGCAGAAGGGATGTTGAGAAAGAAATTACAGAGAGGTGCAAGAATTATGGAGTAATGGGGGACTTCAATTATCCAAATATAGACTGGGACAGGAACAGTGCAAAGGGACAAGAGGGGCACAAATTCTTGGAATGTGTTCAAGATAATTTTCTGCAGCAGTATGTTTCTGGTCCAACGACGGGACAGGCACCGTTGGACCTGGTTCTGGGGAATGAGTTAGCCCAAGTGGATCAATATCAGTGGGAGAGCATTTAGAGGGCAGTGACCATTGTTTCATAAGGTTTAGGTTGGTCATGGAAGAGAACAAGGAACAATCCAGAGCAGGGATAATTAATTTGGGGAAAGCCAACTTCGATGGGATGAGAATGCACCTGAGTCGAGTGAGTTGGAATCAAATGTTGGTGGAAACAATAGTGGCTGATCAATGAGCCACCTTAAAAGAAAAGTTATTGCAGGCAATGTCAAGGGGAAAGGTAGGAAAAATAAATCTAGAGCCCCCAGGATGACGAGAGAGAGGTGAAGATGAAAAGGAAGAATTGCGTGTACAACAGATGTCAGTAGAAAATACAATGGAGAATTGGGCTGAGTACAGAAGAACCAGAGGGGACGTGAAAAAATTAATAAGAAAAGCAAGGAGAAAGCAGCTAACAGAAAAGGCAATCCCAAGATCTTCTAGAGCATATAAATAATAAAAGGGTGGTCAAAGAAAGAGTAGGCTGATTAGGGATAAAAAAGGGAAATTGCACGTGGAGGTAGGAGAAATAGCAGAGGTATTAAATGAGTACTTTGCATCTGCCTTTACAAAGGATGGAGGTGATACCCAGGCCAAAGTGAGAGAGGAGGTAACTGGTACACTTGAAGAATTTACAATTGAGAAGGAGGTGGTGTTAGAAAGGCTATCTTTATTTAAAATAGATAAGGTACTAGGTCCGGATGAGATGCATCCAAGGGTACGGAGGGAGGTGATTCATTTTGGCAGGAAGAATATGGAGAGATAGTATAAAATAAAGGGAGAAACTCTACAGGATGTGCAGGAAGAGAGGGACCTCTGCATATATGTATATAAATCATTGAAGGTGGCAGGGCATGTTGAGAGAGCAGTTAATAAAGCATACAGTATCTTAGGCTTTATTAATAGGGGCATTGAGTACAGGAGTAAGGAGGTCATGTTGAACTTTTATAAGACACTAGTTAGGCCTCATCTAGAGTACTGCGTCCAGTTCTGGGCACCATACTTGAGGAAGGATGTGAAGGCATTGGAGAGAGTACAGAGGAGATTCACAAGAATGATTCCAGGGATAATGAACTGTAGATATGAGGGTAGTTTGCGACTGTTTTCCTTGGAGAAAAGGCGGTTGAGAGGAGACTTGATAGAGATATTCAAGATCCTGAGGGGTATGGACGGGGTAACTAGTGAGAAAATGTTGCCATTCAAGAGAGCATCAAGAACTAGAGGGCACAGATTCAAAATAATTGGCAACAAGAAGTAAAAGTGAAGTGAGATTTTTTTTCACCCAGAGGGTGGTTGGAGTCTGGAACGAACTTTCTGAGGGGATGGTGGAGGCAGGTTCAATCGAGGTACTTGAAAGGCAATTAGATTGCTATTTGAAAAGACAGAATGTGCACGGTTACGGGGATAAGGCAGGGGAATGGGACTAGGTAGAATATTCTTTCAGAGAACCAATGGGACTTGATGGGCCAAATTGCCTCCTGCACTGTAAAGATTCTGTGATAAAGTTACTCTGATTACTTAATTGTTCTCACTTCAGACCTCTCCAATACCAGAGCAAGGCTCATACAGGACAGCAATGTGAAAATTTCACTATTGTCCTGTATGGTGAGCTGAAAACTTAGTCCACCCATGAATCTAATGGGAGACCTGATGGCGTAAGATCTAGGCATCACTTGAACATGAGGAAGATATTGAAAACTCTTTTTATTTTGCTTATTGACTTTCATAGAAGGGAACAATCAGCAATAATGGGGAGTTAATTTGAAATAAAAAATGCTGGAAATACTCAGCAGGCCTGGCAGATCTGTGGAGAGAGTAACAGTTAATATTTAGAGTAGAATATGACTTCTTCACAACAGCAGGAGGATAGAAACATGATGGGTTTTTTGCTAGAAAGGGGGTGGGGGCGGAAGAACAAAAGGGAAAGCTTGGGATAGGGTAGGGGGCAGGAGAGATTAAATGACAAAGATGTAAATTTGATAGCAGCCACCATACCCTTACTCAAAGTTAAAATTACTTTCAGTTCAATTTTTGTAACACACCAATGAGATCGCACTGCCATTATATTGTGACACAAAGTAAGGCACCTTAAAATTTTGTCAGCAGTAAAATAAAATTATCTAGGCAGCTCAGCCTCCTTGCAGAAAGTTAACGGAAGTTGCTAAACCGCCCCCAGAATGAACCACAGATGATTCTGACAGCCAGCTCACGTTTAAGTCCTGCCAAATTTGCCTCTGGATCAGACAGGAACTTAACAGGGAGTGACGGAAAATCCTGCAGACTTAAGGAATCTGGTAGGATTAGGTTCCAAGGCTATCTCTTGGGGGCTCTTGCTTTTGGCCATGGGGTTAAGTGTTTTGGGCAGGAGAGGTCTAAACTTTCCTTTTGGGACCTGGAGGAGCATTCCTGCTGCTCCTAGTTGAACACAAGGAACTATGTATGCCCTTGCCTTTCTCCATCTCATCTGAGAATCTGTTGCTATTACTCAAATTTCCTGGGTCAGCTTATTTGTATCATTACACACACATCTTGTTGACGAGTGATGGGTTAGAAAATGGGGCATAAACACAATTTCAAGGGGTACCAAAAACCTGAGGGGAATGGCTACATTGGTCTTTCCTGGCAGTAGCCCTGAACTTGCCTTTTGCTGTTTGTTCTAGGTTGACCTGAGCTGCTTCCCCACTCAGGTTTATATTATTGGATCAGATGATGTTATCAGCATCCAACATTCATATTTAGAGAAGGACACTATTGTCTTTGGGTGGGTGTCTCTGGAGGGCAGAGTAATATTTTAGCTGACAGGATACTGGATACTCCAGGGCAAGGTCAATTTAACTGTTTAGCTGTCCAATTTCCATTGGGTGTGTAGATCACTGCTCAAGAGGGAGAGAGTTATATGGCCAATGTATTTTCACACATCTGTGGAATAGCAGCAGCTATTGGAGCTCTGCATTCAATTGATTTGAAACGAACATAGTCAAACAAGTGGGCTTAATTCTGAATTAGCTAGCTTCACTACATTAATGAAGGTTACTCTCCAGCTCCCACCACTCCCCACCCTCCCAAAATTCATCTTCTGTTTGACAATGTAGACAAGGCATTATTTTCCACAACAACTACACATCCACAGACACACTCTAATGTATATATTCTAATGAACACATTTCCAAATTGGAGAACTTCCATTGTTTCTAATGAAGAAAAGCATGAGCAAGATGGGGATGGTGCACAGAGTTCTAGAATAGGTTTAAATCACATTCTTGCTTGCTTTGCAGTGGTTATGCTGATCTGATGAGGGTCATAGAGTCATAGAATTATACAGCACAGAAACAGGCCCTTTGGCCCATCATGTCCGTGCCAACCATCAAACACCTATCTATTCTAATCCCATTTTCCAGCACTTGCCATTGGATGATTGGATCTTGGCCAAAGGTTTAAAAGTGAACAATCAGATATTGGATACTATTTATTTTGTTTTGATTAGTTGATATCTTCTTGTCCCAACTTCTTCCATATACACAGCAATTATTTGAACATTTCAGACTTATCAGCATATGTGTCTTGTAGATAGCACATAAAACATAAGTTCTTGCCATATTATGGATGATTGGGTTGTACAGTGTGATCCAATGAGATTCACAGCACAATTACTTTTAAAGTCCTTCAATAAACATCAGGTCTGAGTATGAACTCCCAACCAATAGCTCATTGTGACACCCATGCTTTCCTTCTACAGGAATATGGAGTTTCATCTCTCTTGCAACATTGTCAAGCAAGCTTGCTTTGCATTATTAGAGTGGTACCTGGTTAGTAGTTATCCCTCAACACACTAAAACAGAATACCTAATAATTTACTTCATTGTTGAAATTTGTGCACAAATTGGTTGTGACATTTGCCTCTGAAACAGTGACTACATTTCAAAAGTACCTCATTTGCTGGGAAAGTGTTTGGTTGTCTGATAAACCTTCAATTGGTGTGGCAATGTAATAGCTGCTTTTATTTCAGGCCTTCCAGAACATTCTCTCTGGATGTAATATTCAATATAAAAAGACCCTGGAGTGCAATTGCTACAATATGCTTGCTCCCAACTGGGGCCACCTAGTATTCAATTAACAATATTCAAGTACAATACATGCCACTGAGGACTTAGAAGTGCTAACTGAATGCAAGCTCTTTGATTTGTTACCTTACAAACAAGTTAATAAACAATAATTTTTGATTCCCAACAATGTTGTATAAACTTACCTAATGCAAACCCCATGCAAAATGCCACATCTGCAATTGCGTAAACACTTCCATACACAGAGACATGACGCAAGTCCACTAGGTAACCCATAATAGGCATCATAGAAGAATCTACCATTCCTAAAAGGATTAATATATTGATTAGAGAGGGCGCTCAGGAAAGGCAAGTTAACTATAATCAACAAATACTCCAATGATTCAAAGCATTTTTTTAAAAAAAAGACAAGGTGATCAAAATTAAAGTATTATTAAAATATACATTAATGCGCTGAAAATTTCATATTTCAGGATTACAATCAGGTAACCATCTGCCTACTTGATGATTATTCAGTGATTAGAACAAATCTGACAAAAGGTCAACAACCTAAAATGTTAACTCTCTCTGTCTCTTTCTCTCTCTCTCTACAGATGTTGCCTGATCTGCTGAGTATTTCCAGCATTTCTGTTTTTATTTAAGTTTAGCGTTGTGCCAAGCTATTTTTTTAAATTGGGAGTTTATTATTTTAAACATGAAGTTAAAAATCAGATGCACAAACATGAAAGCATAATAATAATACTTGCATTGATAAATATTTTATATCTTGTATGGTAAAGGTTTTATGCGATTATTGAATTAATACCAGATGATTCAAATTATATAGTTTAACATAATTCACGCTGGTTACCCAACCAATAAAGTAATATTTAAAATTCTACTCACTTATTAAACAATCCTACTGTCCTAGGCGAGAGTAAGATTGAATAGGAAATGTGTAAAAAGTAGGAGCTAGATGATGCAGTGAATTGGGACGTTGTCCTTTTACCTTTGAGACATAGGTTTCAATTCAACTTTGCTGATGATATTGAAACCTTATGTCTTCGGTCTTTTAATTAAGAAATGCGTGCTTTCCTCAAGTTGATATTTTTATGGCATTGTGAGAAACGTGCATCCTGTAATGTTAAGTTATTGATTTAGTAGACTCACCATTTTTAGGAACAGAAAAGATCATTTGGCCTAACATGCTTGTTTGCATGTTCTTTTGTACAGATCAACTTCATCTTCCAATTTCTCATCATACCACTTAAATGCTCCTCTCTCTAGAAATATATCCAGTAATTGGCAAAATTTTCCAATTGTAATTTCTATGTTAAATCATTAAATTTATGCTGCCAGATACACATTGCACTCTATAGGGACTGGTCTAAGGCCCATACCTGCAATGTAACGTCACCCTGGGACTGAAGTTTATAATTCATTTGATATAAACTCAAATTCAAGATGGCTCCTCGCAGTCATAGAATTGGGGGCTTGATAGTCTCCTTTATTGTTACTTTTTCATTGACGTGGAAACAATGCCACTTTACTTCAAGAAAACATAATATATCTGTACGTTTTTATACTTTGCAAGACTGTGTTTCTAACTTATGCTGATTAATTTGTGATTGAGACCATATGCTGTCTCTCAAGATGGTGTTCTGCCTGTTGCCTTTTAGTTAAGATGTCATTGTCTTGCAAACAAATGTTTGCTCACCTATGGCAAAACCAACTCCAAAATTTGGTACAATGAGTCCATATATATTTTTGGCAAGTGGTACCTGTAATGAATGAAACAGGCATGTTAATTATGTTTATTTTCTATAAATTCTCAATTTTTTGATGCAATCGCCTTTGTAA
Source organism: Cetorhinus maximus (assembly GCF_964194155.1). NCBI lineage: Eukaryota > Metazoa > Chordata > Chondrichthyes > Lamniformes > Cetorhinidae > Cetorhinus > Cetorhinus maximus. Next base: position 49,878,182 of record NC_135898.1, read on the forward strand.
ATGCCTCTGTCCCATTTCAGTACCACTTTTATCTTTTACAATTCTAACCACTATTTTCCTGTTATCATACCAGAAGAAACTGTCAGCATTATCCATAACTTTATTTGCTATCCTTATTTTGTGTCCCATTCTCCAATTCTAACATCATTTATTAATACTAAAAGCATGGGTCTATTCTAAAATTGTGAAAACTTGATATTTTAGCTTCTACCTCAATCCCTTGTCAAGTCCCAATCATTTCTTTCACTGGCTGTAACATTTTAAATTAAAGGTGAAGGATTTCAGTGGCCTTTACTTCCTGATTTGCTGTCTGTGAGAATTTTTAAATTTGATTGGCTGCTTACTCTATTTGATGATATCATTGTTGCTGGACACCTGGTAATCCCTGTGATTTGGTGCCAGATTCAAACTGATGCTGGGAAAGGGGAACTCCGTGCCATAGTGACAGACAGCTTTCTTGAAGGTTTACAGCAAGCACCGTTGCTTTGCCACTGACTGCAAAATCTAGCTCTATGTTAATGAATGTTAATATATGTCAAAAATAATTATGATTGTCTGCATGTATTTAATGAGCATGGCTATTCATTATGCTCTTTTTAAAAATATAAATTTATATATAAAATAATTTTCCTTAAAGAGGGGAATATAATGTAGAAGAACTCATTCAACATTAAATCCATTTATTGGTGTTCAAAACAATGAAATTATGCCTAAATTGTTACTTGTAGGCCATGGTCTAAAATACATTACATCAAAAGAACAGGTTAAGTACCAGCAATTAATTGGATAAGCTTAATTACATTTAAAAGCCATTAATACATATCAGGAAATAAAGTGTGCCACATTTAGTAAAAAGTGATTGAAATAAACATTCAAACTCACTTCATTACAACAAGTCATTTGATAACCCCATCATTATTGTTAAACTTACACAAACAATGCTTATTCCAACGATTATCATCCCAAGAAGAGAACACAACCACCTGAGGAAGAGATGAGAACTGGTGAGTATTGGCAGGATTTATGATGATAACCACTCAAGTGCTTTCATATTCAGAAGATGGCTTTCCCTTAATATGACTGCTGTCTGAGAGATGGCTTAGTATGACTGCCAAGCTTATAAATTTTCTTTCATAAAATAAACCCACGTGATTTCATTTCCTGAGCAAGCAGACACATAGGGTATTAGATTATTAAATGTAGTTTAGAACAGGAACCACTGCATATCTATTGATCTGTTTTTATTATTAAAGTCATCAAAATCCATTGCACAGATCGTGAGACCTACATGCTCAATAAATAGTTCACAAGGTAATTTCCTACCTGCCCATTCTGTGTGCAAGGACACCAAAGATGTTAGTTCCAATTAGATATGAGACACTTGCTGGAACAAAAGCAATGCCTGAAAACCAAAATGAAGCTTATCAGTGTTAATGTCACTCAAATGTAATGAAATCACAATCTGCAAGAAGCAGGTATTGATAACCGTAGAGGTAATAAAATGCTGCAGCATGAATAAACAGTTCTCATTTCCTATTGAAGGCCTAGCTAGAATAACAAAAGAACAAGAATAATATTTGTATAATGATACCGTTTTTTGAAAATTGTGTTTTTCTATAACCAGTTGCTTTTATACCATATACGATGACTTCTCAGAAAGTATACTACTTGCTGAGCTGCATATTTATTTAACATTAATCAGTATCAGCATGAATACTTTCTTGTGTGGTTAACTGCGAACATTTAAAACCCTGTGCAATGAATTATTAGCATGAATGTTACTTTATATATGGAAAATGAAAGGTTAGTGCAGGCCAATTGTCTGACTAAATATTAAAGTGTAAACCTGTTCAAAGATAGGAGTTCAGAAGTAACCAATGCATTAGATAGAAGACTAATCAATTATAGCACAGTTCTGAAATTTGAGCCAACTTTTGTGGGAAGAATAATTGCCCTGATTACTTGATGTGGCAATATGTATGATAAGTATGTTAATGAAGATTCCTCTGGTGGATATTTTTGGTGAAAACATAAACCCAATTTCCTGAGTAGATTGCAATGTCAGCCATGGTTCAGTTGGTAGCACTCTTGCCTCTGAATCAGATGGTTTTGCCTTCAAGTCCAATTCCAGGATGTGAGCGCAAAAAGCTAGGCTGCTGCTCCAATGTAGTATTGATGGAGGGCTGCACTGCTGAGGTGCTGTCTTTTGAATGAGATTTTAAACCAATGCCCCATCTGCCTTTTCAGAGGGACATCAAAATAGTGCCAAGGGATTTTTTTTTAAATAGCAGAGGAGTTATATGTGGTGTCCTAGCCAATATTTATCCCTCAATCAACATCGCAAAAATAGATTATCTGGTCATTAGCATATCAGTGTGGGAGCTTGCTGTGCGCAATTGGCTGTGGCTATTCCTACATTACAACAGTGACTACACTTCAAAAGTACTTTATTGACTGTAAAGCACTTTGAGACATCCTGTGGTCATGAAAGGTACTATATAAATGCAGGCCGCCTTTTGCTTTATTCATAGCTATGCTAATAATATTGACCAGAGCAACATTCAAGAAGCATTAACAATGTAGCTACACATGATGGCCAGAGGAATCTCGAATGGTTACTGAGAATTTCAAATTAGAAAGTGATATAAATTTATATTTACCCAGTTGCCATTTCGGGGAGCACATGGTCTCCATCATCCAAATGGGCAAGGCTGGTTCTAGCATTGCAATACCCATGTTTGCAAAGCATATAGCTCCTTAATAAAATAAAAGAACCAAATTATCAATAATGGCCAGCAATTATTAATTCTCAAATATAAGGTCATGAGCAGAGAAGGTAGCATGCACTAAATGAATTTAATAAAATAGGACTCGAGAAAAATGTACCCTTTATCATAAGCAGTTCTAGCAAAGGAAAGACTGACAGAAAGGAACACTGTCAAATCAAGCAATGGGTATAATTACAAGAAATCCTTCTATTCTTGTGCTTTTTAATATTTATTGTTGAAAGGTTAAACCACTTAAGTAAACAAGCCTGTCCAATTTTCAACAAGTTTAATGAAATACAGAACACATCGATAGTTCGCGTCACTGTTTACCAAGTTCTAATCAATGATTGCACAAAGGACGATGATAGAATAACCTTTGATGCAAAGCTTGAACAAATGCAGTAAATTATTATTTTATAAGTTGCTCACACATGTTAATATGAGAAATCATCTATGCTAGGTCCTTCTGTCTGTCTTTGTGCGGAATATTCTCCTGTGAATAATGCGTCAAATCTTCAAGACTATCTGGCTGCAGTTATACACCACCACTACTGAGGCCAGAAGTTGCAGAGTGACAAGTGCAAGCCACAAGACCAACTTATACTTCAGGCTGAGGCTTGGGTCTGGATTTTCACTACTGAGACTTGTAGCTTGAGTTGATAAATGTACTCTAAGTTTCATGCTTCTTAAATTTCAGCTCATCCAAAAATCTGCTACCTCTATCCTATCATGCAGAAAATTCCATTCACCCATCACCCCAGTCCTTGTTGACCTATTAAGCTCCTAGTCCTCAAACACCTCCAATTTAAAATGGTCATTCTCTTGTTTAAATTCCTTCATGGCCTCATCCATCCCTTTCTCTGTAAACATCTCTAATCCTATAATGTTCCTAGAATTTCTATTCCTCCAACTTTGGCCTGTTGTGTATTCTTTCCTTGCTTCACCCCTAGTTGTGTCTCCAGATGTCCAGGCTCCTTGCTCTGGAATTCCCTCCCTAAACCCCTCCACCTTCCTCTCTTCCTTCAATAATCTCCTTTAAACCTGTCTCCCTCACAAAATATCCTCCTTTTTGATCAGCGTACAGTTTTAACTGTTTACTCATCTGTGATCTGCAATGGAACATTTATCTACATTAAAGATACTGTATAAATGTAAGTTGGCAGTTTTGTTGTTGAACTCCCTGTTCAAGTCCTAAAATAATGCTGGAAGCATGATTCATATCTACACAGTGTAAATGAAAAGATGAGTGATGCTATTAATATGCATGAGACCTCAGTAGCTCCACCCAACTAACTATTCCCTTCCTGCCATTCCATTCCTGCCATTCCATTGATGCTTAATGCAACTCCTGAACATTGATTGTAAAGTGAAATGATTGCTACAAATCCTGTATTATCACAGTAGAATGTCTGTAGACATCCCCTGAGTGAAATTCATTTTCAAAATATTTTATTTTCTTTTGTAAAGGGAAGGTAGCCAATTATCAGCACCAATGAAGTGCTACAGGTGGAGAAATAGCAACCATTGGGCCCTTCAATAGGCAAGGAGCAGGAGATGCACAACTCCTGAGTTGACAAGCCAGTGAGCTGGTGTAAAATAGAGAACTTGGAAGAGATTGTCAGACTCGTATTTGTAATTGAATGGATTGTATATATTTTGCAAGTGATTATAGTCTTTAGACCTCCTAATTTATTGAAAGGCCGTCCATCAAATTTTGGAATTTCAGTCAGTGTTGCTTTGGGGGTGAACTTTGAAGTGAATCGGCCTTATGCACCTTCTTGTACTCCTCGCTCCCCTGAAACAGGTTCACTCCTTACGCCCTGGGCAGAATCTTGTGGAGGTGATGGGGGTCTCAGCTGCTGGTTAGGGGGCAGGTGAGACCCAAGCATTGTCTCATTTTGGGAAGGCCTGCCGCATCTTGTTCCACTCAGGAACTTGACAGGCCAGCAGAGGGCCTTCCATTGGGATCAAGGATCTTGGGTGCACAAGTCCCATCTGCCAAGAGCTGCCAGCTGATCAGAGGCCAACAGCTCTTCTGTACTCAACAGCACCACTAGCGAGGTGGTAGCTGCAGCTGGTACTACAACCACTCGAGGCCTCAGGTCAAGGGGGGAACCAAACCTAAGCACAGATGAGTGATGTTGGGAAGGGGGAGGGTCACAGGATCGGGGGGTCGAGGGGGAGGGGTTTCAGCAGAAAGGGAAGAGAGAGATGGCTTTCAGCAGGCTCCCTTTTCCAATGCCAGATCACTCATTCAGGCACAGAATGCCTTTAAATGAGGACCTGCCCCCCCCCACCCCTTTGGAAGCTCGCAGGATTTGCTTGTCGTGCTTCCTGCATGGCAAACACTTCCCCCACCAACCATCCCTCCAACCCCCCAACACCCCCTCCAGTCTACCACTGGGTTAATACCAACACCTGTGGGATGAGTCCCTTATATGGGCATTCATTGCCCACTTAAGGGCCTTAACTGGAGGCGGGGCGGGAAGGCCATCCACAGAGCTTCCCGGCACAGACTTAATCAGGACAGAGGCAGGATGATGCCAGGATGCCCAAGGCTAACTAAATGCCTCCATCACCATCACACTCACCACAGGGGAGGGCACAAGATTCTGCTCATGTCTCTTTCGCTCTACCATTACCAGCTTCTCTTTTGACTACTTTGCTCTAATCTTCTGGAAATCTCATCGTCTAACCTCCTCTCTTCCTAGTCTCAACTAGTTGTGCAGGACATTTCAACTGCTTCTTTTTGCAGCTCTTCCCCTTAAATCCATTTTAGTTACTCCTTTTCCCCATTTGAGATCAATTTTTATTTGTCCAGTGTGTGAAGCACTCTGGACATTATTGAGATACTAATATCATGACACAAATGTAAGATTCTGGTGTAGCATCACTGTTGTATGTTTATCTTTATTCTGGAAATACCACTTGAATATGGATTGATTAATTAAAAATATATTAAACAATTCCAAACCTTAAAATAAGTGCAGTACCTGCAGCAATCAATATATAAGGATCACGTAAAAGTGTAAATAGTGAGCTCCCCTTCTGGCTCTAGAAAAGATCAAACAATAGACAATGAAAGAAAAAAATAGAATAGTGAGTGAATCAAGGAAAATATCAGAATTCTAAAAATTAAGTGCTAAAATGGTAAACAAGGCACTTTTTGTCATTTTAGAATAATCTGGAAGGTAATGCTTACTTCTGGTTGTGCTTTGGATGGTTGGAGGATAAACAGCTGTAGGGCTAAAGCAGGCAAGAGTCATTATTCTGCTTAAACCAATTTTGAATGCCTGATGATAACCATCTTTTCCTTTACTTACCTCCATCTAGAAGAGCCAGCGCTGCCAGAATCAGGAAGGGAGCCGTTTTTCCCACAAATTCATACATCACGCTGCCAAAGGGTGGGCCCACTGCAAAGGGTCAACTTGTCAAATCAACATGAATTGCTTACGCCCACAAAGTGGGTGAATCATCACACAAGCAAAAAAACGTAACTAAGAATTACATTGCCTCAGTATAAAGTGCAATGACTTGTTACGAATGTTCTGGAAAATAATTTTCTTCTAAGTTTGCAGAGCAAAATATATCCCCAAATATTGTACCTGATTAGAACGAAATTTATTCTTAGAAAGATGCATTCAATTGTCATATAAGCTAACGTATAATTTGTTTTACTTTAATTACAACAGCAGCAACAACTTATACTTATAAAGCCCTTTAACCTAATAAAACATCCCTAGATGCTACATAGGAGCCTTATGAAACAAACTAAGCCACATGAGGAGGTATTAGGTCAGGTGACCAAAAGCTTGATCAAAGAGCTGGGTTTTAAGTTGTGACTTAAAGGAGGAACATGAGGTGGAGAGATGGAGAGGTGTAAGAAGGATATCCTTGAGCTTGGGGCCTGGACAAGTGAAGGCCTGGCCACTCATGGTGCAGCAATTAAAATCGGGTATGCACAAGAGGCTAGAGTTAGAGGAGCGCAGAGGGTTGTGGGGCTGGAGGAGAGGCCATGGAGGGATTTGAAAACAAAGATGAGAATTTTAAAATCAAGATTTGCTTAACCGAGAGCCAGTATAGACCAGAGAGCACAGAATGACCCCATTTGCAGACTCTCTTTGCACACAATCATGCACGAATATTTACTTTGTATTTTTAGATGTGATCATACTACCTCACTCAAGATTTTTTCCATGTTTCATCTGATAACAACTGATGTCATTTTTTATATGAAAATTAAGGTCCTAGCCCGATTTAATGCAGGAGAAATAATCTCCTTTGAATACTCTAGAAAGTAGAATTGCGGTCATTATAATGTTTATCCTTAGTACTGTCAGTCTTGCTGAAATTCTTCACGTGTAAATTTTATGGATCATGTGGAAGATGTTGCCATATCATATAAGCAATTACAAAAGGAGGTCACAATCAAATATTGGTGAGGAAGTTATCGTTGGAATCGAAAAAATTTACCTTTTTAATATAACGGTGATAATTATATTCATATTCAGCATAGACTACGCAAACTGTCTGGGTGCTAATATGTCACTTTTATATCATCAGTAATAGTAAGAAGATTAACAGGATATTTAAACTTCAAATGCTACATTTAATTCAGAGATACGCAGTGATCTGATTATTGCTGATTACAGCTTAGGATAGATTTTTGAGAGATAAAACCCTACTCCAGTACAGGGAGAGGGACACATTGATTCTGTCTGTCAACAATATAACTATTCCTGGAAGTTGTTTTTTCTGCCCACATTTAGTGTTTAATTCCTGTTATGAATTAATTTTGTGTTCAGATATATTTGATACATTTCGCAATCAGTTGATGCTATAATTGTTGCTTAACTTTTTGGTATAATACGTACGAACATACAGATTAGGAGCAGGAGTAGGCCTCTTGGCCCTTCGAGCCTGCTCCCGCTATTCAACAAGATCATTGCTGATCTGAATGTAACCTCAACCCCATGTTCCTGCCTACCCCCGATAACCTATATGAACATAATGCTTCTAATATCAAAACAAAATGCAAAAGGAAAACTGACCCTGTGTGGCACCATGGGTTAGCACACTGCCATTTCACCACTGAGACCTGGGGCTTGAATTAAGTTCTGACTGCTGCTATGGAAGTCCCCTGTGTCTGTTGGCAGAAGGAGTCTACCTTAAATGCTCTCAGCAGAAGAAAACTGCCTCTGATTAGCAATCATACTCAAGGGAAGCTATACAGGTTGCTGGTGGCAGAAATGTAAAAAACATTAGGAATGCAAGATTGTTGGAACACAAGAAGCTTCATTCTACAGCTGGCTGTATTATATCTGATCTTGGAGGATTTGAGACAGGCAAAGTTGGAAATAGGGGTATTCCACACCCCAGTGCTGAATTCTTTTTGCTCATTCATACTGAGAACAAAATACATCAATAATAATTTATTGGGAGAATAATGAAATGATTTCATGCATTTCATTATTGCATTTTATGAGGCAATATTTGAAATGTATAAAATCGGTTCAGTGAAAGTAATATGGAGCGTGTTTGAAAATTGGCAAGTCTTTAATACTCAAAATCTCAACCTGACTGAGGTGAGTTAGCCCTAATTTAAATTTATATCGTATTAGTGCGGTACAAAAATAATGTGAAAATGTAAATATAAACTGGTCAAATGCCAAAGATACAGCAAAGATCATTAGCATAAGTCAGTCTGGAAAGCTAATGACCTTGATTAAGATTACTTGCCACTGAAAATCACAATGTATTTGGGATGAGGACACAGAGACCACTGTTTAACAAATGGTAGTTAAGCTCACAAGGTGGTAGGATAACTAAATATGAGGACATCATGTAACACTGAAGGCAGCAGTTTAACCATCTGGTGACTGTTTTCCTTTTTGCCAATACTAGCACCCACAGTACACGTTAGATTACACCTCAGGTGTACATTTCCATCGTGGATTTTTTGCAAACCTAAGTACAAGTTAGCTACTATCTTTTTATTCTTTTTCCTTCTAACTTTCTTGGCAACTTTCCCCTCCTGCTCTCCTGAGTATATTGGGACTGATTTTAAACTTTAACTATACAGTGCCAGATGCGTGGGAGGTTAAACTCACACACGTTATTTACTTGCCCTGGAGCTGCCAGGTACTGGCAAGTTCTGATTTTCCTCTGTTTTCCTGAGCAGGCTGCCAGGATACCCACCAAAAGCTGGTGTGTTTCTTTTTTAACATCAATGGGACCTGACTGTAATTTTCACTAGGTGGCCTGGGCAGTAAGTGGCAGTGTGTTTCCTGCCAGACACCAAAGAGGATCAGGGCCAGAAGAGGCCCAAAAAGGCAATTTGGTTTTTACTTGTGAGACTAGAAAACTATAAGGGAAGCTTAGGTCTCCCCATCAGGAACTCACTGCCTTGAATGCCTAATCACAAAGCCCAGGTGAGACAGACTGGCAGCTGATCCCTGCACTTATCCACTGTCGGTAGGTGGCAACTGAACAGCGCAACTTTCTGTCTGGTGAAATTTAATTAGGGCCTCCATTTTAGAGCAACAGATGATGGGCGGAATTTTTCGTGCCCGTAGGTGTCGGGCATGTTCGGTGGCGTGAGCGGACAATATGGTGAGAAGGCCAAAATTCGGTTTCACGACATTGTCCACTCGTCGTCTGCTCAGCCTGTCGATGGTGGGCTGCCTTTCCCGCCATCGGACATCGGAAACCTCATTGTCATACATCTGCACATTATAAGCCTATCCCACCGGAATCATCCCCCACCGCTGGATTGTCTGCCTATGTCAGCATGATTACAAGCTGACATGTTTCACAACAGCATATATAAGGCGTGCACTTGGGGGCTGCACTTTGAGGGGAACTTGGAGGTTAGTGCACAGTAACATTGTGCAACACTTGTCAGGGTCGCCTGTTGGACCTCCAGGTTGAGGTGTGTTCGGGGGGGGGGGGGGGTGGCAAGGGCTGCCCTGCAGCTGACGCGAGTTGGGGTGGGGGGCAAGGGCTGCCCTGCGATTGATGGCATTGCATAACCATGTGGGGGGCAAGGAAGTGGCCACGCTTTAAGAAAACCTTATATAAAGTGACCATTCCTCTACAGCTGAGATGGTTCAAACGCAGCCACATTGACATGATTGGAGTCGGGCCTCTAGCTTATCTGCCCACTCAAGCAACGCAGAGGTATGAAAGCACCACCAAGAGCTTTTCACCCCTCAGGCACAGGCTGCAAACTAATGAGCATTTTAGTGAACTGCAGAACAATTGGACGACTGGACACGTACAATCTCCTTGCTAATGCTGGCCATGGAGCAGTCACTGGTGGAGGCGCTCACAGCCCCTTGCAATGTCATCATCCCGGTTTGGACCAGTCTCCCTCATGGTTCAGGCTAACAGCGCTGCCTTGCAGTGCGGGTTAGGAGAATGCCTGCACCTGAGCTGAGAGCACAGCATGCAGTCCAGTGGGCAAAGCTCCTGCGAATTGGTCAGATGGAGGAAGGTGGAGTTTTGGGCAGCCATGCAGTGCACTAAATTCTGGCCATCCAAGTGGTGGCCAGCACTCTCCGGGATGTGTTAATGGGCCCTCAGGCTTAACCAGGACAGGTTCTTAGTGCATCCAAGCTAACCCACGCATCTCTCTCTTTGATCCTGCAGGTGGTGTATATCAGGAGCATAGAGCCTGGTGAACTAGCTGTATGCCTCATGGTGTTCAGGGAGCGGAGATGAAGGAGAAGAGAGCGGCGGAGGTGCCTGGCTGGGCAGACGGAAGAGCAGCACCCTCAAGCAGAGGGATGGCTGGGGTTCCCTTACACACCGACCGCTGAAGAGCCACAGCAAGCCGTCGCTGGTCGGTGCCTGGCTAGACCCAGGGTCTATAGATGCTGCCTTTCATTCCTGCAGATGACCGAGAACCAGTGTCATCGAAAACTGCACATGTCGAGGGAACTGATTGGTCACATCTGCCAGCTGCTGCAGGATTTGGTGCCACATGGACATGGAGGGTATTCAGTGCCCGTGGCCGTCAAAGTGACTGCGGCACTCAATTTTTACATCAGCGGCTCCTTTCAGGGCTCCACAGGTGACCTCTGTGGGATATCACAAGCCTCCAGCCACAAATGCATCCATGAGGTCACGGATGTCATCTTTGCGAGAGCACACAACTTTGTGCATTTCACCCGGGGCCAGGACAGCCAGAATGCAAGAGCGATTGGATTTGCTCAGATCTCGGGTTTCCCACAGGTGTAGCGTACGATCGACTGTACTCACGCGGCGCTCAGATCTCTGTCACAACTCGCGGTCAAATACATCAACCAAAAGGGCTTCCATTCACTGAATGTGCAGCCGATGTGCAACCACCACAAATGCATCCTACAGGTCTGCGCACGGTTTCCAGGGAGTGCCCACGACTCCCACATTCTCAGCTAGTCACAGATCCCTGACGTCTTCCAGGGTCCACAGATGCTGCAGGGTTGGCTCCTCGGGGACCAGAGCTACCCGTAGAGGCCGTGGCTGATGACACCCGTGCAGCGGCCTCAGACTGCAGCAGAGCGACGCTATGATGAGGCTCATGCAGCAGCTCACAACTTGGTGGAGCAGACCATTAAGATGCTGAAGATGAGGTTCTGGTGCCTGGACCAGTCTGGTGAAGCCCTGCAATACAGTCCGCAGAGGGTGTCACACATCGTCGACGCCTGCTGTGCCCTTTACAACCTGGCATTGCACAGGGAAGAGGAGCTGGCTGAGGAGGAGATGGAGGAGCTGAAGATCTCATCTGATGAGGAGGACGCCGATGGGAATGAGGGTGAGGAGGTCCTCAAAGGCAATGATGATGGGTATGAGGCTCTCACACTGGCCAGACGAGGCGGCGCATACCGGAGGCCCTCATAGCTGCTAGATTTGTGGAGGATGATTACGACATGCAGTGAGGAGAGACACCATAGATCCTCACATTGCATCTATGAACGTTTGACTTCAGTCTGGCTTATGGCAACGCACATACCCTCTGTGAGAATGCTCCTGTCATGGAGATGCAGCGAAAGCCCTAATAGTTGCTCGATTCCAGGAGGATGATTACAACATGCAGTGAGGGCACTCCATAGATCTTCACATTGCCTCTGAGAATGTCTGACTCCTGTCTGGCCGAGGGCAGCTCACTTGCGCTCTGTGATCAGGGTCATATCATAGAGACGCGGCCATGAAACTTTAGAAGCACCTGATCCTTTGTTAGCCTTCAGCACTTGAGCCCTTCAGGTGCATAGTGTCACTAGTTACAGATACTGGTGTGATGGGGGCCAGCCCCACCTTAAAGGTGCTGACAGCACACAGAGAGAATGAGAGAACTCTGTGACACCTGCCCACTACATTCTGGCAGCAATGACAAGCACTGTTGACGTGCAGGCATCAGTAATGTTTCCAGGGAGTGTGAGGCTGGACCATCACTTTGGTCTGAAGGCTGCACAAAGCACAGGGAAGAGGCCCTGGACTGAGACACCTGCCTTTATCTTGTGCAGGAGCCAAAATTTCACTTCTGAGTGACACAAAAGCTGCTCATCAGAACAAGGAGCCATAGGCAGGGAGACATTTTTGGGAGTTTATTTACAATAGTGAACAGTATGTACAAGTGATTAACACCCATGCCCAGGCCATGTGATTACATCTTCTTAACCTCCCTAACCCAGCCGCTTCATCTTGGTGCTCCCCGGGGAGCAGGACTACCCGCAGAGGATGTGGCTGATGACACCCGTGCAGCGGCCTCAGACTGCAGCAGAGCGAAGGCAGCAGCTCTCAATTTCGTGGAGCAGACCATCGGGATGCTGAAAATGAGGTTCAGGTGCCCCCCGGACATCCACAGAGGAGATGGAGGGAGCCTGCTGACTGCTATGCCCTGTCTGTGATGATCTTGGCGGGCATCCTCTGGAGAGCCCTGGCCTACTTTTGGGGTCCTGCTGTGTGGCAGTGGCACTCTCCTCAGCCTGTGTTGCTGGGGTCACAGGAAGAGGGGATTCGGATGGGCCAGATACTCCCGGAGTCACCTAGATGGATGGCCCCAGGAGGTACACCAACTGATCCTCCTCCCTATGTGCCCAAGGGCCTCTGGCTGACTATGGCGTCAGCGATGGAGTTCAGCCCATGCAGCAGCGCAGGAGCGAAGTCCTGGACCAAGGTCTCCATGGCAGACACCATCCTACCAATGTTGACCTTGGTGGGTTGGCGTGCTGGCGCTATCACTTCAACCTGAAGACAGACGGACTCTTCCATCACATCTTTCAATCTGAGGAGTGCAGCGGACATCCCTTCCTGATGTTCCCGAGCTTGCCTTTGCAGCTCCAGTAACTGTGACATGACCGAGTCCAGAGGCTTGTCATCTGACTCGGACTCAGCAGATTTCTATCCTCCAGCAGTCCTCCAAGTGCCGGGGACCTGGGAAGTCCCTGCTGCCGCCTGCTGTGGATCAGACAGTGTGATCTGCTCACCAGATTGTGACTCCGAGGCTACTCTAAAGCTAGGTCCTACCGAGGTGTGTGTCTCTGCGCTAGTGGAGGGTGTGGGTGAGCGCTGTGATGGGTCTTCAGGGAGGGTGCCTTCAGATTCCACTTCAGAGGTTTCTTTGGGGCTTGATTGGAGGCCCTGGGTCAGTCGCTGTTTCCCAGATGTGCCTGCGAAAGCAAGGAGAGATAATTAGCGCATGGCAGTGGCCTGTGAAAGAGGACACATCACTCACAGTATGGTTGTCTGCATGTTGCACTGCTGGATCGTCACTTGGTAGAGCACCAACAACCTCACTGTCAGCACAGGACCGGTCCCGGTCATCGCCGGCCAGCTGGATGGCTCTGTTTTCAAAGTCTGCAAGGACCTTGATTTCAGGCATTCCTCCACTGGTCTGTGACCTCTCCCTCTTGTTGGGTGCCAGCTTGTCCTGCATGAATAGAGATGGAGGGAGTGTAAGCAGGATGCCTGCCAGGCCAGATGATAAGTATGCCTGGCATGTGTGGGTGGTGAGTGGTCCCACAAATGGGATGAGGACAATGAAGGTGTGTATGAGAAAGTGAATGGTGATGTCCCTTGAAGTGAGTGAGGGCCCTGCAGATGTGTGAATGGTTTGTGAGTGTGAGCTGAGAGTGATGAAAAGAGTGATTTACCCTGGTGAAACCATTCATCCTTTTTCAGCACTGGGTGCCTGGCCTCTTTTGTAGGGCTTTGGCGCTGACCACCACTGACAGCCTCCCATGCTGGATTGGTGATCTTGCTGCCCATCCTGCAGCCAGAGTGGTGGAAGAGGATATCATGGTGGGCCTCCACTGCATCCAAGAGGCACTCGAGGGACGCGCCATTGAACCGGGGGGGCTGCACTCTTGCCTTTTGGGGCCATGTCCTCTTTGCAGCAGTCCTGGGCTGGAAGCACTGGGAGGTGTGCACACGGCTGCCCTTTAAATATGGCGTCCGGCGTGCTGGGCGAATGAGAGCCTGTCCGCCATTGAAACTGTGTGTTTCCTGGGAATGCATAATTAATGCGGCGGGATTGGGACGATACGGCAGGTAAAACCCCTTTTTCCCACCCTCTACTGTACTTCGTGCAAATCTAACTCGCACTGCTGCTCATCTGCCAAAAACTCACCAGAATTAAAATTAGGGCCATTATCTCTGTTCTGAGGTACAGTTCAATGACCATTCCTCACCCACTCATGCCTTGGACATTATTTGTGTGCAAGCATTGACATTCAGGTCTATATTTTCCACCTCCCACTAACTGAACTCCGGGTGGGTGTGGATCAGGCACATGTGGAAAGTTCTTTGGGGGCATGCTCCACTATGTCCCTGACTCCTACAGTTTTCCAGAGATTAGACTCATCAGGGGACAATATACAGGCCCTCCCACATGGGTTTGGGAGAGTTGGTGGTGCAGTGTCACTGGACTAGCAATCCAGAGGGCTAGGCTAATACTCTGAGGACGTAGGTTCACATTCCACCATGGCAGTAATTAAATTCAATTAATCTGGAATTGAAAGCTCACCTCAGTAATGACGATCATGAAACTATCATTGATTGCTGTAAAAACCAGTCTGATTCACTATGGCTTTAAGGGACGGAAATCTGTCATCCTTACCTAGTCTGGCCCGCAAGTGACTCCAGATCCACAATAATGTGGTTGACTCTTAACCGCCCTCTGAAATGGCTCAGCAAGCCACTTATTTCAAGGGCAATTATGGATGGGCAACGCATGCTGACCTTGCCAATGATGCCCACATCCCACGAAATAAATAAACATGCAAATTTCATACAAATGGTAACACAGCTTCTGCCATGCTTCCCTGTATTCAAACTCTGAACTTTGGATGAAGAGGCCATCAGTTAGGACCTTGGAATCTAACATTCAAAGATTAGTGGAAGGTCTTTACTCCCAGGTTGGCACGTCACCAAGGCAGAGGCTGAAGGGTCCATTTCTCATAGTTGAACATCCTTGGGTCCCCAAATGAATTTGGAGGTAGGCAAAAGTTGCACTTGCGGTAGATTTACCCCAATCAAACGAAAATGGTATTGGAAAACCTAGGCTTTAATTTTGGCAGAACATTTTATTCTGGAGTATTCACCCATGGCAAGTAACAGATGTGATCTCTGGATAGTGATTAGGGGAAGGCCCTGACTTTCCCCCCACTCCTCCCCAACTCAGGGACATAGAGACCAGTTGTAGTACCCTGACTGCTACCTGACCTATGATCCCACCTAACTCCATGAAGAATATGCTTCCATCTATGAAATCAAGCCCTTTTTTATGGATTACTTATTTTAAACTGATGTGGGCAGGTTTATAAAGTACTCCATTTTACCAAGAAGGGATGAGGAAGGAAAATCAGCAGAGCAGTGGATAGCTCACTGACATTTTGTGTTTGAATTCAGCCCAAGCTGTGGACAGCAGACCTGTATCATCGGTATTATGTAAAATGAGTGTTGAGTATTCATAGCCAAGTAGTTGATTCCTGAGATTTGGTTCTAATCTGGCAGTCTCGTTCAGACATTTACTTGATATCTGACTTTGCTACATCTAAGCTGGGAATGCTTAATACTGAAGTTGAGATATCAAAATGTAAAATTGTTTAATTTCTTATATCTCTAATAACCCTTACTTAAATGAGCATAGATTTCTCAACAAAAAATGTTTTTTTTCTAATAAGGCTGTATTGTGCCTCTACAGTTTTATCTGACTTGTGTTTTATTTACTAACAGAATTGAAAGCAAAATTTATCAAATATTTGTGCAATTGAAAGATATAATTAAAAATTGTTTAAAGTATTATTTGCCCTAAACATAACCTATAATCTTCTCCATATGTATGAGATAACATTGTTTTCCCCAGTCTTTGAGTTGATGGTTGTGAGATTATTGTCTTTTCCTAAATATATTATGATCTCTGTTGTGGGCTCCCATATACGTTTAAGCAAATCTCTTTTTAATTAAGAGGATTTGATGTGAATCTTTAAAAGTTAGTCCAACCAATAGCATTATTAATGGGAGGATATATCAGGGAGAAGGTAGTTGGTACAGTGTAACACTGGTGATATGCAGTCAACCTTGTATTTAATTCAATTTTTGTGCTCAGATTGCCAACATGGATGTAAAAAGAAACCTAAATGGGTTTGAAGAAGGAACTAGGTAGGTTTTGTCAATAAATAGGAATCTGAGTTATTAGAAATGCACCGAGAATACAGTGGAGTTATGGACTGGATGAACTGAAAGTGTTCACATGCCTGAAACTATTACTTTGTCACTACTCAAAGCTTTTGAAAATTGGGAATTTTTCACTCTTTGCACCCAATGGGAGTATGGTTTCTGCTTTCTACCTATTTAGTTTTCCTCACCAACGATTCTAAGAACATGTAGAAACAACTTCCAGACCACTACCAATGTTGTTCTATAATTGCACGTTAATTTTCTCCCCCTCTCTCACTCTCCTTCTCTGACCACCTCTGAGCACTTTTCCTTAACCCATAGCGGAAATTCTAAATTCCCCATGAGCAGAATCATCTCACAAACCCACTTTCCATTCTGTTCGAAAATCAACATGATGCCACCATACTAGAGCTTACACAATCTGACATATATTACCTTTGCACACATTAGTATGTGCACTTATACAAATTTTGGAATTTCACTTAAGATGGGCTACACATTGGGAAATATGAGAAGGAGGCTTTGCTCTTACATAAATGTATTGTTTTAAGATTACAAGGTTCATAAGCAAACTAAATCTTGAAACCATAAATAACAGCATCTCAATTGCACAGTTCAAACAATTCAATAAGTTTGATCTTTCAGTTTGTGTGAGATCCATTCAGTGTGAAACCATGTGTTCTCCCTCCAGGAATGTTGGAGACATGCTAGAAGAACCTTCCCATATTGGGAGCAGTATTTAAGTCTTGGGAAAACCTGGACATTATCAGAAAGTTGTGTATGACGCAGCAGATAAACGTAATGCACATAAATAAGTAGAAAACACTAAGCTGTGCATTTACATGCAGCTATCAGCTTATCAGTGATGAAACACATATGAAACAGATAATCTTTAGTATTGCTGAAAAAAATAGCCATCCTACCAAAGCTTTTCATCTTACACTCATCAGGGCAGTTATTCAAGATAAACCAACAGTAAAAGAAGCAACAATTTATACGGCATGAGAAGAGAGTGCTGACTGGTTGGCAAGTGAACTCTGATAGAGGCATTGCCATGGAGAATGCAGCAGAGAACAGTTAACTGGTTTGAATTTGAAACAAAAGCTGGCAGTTAACAGTTCTCTGCTGCATTCTCCATGGCAATGCCCCTACCAATCAGCACTCTCTTCTTATGTAGTATAAATTGTTGTTTCCCTTTACTGTTGGTTTATCTTATGCAGTTGTCCTATGAATGCAAAATGAAAAACTTTGGTAGCATGCCTCTTTTTTTCAGAAATACTCAAGATAATCTTTAGAGAATTGAGAAGGAAAGCCTTCTATTAGAGCAGAATAGAATGGTCACACTGACTGCTGAATCATCAGAATATGCAGACCTTCTCCCAGCATTGCCATCACCATCAGTAAGTTTTCAGAGGTGTGAACACCATCACTGCACTTGAACTCCAGAGAATGAATCGGGTATTGCTGGATAGCTGTTTTGTTTCCATCACTACAAGTAATCTTTAGGTAATGTGGATACAACCAAAAGCAAACACTAGACCTCTAGGAATTAAATATCCTCATTGCCAGACCATTAGTTGCTTTCCCTGTTCCCAACCCTTTCTGCTAGTTCTCCAGAGATTAGAAACTTCGTATTGGATAAGCAGTGAATAAAGATTCATTGCCTCATCATTATTGGGTTTCAGAAGAATGTTTCAATCCTTGACCCTCTCTAGATTTCAATGTTGAGACTTGCCCACTGCTGGACAATGATAATATGTTTTAAAGATTGAAAGCAAACTCACTAGTAGAACACCAATGTATAAAGATACATTGCTGCCCCACCATAGAAACCTTCTGGAAGTTGGATATATTCTCATTGCAAAACCACCACGAAAATGTGGATGTTTTCTCCAAATACACTAACAGGAATCATACCTGCACACACAGTTAAACTGCAAAGGATTTCTCCCCATACCACAAAACTACCAAATGTAACAAATGAATTATTTTTTAAATCACACATCTTTGTTGTTGCCCATAACATTGGTTATTCAATGCAAATGATAAACATGCACAGGGACAGGGGAATATCAAAATTGTTGTGTGTGTATTATATTGGAAAATCGTTCAGCCTGCAATAATAATTTACGAGATTTTAAATTTTCGTCAGAACCCTCTGTGGCCTCCACTCTCCCAATCTCTATAATTCCTCTAGCCCTACAACCTTCTCTGTTCCCTGTATTCCTCCACCTCTGACCTCTTATACATTCCCCACTCACTTCAACCCATAATTTGCAGTCGCTCCTTCAGCCAGCTAGGTCCTAAGCTCTGGAATTCTCTTCCTAAGCCTCCTGACCTCTTTCCTCCTTTAGGACCCTCCAAAACCTACCACTTTAAACCAAGCCTTTAATCATAAAATGTAAGTTGTTGTTTCTGGAGCTGTTAATATAATTGGACTAGGTGACGTAGAACAGTTCAAGCAAGCCAAATTTAGTGCCTTTGTTTCCTTTCTTGATAAGTTATTTGGCGCATTTTGATTAATATTCCTCACGAAGTTCTTAGAGTGTTCTTAGAGATTCCTTGGTCTTGAAAGAAGTCAATTAAGACAAGACTTCATCAAAGTGTATAGCTATTAAACAGCATAGGCAAGGTAAATCTGCAGCAATATTTCAAAGTAAACTAGGACTTCAGAAGGACCGTGTAAGAAAAATCTCAAAGAACTTCATATAGAGAGCTAGCAAACACTTGGGATGGTTCTGAGTAGGTGGAAGTGAAAATATTTGACTTACTTAACTGCACCTTATACAGCATCATATGGACCATTGTTCTCTGAACTTCTTTCCAACAATATAATGGCCAACTTCTAGAAATTTCTAAATGTGCACACTGACACAATGTAGAGGGAACACTTCAACTTTTTTGTGATTGGATCAGCTAACTAGGCCAAGTAGCTTCCAGCACCCTCTGATCTGAACTTTAAGGTTTGAATTGGACAGGATGTGTGAACTCTAAAGAAATCCCAAATAGTCCAATTCAAGTACTGAAGATTCTGAATCACATCTGGCATTCAATCTTAAATGAATATTGTGTTCACTTTTCAACAGCCAATTAATATTATGAGTAGTCATTGCATAACTAAAGAGACCACTACAATCTTGCAGTGTTTTTTGGAATAGCAATTGGTTTTTATGTGCATTTAGACACTTCTAGAATTTGCTATTATACTGTAAGTAGAATTCAGAAAACTGTAATGTACTGTTGGCTGTGAATTGCATTCCTCTTGGAGAAGGCAAACATTATGCAATTAGAGGGATACTGACCCAAAACCCCCATCGCGAGGCCTCCTAATGCAATACCCATTGCATTACCCCTTTCTTCATCATTAGTGTAAACACTGGCCAGCATCCCCATACCTGTAGGAGAAAAGAGACACCTGTTAGTCTGTGTAAACATTGCATGACGCTAAACACTAGCGTTATTGGACCTGGGAATACATAACTTCTCACTGAAGTAAAATGTCTGTCTAGCTTTATTATGTAAATACAGGATGTATCACAATGGATTCCCAATGGCCACATATCGCACAACTCTTAAAAAATGGGAAATAAAATTCCAAAAGAAAACTGAAAAGATTGTGATTCTAGAAAATATTAAATGTGTACTTTATTTTAACAGAACATTATCTGTACTTTGAAACAACTGGAAAATGTAGCAGTAATTGTGTTTTTGTGTGTGTCTAAGTGTGTATTATAAAATTTTAAACATACATAAACATCAATATTAAATTACAGGTAGCTGTCAGGCCAACATTTCTGACAAAATAGTATGATACTTACATGGGAGGTTATTCTAATAGACATGTTTAGTTATTATGATATTTTCCTGACCCTTTGACGATTGCCCCTTACCTGCTACAGAGGAACATGAGGAGCCTATACCCTGCAGAGACCTGGCTAAGAATAGTAGTACATAACTCTTCGAGAAAGCAAACACTGTAGGGATAAAAAGATGTATCAGTGATGTCTAAGCACAATTAATTCAAGAGTTAGAGTTATGGGGTGGGGGGGGAATTGTAACGATAAAAAACATTGAGTTTGGGTCAAATGGAGGACTAAAGTTTTAAAATTGGGAATCCTTCCCCAAACCTAACCCCAACTCACCCACTTCCAGCTTTAATAGAGGCACATGACCAATCCACTCCACGGAGGTGGGTTGGCATTTTAAGTATTATAACAAGACTATGAGCCTCATTGCTATTCAGTTTTTTGAATTTAACTGTAGATGGCTGAGTTTCCCAAGTCTCCAAAAACCTGGCAGCTATATCCCCCTAGACGACATCTGCCAGATCCAGGCGCTGAATGTCTTTACACCTGTTGGATCCAGCATGCCTGCCTGAAGCCGCTGATCCACCCTCCTCTAGGCTTCTAATTCCACCCCACCATCCGCACCCCCACAACCAAGGTGTCCAACATCACACCACCAGGACCCTCGGATCATCCCCATCTCCCACTCTGACTGACCAGCCCCTAACCCCAACCCTCCAACCTTGGATTGACTCACTTTTAGTGCCCCCCTCTCCCCGATTGGCCCCCTCCCTTGACCAACCTCACCTGCCGAGATCACCCATCCACCCATACCCAACTGGAAACTAAGCTTGTCACTTAGACTGGCTACCTAGTGGGGAACTGACTGGGTAATGTCACACACGAGCTGTGCTATTAAAATTCCATAAATTTGGGGGAATCCCAAACTTTCGGGTTCCCATGCCTTACTGACTTCCCTGCTCCGAGCTATAGTTTACACAACAAATTATTGACCTACGGCTTTACAGTCAACTCAGCTTTGCCGCAGCAAAGGCCGGATAAGAGTTTAATCTTAATATCATTTTCGAAAATCCAGTGCAAACAAATGAGATGTCTATTTTATTAGAGACATGATTGTATCTGCGATTATGTTAAAGGGACTCTATGCCCGCAAACTCAATAAGGATTCAAATCTTAAGTGTTCTAGCTAAACAAAAAAATAAATTTTAGATACTTACTAACTGTTGATATAAACATGATGATAAATCCTGCAAACATTGGAATTTGATATCCTATCCTGGAAACAAAAGAAAGCATCCAATTTATGTGGTACATATATGCTTAACCATTGCGCAGAATGATTTACAAAAACTGGAAGATGGTCCTTTCTAAACAAACAGCTCAAGAATATATACAAATAAAATATATGTATATCTATATATATATATTATAGTCATCAAGTTGATATACACACTATACAATAGGCAGTTTTGCTTGATTCTGTTTTTGAACAGCTGAGTATTATTATTTGCATGATAAACTCAGTTGTCAGTTGGTATTTTCACTAGGGTGATGGTATGTTAGTGGAATATAATAGGCAAAGGTGGCCACTTAAGATCAGCATAAACTTAATTTTGTAATAGTCACTAAGTTAATTTTTCCAAATCCATGCTGGAAACAATGTCATGCTGCCCCTTGACCTGTTGTGCAGTCAGTCACCTGTATGGGTGTGCATACTTGCATACGCACTCATATACAAGCAAATTTTCTCTCCTGCTATCACACGTCTACTTACTCATACATTCTCTCCTGCTATCAGAGGCACATTTTCTCCTACAACTTTCTTCTTTACAATACACATTCTGTCAGACTAACACACACACACACACACACTTTCTCTACTGTCACCTTGCATATATTTGCTATTGCCCTGTCACCCTCAGGTCTTTTCTGCTATCATACATTGATATATTCCATCTTATCATCCACCCATGCATAAACAATCTTTCCTGCTATTACGCATACACACATATTCACTCACTCAAAAACAACCATCCTCTGTTATGTCTACAGTAGCACAAGCATTGACAGTGATACACACACATGTTATGTACATATTGTCTGTCTCTCTCACACACACATGCCATTAACTCAATGCTCTTCTGTCATGTGAGCACATACAAACAAGGATAAACCCCCTTTCAAAACTATGCAAGCTGATATTAGTGATGTAATGTAGCTCAACACTTTGTACACACTTTTATTCCATATTGACAGGTGAAGTGCTACCTGTGTAGAAGCTAAGGCTCATTGCAGTAGACTTTCACCTTTGCCACATGGGCATCACCTGGACAGGGTTCAGAAAACAAAATATGGCTAGTGGAATCACACCTTCCATTCATGTGAAAGACAAAAATCTACCACATTATTTGCAAATGTATCTATCCACTTAGTTTTCAAGTGTTGGTTTTAAGGGATGTAGTCTGTCTTGTTTTGAACCTCCTTTATTCAAATGCCTCTCCCTGTAAGGTAGAAGTGTTAGCTGATGTTGTAGCTGTTTATCTAATCTAGGTCCCCAATGTCAGACTTTTCTGGATGTTGCCAAGAAAGGTAAGTTATAGATAGATTGAATGAGACAGAACAATTTAAAGGGCAAGAAAGTGAGACAAAGTACATTAATTGGGGAACCTTCCTCATAAACAATGATATGTGGTCAATTGTGCATTCCAGAACATGGTCAGGGTTCACATTACATAGCCAGTTTCTGTGCTGCATTTGGTTCAACCATCCCATGCTACTGTTTATGCTCCTCGGGAGACTCTACCCATTCTTTCATCTCACCCAATTAGTGTATCCACCTATTATTTTCTCCCTCATGTACACATCTAGCGAGTTCCACATGATGTATACGTACTTTTACAAGTAGTATGGTTTCTAGAAAGAACACTTTCCTTTGATCAACAGGTTGCAAGTTGATGTGACAATCTTATTTATACATGTGATAGGTGTCCGTGGAGTGCGTGCAACAGAAACGCTTGCTAACACAAGCTGTGTATGCTGCAGAGGGTGAGGTTGGAGAGCTGTGTATGCTGCAGAGGGTGAGGTTAGAGAGCGGTATATACTGCAGAGGGTGAGGTTAGAGACTGGGGAGAGTTAATGCAGCATATTCGGATGGTTTAGTCCTGAACCTGGCAGCTCTCAGGTCAGCCAGCATCCATGGAGAGAACAGACAGACAATTATTCCAGTGTCGACCTTCCATTAGTTCTGAGGGGGTTTGAAGCTGAGACTAACTAACTAGTTACTAAGTAACTAACCTGTTCTCTCCATATATATCTGTGCTGTTGGGCGTTTCCAGCAGTTTGATTTTTTTTTATTTCAGATGTGTGTCGCTTTTTGCCTATAGATATAGTTTCGTTTGTTCATTCAGAGGGGCATTCGTTTATTCCAGAAAATTCCGCAGGAAGTGCAAGTTTTATTGTCAGACCCAATGACTCACCTGTTGGTCAGCGGCCCTATGAAGGGGTTTGTCACAAGCTGTACCGTGGCCTTTGAAGCGAACAACAGACCGACTTGAACATTCTCATTCAGCAGGTCCTGGTCCTTGTTTAAACAGCTCCTGTTGGAGTCGGGTGCCTCAGTCGTGTTGGTGACGGGGGGCTGGATTGTTCTGAAACCCTCCCCTTTATCTCCTCGTTCGCTCGCCGGCCCCGTTATCATTGTCGAGTTGTCGTAATAGGAAAATATTTTCTCAAATCGAGTGGCGGAAACAACTCCAGGGTTTTGGGTGGGGTTTTCCGTCAGGGATTGGTGGTGAAGAGCGTACAAGTAACTGGGAATGATGGGCACTGCAAAACACACAGCAGTTACACTTTCAAACTCATTGATCTATCACCCAGAAGCTAACATCCAGCGGGCCATTCTTGGAAGCACACAGTAAAAATGTTATTCTAATAGTTCAGTGATTGTACTTATACAGCTTGGACCTCGGCAATCCATGATCAATTAGTATTCCCTGATTCTACCGCCGGGAAATTAAACAGGTCCAACTCAGCCCCTCTAACATTGGTGTCGGCAGTGGGGACAAACTCGGATCTTTTATAATGAGTGCTGGCCTTAAACACCACCCTGGACAATGAAAGGAGGACCATGCATTTAGAATTGTGGCCAGGTCATTCTGATCCCTTGAATTGTCGGCCTATTAAAATAGTCTAACTCTGCACTTGAATCGTCACTATTGTCGATTTATCGCTCTCTTAGTGTGATTAGCCTCTGTTTCCATCATCTGCATTGGAAATTAAATGTTGGTGTGAATTCGATTCCTCTGCCTACCTCTTGGCTAGAGTCTGACTGCAATATACGCTGTCATCTTTTATACAGAATGGTAATACTGATATTTCCTCAGTTTAGAATGGAACAGGCGCTCAGTATGGTTATATCTGCTGTACAATTGGTTCTTCGTTGCCCACGGGCATGAAGTGTACAGCAACTACACTTAGCAAAAGGACATCAAAACAGTAGGCGTCTTTCGATGACCCGCTTCTAATAAGTCGAGGGTATCTTAAAAGGATCAGAAGTTTTAGTTGTGTTTAATGATGACATTAATTCGATTTGTTTTAGAGGGGTTGTACTGTGTTATGCTTGGTTTGTATAACGTGAGCCAGACTAACCAATAGGACAGAGTTGGCCCCAGGCTGCGGCATCCACATCACACCTCCTCTGTAGTTAAGTGTGCACCTTATTCTGTACTTCCTTCATATTGGAGCATGCAGCCAAATGATTTAGTCCAATAATCCTAATTTAATCAGCCGCAAATAATGATTTTGCTCCTTTTCTTTCCCATTGTTGTCTTTGCTTGTTGTGTGTCCCTTGTCGTTGCAATAAATGGTTTATTTGCTGATTATTCCGAATTTAAAACTTGAGATGTATTAGCTCACTAGTTCCTTGCATTGCAAACTTTTCAATAGATCGGCGTCAATTTCTCTCTGGCCCCACAGAAAAAGGCGGCTGCAGAATAGGTGAAAAAACTAGCGGAATGAAATGCACGAAAAGTAAACGTCAGCCTGATGTTAGGCCTTTCAATTCTGTCCGCAAACATATTGTGGTCTTCAATGTTTTTCACATTCTCTCTGTTAACACTAGTTTAAGGTACGTACAGCAGCGGCGGGAACGCGGTTTGTTGAACGCCGAGTTGCTTAATACCTGCCACAACTTGTCGAGTTTAAAATGGAAGAGCATTACTCCCTACTGTTAGTGGAATCAGGTTATCCCATCAATAAAGTTCCAGCGAAGCTACAATTTCCATCATTCGAAGCAAGTTACGATCCCCGTGTCTCTAACCCGGGTCTTGGTCCTTGAAGTGTTTATAATCCGAAATAAATTACCAGAAGCGTAGGAAACGGAGCAGGTGATTCAGCTTCTTGAGCTTTTTTCACCATTCAATTAAATCACGGCTAATCTGTGACCTAACTCCATAAACCCATATTTGCCCCATATCTCTTGATAATATATCAATCTCAGAATTAAAGTTAACAATTGACGGAACCTCAATTGCAGTTTCGCTAAACGTTTCAAACTTTTGCCATCTTTGGTGTGTAAAAATGTTTCTTACCTTCATTTTGGAAAGATCTGGCTTTAATTTTCGGCTATACAGCCTAGATTGTACAGCTAGTGGAAAGTGTTTCCTCAATCAGTTCCCCTTAACATCTTGAAATATTTCATCAAATCACCCCGAGTCTTCTCAATTCCCGAGACCATAACCCTAGTTAGTATATTCTCCCCTTGTAACTTAATTATTGGTATTTAGATATCATTCTGGCAAATCTTCATTGCATTTCCTCTAAGGGCAATATATCCTCCTGAAGGTGTGTGCTCAGAACTGAACACAATGCTCCAGTTGTTGTTTAACCAGGGCGTTGCAGATTTTAGCACAATGTCTACCCCCTTGCATTTGAGTAATCGAGATATAAAGGCCAGCAACCCATTAGCTTTTCGATTATTTTTTGTACCTGGCCATGACTTTTTAATGATCTATGTATGTGGACATCCATTGCTTTTAGACTTTCACCATTTAGCAAGTACTCAGTTACATCCCTTTGCCATCCAAAAGTGGATAACCTCACACTTCCAATCTACACTATTACAATGCCACCTATCTTTGCATCATTGGCAAACTTGCATATGTGATTCTTCATCTTGTCTTCTAGGTTATTAATGAATACAGTGAATAGATAAGGCTACAACACAGATCCTTGCAGGACAGGTTTACAAGAATAGTTCCAGGGATGAGAAATTTCAGCTGGGAGGGTAGATTGGAGAGGTTGGGATTGTTCTCCTTGGAGAGAAAGCGGCTGAGAGTAGATCTGACAGTGATGTTCAAAATCATGACGGGGCTGGACAGAGTAGATAGGGAGAAGCTGTTCCTGCTCCTAAAAGAATCAAGAATGAGAGGGCACAGATTTAAAGTGATTTCCAAATGAAGCAAGTGTGATGTGAGAAAAAACTTTTTCACACAATAAGTGGTTTGGCTCTGGAATGCACTGCCTGGAAATGTGGTGGAGGCAGGTTCAGTTGGGGCATTAGATGATTATTTGAATAGAAACAATGTGCAAGGGTATGGGGGAAAGGCAGGGCAATGGCACTAGATCATAGTGATCATTTGGACAGCTGGTGCAGGCATGATGGGCCAAATGGCCTCCTGTGCTGCTAAGATTCTGTGATTCTGTGACACCCCCATTCACATTCTGCCAATTTGAATGTCTGTCCATTATCCCCACTCTCTGTCTCCTGCTACTCAGCCAATCTCCTAACTGGTCAATAATTTGCCATCAGTTCTGTGAGCTGCAACCTTAGCTAAAGTCTCTTATGGGGGACTTCATCAAATGCCTTCCAGAAGTTCGCATAACTAACATCCATAGACACTCTTTTGTTCACCACTTTAGTCACCTCTTCAAAAAAATTCAATCGTGTTCACCAGGCATGACCTACTCTTTATAAATCCAAGCTTGTTCTCTCTGAAATTTTCTAGGTGTTTAGTCACTTTATCTGTAATTATAAACCCCTTACAGTGTCTATAACAGGTAACAGATTACAGCCCCTGCAGATTCTATAATCTGAAACAAGTTACAGCCCCTACAATGTCTATAACCTACAACAGTTTATACGCGTTAGGAGGGTGTTAAGATCTTAGAGGGATGCAGAGGGGATTTACCAGACGAGAGAGCATTGAGGAACTTCAGATATATGGAGCGTTTTAGATGGAGAACTGAGATGATTCTCTCTAGAGTAGGTTAAAGGGAAACCGAACAGACACTTTTCAAAATCCAATGGGGTTTTGTTGGATGAAACAGGGAGAAACTGCTTCCTCTGGTCAGTAATCAAAGGTCATAGATTTAAAATAATTGGCAACGATAGCATGAGAGGAAATGAGAATCACTTTCCCCCGCCCCCTCCACACACACACAAACACACACAGAGGGTCGCTAAAGCCTGGGATTCACTAGCTGAAAGGATGGTGGAATCAGATTCCATATGAACCTTTAAAAGGCAATGAAACATGGTCTTGAAGATAATTGAGGGGTTTGGGGTGGCGGATGAATTGGACAGCTCTTTCAAAGCACAGACGCGTTAGGCCGAACGGCCGCTTCCTCTGCCGTAAAATTCCATAAATGACAGCGCCTATAATCCGAAGCAAATTATACCTCCTTTAGTGTCTATTATCCGAAAACAAGTTGCAATCCCTACAGTGTTTATAATCCGAAGCAAATTAGTGTTGAACCCAAATTAAAGTTTATGGTAAAGATTCTCGAGCAACAGACTTCACTAAGAACTGGGTTCTCTACTATCTCTATCTCCTTCAGGGTCCACACTGTCCCCATCAGTCACATGGCTACCGTGTAAAATCGCGAATAATGATAGGATGTTCCGAATAATGACAGGGTTGGTTAAATACAGATAATCCAATGGTTTGCACCATATGTGATACAACGTCTTGCTCCATTCCCCTTGAACATACTAACGCAGTTAGTAAACTAGCACAAACGCACAACATTTTTTTTGACGGAGGGAGGGGATGGTTAAAAGTTACAGAATTATGTTCAAAGCAGCATGCACTGACCCCAACTGGGGGCCAACTGCATTGCTGCACAATCTGCGGTGCAGATTAAAACACAAATTGTAACCTGTGCTGTCCGTTTCTCACATTAGAGCATCAATCCGATACATTTTATACCGGAACAAGACTGTTATTTTAATACTGCGATCGACTAAATGCAAACATCATTTTAGAAATGTTGTCCACACATTAGGTGCAATACTAATATGTACAGACCACCTGCTTATGCCATGGTTAAACAATTAAAAAGGACATTTTAACAGAAATCCAGATGTTTTCCACAGTTTCCACGGAACACCGAGTTTCAATGTTATTTTTTGACTGTATTAGACGTCCGCCTCCACCCCACCCCCACCACCCCAACCCCTTTTGAGAAAACGGTGTGAAATGTAGAATGATCTTGATTTGGTCCACAGGGAGCTCAGGATGCTCCTGCAGCCCCAGCCCCACTTTGACTGCTTTCACTTACCCACCACAGTCAGCAGCATGTTGTCCAGGAGCAGTGCTATAAACACTATGAACAGAATCAGTTTTCGAGACTGCCGGCCTTCTCTCAACCAGAGCAAAAAACTAGACTCTCTCAGTCTGTCCAGTCCACCCATCATCACTCGTGGTGTTCAGACTAACTTCTAGTGGGGTGGGGGGGGGGGGGAAGAAGCATAAATCATATTAATAAAACCAGAACAGACAGTAATGATTATGAATGACAACGCAAAGCCAAACTGGCCCCCATTACCCTTCTAAATAACATTCAGAACGGTTACAACTAAAATAGTGTTCTTGCTAAGTTTTTTGCTGTTGCAATGTAATATCACAGAATAAAAGCAGCGGGTTAGAGTGTTTAAAAACCTGACCTTGTACAACCATCACTCACCCTGATTCGAAATGCACAGGGCTGGGGTATTAAAAGCCGCTCCTATCTCCGATAGCTCCAAGTGTGGGTGAGAGCCATGCAGCCGGTGGGCAGGTCGAGGGATTGCTCGTTGGCTCGGTGACGCTGTGATTCTTCACATTCACCTCGTTTCTGGTTGTGTTGACGTGGGAGGGAATCGCTTGATAAGGCGCCGAATGGTGCGGTCATTAACAGACAGCGGACCAATCCGCTCCTGCTCAGACTTTATTCCAATATTTTACACTTAAAAAAAATCAAAGTTCACATTCTATTTAATAAACGTGTTACTCCCTTCAAATAAAGCCAACCTGTTGACTCTGCAGAAATGCAAATTGATCAGGCGCTTTGAGCGATTATATATTTTACTGAGACTGAATAAACGCTGTTTGCACATAAAATAAACATCTTGCAATTTCTGACACGAGGTAACCAAGCAAACTTAACGATTGAAGCACAGCCTCCATCTTGACCTCCCAACTATGTTGAACAAATCCCATATTTGCCACTTAATGAAATTGTCTTCTCCCCTCACCATGCCCACTTTGTAGATACCAGTGTGAATGGTTTCAGATCCGAGAGCAAATACATTTTCCTATCGAATCCTTTTCCACGCCGATCACTGTTAAGACAACGGGAAAGTAGAGCGTGCATCAACTCCCCACAACCTACCTGCAATGGCAGGGTTAGATGTTAGTGTTAGTAATAATATGGAATTCTTTATGGGTAAAAACATACATTGATTTGACCAAATAGAATTCAATCAACACCTTGCAATAGGAAATTTTACAGACCGAAACATATACATTCGCCAACAAAACAGTTTTATTTAGCTAGCCGATTAAATGGATAAGAAGTATCTTGTGTCTATTTCATCATGGTGAAGAATTTGATATTAACTGATTTTTAAAAATACTATTGGTTCCTTAGTAAGCTATCAGTCTAATAGTTTACTCATCAATTACATTGCTATCTAATGGCATAGATGGTTCGGTTGGACTTTACAGTTGAGGATATTCGTTACACTTGCACTTGTCCATAGCTTTACTATGAGCTTCTGCACTGGAAGCTGCTGTCAGCTATTGAAAAGTGGTGTCCTCTACAGAGGAGCTGTGATCCATGTGACAGGGCAAGCAATTGTATATTTCATTAACCAATCAGATTGAAGAATAGTTAATGGACAGTGTAGAGTCTGAACCAGAAGTGTCAGTTAGGATATTTAATTCAATATCCAGTACCATACATAAAGTTAAATAAAGAGAGGGAAAGAAAGAAAGATTGGATTGAGAGGCACAAAGATAAAAGAGAATGCAAAAGTAATTTGAAAAAAAAATCTCCAACAAGCGTTAAGACATAAAGGAATGGGACTCCAGACTTATAAACATTGATTTCCAGCACCAGAGAGGTTGCTCAGCAGTAATTAAAACTTACCATACCATTAAAAGGGTACTTACACTCTTTCTGGTGCATGTAATTCATATCTATGATGCCAATATAGCAACCTCATGCCATTCAATGTATTTGAATGGGGATCTAATTGGCAAGGTGCTATTTTCAGGAGGATTTTGAAGGGATGTTGCAACTCATACAGTGACTTCCTGATTTCCACTTTTAACTGCATGTGCGGTTACCTGAAGTTGATGTCCAATTTCCTCATAATTAAAAGCAAGCTCTGTTAGCATTATCATTATTTCTACCATAAAACCCAGCCCAATGTCTCATTATGGTTTACATGGAGCAAAACGGGGCAGTAAATAGCACTAGAGAGAACTCATGATGTAGTGTTCTGCGATAACTTTTGTTTTCATTCATTCATGGGATGTGAAGGTCACTGGTAAGGCCAGTGTATATTGCCCACCTCTAATTTCTCTTGAGAAGGTGATGGTAAGCTGCTGCCTTGAACCATTGCAATGCATTTGATGTAGGTACACCCACTGTGCTGTTAGGGAGTTCCAGGATTTTGACCCAGCGACAGTGAAGAAACGGCAAAAAGTTCCAAGTCAGCATGATGTGTGGCTTGGAAGGGAATTTGTGGGTGGTGGTGTTCCCATGCATCTGTTGCCCTTGTCTTTTTAGGTGATAGAGTTTTCGGGTTTGGAAGGTGCAGTTGAAGAAGGCTTGGTGAGTTGCTGCAGTACATCTTGTCAATGGTATGTACACTGGATGTCTGTACTGCAGGTATAAGCTGGTGAATGGAGTGGTGTACAAGTGGGCTACTTTGTCCTGGATGCTGTTGAGCTTCTTCAGTGTTGGAGCTGCACTCATCCAGACGTGGAGAATATTCCATCACACTCCTGACTTTGTGCCTTATAGATGGTGGACAGTTTTTGGGGAAGTCAGTGAGTGAGTTACTCACCGTAGAATCCCCAACCCCTTTCCTGCTTTTGTAGCCACAATATTTAGTCCAATCTTATTTGCTGATATACACTTATGTTTGCATGCTCTGTCCCTTCCTATCACACACTGGTTACCATTACCTCCTTTCCTATCACACACTGGTTACCATTACCACCTTTCCTATCACACACTGGTTACCATTACCTCCCTTCCTATCACACACTGGTTACCATTACCTCCCTTCCTATCACACACTGGTTACCATTACCTCCCTTCCTATCACACACTGGTTACCATTACCTGCATTGCTACCCTACACTATTTCCTTGTCCCTCCTCTTTAACTTTCCAAATCTCCCCTCACGTGAACCCTCCATCCCAGCATTTAGTTTAAAGCTTTCTCTACCACCCTGGTTATACAATTTACCAGTACACTGGTCCCAGGTGGTTCAAGTGAAGGCCATCCCAATGGTATAGCTCCTTCTTTCCTTGTACTGGTGCAGGTGCCAGTGAGTCAAAACCCATTTCTCCCATACCAGTCTTTGAGCCATGCATTCAACCCTCTAATCTTATTTACCCCACGTTAATTTGCTCATGGCTCAGATAGTAATCCAGAGATTATTATCTTAGTGTTTCTGTTTTTTTAATTTAGTCTCTAGCTGCCTATATGCCCTAAGCAGAACTTCTTTCAAACCCTACATGTATCATTGATACCCATGTGGACCATGACAACTGAATCTTTCCCCTCTTGCTCGAATTTCCTTTCCAGCCGTGAGAAGATATCCTTAACCCTGGCACTGGGTAGGCAATATAGCCTTTGGGACTCATGTTCTTGGATTCAGAGAACAGTATCTATCCCCCTACTACAACTACATCCCTTTTCATTCCCCCACTTGAATGACTCCCTGGACCACAGTGCCGTGGTCAGTTTGCTCATTTGCTGCAGTCCCTGCTCTTGTCCACACTAGTTGCAAGGACCTCAAACCTGTTGGGCAATTTCAAGGGCTGAGTCTCTTCCATCGCTATCTTCTGGATCCACATACCTGCCTCACTCGCGGTCACGCCCGTAACTGAAGAATCTAGTCTAAGAGGTGTGATTGCCTCTTGGAACAAAGTGTCCAGGTAACTTTCCCTCTCCCTGATGCATTGCAGTATCTGCAGTTTGGACTCATAAACTCGGAGCAGAAATTCCTCAAGCTGCAGGCACTTATTGCAGATGTAGTTGCCATGGATCAAACAAGTGTCCAGCAGCTCCCACATACTACAGTTGCAACATTTGCCCTAATGTGGCCACATGCTATCTTGTTGACCCTGAACTGAGATTTCAATCCCACAGACAGAACCAGACTTTAACTTTCACAATAAGGCAGAAAACAAAGAGAATCATATCAGCTGAGCATTTTATACCCTGTTGGAAATGAGTGGAAAGGAGAAACCAGTTGGATGCATATCCAGTAGTCATTTTGTATCAGTTACTGGTCATTTACTGCCCAGCAATCAAAGTTAAAACCAATGCCCAGTTTGTTACCAGGTGGTTATCTTCTACTTCTAAAACATTGACTGCCTTCAATTCTACTTCACCCCCACTACTGATGAAATCTTAATTAATATCATCCAAAACTTAAAGACTGATTTCATATGCTCAAGGGTAAATGAGGGTATAATGAGCGCATCCATTTTTTACTTTTGGAGGCTCGGATATGAATGAGGGTTAAACAGTTTATGACGCTTGGTCATCATTAACATATTTTCTGAATATATTGCTAACTATAATATTTCCTCCTCATTCATACCTGGTCTTCATTATCATTATATATACTCTGGATCTTCAAACAGATACACCAGATTCTGGTTATAAAATGACAGAGGAGAATTGAAATGTGATCGGCCATCCTCCGGTGATGATCAGAGGGCTCTGTGCCAGTTAGGCTTTGAGACCAAGTACTAAAAATACTGTTTATGATTTAGCAGACGCCATCTTAATTTGCTTATATAATGTTCAAATGTTTTAACAGAGGAAACGACACTGGCTTAAATAAACAGGATAAAATTATGGATATAGAAACGTTTTACTAATGTTGCTCTTGGTCATTCCTCAGCAGGCAATTGTTTAGCTTGCAACAAGAAACAAGTGTATAATTTTGTTCATTACCACAATGCATGATTCACTGCTCAGCTTTGCAGGCTTCAGTCAGTGGGGTATATTCTCACATTTGAATTTGCACAACATCAGAAAATATTTAAAACATCATCACAAAATGCTGGAAATGTGCTAAATATAGTGCTAAAAATCAACATTTTCTGGAATAATGCACCAATGCCCCATTTGAGAATTAACCCTGTACAAGACTGTACCACACTTACACCCTTCTCATAAATTGGCAGTTCTTACGAATTCAAGTTTGGGTTCCGCCAGGGCCATTCGGCTCCATGACAGCCTTGGTCTAAACATTGACTAAAAAACTGAATTCAAGAGGTGAGGGTAGAGTGACTGTCCTTGACATCAATGTAGCATTAGACTGAATGTGGCATCAAGGAGCCCTAATCATACCTAGCACAAAGGCAGATGGGTGTGATTGTTGGAGACCAATCACCCCAGCCCCAGGACATCATTGCAGGAGTTCCTCAGGGTAGTGCCCTAGGGCCAATCATCTTCAGCTGCTTCAACTGATTCAAGACTGAATTTCCCTGTATCATATGGTCAGAAGTGGGGGTGTCTGCTAATAATTGCAGAGTGTTCAGTACCAACTGCAACTCCTCAGGTACCAAAGCAGCTGGTACACACATGCAGCAACACCGCAACAATGTTCAGGCTTGGGCTGATAAGTGGCAAATAACTTACCCCACAAGTGCCAGCCAATGACCATCTCCAACAAGAGAAAATCCAACCATCTCTCTTTGATGTTCAATGGCATTACCATCGCTGAATCCACCACCATCAACATCCTGAGGGTTGCCAGTTATCAGAAGCATATCACGATGGAGTGAATTGATCTCATAAATCGAAATAAATGAAAATGGTATGGCAGCCATTACAGAGACATGGTTGCAAATGACCAAGACTGGGACCTGAATATTCAAGATATTTGACATTTCAGAAGGACAGGAAGAAAGGAAAAGGAGGTGGGGTGGCTCTGTTAATAAAGGATGTGATCAATACATTAGTGATAAATGATCTTGGTTTGGCGGATCAAAATCTGGAATCAGTTTGGTTGGAGATAAGAAATGGCAAGGAAAAGACACTGGTGGAAGAGGTTTATAGGCCCCTAAGACCATAGACATAGGAGCAGAAGTAGGCCATCTGGCCCATCGAGTCTGCTCTACCATTCAATGAGATCATGGCTGATTTGCTAATCCTCAACTCCACTTTCCTGCCTTTTCCCCATAACCCTTGATTCCCTAACTGATTAAAAATCTGTCTATCTCAGCCTTGAATATATTTAACGATCCAGCCTCTACAGCCCTCTGTGGTGAAGAATTCCACGGATCAACAACCCTCTGAGAGAAGAAATTCCTTTTCATCTCTGTTTTAAATTGGTGATCCCCTCACTATAAGATTATGCCTTCTGGTCCTAGGCTCTCCCAAAAGGGGAAACAACCTTTGAGCATTTACCTTGTCAAACCCCCTGAGAATCTTAAACAAAAACAGAATGACCTGGAAAAACTCAGCAGGTCTGGCAGCATCAGCGGAGAAGAAAAGAGTTGACGTTTCGAGTCCTCATGACTCTTCAACAGAACTGAGTAATATTAGGAGAGGGGTGAAACATAAGCTGGTTTAGGGTGGGGGTGGGGAGAGAGAAGTTGCCGGGGGGGATGGTTTTGGGAGAAGCAAGCAGTGATAGGAGCAGATAATCAAAAGATGTCACAAACAAAGGAACAAAGAGGTGTTGAAGGTGGTGATATTATCTAAACGAATGTGCTAATTAAGAATGGATGGCAGGACACTCAAGGTACAGCTCTATTGGGGGTGGGGTGGAAAGACGAACAGGGCATTAAAGGTATGGATTTAAAAATAATGGAAATAGGTGGGAAAAGAAAAATCTATATAAATTATTGGAAAAAGCAAAAGGGAGGGGGAAGAAATGGAAAGCGGGTGGGGATGGAGGAGGGAGTTCAAGATCTAAAGTTGTTGAATTCAATATTCAGTCCGGAAGGCTGTAAAGTGCCTAGTTGGAAGATGAGGTGCTGTTCATCCAGTTTGCGTTGGACTTCACTGGAACAATGCAGCAAGCCAAGGACAGACATGTGGGCAAGAGAGCAGGGTGGAGTGTTAAAATGGCAAGCGACAGGGAGGTTTGGGTCTTTCTTGCGGACAGACCACAGGTGTTCTGCAAAGCGGTCGCCCAGTTTACGTTTGGTCTCTCCAATGTAGAGGAGACCGCATTGGGAGCAACGAATGCAGTAGACTAAGTTAGGGGAAATGCAAGTGAAATGCTGCTTCACTTGAAAGGAGTGTTTGGGCCCTTGGATGGTGAGGAGAGAGGAAATGAAGGGGCAGGTGTTGCATCTTTTGCGTGGGCATGGGGAGATGCCATAGGTGGGGGTTGAGGAGTAGGGGGTGATGGAGGAGTGGACCAGGGTGTCCCGGAGGGAACAATCCCTACAGAATGCCGCCGGGGGGGTGGTGAAGGGAAGATGTATTTGGTGGTGGCATCATGCTGGAGTTGGCGGAAATGGCGGAGGATGATCCTTTGAATGCAGAGCTGGTGGGGTGATAAGTGAGGACAAGGGGGACCCTATCATGTTTCTGGGAGGGAGCAGAAGGCGTGAGGGCGGATGCGCGGGAGATGGGCCGGACACGGTTGAGGGCCCTGTCAACGACCGCGGGTGGAAAACCTCGGTTAAGGAAGAAGGAGGACATGTCAGAGGAACTGTTTTTGAAGGTAGCATCATCAGAACAGATGCGACGGAGGCGAAGGAACTGAGAGAATGGGATGGAGTCCTTACAGGAAGCGGGGTGTGAGGAGCTGTAATCGAGGTAGCTGTGGGAGTCGGTAGGCTTGTAATGGATATTGGTGGACAGTCTATCACCAGAAATTGAGACAGAGAGGTCAAGGAAGGGAAGGGAAGTGTCAGAGATGGACCATATGAAAATGATGGAGGGGTGGAGATTGGAAGCAAAATTAATAAATTTTTCCAGGTCCCGACGAGAATCTTATATGTTTCAATAAGGTCACCTCTCATTCTTCTAAGCACCAATGAGCACAGGCCAACCTACTCAACCTCTCCTCATAAGAAAATTCCTCCATACCCAGGATCAACCTAGCGAACCTTCTCTGGACTGCCTCCAATGCCAGTACATCCTTCCTTAGAT
This sequence comes from Cetorhinus maximus, assembly GCF_964194155.1. Lineage (NCBI taxonomy): Eukaryota > Metazoa > Chordata > Chondrichthyes > Lamniformes > Cetorhinidae > Cetorhinus > Cetorhinus maximus. The sequence goes on from NC_135898.1 coordinate 49,915,047, forward strand.
AAGGGGACCAAAACTTCACAGCATTCTAGGCATGGTGTAACTAGTGCCTTGTATAGTTTTAGCAAGACTTTCCTATTTTTATACTCCATTCTTTTTGAAATAAAGGCCAACATTCCATTTGACTTACCTGCTGAGCTTGTATGCTAACTTTTTCGGATTCATGCACGAGAAGCCCCAAATCCCTCTGTGCTGCAGCTTTCTGCAGTCTTTCTCCATTTAAGTAATATTCAGCTCCTCTATTTTTCCTACCAAAGTGCATAACCTCACATTTTCCCACATTATATTCCATCTGCCAAGTTTTTGCCCGCTCACTTAACCTGTCTATCTCCCTCTGTAGACTCTTTGTGTCATCCTCACCACTTGCCTTCCCATCTATTTTTGTGTCATCCACAAACTTGGTGATAGTACATTCATTTCCCACATTTAAGTCATTAATATATATTGTAAATAATTGTGGCCCCAGCACTGATCCCTGTGGCACTCCACTAGTTACAGGTTGCCATCCTGCAAATGCTCCACTTATCCCAACTCTCTGTCTTCCATTAGTTAGCCAATCCTCTATCCATGCTAATATACTACCCCCAACACCATGGGCTCTTATCTTATTAAGTAGCCTATGTGTTGGAACCTTATCGAATGCCTTTTGGAAATCCAAATATATTACATCTACTGATTCACCTTTATCTATCTTGCTTGTTACCTCCTCAAAGAATTCTAATACATTTGTCAGGCATGATTTCCCCTTCATGAAGCCATGCTGACTGTGCTTGATTATATTATACATTTCTAAATGCTCTGCTATTAAATTCTTTATAATAGATAATACAACATTTTCCCAATGATGGATGTTAAGCTAACTGGCCTATAGTTACCTGTTTTTTGTCTCCCTCCCTTTTTGAATAAGGGTGTTACATTGGCAATTTTCCAATCCTCTGAGACTTTTCCAGAATGTAAGGATTCTTGGACGATTACTAGCCACTATCGCTGTGGCTACTTCCTTTAATATCCTACGATGCAACCCATCAGGTCCAGGTTACTTATTGGCCTTTAACTCCATTAATTTCCCTAGTACTTTTTCTCTCGTTATTGTGTTTATTTCCTCCCCCCTCCCTTTTGCCCCTTGATTATTTAGTATTTAGTATTTAGCTATTAGTATCTTCTACTGTGAAGTAGCTACACTGTAGGGCAGAGTATAAATCAAGAAATAATGGGGGCTCATAAGAAATGTACTGCAATAAACGTGGAGAATTTTCATCTTCATATAGATTGATGAATCAAATTGGCAAAAGTAGCCTGGAGGATCAGTTCATATAGAGTATTCATTAGCATACTCTTAGAACAATACATTCTGGAATGAACCAGAGGATAGGGTATTTTAGACCTGTTAAAGTGTAATGAGACAGGATTAATTAATGACCTCGTAGTAAAGCATCCTCTAGGTAAGAGCTATCATTTTAAAAAAATTATTCACGGAATGTGGGCTTCGCTGGCTGGACCAGCATTTATTTCCCATCCCTAGTTGCCCTTGAGAAGGTGGTGGTGAGCTGCCTTCTTGAACCGCTGCAGTCCATGTGGTGTAGGTACACCCACAGTGCTGTTAGGGAAGGAGTTCCAGGTTTTTGACCCAGCGACATCTGCTACTGTGCATCAGTGGTGGAGGGAGTGGATGTTTGTGGATGTGGTGCCAATCAAGCGGGCTGCTTTGTCCTGGATGGTGTCAAGTTTCTAGAGTGTTGTGGGAGCTGCACTCATCCATAACATGATAGAATTTCACAATTCAGTTTGAGGGTGAGAAATTAGGGTATGAAACTAGTGCCTTAAACTTAAATAAAGACAATTACAAGGGTATGAAGACAGAGTTGGCTAAGGTGGAACAGGGAAATAGGTTGACAGGTAATATGCTAGAGAAGCAGTGGTGGACATTTAAGGAGATATTTCATAATTCTCAATAAAGATATACTCCATTGAGAAAGACACTATGAGAAGGATGCACCATCCATGGCTAACTAAGGAAGCTAAGGACGGTATCAAATTGAAAGTAAAGATGCACAATGCTGCAAAGATTAGTGGGAGCCCAGAAGACTGGGAAAACTTTAGAAATCAGCAAAGGATGACTAAAAAATAATAAAAAGGGAGAAACTGGAGTATGAGAGAAAACTATCAAGAAATATAAAAACAGACAGTAAAAGCTTCTACAGGCTTATAAAAAAGGAAGAGAGTAGCTAAAGTAAGCATTGGCATCCTAGAGGGTGAGACTAGGGAATTAATAATGGGAAACAAAGAAATGGCAGAGACTTTGAACAAGTATTTTGCATCTGTTTTCACAGTGGAAGACACAGAAAGCTCCCCATGAACTATAGAAAATCAAGAGGCAACAAGGAGGGAGGAACTTAAAAAATCGTGATCACTAGAAAGAAGTACAAGGAAAATTAATGGGACTAATGGCTGAGAAGTCCCCTGGACCTGATGGCCTGCAACCAAGAGAGTCTTAAAGATAGTGACTGCGGCGATAGTGGATGCATTGGCTGAAATCTTCTAAAATTCCCTAAACTCTGGACAGCTCCCAGATGTAACACCTCTGTTCAAGAAAGCAGAGAGACATAAAGCAGGAAATTATCAAGCAGCTAGTTTAACATCTGTCATTAGGAAAATGCTAGAATCCATTATTAAGTATGTAGTAGCAGGGCATTTAGAAAATCATAATACAATTGGGCAGAATCAACACGGTTTTGTGAAAGAGAAATCATATTTGACAAATTCATTAGAATTCATTGAGGATGTAACAAGCAGGGTGGATAAAGGGGGAGTGGGTAGATGTAGTGTATTTGGATTTCCAAAAGGCATTTGTTAAGTTGCCACAAAAAAGGTTACTGCAGAAGATAAGAGCCCATGGTGTTGTAGGTGATATGTTAACATGGATAGGAGATTGGGCAATGAACAGGAAACAGAGTTGGGTCTTTTTCAGGTTGGTAAATTGTAACTAGTGGAGTTGTCACAAGGCTCAGTACTAAGGCCTCAAATCTATTTACGATCTATATCAATGACTTAGAAGAAGAGACAAACTATATTGTAGCCAAATCTGCTGATGATACAAAGATAGGTTGGAAAGCAAGTTGTGAGGAGGACACAAAGGGCAGAATCATCCCAGATTTGCACTAAGTGCAGCAGCAGGTGGGTAAAATAATGTTTTACCCGCCAGCTGCAATGGTGGGTTTTCACGCCGTATCATCACAAGCCTGCCATGTTATTTACGCATTCCAGGGAAACACACCATTTCCATGGCAGGCAAGCTCTCATTCACCCGCCAGCTATCACCCCACCGCTGCATAAGCCGGGCACCATAATTAAAGTCCAGCCACAAACACACATCTCAGTGCTTTCAGACCACCAGGTGGGCAGCAACAGCACTAACCTGGCTTGGGTGGTGGTGGCAGTGGTGGTCAGCACCAGCGCCCTTCAAAAGAGGACAGCCACCCAGTGCCGCAAGAGAATGAAAGATTTCCGTTCTGCCAGGGTAAGTCACTCTTCTCATCACTCTCAACTCACATACTCACTCACTGCTGGTTCAAGGGACATCACCATTCACTCTTTCACACTCACGGTCATTCTCCTCATCCTGTCCATGGGACCACTTACCACCCACATAGGCCAATCATGCCATATCGTTCGCTCATGCCACCAATCACGCCCGACGCCAGTGGCCACCGAAAATTCCGCATAAAGGTTTTGCAAAAGGATATAGATAGGTTAAGTGAATGGGCAAAAAATTGGCAGACGGTGTATAATGTGGGAGAATGTGAGATTGCCTTCCTTGGGAGCAAAATAGAAAAGCAGAATATTATTTAAATGGAGAGAGACTGCAGAGTGCTGCAGTACAGAAGGACCTGGGTGTCCTCATACATCAATTACAAAAAAGATAGCATGCAGGTACAGCAAGTAATGAGGAAAGCAAATAGAATGTTGACCTTTTTGCAAGGGAACGCAGCATAAAATAAGGGAAATCTTGCTACGGATATACAAGACATTGGTGAGGCCACACCTGGAGTACTATGTACAGTTTTAGTCTCCTTACTTAAGGAAGGATATACTTCAATTGAAAGCAGTTCAGAGAAGGTTCACTAAGTTAATTCCTGGGATGAAGGGGTTGTCTTGTTAGGAAAGGCTGAGCAGGTTGGGCCTATACTCTGATGGTTTTAAAAGAATGAGAGGTGATCTTATTGAAACATAAGATTCTGAGGGGGCTTGACAGGCTAGTTCCTGGGAGGATGTTTCCTCTCGTGGGGGAATCTAGAACTAGGGGGCACAGTTTCAAAATAAAGGGTCTCTAATTTAAGATGGAGATGAGGAGGAATTTCTCCTCTCAGAGGGTTGTTAGTCTTTGGAATTGCCTTCCACAGAAATCATTGGAGGCTGTGTCATTGAATATTTTCAAGACTGAGTTAGACAGAATTTTGATTGACAAGGGTATTATGATGGACAGGCAGGAAAGTGGAGTTAAGGCCTCAATCAGATCAGCCATGATTTTCTTGAATAGTGGAGTAGATGTGAGGGGCCAAATGGTCTACTCTTGCTTCAATTTCTTATGACCTTATGATTAACCCTGAGCTAGCAACTAGGTGGTGGGGGGGTGGTTGATGGACTCGAAATCAAAGGGTCTGGTTGCAAAAGGAAAACAGCTGGCTTCAGTTTTTCTGGTGCTGAACTATAGAATCATAGAAAGTTTACGGCACAAAAGGGGATAACTTGGCCCACCATGTCTGTGTGGCTGAGAAAACGAGCCACCCAACCCAATCCCACTTTCCAGCATTTGATCCATAGCTCTGCAGGTTACAGCAATTCAGGTGCAAATCCAGGCACCATTTAAATGTGATTAGGGTTTCTGCCTCTACTACCCTTTCAGGCAGTGAGTTCCAGACCCCCCCCCCCCCACCCTCTTGGTGAAAAACCTTTTCCTCATCTCCCATCTAATCCCTCCACCAATCACTTTAAATCTATTCCCCCTAGCCACTGACCTCTCTGCTAAGATAAATAGGCCCTTCTGATCCACTCTACTCAAGCCCCTCACAATTTTGTACATCTCAATCAAATCTTGCCTCAGCCTCCTCTGTTCCAAGGAGAACAAACCCAGCCAATCCAATCTTTCCTCATTGCTGCAGTTTTCCAGTCCTGGCAACATCCTGGTAAACCTCCTCTGTACCCTCTCTAGTGCAATTATATCCTTCCTGAATGAGGTGACCAGAACTGCACATTGTACTCAAGTTGTGGCCTAACTAATGTTTTATATAGTTCCAGCATAACCTCCCTGCTCTAATATTCTATGCCGTAGCTAACGGAGGAATGGATTCCATATGCCTTCTGAACCACATTATCGACCTGTCCTGCTAGAATAAAACATTGATATAAAATATCCAATGTACAGTTCGAGATTTTCTGTGGCTCGTCCACAAAATCTAAATTGGTAAAGAAAAGCCATATTCCCATAGCAAAATTAGGGAGTGGGAGATGTCATAAAAGTGCAAGGGGCTATAATTATTTTTTTAAATTGTTGCCGCAGAACCCACCAAAGCGGAGGACTGAGTTTGGGAACTGGATAATAGCCTATTCGAATTCGCAAGTTAGATGAAGTTCCTTTATCATGTGATATATAATGAAAGGAAAAAGAAATAAAACATGAAACTTTATTACGAAAATGAAAACAAGTTAAAATGTAGAATATAAAATAAAACAATAAGAATCGTAAAAGAGCAAAAGACAAATAAAATGGGTAGGCAGACGATCCCCCCCTAATCTTCTCTAAAAACCTGTAAAATCTGTAATGTTAAAAACAACTCTAATCTTGTAGCTTGACAGATGAAGTTTTTTTAAATGATCGATATTGAAACATTTCATAAGAAAATCATTCCGTTTGAACCATTTATTGCGGACTCCAAGTACAAAGCCGAAAAATTAAACATTCTGGCCACCTGGTAGAGTTTTAATCTCAGCAGTTAAAAGTTGTTACTTGATTACCTTCTCAGCCCAGGCATTTCCCAGCAAGTTATTGTTATCCCTGTATCTGATTGTGACATCAGCAACGGCCACATCATCGCCTTCTTGAAAAATGATGTCAGGTTTAAATAACAGCCATCGTCTGGTCTAATATAAGGTTCTAGCCGTGTTTTGATACTTTATCTTTAAGAAGATTAATTCATGATGAATTCTTGCATTTTTTTTTACATATAAGCAGTTACCAGAGTTGTGAGAGATGGTTTCGTTTGGTGCATTACATCTTTTACATTTTGTGATGTATCCAGACATACCAAGTGATAGAAAATAACTGGCGGGATAAGCATTACTCCTCAGTAAAAGGGCTTTTATCAAAGAAGACTCTTAAAAATAATTGAAACAAAGCCAATGATTTGAGATATTATCATTGCAAACATAAGAAATACCTATGCCTTGGTAATTAAGAGTAGACCATTATTTAAATTCAAGCTCATGCCAATTGGAGTAAATCTCTCTATTTGGGCTACTAGATGTTACTTGAGTGTCAGGCTCCTGTGGCAATTCAGCATCAGACATATTTATTGAGTTGATGGCTTTACTATTACATAGATTAGAACACTTTTTTAAAGGTGCAGAAATGTCTTTTTTATATTAAGATTGCCAATCTGGTCAGCTTTGTGAATCAAGTCGATACTGCTGTATAAAAAAAAAGCCTTTATTATTTGGTCCATTGATGGCATCGAAAATTTGGTCTTCCTAAGGAATGCAACTGGGATTTGTATTTCCAATTTTGGCAGGCCCAGACCACCATCTCCAGCTCATTAGTATAAAATCCTGTTGGATATATCTTTTGGCAAATGTATTATATTCTTGGCCACCTTTTTAATAATACTATCCAATCCCAACAAAGTATTCTGGGAAGCCTCCATTAAAACTAGATGATAATAGAAACAGGGAACAAAAAAAGGTTTTTAATATGTCATAATGCTGTGAAGGCTTGAGGGGAGTCAACATTAAATCACTGATCCATGATTGTAGTTTCATGCCCCAAACGTCCTCTCTGGGCCCTATCCATGGATCAATCCTTGCTCCAAGGTACTTCTCAAAGTCACCTGAGTTAATATATTGAAGATCATTGCCTTTTAGTTTCCATTGACTTCTGTTAGTTATTAAAATAAAAGATTTTGTCCTTAGATATCATTAAGAAACCAGCTGTTTTTTATGTTAATTTCTAGCCTGATTTTCTCACAAAATTTCCCAAGGATTGATAAACTCTTTCTCATTCTGACTTATGAATCACTCAGTGAAGGTGAGTGAGGCCACATAAAGCACCCTGGAATAAATAAAGACTGGAACCTCTGTACCAGTGCCTACTGCAAAATTGATTCATCTCTACATGCTCCTCCCATCGTGGAATTCAGAGCAGACAGCTCACCATTAGGCCGGTAAACTCAGGCAGATCCTTTCCAAAACATACCCATGAGTATTGGAAAGATAGGCAGGGCGACCTGGATAGAAAAGGCCTCCTGCCCAGAAAAGAAAACACAAAAGAGGGTGCGAGAAGCCCCGCTACAGCCCGAAAGGAGAACTCCCAGAGGTTGGTGTGTTCTCATTGCAACAAGATAGGCCATTCCAATCCTGAGTGCTGGAGATTGCAAGGCACGCCAGTTGGCCTAGTAGGGCTTCAAATAGTTCCCTGAAGAACGTCCCAATGATTACTACAGCAGACCTGCAGGGTTGCTCACTATAGGAACTTACCCTTTGGAGGGCATTGCGCTATGTGGGCAGAATTTTACCCTTGGCGTGCGGGCTCGGCGGTGGTGGGCGGGGGCAGTTGGGAAGCCGACCGCTGCCCGTGATTGGCAGCACACCGCGATTTCACGCTGGCGAGCCAATTAAGGCCAGCCCAGCCATGAAAGGCAGCAGGGGAAGGGGCAGGCGGGGGCGGGGGCACGATGTCCGCCGGGTTCAATGGCGACTCGGTAGCCGATTCAAAACTGGCCCAGGCAGCCCCTGGAAGGCAGCCACAGAAGGACGCTGAAGTCTCCATGGATCCCGTTGCAGTTGGACACGGCAGGCGGGAGGGCAGGTCAGCGGGGCAGTCGGCCCTGTGTTTCTCGGATGAGTGCCTCACAGCCCTCCTGGAGGAGGTTTCAGCCAGGAGAGAAACCCTTGTCCCTAAAGACAGGAAGAGGAGGCCCCCACACCTCACCAAAAAGGCCTGGGAGAAGGCGGCATCTAGGGTGAGCAGCCACGATGTGGTGAGATGCACATGGGTGCAGTGCTGGAAGTGCTTCAACAATCTGCTGTGATCGGGGAGGGTGAGTACCGTGTTGGCATGGGTCAGTGTGAAGAACAGTTGAGAGCTGCCCATCCCCCTGTGGACCTCAGAGGTGTTAGAGTGTGAATGGCAAATGTCAATGAGGCAGGAGCTGACCAAGGGGGTGAGCCCTGGCTGCTTGGACTGAGTGCCTTGTGGCTCCAGGGTCATGAATTGGCTGTGCCCTGCGAGGTGTTCCTCTGGTGGGGTTGGCCAGGCTGCAATGCAGCTGCAGGTAGAGAGGGGACTAATCAATGCTCCTCTATCCTTTCAGGAGAAAATGTCCCATAACAATATTGAGAGGTCACATATTGGCAGGGGACCCTCACACCTCCTAATCCTCATGCGTTATGAGCAGGAGGTCCTGTAGCTGGAGAGGCACCATGCACCTCGGTCAAGCGGCCACGGTGAGGTTGGAATGCCAAAGGAAGGTAAGAGCGCAATGCACTGAGTTGAGAATGTCGGCTATTGCAACCTTTCTGGCGTAGTCTCTATATTGATGTGAGCCTCAAACCTGGAGTCCCCATTGATATTCGAAAGACAAGAGCACCATGATGCATATCTCTGTCTCACCAGGGTGCCTGGTTTGCACAGTGACAGTGTCCTGACTTAAACTAATGACATGTCCTTCTTCTCCCTTTTAGGCTCACCAGTAGGCGGTCACTATGATGAGCCTGAAGGCCCATCCCTGACCCCGGAGGGCCACCATGCTCAGTACACACATGCATCACACCATCTCTGTCAAGGAGACACGTGCACAGATACCAGCACCTCGGTGGGCATAAGATCGCTGTCTAGTATCTCAGTGCACGTTGGTGAGGGCACTTCACACTTGCTTGAGGTGCAGGCAGAGGCAGAGAGTGCCCAGGGCGCCGGCAGTCGGAGGAATCCTGGGGACCAGGACAATGCTCAGTCGATGGCTGATGATGGGCCCCTGGAGTCGTCCATTAGGCAGCAGATGCTGGATGTCCAGCAGGGTGTGTGGGAGGATCTGGCAGAGATACATGAGGGAATGCGTGCCATGGTCTCCATTGTGGAGGAGTCCATGCAGAGCATGAGCACTGCGTTGACCCTCATGGCCAAGCGGAGCACCTCCTCCACAGAGAGAATGGCGGCTCTCATGGAGAGGCTGCTCCAGGGACTCAATCAGGGGTCCCTGGGGATGCGCTCGGACTTGCAAGCCCTTATACCGGCAATGACCTCAGCTGGTCAGTGTCAATGTGAGAGATGGATTGGGCACCCAGTATCCTGGCTAGGTACCCGTCTATCAATGGTGAGCAGGGAGATCCAAAACGACCTCACGTTGGCGCACGAGCTGCCTGTTGTCTCTGCGGGCTCCTCTCAGGGTGCTCCAGATGATGGCAGCAACTCCTCCACCCCTCTGCCAGTGACTGTGGCATCTGATGAGGCTGCAGCGACTGGGGAGATGCCAGCTGTGTCACTGGCCGCTTCATCCCAGGCGGGGCCAGCACAGGCTCCACTGGCCAAAGGACGACCAGCAAGGTCATCAAGGCCAATAAAACAGCAAAGTGAGCAGGCTGCCTCCAATGCCAGTGCCAGCGAGGCGGGAACACCTAGACATAGCACCTGCAAACATAAATGTAAAGCACCTTAAGCACAAGACGGCCTTATCACGGTGATATTTTGTTCCCCCATTTTGCTTTAAATTTTTTCATCGTGTGATTAAAAACATTGGGTTAATGTTCATTTCAGCTATGTTCAACATTCACAATTAAATGAGATTTTATTTTGTGCCATTGGCTTCTGTCTGCTTCATTTGTTTTGTAGGCGCAGGGAAGGCCATTATGTAATGATAGACGTGTGTCTCCTGAAGCTTTATTGCACAGGCACAGAGTGTATATTGGTGGCCAAGGAAATGGTCCTCTCTGGGATCGACTATGGAGCCTGCAGCCCTGGCATGTGGTGGAGGTTGTTACTTAGTAGGCTAGTTGAAGGAGCGTTGGATCAAAGCGTCTCAGGTGCCCCTGCCTCCCTGGAGGTTGCCCAGGTCAGTGTCCATGCCCTCAGCGTTCTCCTCACTGTGCTCGTCCTCAGACTCACTACTGGTCTCATCGTCTGTTGCCTGTGCAGATGCATCAAGATCTTCTTCCTCCACTGGGTCCCGCCTTGCCAGTGCAGAATGCAACCACCATCAGTGACACACGATTTGGGGAGTATTACAGTGCACCCTCTGAATGGTCCAGGTATCGGAAGCACATCTTGAGAAGACCTATGGTTCTCTCTATCATGCCCCTTGTAGAGCCATGGCTCCTGTTGTACTGCTGCTTGGCCTCTGTTCTTGGGTGGCGGAGAGGCATCATGAGGGGATAGCCCTTGTCACCCAGCAGCCATCCATCCAGTCGGGCTGGAGCACTGAAGAGCCTCGGCACTGGGAGTGCCTCGGGATGTAAGCGTCATGGGAGCTGCCTGGGTACCTGGCACACACTTGCAGAATCTGCATCTTGTGATCACACACTAACTACACATTCATGGAGTGGAAGTTCTTCCTGTTGTCAAAGGCACCTGGGTCACTTGCTAGCGCCTTGATGGCCATGTGTGCAGTCGACTGAAGCCTGATTCGCCAAGGCTCACACAAAAGGAATTTCTAGCCTTCAGAAAACAACAAGGATCTCAATATCTCTAAATAGGCGCTAATGTCCCCTGTGACTGCAGAAATCAAATTCCAAGGAAATGCATAAAGACCCTTTACATTTCTAAGACAGAGCTCTGACCAATGGAGACGATACCTCTGTGAAGGATGCAACATTAACCACGTCAAGAATTCAGGCCAGGAATATACATCCTCTGTCCAGACCAAGGAGAAGAAGTGGGAGTTATGTCACATGTTCCCCTCCCCCCTCCCAAACAAGCTGCTAGAACCTGTAATATTGCCTTGTGGAGCTGAATCCGGGCAGTCTGTCATCTTCCATCAACAAAGCCGCAGCAGAAACAAAGCTCTGTCCAGGTTTAAATTGCCTGGCCCTCAACCACACTGTTTTCTGCTGGAACATCTGAACTTTGGTACCAGTGCCTATTGCAAGACTGATTCATTTCTACTGTGCTTCTCCCATCATGGAGGTCAGTGCTACTGGAAAAGTGGATCACCCCACATCAACTTCAGCTGGTTAACCTCCCTGAAGAAATACACCATTGGACTTCTGATTTTGGACTCTGGACTCACGTGAAACAATCATTCTTATTTTGCCTGTGCTCTTTTCTCTGTACCTCTTTCTTTCCCTTCTCCCTGTTTTATTGTGTGAATGTACTGGGGGCTACGTGCAAACCCCCTTCCCGTGTCTTTTTCAGTGTGTAAAAAGAAAATGAACCTCTGATTTTATCCTATCTCGAGTTTGCTGTGGGGCTATTAATAGACAATTAAACCACTCCAAAAACCGAGGGGTTGTGGAAAATATGCCACCACTTATAAAGGTGGAAGTCAAAAATCTAAAACACCTTTCTGTTTACGGATGGGTGGTGAGAGGAGAAATCAGGGCTGTTCTAAATTAAACTCCCTCCTATCCATAATACGTCCATTGCTTTCACACTAGAATTATCCTATTTAATATTGGGGTAGTTAAAATCCCCTATTACTGCCCTATTGCTTTTGCACTTCCCAGCAGTGTGTTTACATCTTTGCTCTTCTATCTCCCGCAGACTGTTTGGAGGTCTGTAGTACACTCCCAGTAATCTGACTGCCCCTTTTTTGTACCTGAGCTCAATCCGCATGGCCTCAATGGATGATCCTTCTAACATTACTCTCATCCCTCCTCGCAGCTGTAGTTGCTTCTCAACCAAAATTGCCACCCCCCCTCCCTATTTATCCCCCTCTCTATCGCCTCTGAAATGTCAAGCTGCCATTCCTGCCCCTCTTTAAGCCATGTTTCTGGAGTAGCTGTGATATCATACTGCCACGTTTCTGTCTGTGCCCTGATCTGGCCTTCATTATTTGCTGTACTTCTTGTATTGAAGTATATACCACTGAGTACTGCCAAGCTCGATAGAAAGTTTTGAGTTCTTCAGGACTTTGTCAGATAGGCCAGTCAGACAGTATGGCAAAATAACTCTGGAGTCAGTGCTGTTAGTGGAGAGACATAGGAGGGTGTTGCATTGAATGTATACTGCAGAAACAGTGCTGGTGTAGAGGGATTTTAAGATGTCACCAGTATCCATGTGGAAGCTGAACTCACGCTTCTGGATGATGTTGTCAACAGGTAGCTTTTCTGACTAGGAGGGCAGCAAAAATGGAGCCTTGGTCCATACTGGAGATGACTAGAGGAAGCAGCATTGGCATGCATGCACACTGTATGCAGATATGTACATTTTCCCTATTTGAACAGCAAATCAGTTGTTTCAGCGTGCTGGGAATCAAACTGGGACTGTTCCCACTCTTCTCCCATTTTACACAAAAGGACCAGGACCATGTGGCTTTGCATTATGTAGAATGAGTTGACAAATAATTAACTGGAACAAAAAATGCTGGAAAAATGCAGCAGGTCTGGCAGCATCTGTGGAGAGAGAAACAGAGTTAAGGTTTCGAGTCCGTATGACTCTTTGTCAGAGCTCTGAATGGCCCACCCGCCATTTTGAAATTGCTAATTAACAAGGCATTGAGTTTGTTAATGACCCAATCGTCCACAATTTGTTGTTACCCACTGCATTTTCCGGGCATCGGATATGAAAAAGTTAAGAGTGTTTTGCAGTAGCTGTGACAAGGTGGCACAAGAACGGAAGAAAAGGCCTGTCACCATGACCATGGCTGAATGTAGCAGCAAATTCTGCTGGTGAAAGTGGCTATGTCTGCAAGCTTTGTTTTCTTCATCATTTCTTAGCTTTTTTAACCTTCAATAAGAAATAAAGAGAGTTGCAGAGATCAAGGAGCCTTTAAACCTTAAGCACTGATCAGCTTCCCATTTGCAGCATTACCCCCACCCCACCCCCGATGCACAATATCCCAGCCGACAGCCCCAATTGGATGCCAAGCCCCCGCTTTGCATCTCTACTGGCCTCATTCCTGCTGGGCAGCCAGTATTGGCCATGCAACACTTGACTGGTCGAACTGAGATGGCAGAGGCGGACACTCAGTTTCCACTCCCCCCCTCTCCCCTCACCGCACCGAAGAACATATAATCCAGCCCCATGGCTTTGGTTCACTTTGTAACTTTATAGTATTGAGTTGCCAAGATTGTCAAATGCTTAAATTCAACTTTAGTAATTTATGCTTGAGTGCATGCTGCCATCTTCTGTCCAGGCATTTTCACATGGATCATTATGCTTCAGAATGGCTCTGTCCTTTCTTCTCAGAACCTATAGGTCCTCATGGTTGAACTGTAAAGTTGCAGATGCGGATGGTGAGTTGGGGGGCGGTGGGATGGAAATGAGGGGTCTGGAAGAAACAGAAAACTCTGGAAATGCTCAGCAGTTTTGGCAGCATCAGTGGAGAGAGAAATAGTTAACATTTCAGGTCATTGGTCTTTTACTAGAACTGGAAAAGGTCAGAGATGTCAGAGGCTCTCAGTGAGTACAGAGGCTGCAAAAGTGGGGAGGGTAATGAAGAAACAAAAGGGAAGGTCAGTGATAGGATTGAAGGCAGGAGAGATTAAATAATAAAAGGGGTTATGGTGCAAGGCAAAACGGGATTGTACTGTAAAATAAAACAAAACAATGGGTGTAGAGGAGTTGTTAATGGCAATAGCAGAATCATTATAAACAGCAGCTCTCCAAAAAAAATGGGAGCTATGCTTATGATCTGAAATTGTTGAACGCAGTGCAAAGTTTGGAAGTCTGTAAATTGCCGAATTGAGCTTCTGTTGGGCTTTGTTAGAATAGTGTAGGAGGCCAAGGTCAGAATGAGAGTGGGGCAAGGAGTTAAAATGCAAGATTACCAAAGCTCAGGTTTATGCTTGCTGGGTGAACGAAGGTACTCAGTAAAGTGATCACCCAATCTATGGCTGATATCCCCAGTGTACAAGGAAACTGCATTGGGAGCAGTGAATGCTGTCTACTAAATTGAAAGAAGTACTTGTAAATTGTTCTTTCACCTGGCAGGAGTGTTTGGGGCCCTGGATAGTGGGAAGGGGAAGAGGTTTTGCAGGTGACTGAAGAGTGGACCAGCATGTTGTGAAAGGAATGGTCTTTTTGGAATGCTGTAAGATGAGTTTGGTGATGGCATCATGCTGGAAGTGGTGAAAATGGTAAAGAGTGATTCGTCCAATTTCAAGGCTGGTGGAGTGGAAGGTGAGAACAAGGGGAAAGTGGATTCTGGAGGGAGGGGAAGAGGTGAAGAAGTGTGGAAAATGGACGGACAGAGGCGAGGCCCCTTTCAACACGGTGGTGGAGGATCCTCAACTGATATTGGAAGCATTAGTTTGGAAGGCAGCAGCACCAGAACAGATGCCTTTCAAGAAAGAAGGAAGAGAGAAAACATGGAACTACAGACCAATTAGTCTGACATCAGCTGCCAGGAAAATGCTGGAATATGTTATTAAGGAAGTCTTAGATCGTACTATGATCAGGCAGAGTCCACTTTGTTTTATGAAAGGGAAATTGTGTTTGACAGATTTGTTAGATTTTTTAGAATGTGACTAATAGGGCTGATAAAGGAGAGCCAATAGATGTAGATTTGCAAAAGACATTGGATAAGGTGCCATGTAAAAGGTTAGTACGCATGCAGAGGGCTCATGGAGTTGGGGGTAAGGTATTAACATGGATAGGGGATTGGTTAATGGACAGGAAGCACAGAGTAAGGTTGAGTAAATAGGGTTCAGTAAATTGGGCCAATACACTCTGGAGTTTAGAAGAATGAGAGATGATCTCATTGAAACATACAAGATTATGAAGGGCTTTATAAGACCATAAGACATAGGAGCAGAAATTAGGCCATTTGGCCCATCGAGTCTGCTCCGCCATTCAATCATAGCTGATAAGTTTCTCAACCCCATTCTCCCGCCTTCTCCACGTAACCTTTGATCCCCTTACCAATCAAGAACCTATCTATCTCGGTCTCAATGACCTGGCCTCCACAGCCTTCTGTGGCAATGAATTCCATAGATTCACCACTCTCTGGCTAAAGAAGTTTCTCCTCACCTCTATTCTAAAAGGTCTTCCGTTTACTCTGAGGCTGTGCCCTCGGGTCCTAGTCTCTCCTACTAATGGAAACATCTTCCCCACGTCCACTCTATCCAGGCCTTTCAGTATTCTGTAAGTTTCAATCAGATCCCTCCTCATCCTGCTAAACTCCATTGAGTATAGACCCAGAGTCCTCAAACGTTCCTCATATGTTAAGCCTTTCATTCCTGGGATCGTTCTCGTGAACCTCCTCTGAACCCTCTCCAGGGCCAGAACATCCTTCCTGAGGTACGGGGCCCAAAATTGCTCACAATATTCTAAATGTGGTCTGACCAGGGCCTTATAAAGCCTCAGCAGCACATCCCTGCTTTTATATTCTAGTCCTCTCGAAATAAATGCCAACATTGCATTTGCCTTCCTAACTACCGACTCAACCTGCAAGTTAACCTTAAGAGAATCCTGGACTAGGACTCCCAAGCCCCTTTGCACTCCAGATTTCTGAATTCTCTCCCCATTTAGAAAATAGTCTATGCCTCTATTCTTCCTACCAAAGTGCATGACCTCACACTTCTCCACGTTGTATTCCATCTGCCACTTCTTTGCCCATTCTCCTAACCTGTCCAAATCCTTCTGCAGCCTCACTGCCTCCTCAATACTACCTGTCCCTCCACCTATCTTTGTATCATCTGCAAACTTAGCCAGGATGCCCTCAGTTCCCTCATCTAGATCATTAATGTACAAAGTGAAAAGTTGTGGTCCCAACACTGACCCCTGCGGAACTCCACTAGTCACCGGCTGCCATCCTGAGAAGGACCCCCTTATCCCCACTCTCTGCCTCCTGCCAGACAGCCAATCTTCTATCCATGCTAGTACCTTGCCTCTAACACCATGGGCTCTTATCTTACTGAGCAGCCTCCTGTGAGGCACCTTGTCAAAGGCCTTCTGGAAGTCCAAGTAGATAACATCCATTGGCTCTCCTTTGTCTAACCTACTTGTTACCTCCTCAAAGAATTCGAACAGATTTGTCAGCATGACCTCCCCTTGATGAAACCATGCTGACTTTGCCCTATTTTACCATGCACTTCCAAGTATTCTGAAATCTCATCCTTAATAATGGACTCTCAAATCTTACCAACGACTGAGGTCAGGCTAATCGGCCTGTAATTTCCCGTCTTTTGCCTCACTCCCTTCTTAAACAGGGGGGGTTACATTAGCGATTTTCCAGTTCTCTGGGACCCTCCCTGACTCGAGTAATTCCTGAAAGATCAGCACTAATGCCTCCACCATCTCTTCAGCTATCTCCTTCAGAACTCTGGGGTGTAATCCATCTGGTCCAGGTGATTTATCCACCTTCAGACCTTACAGTTTTCCCAGCACCTTCTCCTTGGTAATGGCCACCATACTCACCTCTGCCCCCTGACTCTCTTGAACTTTGGGGATGTTACTTGTGTCTTCCACCGTGAAGACTGACGCAAAATATCTATTCAGTTCCTCCACCATTTCTTTGTTCCCCACTACTACTTCTCCAGCGTCATTTTCCAGCGGCCCAATGTCCACTTTTGCCTCTCTCTTACCCTTTATGTATCTAAAAAAAACTCTTGCAATCTTCTTTTATATTACTGGCCAGCTTACCCTCATATTTAATCTTCTCCCTCCTTATTTCTTTTTTAGTTGTCCTCTGTTGGTCTTTGTAGGCTTCCCAATCCCCTGGTTTCCTACTGCTCTCCACCGCATTGTATGCTTTCTCTTTAGCTTTTATGCTGTCCCTGACTTCCCTTGTCAGCCATGGTTGCCTCGTCCTCCCTTTAGTATGCTTCTTCTTCCTAGGGATGAATTCTTGCTGTGTCTCCCAAATTAATCCCAGAAACTCCTGCCATTGCTGTTCCACTGTCTTTCCTGCTAGGCTCATCTCCCAGTCAATTCTGGCCAGCTCCTCCCTCATGCTTCTGTAGTTGCCTTTATTCTGTAATACCATTACATCTGATTCCAGCATTTTCCTCTCAAATTGCAGGGTAAATTCTATCATATTATGGTCACTTCATCCTAAGGGTTCCTTCATCTTAAGCTCCCTTATCAAATCTGCCTCACAACACATCACTAAATCTAGAATTGCCTGTTCCCTAGTGGGCTCCACCACAAGCTGCTCCAAAAAGCCATCTCGTAGACATCCCACAAATTCCTTTTCTTTGGATCCACTACCAGCCTGATTTTCCCAGTCTACCTGCATATTGAAATCCCCCATGATCACTGTAACCTTGCCTTTCTTACACGCCTTTTCTATCTCCTGGTGTATCTTGTGCCCCACATCCTGACTACTGTTCGGAGGCCTGTACATAACTCCCATTATGGTTTTTTTACCTTTATGGTTCCTCAACTCTACCACACAGACTCTACATCATCTGACCCTACGTCATTTCTTGCTATTGATTTAATTTCATTTCTTACTAACAAAGCAACCCCATCCCCTCTGCCAACCTGCCTATCTTTTTGATAGGATGTATATCCTTGGATATCTAGCTCCCAGTCCTGATCCCCTTGCAGCCATGTCTCCGTGATGCCCGCCACATCATACCTACCAATTTCAATCTGCGCCACAAGCTCATTTACCTTATTTCGTATACTGCTTGCATTCAGATACAACACATTCAGTCCTGTATTTCCCGTCCCCTTTCTCATTGTCTGCCCTTTATCTAATGTGCTTGAAGTTGGATTCCTAGTCTTTTCCAAACACTGTCCTATTTTGTGTTCTGGAGACTTTAATAGCCTCTCCTGGGCTCTCCTTTCTTTTCAGTTTTTTCATAATTTTCCATGAAGTTGAATCCACTCCCCCACATGCTAACCTGCTGCTTTGTTTCCCATTAGTCATACTTCTTGGAGTTTTACCCTTCCCTTCCCCCCCACTTTCTAGTTTAAAGTCCTGCTGACCACCCTATTTACCCTTTTCGCTAGAACATTGGTCCCAGATCAGTTCAGGTGAAGACCGTCCCAACACTACAGATCCCTCCTGTTCCAATACTGATGCCAGTGCCCCACGAAATGGAACCCTTCTTTCCCGCACCACTCCTTTAGCCACGTGTTTACTTCCCTTATTCTCGCATCCCTATGCCAATTTGCACAAGACTCGGGTAGTAATCCGGAGATTATAACCCTTGAGGACCTGTTCTTTAATTTAATTCCTAGTTCCTGATAATCCCCAAACAGGTCCTCTTTCCTAGACTTACCTATGTTATTTGTCCTGATGTGGACCACAACAACTGGATCCTCCCCCTCCCTCTCCAATATCCTTTCAAGCCGGTCAGAGATGTCCCTCACCCTGGCACCGGGCAGGCAACATACCATGCGGGACTCTCGATCCTGCTTACAAAGGATGCTATCAATTCCCCTAATTATAGAATCCCCTACAACTACCGCTTGTCTTTTTGCTCCCCCCTCTTGAATGGCCTCCTGTGCCATGGTGCTGTGGTCAGCTGGCTCATCCTCCCTACAGCCCTGTTCCTCATCCACACAGGGAGCAAGTACCTCGTACCTGTTGGACAAGGTCAAGAGCTGAGGCTCCTCTGTTCCTGAGCACAGGATCCCTCTACCTGCCTCACTTGCAGTCACACCCTGCTGACCCTGATCACTGACCGAACTTGAGGTTCTTAATCTACTGGGTGTGACCACCTCCTGAAACAAAGCATCCAGGTAACTCTCCCCCTCCTGGATGTGCCGCAGTGTCCAGAGCTCGGACTCCAGCTCATCAATTCTGAGCCGGAGTTCCTCCAGCAACCAACACTTGCTGCAGATGTGGTCACTGCGGCTCACAATGGGATTTGCCAGCTCCCACATCATACAGCTACAGCACATCACCTGCCCAGCCATCTCGACTTAGATAATTAATTGATTAATTAGCTTTTCAGTGTTTCTTTTTCAAATTTGGTGCAGATTTCCTACCAACCAATCAGGTCACAGCTTTCCTGTGATGTCACTTTTTCAGTTTTGACTTCAGTTACTCTGTGCCCCGTGGTCACCGCTCTGGTGCCCCTCCCTCCGGGTCTGCTCCCTGGAGACAAGGCTGTGAATCCCCGAGGTAAGCTAGATTTATACTCACCACTCTGGTGCTCCTCCCTCGCTTTGACAGGGTAGAGGTCAGGGAATTCCTTGACTGTGGAATCTAGGACATGGGGACATCATCTCAGGATAAAGGATCGACTATTTCGGATTGAGATGAGGAGAAATTTCTTCTTTCGGGGTTTTGTGAATCTTTAGAATTGTTTACTCCACAGGGTTGTGGAGTTCCATTGTTAAGTATATTTAAGGCTGAAGTAGACTGCGTTTTAGTCTCAAGGAATCGAGGGACATGGGGAACAGGTGGAAGAAGTGGATTTGAGGTAGAAGATCAGTCATGATTGTATTGCATGGAGGGGGTGTATAGTCTGTTCTTGTTCCTATTTCTTACATCCTCATGGGCAGAGTTTTATGGACCCACATGGCGAGGGCGGGGCCATAAAATGCAGCAAGCCATTCAAAAGCCTTCGGTGGGACTGGAAAATCCTGCCCGCAGAAGGGGCTGTAAAATTCCTCCCTAATGTTCTTAAAAACCTATGTTATTTTCTTGTTTTGTTGAAATTTAACTTTGTTTCTAACTGCACAGATGCTGTCAGACTTGCTGAGTATTTCCAACATCTTCTGTTTTTATTTAAGCTTCCCAGCGTCTGCAGTATTTTGCTGTTAATTATCTGATAATTTGTGAGTAACAAGGGGTAGGCTTTCACTTTGTGCTTAATCTTGCAAGAAATAATCTTTTCAGTCCCAGTTAATGTCTGTTCAGACAACTTTTGGGGGAAAGAGATAGCTGGTTGTTCTAACCACTATATTTAAAAGTGAATTTAATTTATTTTTCCTGGCATTCTTTCTTCAAAATTAAAAATCTATCAGCTCCAAAGTTAAATAAAGTGTTCTAACTTTGAGCAGAATGTGCCATTTTTAATAAGTTGACCATGAGGGCAAACCAGCAAGAAATAAAATAACAGACAGTAAGACCTTCTACAAGTATATAAAAAGGAAGAGAGTAGCTAAAGTAAACATGGGTCCATGAGAGGACGAGACCGGAGAATTAACAATGGAAAACAAGGTAATGGCAGAGACTTTGTTTTTTATATTTTTTATCTGTCTACACAGTAGAAAACACTAAAATCGTCTCAAAAATGGTGAAAAACTGGGGGGAAAAGGGGTGGAAGAATTTAAAATAATCGTTATGACTAGGGAAAAAGTACTATGCAAATTCATGGGGCTAAATGCTGATAGGTCTTCAGGACCCGATGGCCAGCATTCTAAGCTCTTAAAAGAAGTGTTTGCAGAGATAGTGGGTGCTATGTTTATAACCTTCCAAAATTCCCTAGATTCTAGAAAGTCTCCAGTGGATTGGAAAACCCACAAATCTAACACCCCTATTCAAGGAAGGAGGGTGACTGAAAGAAGGAAACTATAGGCCAATTAGCCTAACATCTGTCCTTGGGATAACTTTGGAGTCCATTAATGAGGAAGTAATAGCAGGACATATAGAAAATCATAATACAAACAGGCAGAATCAATCAACATGGTTTTATGAAAGAGAAATTGTGTCCTTGTACATGAAACAAAAATGTTAGTATGCAGTTACAACAAATAATTAGGAAAGCAAATGGAATGTTGTTTTTTACTGCAAGGGGGACGGAGTACAAAAGTAGAGAAGTCTTTTTACAGCTGTACGTGTTGATGAGACTACACCTAGCGAACAGTACAAATACATTTTTGTTCTCTGTATTTGAAGAGGGATATGCTTGCATTGGAGACAGTTCAGAGTAAGTTCACTAATTTGGGCCTATTCTCATTGGAGTTTTGAAGAATGAGAGGTAAATTTATTGAAACATTTAAAATTATGAGGGGGCTTGACAGGATCGATGCTGAGAGGATGCTTTCCCTCGTAGGGGAATTTAGACCTAGGGGGCATAGTTTCAGAATAAGGAGTCACCCATTTAACATGGTGAAAGCATAAGTGAGCAGCGTCACAGAGGTGGATCTAGATGGATGATGCCGGAGTGGTCAATAGTGTTGAAAGTTCCAGGAGGTCAAGAAGGACAATGATCTGTGGTCTGAGTCACACAGGATGTCCTTGATGATTTCGCTCAGGTTTTTCTCAGTACTCTGGCTTGATTACAAACCTGATGGGAGGGATTTGAACAGACAATGGTGCGAGCAATGAACATGCAAGAAGCAATTCCAGAATTCGATGCTCCCCATAGGGATCTGAAATCATGACAAACTGGATCATAGGATGACAGTACCACCTCTATAATTCAGTGGCACAATTTTCAGGTAACTTGGAAATAAAGGCAAGTTAGAGAACGGTCAGCAGTTTGTGAAGATGGAAAGAGTGAGTTGTTTTTTAAAGCAAAGCAATGGACGAGAGTCTTGAAAGGGATGCTTGAAGATATGAAGAGTTGATAATACCAGAGTGCATGAGGCCAAGATAAGGAGGTCAGTCAGGTCTTCAATTGCTGAATTAGAAGGAGGTTAATGGTGCTGGTGATGGGCTTCATGAAGGAAATTTGGACAGGGGAATATCTAGGGGGTGTTGAGACTAATTCAGGAGCGAGTTTGGAAAGAGGAGGAGGGGATAGGGGGGAGAAAGTAGAGACATTTGATCTGAATATAAAAGCACATTGGTTATAATTTTGTTGCTACCCTGTATTCCTACTAGTTGAATCCTATCAAATGCAATGTACTAACTTACATCTGTTGTCAGTCTGGCTCTGGACCAGAGTAATTGCAATTAATAAGATCACTTGTTTTCAAATGAATAATCTCATCTCTATTTATTGAATGGAATACTTGGCTTTCTTAATGTGCACTGCAATTGCTTTGCACTTTCATTTTAAGAGTCGAACTTTGAAAAACATTATTGATTACTTGGTTGGACCCAGTCAAGTGTAGTAACCAGCAACATAAATATTTTATTATGAATTTGAAACAAAAGTAATATTTAAAATGTATGAAAAAATGCTTTTTAAAAACTCCTGCACATTGAATTTTTAAAAATTTAATATGATGAATAGATAGGTGTTTAAATGTACACTCCTGTTGTAGAATGCAGGGTGGCAGAATAACTTGAGACCTTGGGGATGATCATTCCTGCCATTTTGCGAATCACCCCCAGGCTCATGTAAGGGTTCCATGTTTATAGTTATGAGCCATGGCCAAAGGTGGAATCTATGAATTTTCAGTGGTAATGGCAGAAGAACTAGAACCTCAAAGGACAATATGGCTGCTTACAGGAAGATTCTATAAGAAGAGAATTTATGTTCCTTAACAGTACATATGAGGAAGGCAACAGGAAACCACCTTGTATTATTTTCCTTAATCGTATTGCTAATTTCTAATTGAGATTGAAAATGGGAGGCTCTTAAGTACAACTGAAGAGGAAAGTGCAAGACTGTAAAGCGTGGAGAAAATAAGAGAACCTCCCTTCAGGCGGGTCACTACTACTGTTATAGAACGACACTTCAGCCAAGCTGTTAAAGGCACTGCTAACTATTAGATGCACAATGGCACCCTCTGCTGGACAGTTTCAGTTTAGCTCTTTTTTGAAGGGCGTGCTGCAAATACACAGCAGGTCAGTCAACATCTGAGAAAGAAAATATGGGCAGCATTGTGAATCTGCGTGCTTTATCAGAACGCCACTGAAATATAGTGTTTTTGAGATATAACTGCAAATCTTTCTTGCTGCAGAAGGTGAAGCATTGAGGAAGCTGGATTCTGAGGTAACCTAGCTGCCATTTTAATTTACCTTCACCAGTCCTTTTTTTTGGATAATTGGATCTCAACATTTTAACCTAGCTTGTTTTCCTGTATGCCTAGACAACCCCGAAATCATATACAGGAATATTAGAATAACTTGTCATGGACAAGTATAATTTTCATAAAGCCATTCTGAGTCCTTACTCGTTTGCTTTTTGAATTTAATTTTAATTCATACTTGACTATAGAGTAAAGGAAGAAAGGAAACACTTGGCTTAGAATTTTCCGCTCCTGCCAGCGCCAGGAATCGTGGCGGTTGGGGGGCATTGAATTTGGCGTGATGGAAAAAGACAGTTTCCTGCTGGCGGAAAATTAGTTTGGATTTTTGTTCTCCTGACATTGATGGCGGGTTAAAGGCGGGTCGAGTTTCCCGCTGATCTATATCAGGAATCACAGTTGCATTCATTTGCATCTCATGAATGCTCATTAAAGACCAACTGGCTGGAATTATTTCTCACCCTCCAAGGTAAGTGACCCATCAGTGGATAATGATAATGGTCTGTTTCCCAACTGTAAATAAGTGGCGTGCACCTGGCGAGCTTCACTTTATCAACAACTTCGAGGTACATAGGCTTTCACCTACCTTTAAGAGCATTGCTGAAAGATTTCAGGTGCCTATATCGCAAGCTGAGCCAAGGCTGGGCTCGGGAGGCAATGGCAGTGGGGAGGGGGAGACAGAGGCAGGACAGTGAGGGGGAAGGGGGGGTGTGAATCACGGGCGGGGAAGGGGAAGATAGATGAAGGACAAGGGGGTGGTCAAGGGGCAGAGTGGAGTAGTGAAAAACTATCCTGGGGCAAGAGTTATGAGACTGTCCAAGGCAGAGTCTAAGACTGTCCTAGGGCTGACGCTCTGCTGTCGGGGGGATATTGAAGAGACCGTCCTGGGGCTGTACTGGCCATGTTAGGGCCTCTGCATCGCTTGGTCCTGGTCTTGGGCAGGGGAAGGCCTCTCTGGGCAGTGACGATCGTGCACAATATGTTGTGCAGGGCATGGTCAGTCACCTAAGGAATTTGGTCTTGGGAGTTAGAGCCATGGTATTGTGAAGCAGAGGGCACAGTAATGTTCAGGGAAGGTATCTGTATCCTGTAAGTCAGTAACTAAAAAATCATGGAGGATATTGGATTGTCTTATGGGAGTCCCGGTAAGTCAGGGTGCATGTGGCCTTAAGAAGGGGAGGGGTCAGGTCAACAAAGGGCATGGGGACGTCAACATTAAAGGGTTCAGGGGGGAGAACAGGAACATCCACATGGATAATGATGGATTCAAGGGTAACGGGGGAGGTCACTTCTTCCTAGTGACGGGAGTAAGGGGAATTAGGAGGCAGTGAGTATGGAGGAGGACGGGAGGAACTTGGTGGGTGATAAGGGGAGGTTGGAAGCTGGTCTCAGAAATGAAACTCAGCAGCACCATTTTCAATCTCACCTTGCAGTGACACAGTTCGATAAACAAGCTCGAAAAGTCAATTGGGGAGGGGTCTCTGGGCATGTGGGAGTTCATCACAGCAATTTTTGGCCAATTGAAGGGGCACCATATAAATGTCCTGCTCAAACCATGGACAGCATGGCTCAGCTGAGTGCTGGACTTGAGGGTCTAATGCACAATGAACAAGTTTGGCTCCTTTCCTAATGGTGCATATTCAGGTGAGAATCCATTAAATTTTGATGCTACAGTGCATATGGTCTTAATTAGCTTCGGACCCTTACAGAGATATGTCAGAATGGATGTAAGGTCATAAAATCAATGGCCACGTTTGCTGCGCAGGGAGTGCATGGATTCTACAAACCTCCATGTTCCCAGTGCACTGGTCATGGCATCATGCTGGCAGTCATGACATAAATGCAATGATTAGGCATCGATAGTTATTGTCAAGGCCACTGGAGAACAACCACCAGAAGCCTGACAGTGGATCCTTGGACTTGGGTCTTTTGATTCAACCCTCGTTGTGAATATGCAGTCATGTCTGAAGGAAAAACTCAGCCATCTGTCATCTTCCAGGATGTTACCACCCTGCAAGGGGTGGCCTTGGTATGTCATGTACAGACTGAGGGTAAGCCAAGGGCTGGAGACTGCATTCCTGCCTTGTGTATGGAGGGAGACAATTCAACAGGAATCATGAATGATTGCTCAATGGTATCCGCTCACGGATACAAGGAGGAATGGAGAATGTGGGCCGAAGGCAATGCTTCCTTCTTGGTAGCTTTGATTAGCATGAGGAGGAGAAGGGCCTGTCACCGATTGGCACAGCTCAGGGAAGACCATCACTCTGAGGAACAAGAGCCACTGGTGCCCCAGGAAGACCCAGATGCCAATGAGGAGGGGCCAAATCCACAAAGATGTTTGGCAGAACTATGTGTCTAGAGATGACACAGCTCATACATGGAGATGAGTGAGAGACAGTGCCTCAGACACCTTCACTTGCCTAGGCATGTGGTAGCTCATACTTGCCACATTCTCCGCAAGGAACTGATGCCACACTGCTACAATCCCAGCTGATGCTAATACTGGACAAGTCAGATCCCAGAATGAAACCTGTCTTGATTTTTTTTTAGAAATTGTCGAGGAAAATCACTGAACAAATTCACAGGAGTCTGCTGATGAACTTTTAACACAAAGAATAAAATGTCCATTAGACAAGAAAAATGAACCATATTGCACCTGACAAAAAGGTTGGAAAGATCTCAATGCAAACAAAAAGAAAACACTTCAAATTCCCACTATTCCTTTACCCCAGCAATATCTTTACAGGCACATAAAACAGTGAAGAATTACCGCTAGTTTGACACAAAGGCTTCTCGCTTGGGGTTGGCATAGTGGCAAATGATTTTCTTTTGATGAATTCCTGAGCTTTTCCTGAGCACTCGATGCTTTTCACCCAACTCATATCTCTCTCCGAGACACCCAAAAACCACTGTAAACTCATTGTTTCTTCACCTGCAGAACAAACCAATGAGTTCCCTAAACTCAGTCTCCCGGTATCACCTCTGCTAAACTGATCACTTTACTGCGTTCTATAAATGACTATTCAGTCAATTACTGTCTCCAATGGCCCTGTAGTCTTTCTTATCAGAGAGCTTAAAGTTCCTGTCCCCTCCCTCTGACACATACTGAACTCTCTCCCCTGCCTTTTCCCTGTGTTTGTGTCACTTGATCACTGTCACTAGGCAACAGTAAAGTTTTTTCTACTTTGTGTTTTTCTCCCCACAATCACTAAACTTTTAATCCCTTTTAACCCACCTCTTTAACTTCAGGGGTTGTAAAACCTCATTAAAAATGAATATATACAAACAAACCTAAAAGACTTGACCTTTTAGTCATAATCCAGGCTCCCAGACACCAAGATTAAAAACAAAACCTAAATGGAAGTGAAACCATTTTTACCTTTCTTAACACACAGATGTATATATAAATCCAACTTAAAAATTATACATTGGTCATAACAGCATGGGCTTGGAGTACATCCAATGCCAGTAGCTCTGAAGGTCACTGCCACACTGAACGTTTTTGCCAGTGGATCCAGCTAATGTTCCACTGGGGACTTCTGCAATATCTCACAATCAGTAACGCACAAATGCATAAGGAGGTCACCATTATGTTCAGTTCTGCATGGATGAAGCAAGCCAGGCTGCCAAAGCTGTGGGATTTGCTGAAATCTCAGGCTCCCCGGAATTGCAGGGCGCTATCAATTACCCACGTGTGGCCTTGAGAGATCCCTGGCAGCAGCCTGCAAGATTCATTAATATAAAAGGATTTCACTCTCTGAATGTCCAACTAATTTGTGATCACAGAAAGCTGGGAATGCAGGTTTGTGCTAGGTACCCAGGGTGCTCACATGACTCGTACATTTTGAGTCACTCCTCGGTGCCAGAGGTATTTGAGGGATCTTGGCGGTTAGAGGATTATCTCCTCAGTGATAAGGGGTACCCCCTGAAGGCGTGGCCAATAACACCCATTTGTTGTTCACAGAGTGCATCTGAGGAGAGATACAATGCTAAGCATTCAGCCACAATGTCCTTGATAGAGCAAACTATTGGCCTCTTAAAGATGCATTTCCGGTGTTTGGACCGCTCAGGTAAAATAATTACCACAGAAAGTGCCCCACATCATCGTTGTTTGCTGTGCCCTGCACAACCTTGCACTGCAAAGGTGGTATTTGTTGCCAGAGGGAGACATTGAGGAGCTAGACATTCTCTTGGATAAGGAAGACATTGGAGAGGATGAAAATGAAGATGATGAAGATTCAGATGAGTCACATGAGGATGCCATTGCTCAGGCATGATGTGGAAGATCTGCCTGTGATAACCTCACAGCTACAAGTTTCCAGGAGGAATAAGCTCCTCACACTCTGTTTCCTGTAAGGACTCCATCCCATTCCCTCAGTTCCTTCGCCTCCGTCGCATCTGTTCCGATGATGCCACTTTTCAAAACAGCACTTCTGACATGTCTTCCTTCTTCCTTAACCGAGGTTTCTCACCCACATGGTTGAGAAGACCCTCAACCGCATCTGACCCATCTCCTGAGCCTCCGCCCTCACAACTTCCTCTCCCTCCCAGAACCATGATAGGGTCCTCACTTTTCATCCCACCAGCCTCCGCATTCAAAGGATCATCCTCCGCCATTTCCACCAACTCCAGCATGATGCCACCACCAAACACATCTTCGCTTCACCCCCCCGGTGGCATTCTGCAGGGATCGTTCCCTTCGGGACACCCTGGTCCCCTCCTCCATCAACCCCAATACCTCAACTCCCTCCCCCGGCACCTTCCCATGCAACCACAGAAGGTGCAACACCTGCCCCTTTACTTCCCTCCTCCTCATCATCCAAGGGCCCAAACACTCCTTTCAAGTGAAGCAGCATTTCACTTGCACCTCCTTCAATTTGGTCAACTGCATTCGCTGCTCCCAATGCGGCCTACTCTACATTGGAAAGACCAAACACAGACTGGGTGACCGATTTGTGGAACACCTTCGGTCTGTCCGCAAGAATGACCCAGGCCTGCCTGTCGCTTGCCATTTCAACACACCATCCTGCTCTCATGCCCACATGTCCGTCCTTGGCCTGCTGCAATGTTCAAGTGAAGCTCAATACAAACTGGAAGAACAGCACCTCATCTTCCGATTAGGCACTTCCGAAGTTAACATTGAGTTCAACAACTTCAGATCATGAACTGTCTCCACCATCACCACCCCTTTTTGATCCCCCCTCCACTTTTATCTTATTCATTTTTATATATATATATTTATTTATTCATTCATTCATTCATTCCCACTTATTTTCATTATTATTATTTCTAAAATTTATTTCCATTTTTATTCATTGTTTTATCCCCAGCTTTTAGCCTTTTTGGATTTTTTTCCCACCACCGTCCCCTCCCCCTACCACATCCCACCCCCCACTAGGGCCATCTGTCACTTTCCAGAGTGCTTACCCTGGTCCGGCCATTATCACGTTCTGCTTTCTACTCTTAGTGTCACCATTAGCACCTCCTTTAGCCAGAACCACCACTATTAACAACCCTTTGACCTTTTGTTTATGATATCGTTCACAATCTCTCCTTTGCCTCCCCCTATCGCTGGCCTTCTATCCAGCTTCACCTGTTCCGCCCTCCCTTAAACAGGATATAATTCACCATATTTCTATTTCCCTTTAGCTCTGAAGAAGAGTCATATGGACTCGAAACATTAACTCTGTCTTTCGCTCCATAGATGCTGTCAGACTTGCTGAGTTTTTCCAGCATTTTTTGTTTTCGTTTCAGTCTCACCTCAGTGGTGGGGAAGTTACTAGAAAGAATTCTGAGGGACAGAATATATCTGCACTTGGACAGACATGGATTAATCAGGGATAGTCAGCATTGATTTAAGGGAAGGTCATGTTTGACAAATTTGATCAACTTTTTTGAGGAGTAACCAGGAGTGTTGATGAGGGTAATGCTTTTGATGTGGTCTACATGAACTTTAGCAAGGCTTTTTATAAGGTCCCTCATGGCAGACTGGTCAAGAAAGCAAGAGCTCATGAGCTATGAGGAAAGATTGGATAGGCTGGGGTTGTTTTCCTTGGAGCAGCAAAGGTTGAAACGGGACCTGATAGAGGTGTTTAAGATTATGAGGGGCATACATAGGGTGGATAGGAAGGCACTTTTTCTATTAGTAGAGGAGTCAATAACCAGGGGGCATAGATTTAAGGTAAGAGGTAGAAGACTAAGAGGGGAGTTGAGGAGCATTTTTCTCACCTAGAGGATAGTGGGAGTCTGGAACTCACTGCTTCAAAGGGTGGTTGAGTCAGAAACTCTCGTAACATTTAAGTAGTATTTAGGTTTTCACTTGCATTGCCATAGCTTCCAGGGCTATGGGCCAAGCACTGGTAAATTGGATTAGGGTAGTCAGATCTTTGTTGACCAGCGCAGACACAATGGGCCGAATGGCCTCATTCTGTGCTGTAAACATCTATGAGTCTATGATTCTACCTTCATTCCACTCTGGTGATGGCCTCTGACAACTGGCTGATGTTCCTCTGCCTGTCTCTGCATCTCCAGCATTTCTCTCAGGGATGATTGCAGAGGCTCATCATTAAACTCGGACTCTGTAGGGGCCTGGTCTCCAGCAGTCCTCTGAGCGTCAGAAACCTTGGCTGTCACTGCCTCTGCCTGCTGTGGACAAGTGCCGCTGAGGTGATCACCAGATTATGACTTTGAGCCTACTCTAGAACTAGGAACCACTGAGGCAAGTCTATCTGCTCTGGTGGAGGGTGCAGGTGCATGCAGTGATGGGTCTTTAACACATGTCTCCTCTCCCTCATCAGCTGAGGTGCTCTGGGGGTTGGGGCTGAGGCGCTTGCTGTAACTCTTCCTCCACTGTTTCTGGCTGGTGGCTGGAATAGCGAGAAGCAATAATTAGTGATTAGCTGGGCAGGCTGCTACACTATAGGTCATTCACAGTCACTGGCGGCATGTTGGTGAGGTATACTGATGGGCCATCATTGGCTTTTTGGGGAGGTCGGTCTTGCCTTCCACACAGTGCAAACCTTATCCTCTCCAATGAGCTCTGCTGCTTGTTCCTCATGGGAGGAGAGTATCCTGAGCTCTGGGATTCCCCCTCCGGGCTTCGCTCTCTCCCATCGATCGTGGGCGATCTTGTCCTGCATAAAGACAGATGGATTGAAAGTGTACACTGTGGATGAAAGAGCATTTCAAAAGCATGCATGCCTGTTGTGTGTACTGGACCCTCCCCAGTAAGAGACTGTTTGTGGAGGATCTTAAAGTGGCTGGCAGACATTCAGTGCTGATGTCCTTTCTACTGGTCATGTGTGACATTCCTGTGGACTCTAACCCCTTGACTGCCTGATGCTCTTATGAGAGTGTGAATTTGGAGTGAGTAGAAGTTTCACTTACCCTGGTGGAGTGCATCAGATCATTCATTCGCTTCCTGTACTGCAGGATAGCCCTTTTCTGGGTGGCAGGGGTGCTGACTTCCCTGGTGACCACCTCCCATGCTGGCGTGGTTATGTGGGTAAACCTCCTGCTCCCGTCCCAAGGAAAGAGGACCTCCCGCCTTTCCTGGACGGTCTGGATGAGAATCTCCAGGGAGGCCTCGCTGAACCGTGGAATCAATGGTTTGTTGCATTTGGTCGCCATGGTAATGCAGACATGAACACCACACCTGGCCTGCAGTGAGTGAATGCCTGTGCAGGTGCCATTTAAATATGCCGCCAGGACCTTTGACCCCCATGAGGTAATGGCGGGACAAACGAATCACTGTCCGCCCCGCCACAAGATTCAATAAGCTCCTTATTGATGCATAATTAATGAGGTGAAAAACAGGCACGAAAATCTGCTCCGCCGCCTCATGGGAATCACGCCGACTTTCCTGCCCACCATTGCATTTAGTCTCTAAAATGGAAAATTCCGTCTTTACATTTATGTAGTGCCTTTCACATCCCGAACATGGGCCGAACAAAGGCAGATCCCACAAACAGCTATGAAAGAATTTTTTTTTGTGTGATGTTCATGGAGGGATAAATATTGGTTAGGATTCTAGGAGAACTTCTCTGTTCTTCTGTAAATAGTGCCTTGGGATCTTTTACAACCACTTGAACAGGTAGATGGGCCATCAGATTAACACGTCACCTGACAGGCGACACTCCCATCAATGCAGCATTTCCTCAGTACTGGAGTGCCAGTATAGATTGTAAACTTAAATCTCGAGTGGGTCTTAATACCATGGCCTTCTGGCTTAGTGAGGAGAATACCCCCACTGAGCCAAGCTGATGCTTCAGACCAAATAAGTAGAAAAGAGAAACCTCTATGAATTTCATCCGGAAGGAAGAATAGGCTTTGATCCATAGAATGTCAGCAGTTAGTGTATTTTAAATTTTGAGTTACTTTGCCATGAAATTTCTGGATTATTGAAGTACAATATGTGCAAGATAACTCAGTTTCATACAACAGAGCTACAACTTGTGTATTTCTATGGTAATCATCATGCTAGATTTCAACTTGTTGGCACATTTGTGTAATTAATAAGGCTTAATTTACCAAATTGTGCTGGACATAAACTTAGTGATGAAAAACCTTAATTTGTATGTATTATTGGAATTTTGTTAATAAGTCTTTAAGTTGGCATCTCTTCAAGTGCCAAAATACTGGAACATAAGAAAGAACACGTGGAGTTACAGCTCGGACACATTTTGCACATTTGGGCTCCAGTGAGTCTAGCAGTAGCAGTAAACAGAAGCCAAGACTGCAGTACCGATTGGCCATATAAATGGTCTGAAGATGTCTCCAGTCAAAAGGGTACCCATTGAGGTTAGATTGTTGTGGGGAAGCCAGGAGCACTCTTCCCATTGGTCAAGAATTGTAAATATTTGGTTAGAAGTTGTTAGTTGTTTTGACATAGGTGCAAGAACTTGGGCTGGATGTTGCAAAAGCTGCCTGCTAAAAAAGTATAAAATAAAGGAAGCATCACTGGGATTTTTGCACTTGCCAGCTGGGCAGGCCTTAATTGGCCCGCTAGTGTGAAATCGCCTTCTGGCCCCGATCGCGGACAGCGGTTAACTTCCCGACCGTCCCGCCACCCCCCCCACCCTCCAAGCCCACCTGACAAGGGTGAAATTCTGACCACGAATTAGGACAGGAGTAGGCCACTCGGCCCCTCAAGCCTGCTCTGCCATTCAATAAGATCATGGCTGATCTGATTGTAACCTCAACCCCACATTGCTGCCTACCCCGGTAAACTTTTACCCCCTTGTTAAACAAGAATCTATCTAGCTCTGCCTTAAAAATATTCAAAGACTCTGCTTCCACTGCCTTTTGAGGAAGAGAGTCCCAAAGACTCTCAAACCTCTGAGAGAAAAAATTTCTCCTCACCTCTGTCTTAGCGACCCCTTATTTTTAAACAGTGACCCCTAGTTCTAGATTCTCCCACAAGAGGAAACATCCTTTCCACTTCCACTCTGTCAAGGCCCCTCAGGATCTTAAAGGTTTTGATCAAGTCTCCTCTTAGTCTGCTTAATTCCAGTGGATACAAGCCTAATCTGTCCAACCTTTCCTCATAAGACAACCCACCCATTCCTGGTATTGGTCAAGTAAACCTTCTCTGAACTGCTTCTAATGCATTTACATCTTTCCTTAAATAAGGAGACCAATACCGTACACAGTACTCCAGATGTGGTCCCACCAGTGCCCTGGACAACTGAAGCATAACCTCCCTACTTTTGTATTCAGTTCACCTCACAATAAACAATAACATTCTATTAGCTTTCCTAATTACTTGCTGTACCTGCATACTAGCCTTTTGTGATTCATGCACTAGCACACCTAGATCCCTCTGAATCACAGAGCTCTGCAATCTCTCACCATTTAGATAATAAGCTTCTTTTTTATTGTTCCTGCCAAAATGGACAATTTCACATTTGCCCACATTATACTCCATTTGCTAGATCTTTGTCCACTCACTTAACCTATCTATGTCCCTCT
The DNA here is from genome assembly GCF_964194155.1 of Cetorhinus maximus. NCBI lineage: Eukaryota > Metazoa > Chordata > Chondrichthyes > Lamniformes > Cetorhinidae > Cetorhinus > Cetorhinus maximus. The sequence continues at coordinate 49,948,204 of NC_135898.1, forward strand.
GTAGCCACCACATGTCCTCTTCATAATTTACTTTCCTACCTATCTTTGTGTAGTCAGAAAATTTAGCACATACCTTTGGCCCCTTCATACAAGACATTTATATAAATTGTAAAACGTTGAGGCCCCAGCACTGATCCCTGTGACACACCTCTCATCACATTCTGCCAACCAGAAAAATACCCATTTATGCCAACTCTCTGCTTCCTGTTAGCTGGCCAATCTTCTCTCCATGCCAATACGTTGCCCCCTAGGGCATGAACTTTTATTTTCTGCAGCAACCTTTGATGTGGCACCTTATCAAATGCCTTCTGAAAATTTAAGTACAGGACATCTACAGGTTCCCTTTTATCCAAAGCACATGTGACTCCTTCAAAGAACTCCAATAAATTGGTTAAACATGGTTTCCTTTTCACAAAACCATGTTGGCTCTGCCTGATTGCCTTGAATTTTTCTAAGTGCCCTGCTATAACATCTTTAATGATAGCTTCTAACATTTTCCTGATGACAGATATTAGGCTAACTGGCCTATAGTTTTCTGCTTTCTGTCTCCCTCCCTTTTTGAATAAAGGAGTTATATTTGCTATTTTCCAGTCGAATGGAACCTTCCCTGAATCTAGGGAATTTTGGAAAATTAAAACCAATGCATCAACTATCTCACTAGCCACTTCTTTTAAGATCTAAGGGTGAAGGACCTGGGGATTTTTAACCACTCAGCCCTAACAATTTGCTCAGTACCACTTCCCTGGTGACTGTAATTTTCCTAAATTCCTCCCTCTTTCTATTTTCTGATTTACAGCTATTTCCAGGATGTTACTTGTGTCCTCCACAGTGAAGAGCGATGCAAAATACCTGTTTAATTCATCCGCCATCTCCCAACTTTCCATTATCAATTCCCCAGAGGCACATTCTATTGGACCAACGCTCACTTTGTTAACTCTTTTCTTATTTAAATACCTATAGAAAATTTTACTTTCCGTCTTTATATTACTAGCTAGCTTTCTCTCGTATTCTAATTTTCCCCTCCTTATTAATCTTTTTGTCATTCTTTGCTGTTTTTTATATTCTTTCCAATCTTCTGACCTGCCACCTGTCTTTGCGCAATTATATGCTTTTTCTTTAAGTTTGATACTGTCTTTAACTTTTTAAATTAACCACAGATGGTGGGCCCTTCCCTTGGAATTTTTCTTTCTCATTGGAATGTATCTATTCTGTGTATTCTGGAACATCCCTTTAAATGTCTGCCACTGACCATCTATTGACCTATCCCTTAACCTCATTTGCCAGTTTACTTTAGCTAGCCCCGCTTTTATGCCCTCATAATTGCCCTTATTTAAGTTTAAAATACTAGTATTGGACGCACTCACCTCTCCCTCAAAATGAATGTAAAATTCAATCATATGATGATCACTGCTAGCTAGGGGTGCTAACTTTTAAAATGGACTTTTGCTGGCCCACAAATTTGCTGCTACAGGTCACCTGACCGCAACATTGACCAAAGTTTCTGGCAAATTGCAACAGGAGTTACAAGAACAAAATAATTCTTCTTTCAGCCTGTGGAACCTCCCACCTCATTGTACAGGCCCCTTGTAATCAATAAAACTAGAGGAAGCGCAGACAAATTGGCTCCCTGACCTGAACTATCACAAAAGAGAGAAATCAAAGCTCATTATACCTGAAGAGGTGGTAATAGCCACTTCTTCTCTCTCCTAAAAGGGAACAATGGATTCTGGTCAGAAGCACAGAAACTGATTGTTCAGCTGCAATCAACCCATAAATGAGCCACTTCATGTGATCCAAGCCTCTGTCTTTTTGGGCAGTTTTAACATTACACCTTTGGCCTCACAAAGAGTCTGCTGTTTAAAATCCAACCTGTGAACACCAAGAAGCAGGACTCCAGGCTGAACAACAGCTTGCTCCTTGAAGCCTGTCTCTGCTGAAAGATTTCCTTTCATCGCCTGCATAACTGACCCAATCACTGTGTACCAATTTCATCTTGCGGTATCAACACCAAATGTAAAGAGAACTCTGCAATGCCGGTCTTCAGCCAGCTGAACTCAAGCTTCTATATGAAAGAACTGCTCACTGGACTCTGATTCTGGACTCTGATAATCACATGAACTAATATTCATTTCTGTGGTTCTTTTACTGTTACTATCCATAGTTGTAAAACTTTCTTTTTCTCTATTTCCCCTCGCCCCCTTGCTCACTGTGCGTGTGTATGTGTAGTGGGATGCTGTGAACACTCCTCCCCTGGGTTTGAGTGTGCGAATAAACTAACCTCCTGAGTTAATCACAATGTGAGTTTGCTGTTAGTTATTTAAAATTAGAACACATAAACTGAGGGTTGGGGAAACATGCCACAGCCTACTTAAAACAATTCAAAAACACCTTATGCTTACGGACGGTTGGTGAGAGGATAAAGAAGATCAGTTTTCCTCTCTCTCCTGTCCATAAGACAAGCACCATCTAATTGGGTAATGAGTCTTTTTGCTTTCCAATTGACATAGGAAGGCAGTACGTCATGAGGATGGATGTGTTGGCTGATGAATGGCTGGAGCATATGGGCAAATCATATAATGAAACCTCCAGGAAAACATTTCATCACAGTTGGCAACCCTAGATGGAAGATGGACCAAGGAAGATGGAGGAAGACCGAGGGAAGATTTTCCTAACAATTCGAATAGTGAGCAGAATGCTGCTATAACAAGCTACTGAGATAAACACACTCTATGCCAACTGTCCATTCGTCTTCTGGGATCAGTAAACTACTCTCAACTGTCATGGGTCATATATTTTTCTTGGCTATTTAGTTAATGCATCATCTCTAAACTGTTACTTCTGAACAAACTTAATAATCTATCTTAAAATTACTTACGAATACTTGACTGCCTATCTTAGGTATCTGTGGCTCCCGAACCTGAAATTTTACACATCCCATGACCTGTCGGGCATAGCCATGCCTTCATGAGGGCATCTGCGCTTGTCATATTTTTGATGAACTTGTAAGGGGAGGTGTGGCACCACTATTGCTGTCCCATCTGAGGACAGCTAACAATATAACCAGGGATTAAGCATGAAACCATCCTATGTACACACTAAGCTCCTTAAGATAATACTTTTGCATGTTACAGATCAGGAACACAGGTAGGAAATTGAATGCAAAAATCCACATATATCGAAAGTCAGAAGGAAAAATCTTAAAACCTTTCAGACACCAGCAGAATAATTGCTTGGTGAATATTTGTTTCTATTTACGGATTTCACATTTGGCGTTGTGACATTTTTGCTTGCAAGGTGTGCGAATGGCGATGAAACTCACCAGTTCCGTACATACCCTTTTCTTATTGTAATAAAAATAGTGAGACATTCATTGTCTGTAAATTGTATAACTGAAACTTGTAATATTGAAACTGTCTGTTATCCATATATTGGAGCAGCACTTATCTTGTCAACAATTGTTGAGCCATCTCAGGACCCAGCACAAAGAGGTACATGATTACATGATTGCCAAGAGACCTGCATTGAGGAGCACAAGTGTCATCACAGGCAGCTCTTAAAGGGCTGGTGCTATAACTAGCCCATTTAGTAATCCGCTGGAAATCTGCTTACCAAGAAATTGGAGGTGGCCATAGAAGAGGGAACAGAACTACCCCATGCATTGAAGGCAGCTTAAATGTTGACCTGGAAGAGACACAGCAGCAGAGTGTAATTCTGTTTAGAGTTGAGGAGAGTCTTGTTCAGTGGCAAAATGTGCATCCAGCATAGCAACAGCTGGAAGATCAACTAAATCCTTAGCACTTGATTTTCCTTTCCACTCAAGACAATGCAAAGATAGACAGGATGCATCATGGGCAGCAGATCCAATTCCATCTGTTTCTGTCAATCACCAAAAGTTAAAGTTAACCACACTGTGATTGCAGTTATTGAGATCTGGGGAAGAATTTTTCTCTTGTCGGGCAGGCACGCGCCCGACCCGAATGAGCGTAAAATGATGCGCGATGACATCGGGCGAGCGTCCCAACAGGATCAGGTGATATTTCGGTTGGCGGGCACATGTGGAAGTCGACAGCGTGCCCGCCCACAATTAAACAGCATTTAAAGACCCTTAATCAATTAATTCACCTGAATTTTCTGCTGCCCGTCCAACCGTTCAGTTGGTGGGCGGGCGAAAAGGCCAAGCGGCCTTTGCAGTTTTGGCAAAACCTCATCCGCAGGCGGGATGATCTTTAGACCAGTGATTTTAAAAAATGTTTTAACACTCATATTAAACATGGCCCTGCTCATGAGACAGAGTCACATGAGGGGACATGCTTTCATAATTTTTATTAACCTTATTTTTTATTTTAAAAATCTTCAACTCCCCGAGGCAGCTCTGTGCCTCAGGGGGCTTTTACTGTGTGCACCCGTGTGAATGTGCGGACTTCGGCGCTCACCCTCCTATCCCCTCACAACCCGGGGGTGCTGAATGTTTCAGCGCGCAATTCACACTGGCTGGCCGGTAATCGGCCAGACAGCGTGAAATCACAGCTGGGGCCCGATCGCAGGTGGAGGTTGGCTTCCCGACCACCCCTGGGCCCACCTGCTGAGCCCTCCTGACGCCCGGGATATCCTGGCCCTGAGCTCTAATTTACAAGACTTCTCACTCCCGTATTGGGTGGGTTAGGGGAGCACCTTGAGAGAACATTAATGGTGGGTTTCACACTCCTCAGCACAAGGTATAAATCCACCAGAAAAGTATACCAAGCTTGTACATTGCAAGCAATGGAAATTTAAATTTTAATCGCTTTTAATATATTTTGCAGTCTGTCATTCTTTCACGATGTGGAAACAAGGGCGTAGAATAACCAAACACAAACCTGACAGAACGTATCCAGTCTACTCCAGATTCAAATGTGTAAAATAAGTGGAATTTGTATGGTTGTAAATATGCCAAATAGAGAGTAATTGTACTGAATTTTAAAGCTTAATCAGATAAAAAAGACAAACTCTAAATGCTGGAAATCAGGCATAAAAACAGAAAATATTGAATGTGTTCAGTTTATGTACCTTAATGAACCTTTCTGATCAGTAGATTGTCTTTTCTAAAGGTTAACTTTAAGTCATCCTGTTAAAATTATATTGTTTGAATATGCAGTACTACCTTATGAGTTTCCAGCCATAATTCTAATGTGCCAGTTTCACATAAATTGAGTGTACAATTATTAGGCATGCTTGGATCATTTACATCATGGATAGGTGCTGACTATAATTACATTGTGCCTCAAAGCATCTTCATTCCCCTTCCTCTGGTTTCAGCCCAGAAAGCCTCTCTTCTGCTTTACTTATAAAGTCAGCTGAAATTTTACATTTCCAGAATTATCACATTATTCTCTTTCTGGAAGTACTTTATCAGGTCATGATTAATCTGTGTTTTCATAACTTGAGGTATTTGCGTTCACAGTTTTAAGGAAAATTGTAATAGTTTGAGCTCGGAGGAGTTCTGGAAGCCGGTTTAGTCCCTGGGCCTCTTACTTTGAAAATTTAGTTTCACAACCATTGTATTGCGAATACAGGAAGGTTCATAGCACTATACATATTCTTCTTAATGTAGCACAAGAAACTGCGCTGGGGACTTGCATTACAACATTAACCTTTATAAATTTGAATGACAAAGTATGGCATTCTGTTCAAAAAGCATGAAATGCTGATTTATTTCAAAGGGTGATGACTGGGCAAGCTATGTGGGTACTGATGGGGATCGGCAGCAGCGGAGAGGTTTAGTGTGCTGTCTACCTCTCATCAGTTCTTGAGGGATACAGACCATAGCAGGCTGGCTTTCCAACAGACAATAGTTTGTGTTGGGTAATGGAACTTTCTTCCATACACACAGCTGTGGAAGACAGTTTATTTATAAGATAGGCTGTAATCCACACAACATTCCATCACTGAGCAACAGCAACTTGCATTTATTTACCACCTTTCTATTCATTTATTGATGTGCACATAGTATGTGCTACCTGGCAGAAGGTGTTCCGTGCTTTGTGGGAATGTATGTAAAGTGAATGAATTAAAAAATGTTTGTTTGCTGTTAAATGATGTGGTGAAAGCAGAGTATACCAATACAGGGAGTAACCTCAGTGAGGACTTCAGCTCACACATATTGGGTGGGCCATGTCGCATGAATTCTGCCACTGGTGCTATGCATGCTTTTAGTTCCAAAATCCAAGATGTATTTTCGAATTGCTTGGTGAAGACATACAGACAACCTTTAAGGTAGGTCGCCAAAGGATTAAGTAGTTCCCAGTCCTGATGAAAGGTCAACGGCCATTTCACGAGGCTTTACCCCTTTATTTTTGAAAATATGACTTATCAACTTTCAATGAACTGGAAATTTTTCAATTTGAAAAATTGACAGCACAAGCTACTTAAAAGTGCAAGGCCACCTTCCAAGGTGAAGATATAAAAGCAAACAAGACACCCTCAGGGGAGTGGGAAGAGAGGGACATTTCCTATAATTCAAATATCTATCGAAACTCATCACTCTCTAAGGAAGACTCATTAAAATGCAAAGCGTCGGATATTGAAACAATGGCTGCCACAGACAGACCCCCCCCCCCCCCAAAGCCCCTTGGGTGAAGTACAACAGGCCAGTCTTCAGTCACTGAGGAGAGATTGCAAGTGACACAGGGAGTGTCAAGAATGTTTTCAGCAGAGGAAACAGGCTGAAAGCTAAACTCTCTCCCTCTCTCTTTTGAAACAAATGTATTAACTAGTTCAGAAGATAACTTTGCTAGAAATCTACCAATGAACTGAGATCTTGTAATAATTGCAACATTGTCTACATCTGACCGGATCCATGAAACCAGCTAACCCAAATCGGCCACAATGTTTAACACTCTATGTCTCAAGAACAAGCAAAGGACACTTTATGTCAACTGTATTCCTCTCTGCAGATGCTGTCAGACCTGCTGAGTTTTTCCAGGTATTTTTGTTTTTGTAAAGGACACTTAACGTATATTCTTTTAACTTTTTTTTATTGGACTCAACTTCCCTTATTTCTGATGCCTGTGTGTGTGACATCGTGTTTTTTTAATCATTTTTTCCTGAGTTTAGAGGTTAATAAATTTGCTCTTCCCTGAACTCAAGAAAACCTTGTCTGATTGGCTCCTTCTTACAGCTTAAATAGTTAAATATATTCTGATTTGCAAAAGGCATATCCTCGTGAAAAAGAAACTGAAACCTTTGTTGTGACCAACCGAGGAGGCTAAATAGAGGGGAGCCAGTTCAACCCTTCTTACCTGGTCATAACAACCTGAAACGTTAACTCTGCTTCTCTCTCCACCGTTGCCAAGTTTTCCAGCATTTTCTGTCTTCCGTTTTTAAAGTATTGAATAGCTGCTCAGGAGAAGGCCTCCAGTGTGGAGAAGGACAGGAGGAGCCAGTTATCAGTCAAAGCAGTGCTTCTTTTGTGAGGGCCCTGGTTTGCTCATGCACTTTGTTGTATCGATTCTCTACAGGGTTGATATTGGGCTTGATCTTCCTCAGTGTGGCAATCAGCATCAGATTGCCACTCCCTGCCCAATTACATACCTCAATTTTTTCGATGCTATCTTGCCCGGACCTCCCAACTCAGGCCAAGCGAGATCCAGTTAGGACAGTCCCTGGAGCTCAGTGTCGATCTGCAGCTGGGTTGAAGGGAATGAGGCCAAGCCCCTCTTTTGCAGCTCTAGCTGCTGTAAACCAGGTAAGTTTAAAGGCCCATTGAAAGTTAAAGGTTCTTGACAGACCAGGGAGAAGGTAAGTGTCTAAGATTGGTGGATAGGATTTGGGGGGTGGGGGGGAACCGGAGGTTGGGGGGGTCAGAGGTCATGGGGGGGGACTTGAAGGTTGGAGGCTTCGTGCCGGGCCCAGGGGTGGACGGGACGGTGGGGAGATCGGGGTGTGTTGGGGAGGGGATGGGTCTCGGGTCTGGGGGGCTGGCCTCGGGTCAGGTTAGGCCTCTGGGGGGTGTGGGAGGGAAGGTGTTGGGCCTTGGTGGGTGTGGGCATTGGGCCTCTGGTCGGCTCCAGTTGGGCCTGGACGGGGAGGTGGGGTGAGAGTCGGGGCTGCTGGTGGGGGGGAGGAGTCACTTATGGGTTGAGGCAATCCCGTGGGGTGGGGTAGTCAGGGGGCGGTGGGAGACACCTGGGGGGTTGGTGGGGTGGGGGATCTAATGGGGTGGTTAGTCAGGGAGTGGGGTGGGGGGAGCCCCTGGAGGGTCGGGGGTGTGGGGGAGTCTCATGGGTGGGGTAGTCAGGGAGTGGGGGGAGACCCCTGGGGGGTTGGGGTGTGAGTGAGTCCTGTGGGGGTGGTAGTTGGGTGTGAGGGTAGTCCCGTGGGGAGTTGGTCTGTATCTGTACAATAGTTACCCAGAATTTAGAAGTGGTTTTAATCCTTCTAACTTTTTCTGGGTAACAATTGGTGTAACCCAGTCGGAACCATCCAAAGTTTGCAATTTAAATTGCATTTTCGGATGGTTTCCAGTGCAGGTCAATTGCCCAGGGGAAGTTTGCACTTGTGGGCAATTGCCATGCCAACCCTTACTTATGAACTTCCAAAGAGGTTTCTATAGTGCACCTTTGGGGTACACCCCCAAATCCGACACGGGGAAGCTCGGAAGTTATGGCCCATTATCCAGTGTGTGTTTAACATTTATCTCCAAGAATCTTATTTGCTTTCCTTCCTTTCTTCCTTCTTCCCTTCCTTCTAATAACTGTTACATTTACATGCCTCAGAATTTCGGTATCATGCAAACCCTCACCCATCAATCAGGTATTGACATAAATTATTCTCTAGTGGGGATCACATACCATTTGCACTTCAGTCGAATAATAGCCCTTTCTAATTCACTTTTTTCTTAGATTGTTGGTGAGTGTCTGTAAGGCTCGGTATGTACAATCAATGATCTCCAGTCCCTTGGAGAAATTGTCAATTATAAAACAAGTCTAGCTTTTTCTCCTGGTGTTGCTGGTGATTGGTGTTGGAAGTGTATGTGAGTGAATGAATGGCTGAAAAGCTGCTTCAGTTTACTCTGAAATTTTGTGACAGAGAAGTCCTGTGACACCTCCATTGAGACCCTGTGCCATAAGTGTGGGGGGGCGGGGGGGGGGGGTGTGTGTGTGTGTGTGTGTGTGTGGGGTGGTGGTGGTATAGTGGTGTTGTCCCTAGGTTAGTATTCCAGTGACCCAGCGTAATGCTCTGGGGGCCTGGGTTCAAATCCCACAATGGTAGATGGCAAAGTTTGAATTCAATAAAAATCTGGAATTAAAAGCCATTATAAAAACCCATCTGGTTCACTAATGCCCCTTTAGGGAAGGAAATCTGCTGTCCTTACCTGGTCTGACCTACATGTGACTTCACACCCACAGCAATGTGGTTGACTTTTAAATGCCATTTGAATAAGGGCAATTAGAGACAGGTAATAAATGCTAGCCAGCCAACGAATAAATAAAAAAAACACTGAGCATGATGACTTTCACTACTTTGTGAACTAAGTGGAATTGTGCACTGTTCCTCCATCATGGCAAGGTGGCTGACTCTGTTGTATCTGCTGCTTGGAGTAATTTGTTCCACTCCCCCTTTGATCTCTTTGTTCCTGGGTCACCCACACCTTGTGCTCTACTACATTAAGAGGTACTCGGCAATAGCTGCTGCTGTGTTAGAAAACTCCTTTCAGCCGACTAATGCCATAGTCTATTAGAAGTGCAAAGCATTCATTTCTGTAAATTTGTGTAATGTTCTCATGTCTGGCTTTTAAGGGTTTCACAAGCATGATTTTTTTTTTGATCTGCATGAAATGGTTTTGGAATAGATGCTGTTAGACTGGAAAAAATAAGAACATTTTCCCCAACTTCACAGATGTCAGTCTTCAGCCAATTCAATTCATGCCAAGAAATATCAAGAAATGGCTGAAGGCTATGAGCCCTGAGAAAATCCTAGCTGTATTACTGCAGACTTGTGCCCCGGAACTAGTCACATCCCCTAGACAACCTGTTCCCTACAGCTACAATACTGGCACCTACCTGACAATGTGAAAAATTGACCAGGTATGCCCTGTCCACAAAAAGCAGGACAAATCCAAGCCAGCCAATTACTGCCCCATCAGTCTACTCTCAATCATCAGTGTGTGCATGCCTACTTTTCATAAAATTAACATGTAGAAGAAAGTTAGACCCTAGTTGCTCTGGTTTGATTGTTATCACACGTATGCCCTTTGAGAAATAAAAGAATTCAATATTTTTTTCCTTTCCCCCTTTTCTAAATGGATCCACAGGCAATCTGCTACCATGGTTGAGAAGAGTCAGAAGGATGGCTTTCACAAAGGCTATTCTGAAACTGTCCGCACAAAGATTCAGAGAGTGTTGCATTCCCCAAGCATAATTCCTCCTCTGTGGGAATTATGTGCCCTTTCATTTCAACAATCATGACAGTGCAGTTCAACACGGCACCCAGAGACAGTGGCCTGGAATTCAAGTCCCATCACTCTGTACGTTAGCTATTTTTTAATTCATTCATGGGATGTGGATGTCACTGGCAAGGTCGGCATTTATTGTCTATCGCTAGTTACCCTCGAGAAGACGGTGCCTTCTTGAACCCTGCAGTCTACATGGTGTATCACCCACCGTGATTTTCTCATTGTAGGTTGATACCAACTCAGACATTTCAGAGAATAGTTAGGAGTCAGCCACAGAGATATGTGTCTAAAGTTACAGGTAGGTCAGGTCAGGGTGGCAGATTTTGACAATTTGGTCATATGATGGTCAATATGTTGAAACATGAAATTGCCTGTGATGGTTTATTTAAATATATTTAGCGACTAGTGGCTCTTGCAGTGCTGTGGAGAGAAAACTGAAGAAAGCTCATGAGTGAAACAACCAATCCCATCACCCCCATCATGAACCAATAGAAGGCCTGAAAACTCAGGTCTCCTGCAATTCAGCCCGTTGAGTTCTTGCTGAGACACACTTTTCACTCCTGCTGTTGCAAGTCTGTCATTGGACAGATCGAAGCTCCACAGTCCCGCCACATCTGGTCATGAATGGTGGTGGACAATTAAATAACTAACCAGAGGAGAATGGTCCACAAACATCTGCACCCTCAGTGAAGGGTGAGCCCAGCACATCAGTGCAAATTTAAAGGCTGAAGCATTTGCAACCATCTTCAGCCAGAACTGCCAAGTGGATGAAATATCTCAGCCTCCTCCAGCATCAAAAATCCCAGTCTTCAGCCAATTCGATTCACTCATAGCAAAGGCTATGGGCCCAAACAACAACCTGACAGTAGTACTGAAGACTTGTGCTTCCGGGTTTAATCACACACCCTAGCCAAGTTTTCTCAGTACAGCTACAACACTGGCATCTACCAACAATGTAGAAAATTGCCGAGGTATGTCCTGCCCACAAAAAGCAGGAGAATTCCAATCCAGCCAATTACAGACTCCTCAGTCCATTCTCAAACATTAGTAAAGTGACAGATGGTGTCATCAACAATTCTATCAAGAGGCAATTACTCAACAATAACCTGCTCAATGATAGCCCGCTTGGATCCTCATTGGTCCAAACGTGGGACAAAAGATCTGAATTTCGAAGGTGATGTTAAATTAACTGCCCTTGACATCAAGGTAGCATTTGACCCAGTCTGGCATCGAGGAGCCCTTACAAAATTGAAGTCAGTGGGAATTGAGGGAAATCTATCTACTGGTTGGTGCCATACCTAGCACAAAAGAAGTGGCTGTGGTTGTTGGAACCAATGATCTCAACCCCAGGATATCGCTGTAGGAGTTCCTCAGGGTAGTATCCAAGGCCCAACCATCTCCAGCTGCTTCATTAATGAATTTCCCTCCATCATAAGGTCAGAAGTGGGGATGTTCACGGATGATTGCACAATGTTCAGCATCATTGCAGCTCCTCAGCCACCGAAGCAGCCCATGCCTGCATGCATCGATACATGGCCAACATTCAGGCTTGGGCTGAAAAGTGGCAAGTAACATTTGCATCACACAAGTGCCAGGCAGTGACCATCTCCAACAACAGAGAATCAGACAATCTCCCCTTGGTGTCTAATGGCATTACCATGCTGAAACCCCACCGTCAATATCATGGGGGTTACCATTGACCAGAAACTTAACTGAACCAGTCATATAAATATTGTGGCTACAAGAAAATGTCATGAGGCTGGGACTTCTGAGGCAAGTAACTGACTTCCTGACTTCTCAAAGGCATAAGTCAGGAGTGTGATGGAATACACTCCACTTGCCCGGATGAGTGAGGCTCTAACAACATGCAAGAAGCTTGACGCTATTGCAGAGCAAAGCAGCCCACTTGGTCAGCACCCATACACCACCTTAGACATTCACTTTCTACACCACCAGCATACAGTGACAGCAGTGTGTACCATCTGTAAGATGTATTGCACAATTCGCCAAGGGTCCTTTGCCAGCGCCTTCCAAACCCCAACTTCTGCCACCTAGAAGGACAAGGGCAGCAGGTGCAGGGGGCGCCACAACCTGCAAATACCACTCTCAGCCCCACACCAACCTGACTTGGAACTATATTGCCGTTCTTTCACTATTGCTAGATCAAAATCCTGCAATTCTGTTCCTAACAGCATTGTAGGTGGACTCCAGCAGTTCAAGAAGGAGGCTCACCACCGCCTTCTCAAGGGTAACTAGGGATGGACAACAAATGCTGGTCTTATTACAATGTTCACATCCCATGAAAAAATTTAAAACAAAGATTTGGTCAGGCTAAAGGAGTGTCAATATAAGTCAAGGAATGGATTAGTAAAGTACTATGTGCATATATTATGGTGTATACCAACTTTTCCAACATTTACAATGGGCGGTATTTTTTTTTGGTGGGGGAAGGGGAAGATAATCAGTGACTTTTATAAGAACATTCGACACAGATGGAAAAGGTCTTTTCAAATATGGAGTGCAGCATTAAGTATCCATACTCCACCAGAAGCTCGAAAAATCTTCATTTTATGTTTTTGATACAGCATCCCAAGTCATCATGCGCGAATACATGAAGCTAGCCTTGGCCTCATTTGTATCAAGATGCACAGATACAACAACAATTGGAATAAAGCATTGTATACACCTTACATCAGTGGTGAAACTTCACACAGTGTTCAATAAATAGATAATGTGGAGATTCTTTTCTTTCAAGGGACATTGGGGCAGGAATTACCTCTGGACTCTATGTATGGTTACATCATCACCGAGGACTGAATTTCATACTCCCTTGCTGGCGGGTTTTTAGGCGGCGGGGGTGGGGGGGTGGGGACGTGAAATTGAAGGAACAGCATTCCCTCCAGCCTCTCGCCTGCCCTGACCTCGCAGCGATTTTATGCTGGGGTGGGCAAGACCCCGGACATGACGCCTGCCCATGCCTCAATTCAAGTAGTCAATTATTGGCCACTTAACGGCTGTTTCAAACCCAGCCTCAATTGTTAGGCTGGTGGGAGGATTTCCCCAGTGTGGAGGATGCTCAAAAAGAATGGGCTTAGGCCTCGGGCGGGAAGGTGGGGGAGGGGAGGGGCGGGGGGGGGGGGGGGGGGGGGTGGGTGGTGGAGGGGGGCACCTCCATCAGAAGTCTCTTTCTGATTTCTGTCGGCCTCTCTTCCCCCCTTAAGGTCCATTGGCTACTGGATCTTCCACCACAGCCCTCCAGCCTCTTCCCGACACCCCGGTCACTCCCTTGGGTCTCCCCCAGGCCTTCCCTACCCTCCCCGCCCTGGGACACCTTAAACATATCTTGTCCTCATGTTCCGGAACTTAGGCTCTGGCATGTTGAAACACTTCCTCTTCTGTCCACTGCAGCTCGTGGCGCTGCAGGGACTCGAGAGCTGCCGGCCAGTCAGATTGCCTGGCAACTCTCTAAGGCGAGACTTCCTCCCGATTGAGGGGCGGAATTCCCGCCTACAGCCAATTGACACTCTGCTGATTGTGAAATGGCTGCAAGGCACTGGGAGTCGGCGGGGATGCGTTTCCCGCCAACTCTTCAGATGGTGGGCAGGGAAAATCTGCCATCCGAAAAATTCAGATCTGAGTCTATCACAATCGCTTCTGTTCAATATTTCCAGAAACCAGGACATATATAATTATGGAATAATTTTACTGATAAACAATCAAAGAGGCTTTAAGTTGTGGCAAACACATCTTCTGAAAGGAATAACAGCAACATTTGAGCTGCCTTTACAAAGCTTATTGATTTTAATAGCATTAACATGTAATGTTCATGCAGTAGGCAGGCACAATGCCAAATCAAACAGTTTTAAACAAAAATGTTTCATTCCTCACGACTGCTGAGTGATAAGGACGGTTGGTACCAAGGCTTTCATCTGTAACTGAAGGCAGGATGTGCTCAAATACTGTATAATTAAGTCTTGTGTATTTCTCTAATGAAAAACCTATTGCAAGCTTTTGTTATTCAAAGGCTTTGATCAAAGAAGTGCGTTTCCTGCACTTGAAAATGAATGGGTTATTTGTGAATGCATTCCCCTTTGCCATGTTTTGTGTCTTTAAAAACAATTATAATTTATTTTATCCAATAATAAGCATCTTTGAAAATGTTTGTTTTTACCACTAGCAGATTAGGTTAAAATCTGTTATGTTCTCTGGTGGGGCACTTTGAAGCAAATGAATAGAAGTTCATGACAGGATATTTCGGATAGCAGAGTTTCTTGTCCTGCCATCCAAAGAGTTGGCAGGGAACACACCCCCGCCGACTCGAATGAGCAGCAATTGGCTGCAGGCGGGACTTCTGCCCTCACACGACAGGAGCTGCAGTGGAAAGAAGAGGAAGTGCATGAAGGTGACAGAGCCCGAGTCCCGGGGCTGGGCGGCAAGATAAGTTTTTGGTGTCCCAGGGCGGGGAGGACAGGGAAGGCCTGGGGGGTTTGGAGACCAGGCGATTGGGGTGTTGGGGGAGAGGCTGGGAGGGATGGGGGGTGGGGGAGGGAGGCCCAGCAGCCACTGGACCTTAAGTGAGGGGGGGCACCCAAAGTTGGAAGGGGGCTTCTGATGGAGGCGGCCCGCTCCCTTCCTGCCCCAGGCCAAAACACAATCATTTTCAGGCTTCCCCATACCCAGGAAATCCTCTTGCCAGCCTAAAAATTGAAGCTGGGAGGACACGACCATTAAGTGGCCAATAGTTGGCCACTTAAGGGCCTCAGTTGGGGCAAGGGTGGGTGTCCAGAAACCCAGAGGGAAGCCCGTTCCTTCTATTTCACAATCCCCTCCACTTGCCTAAAATCCCACCTACAGGACACCATAAAATTCAGGCCATAATGTTACTTTTCATTGGCATTTGATGCCCTCAAGCTTGCCACTATTCTCAATTTGTTTGTCACAAGTGATTTTGAGGATATAAAACAACCACCTCAACAGCTTACAAAGTGAAACTTTCAAAATCCCTTGACCCAAGCAGAGGAGAGTGGAGTTAAGGGAAGTTATCAATGCAGCATTCAAAAATGTAGGTGGAATCCTACAACAGGCTTGTTCTTGTGCTGGCTGTTTGAATGAAGTTTCCAACAAGTTCCACTCCTATGCTCTTTTCCTACAGCCCTGAAAATTTCTCCTTTTCAAGTGTAGAATCATGCAATCTTACAGCACAGAAGGAGGCTATCCATCCCATCATACCTGTGCCAATTCTCTGAAAGAGCTATGATGGAATACTCTCTACTTGCCTGGATGAGTACAGCTCCAACAATATTCAAGAGGTTCAACACCCTCCAGAACAAAGCAGTCTGCTTGACTGGCATGCATTCACCACCTTAAACATTCATCCCTCCACCACCAATGCACAGTGGCACAGTGTGTCCCATATACGAGATGCACTGCAGCAACTCACCAAGGATCTTTCAATAGCACCTACCAAACCCTCGACCTCTACCAGCTAGAAAGACAAGGGCAGCAGACCCTGAGAACCCATCACCTGCAAGTTCCCTTCCAAGCCACATACCATCCTGAACCAGAACTATATTGCCGTTCCTTCACTGTTGCTGGGTCAAAATCCTTGAACTTAATTTCTGCACTCTGGGTGTAACTACAGCACATAGACTACAGTGGTTCAAGAAGGTGGCTCAGAAGGGAATTGCAAAATGTGAGACTGATGGCTGCAGGTTCTGCCACTGATGGTTGGAGTGGAGGGTGGTAGAAATGAATAGGCTCAGAAGAGTGGAGACTCCAAGTGAAATAGAGGAGACAGCAAACCTAGGGTAGAATTAAGCCATTGTTGGAGTTGTAGACAATGATTTTGAAATCGATGCAATGTGATATGGGAGCCAGTGGAGATGGGCAAGGACAAGGTGATAGGTGAATGGTACTTTAACTGGAATAGGAGTCAGAGTTAAATTTCAGACAACTGCATCTCTGGCAGTGGTCCTCAAGATCCCAGGGCAGGACAAGGCGATTGCAAGAGATAGAAGATGACCAGGAGAGGGGTTGTTTATGATGCGGGGTAATGGGAGGCAATTAAGTGAGGGGAGGGAGTGTTTTCTAGGATAGAAGAGTATGCGATTGGGAGAGAGGAGAGGAGATTGGGAAAGAGGGACACAAACAGGAAGGGGTAAAGCAACCAGGACAGTGGAATTAATTACTGCATGGGTAGGCAATCAGTAGAGGTGTAGACTATCAAGTGGTGGTCGAGAGGGGAAGGTAATTGGAAGAGGTTGGTGTGGGAATAGAGATTGATAAATTGGAGATGAAAGTAATCAATCTTGGTGACGGACTGGATGTTTGGAAATATAGATCAAATTCACTTCTTCAGATTAATATCAAAAGAAAATAAATTGATGATATCATGTTTGTTCTATATCAGTACAGCACTATTTTTGACAGTACTGAAACCAGCAGGGCTTTCCTCTGCCTCTTCATCACTTACTGTGGCTTCTTTTACAAAAGCACAAACATATTTCCCTTCAGTAATAGCACATTGGATTAACAGAGGAAAATCTCTACAGGCTCCTGTTCAAGGGATACATCAATTGAAAGAAGACTCATGATGAAGAAAAACACCAGAGAGGGCTGTATCAACATTAAGATGAATTTTCCAATAAGGATGCCCAATGAGGTAAAGGAACTGGTATAAATTGTTTCACATAATTAAATAAACCTTCAGGGCTGCAATTTCCCAATGTTGCTATCTGTAAGAAGACACCTTCTACACATACACTGAACATATTATTCTTTGCTTCTACTTAATTCTTTTCCCCCTGAAGTCTATTTAGATGGCAATATTTATTTCTTAAATTATACAGTGAGTCAATGTTAAACTTACCTGGTACTATCTGAATAAAACCATTTGTCTTGTATCACTGTGATCTTCTTCTTGCATTCCATTATCAGTCCCACTATTTTGGGATTTTTTTCTTGATAGAACCATAAAGGTTTACATTGCAGAAGGGGCAAATTGGTCCATCTTTGCTAGAGCAATCAGAAACTAGTCCCATTTCCCATTCTCCTCCTGTAACTGCATCTCCATTTGCTGCAGTACATAAGCAAACTTCCCAGCAGGGGTTATTAGCTTATATGAAGAAACTCCCCAAATCTTCACTTCCTTAGCCCAAAAGAGTTAGAGCTAATTGTACCACTTTTGAGTTTTGGGGTATCGGGTTCGCTTTGTCCTGCGAATGTGAGCTACACCCTTGATATCTACACACTAGTTGATGCTTGCAACAATATAGGCAGAGAGTGACCGATTTACTTAACAAACACTGCTGGTTTATTGGAACTAAGAACAGAAACACTAACATAATGTGTGCTTCTTCAATCACCTCCAACTCTAGACTTACAGTTACCAAAGTAGCCCATGCTGTATAGTGATTGGTCGATATAGTCACGTGGTTGAATAGCTACATTCTCTTAAAGGTACATAGCACTCCATTTTACCACAACCACTCTATACTGCCCTGGCTGAGATTAAGTAGTTCAGCAAAGACTAGGAATTGAAGCTGATCTAAATGGCACAATTGAATTTACCAGTTGTGTCGGGAAGCAGTAAACATATTTTAACTAATTTTTATGGCATGGTTTATATCTCTCACCATCAACTTACCCATTCTTTCTTGAATTTATTTTGTTGTCTCTCCTTCATTGTTTTAATTCTCCTAGTACATCTCTCCCAATATTTTTTTCTTTTTCTGTTCTGGTATTTCTCTCTCCTTAGTATCTCCTTCTCTCTTTCATGATATTTAGTTCCTTCCTTCCCTGTACCTTAATCTGTTAGCATTTGCTTTCCCCCTCATGATGGCCTACTCTTAATTCAAAGTTGCTTCACTCAAGTGACTTGAAAACTCAAATCTATTTAGGACTTGATTTCTTCTTTGCTGTGTTGAGTGTATTGTTTAATTCAAATGTTTTGGAGAATCCACTTCTATTGCACATAATTTGACTTCAAGAGTAACTCATGTTTATTCATATTGGGGCCATTGTTCTTCAATATCTTTATCCTGCTTCTGTGGAACCAATTCTGATGGATGGGCCATTGCGTCTGGATGTCCGAAAACTGCCTCCCTCTGCAGGTTCTCTTTTCATTGCTCTCTGCTGGCCAATGCTCAAAAGGTGGCCAAAGGAAAAGGTATAAGGATTCCCTCAAGGTCGCCATAAAGCACGGAGGCATTAACACCACTGACTGGGAGGAGAATGCTGCCGATTGCTCTGCATGGCACCACCTGCTCCATCAAGACGCAAGTCACTTCGAGGCTCAGCGACTCAACAGTGAGGTGGAACGGTGGCAGCAGAGGGAGGAGAAGGAAGCCAATCTGGGGCTGCGATTTCCACTCCCCTGCGCAACAACGTGCCCCCCGCTGTGGGAGAACATGCGGATCCAGAATTGGGCTCCCTAGTGATCTGAAGTCTCACTAAGCCTGATGGACATCGCCTCGATTCCGAGGGACCACTAACGACAATGATCTAAGCAAAAGTGTTGGAGAAGCTATCATCAAATTGTGGATGACACACAGATTTGTGTCAGTCTTAAGAACTTGGATGAGAAGAAACCTGTGCAACTTAATGCAGGATTGGGATAGGCTTGATGGACCATTTGGTCTTTCCTTATTTGTTATTTTCATATTAGATTGAATTACATAGCATAGACAGTACAGAAACAGGCCATTGGCCCAGCCAGTCTATGCCAGTGTTTATGCTGCACTCAAGTCACCTCCCATTATTCCTCATTTAACTCTATCAGATTAACCCTCAATTCCTTTCTCCCTCATGCTTACGTAGCTTCCCCTTTAATGCATGTATGCCATACACCTCAATATTCCTGAATGCTAGGTTCTGGGTAAAGAAGTTTCTTCTGCATTATTGATTTCTTGGTGACTATCATATATTGATGGCCACTAATTTTAACCTTTCCCAGAAGTGGAAACACTGGACAGAATTTTCTGCCCCTTGGATGGGCCGGTTGGGAGTAGGCGCGGCGGGCATGGAGCCGATCGCCACCCGTGATCAGTTGTGTGCCGCCATTTTACATGGGTGGGCCAATTAAGGCCCACCCAGTGTGTCGCATGGCTGGTGGCGCTCAGCACCACCTGTGCGGGCAGGGGGAAGAGGGAGAGTCAGGGCACGGAGCTGCCTCAGGGAGATTAACTTCATATTGAAAGCTTTAAATAAAGATTAAAATTATTTAGACATGTCCCCTCATGTGACATGTTTATGAATTGTGAAAAAAATATTTATTTATTTAATAAAACCTTCAGGAAGCCTCATCCCGCCCGTGGATGAGGTTTCCTGAAAAACGTGAAGATCGCTTGGGCTCTTCGCCTGCCCGCCAACCTTAAGGTTGGACGGACAGTGTTGATGATGACTTTAATTGGTTTTTTTAATGGCCTTAACAGGCCTCTGATAGTTCGGCGGGTGAACAGCCGCCTCTGGCACGCACCTGCTGAACGAAAGATCTGAATGACGCACAGTGATGTTGGGATGTATGCCCGATCTCACCATGCATCATTTTACATGTCAGCGTGCCGGGCCCCACCCCCGCAAGCCGATGTGAAAATTCTGGCCACTATTCCTGTGTCTACTTTATCAAAGCTTTTCATGATTTTAAAAACCTCTATTTGATAATTTCTCATCTTTCTCTTTTTAAGAGTAGAGAGAAATAACCTGTTCATTCCTTGCTGATAGTTACGTTTTTATGTCTACAGTCATTATAGTTTTTTCATTCTCTGCGGAGATAATACTTTGAGCTGGTGCCTGCTGCATTATTTTCCTATCAAGGCCACACCAGTTGATTGAGACAGTAGTTATACTTCTACTTTTGCACACATGCAAAGCAATTTTGTGTGAAACTGCTCTACCAGCGGTTGCCTCATTTGCTTTCAGTTTGCTACAGTGGGAGGGCAACTTTGAAAGTAATCAAAACTTCCCACTAAACCTTTACACGAAACCCATTGTAATACAGTAAGAAATCACATAGTCCTTCCCACGTTTCCCAAAATTAGAAATTGACAACAACACATCCAGAGACATGTGAACAAAACTTCATTGTAGCTGATATTATGATATGGACAGATGCACCATTTGTGGTCTGCCAGCTACACATAGCACTCCATAAATCCCTGCCCAGCTTCCTGCCCTTTCCCACCTAAGTTACACTAGGAAGCTGTTTTGGCTCAGGAGGAAAATCCTTGAGAAGAAATGTTGTTATAAGAATAAGTTACTCGCCAAGAAATACCTGTATCACTTGTCACATAAGTGGCTGTGTGCCATTTGCCAGTATATTTTCATTATTCATCTCTCTTGGACATGTGCTGTCCCTCTATCTCACATACCTATAATATAGATATATTACAATGGTTTATTGTGCACCGTGTTTGAAATAAATCTATACCAAACCACAAATTACTAGTTTGTGAAAAGCTGCAAGCACAATCTAATAGCTGGTAAATCTTTGCACAAACAACATGTTCCAATTTTACTCAAGTCCTAGCAATTTGAAGATGATGTTGAAAGAATATGGCTGTTTAGGTTTCGAGTTAACAGAGCTAATTGCTCTGACTTTAACTCACGTGACATTTTCCTGCTGTTGTACAGGAATGGTGGCGGTTTGGGGTCGTATTTTGCATCGGAGTTTCAGCTCCGCACGGCAGCCGTCGGCCGCGGCCGGTGGTGAGGAACGTCAAGGGGCATGTACGTGGAAGATCCTGAGCTTTGTTGTTGCTATTCCTGGCATAAGTGCCTGAATGTTGAACTGCTGCCTGAGGGCGCAACAGCCGGGCCATGAGAGGCCAGAGTGTGTTCCTTATGAGCACCTCCGCATCAGGAACAAACCATCCCCTTGGGGTGTTGGGAAGCATGCTCTCCTCCACAATCCACATACTAATCTTCTGCCCACCGGCTGGGAAGATGCAGAGGAGCACTGAAATTTTGGAGCAGAGAAGACTGGCCCTAAGTTAATGGACCATTCCTTCAAGCCTAAGAGTTATGTAAATGTGTGCATTATTTTAAAAAATAAAGACGGAAGAATTATGAAACAAGTGTTCACCTTTGATGAGGCAACACCATAATAAATGTACTGTGGAAAAAAATAATAAAGAGAAAGTGTGGCTCTTGGTTGCAGTGACACTGAGTGATTTAATGTATCTTAAGAATTCTGCATGGGATGATTACATATATTTCAATCTCACGCATTAAAACAAAGTACAGAATTACACAGCTTAGGCAAGTTCGTCTGACAGCAGCTGCAGTTCTGGCTAAAGACATATTTTCTATGGAAATTGCTAACTAATAACCTAGTTGGTACTTTAAAATATATTAGCATTTGCTATACGTTAGGTCCAAATTCCAGTTGTCAGACATTAGTTTCACCTTTTGTGTCAATCCTGTGCTTTTTTGCTTTAGTTCATAGTTGGTACATGGTGCTTCAAATACACTCACATAGTAAAGAAAGATATTTACGAAGATGTGGAGAGAGGGTGTGGGAGGCCCAAAATAGCTGAAGGACGTGGCAAGGCTGGAGACACAGACGTTCTGCTGAACTCAGCAGCAGCACCCCATATCACTTTTTTGATCGAAAGGTTGGCATTTGTGGCTGGTTGGGATGGTCTGTGGGGTGGGGAGTGGCTAGAGAGAGGCTGTGATGTTGGGGTTTGCGGGGGGATAGTGAAGAGAGTCTGTCAATTGAGAGGCTGGAGGGGGAAGGTTTCTTTGCAGGGCCCGGGGGGCGGGGGCAGGGGGAGCACTTCTGCTTTTCCTGGGCCACAAGGAGTGCTGTAAAAGAGATTTACCCTGTGGAGCCAGCAGCTCCAGTCTCCCTTTCACTGCCTGGGTTTCCCCGACTCCTGGCAAACTCCTGCAGTAGCAGTGAATATTAAATCAGATTCTCAATTGCACTGTGGGAGTCCAGTTTAAATACGTTAAGTGCATGGCCTCTCCATGCTGGGGTCACATTGTCATATTTAAGTCTCTAAATCACACAACCCCATGACCCTCTCCCACACATTGTGGGGATATCAATATTGAGGCTACTGTGTTAATTGTTGTAAGGTGTTGTGTGTAGTTTAGCAGGTCTTATTAAGGTATTCGTAGTCTTAGGTAGTTCAATAGTAAAGGCAGGAATTTCCAGCCCCATCTACTGCCGAGATCATCCGGTCCTGCTGAAAGTCAACGGGCTTTTGGCTGGGCCATCGAATCTCCCGCCCTGGTTTGCACCACAGCTGGGCCGGAAAATCCTGGCCAAAATATTCACTAACTACTAGAAACTATATACATAGGTATGGTAAAGGTCCAAGCGAGGGGCTGTCCCTATGCTTGCCTCTACACACAGCCCTGTCCAACACTATACTGACCCCTAGATGCAGGTCATGTGTTTACTTACATCACTGTGTGGGCAGTACTGTACTCAGTCCCACATTAACTCTGTATGTGCCAGACCCTTATACTACATTACTCAACAAAAAGTGTGACAGAAGTCAGATTTTTGCTGCATTTTGGTTTATTTTTTGTAAAACATTCTTCAATTTAAAGCTTTTCTTTTTAAAAGATTTGTTCTTATCTTTTTCTTAAGTGGATTTTTTTTCTCTCCTTTTAAGTCACCTCCTTATAAGTCCTTCTGACCAAGCAGCGTTTTCCCCTGCATGGAAATACATCTTTTGGTTTCTCCTTTCCTCCTTTGCAAGTTCTGGGATGAATTGCAAGTAAAAAAACAACTAGTCATTAAATGCTGTAATTGATAGATGATAGAATTGGTATTTATGGAAAGGTGAGATTCCAAACCTTCCAAACCCACGACCACCATCATCTGGAAGGACAAGGGCAGCAGATAGATGGGAACACCACCACCTGGAATTTTCCTTCAAAGTCACTCATCATCCTGACTTGGAAATATATTGCCGTTCCTGCACTGTCACTGGGTCAAAACCCTGGAACTCCCTCCCTAACAGCACTGTGGGTGTACCTACACCACATGGACTGCAGCAATTCAAGAAGGCAGCTCACCACCACCTCCTCAAGGGCAGCTAGGGCTGGGCAATAAATGCTGGTCCAGCCAGCGAAGCCCACATCCCGTGAATGAATAAAAAAAATAGGCTGAAGGGCTTTCTGCATCCAAACCTGGTTTGTCAACTCATGAAGTCAGTAACAGGGAATCAATGTGATGGAACACCATGATAATTCTTCACTTAGCCCTTTGTTCAAATAAAACTATGGAATAATATGATGAACAATTACAATTTTGCATATTATAATCAATTGTATTGAAGGAAACAACTTTATAACCAGTTTAATAAAACGGCCCAATGTCCAGCCTGTGAAATCATTCACTTAAGTCTCTGCTCTGAAGGTTTTTAATAAGCTTAGTGTACTACACAGTTTGCATCAATACACTGGAGATTAAACCTCACATTAATATAAATTGTGTATTAGAAGTTGGGAATGTAGCTGGCCAGATCAAATTCTACAAAGTGATGTGAATTCCAAGAGGTGGTGGCTTCACACTCCTTTGGTTTCCTCCTGCTTATGATATAATTGTAGTTGATGCACAGTGAGGGAGGGAGGGTTAGGATCATTTAGTAGGCAAACAATTGTTCTTGGACAGCAGAGATTCGGAGCACGGAGGGCACATAACCACATTGTACAATGTCATGCCAGGTGTCAGTGAGTTCTGCTGAATCGTTACTGATCTGATATAGCCAGGTTAAGTAAGGGCAGCCCGTTCTCACTGAAAACAAGAGCCCAGAGTCAAGCTTATCGGGCTCCAGCCAGCCACGACTGGTCTGAAGGCTGTTTACCCAGCACCCAGGGCTGATTGGTGATTTTCCATTGTTTGTGCCCCTTGGGGGAGGGCATTCATCACATTGCACCCAGATGTTTGGTCGCACAGGTGCCTGTGATCACAGGAATCAAGCATTACTCACCTGGACTGCAGTAACCAGGAGTCAGTTGAATCCACTAACTCAGATCTGTTTCTCCTGAGGCTGCTACCATTTTTGCACTTTGCATAGCCCTTTTAATGAGTGCAAGAGAAGCTGAATGTACAGTTTTTTTGTAAGGTGTTTTTACCTATGCACACAAAGTTGAACAGCTTTTTGTAAGGTGTTTTTCTCTATGCACTCAAAGGCTCTAGCAGCTAAAGACCGCTCAAATACAATGTTAAATGTAGGAACTGCAGCTCATTTTAATCCCTCCAATAAGTATAACCTCATCATGGATCATCTAAATTCAATAATCCTAAAGTATGAACCATTAATATATGTAGCAGCATCATTTTCCAGGAATCTATCGAGGATTAAATTCTAGTAATCTTACAGTGTTGATGTTATGAATATATTGTTTCAGTGAGGGCATCATTTTATGTTAACTAAATGAAGCACTCTCGCTATTATCAGCCATGCCACTTAATATGTATATATGTTGATCTGCTATGACATTGCACACCAGGTGTTGTGATGTACCTTTAAGGGTGTATCCTAAACTGCTGTCCATCACTATCCACCACAAGACCGGGTGCGAGGTAGAAGCCCATGTACTCTATACACAGAACAGAGCAGCAGTCCTACAGATCAGACATGTTCTGCGTAGCCTCCGAGTTACCATTGTATGTTTACTGTTTTATCATCAAATAAAGGATCCTTGTTCTACCAATCCTTGTTATATGATTGGAATGTTTGTGCTAATCAGGAGAATGCAACATCAGGAATCAAGACTAACAGCATTCTTCAAGTGAAGCTTGGAGACAGGGTGGGGAGTTATCAAAGGCGGGGCACACAGATAGAGTTCAATCCATAGTTCAGAGTCGCACATTCTGTCCTTATTTTACATAGTCTGTCTCACAGACTAGTCAAGCAACAGCCTGACACAGTCATACTCACGGAATCATACCTTACAGGGAATGACCCAGAAATCATCATCACCATCCCTGGGTATGTCCTGTCCCACCGGTAGGACAGGTCCAGCAGAGGTGGCAGCAAAGTGGTATACAGTTGGGAGGGGGTTGCCCTGACAGTCCTCAACATTGACTCAGGACCCCATGAAGTCTTATGGCATCAGGTCAAACATGGGCAAGGAGACCTCCTGCTGATTACCACGTACTGCCGCCCCGCTCCTCAGCTGATGAATCAGTGCTCCTCCATGTTGAATACCACTTGGAGGAATCACTGAGGGTGGCAAGGGTGCAGAATGTACTCTGGGTGGAGGACTTCAATGTCCACCACCAAGAGTGGCTTGGTAGCACTACTACTGACCGAGCTGGCCAAGTCCTAGAGCACATGGTTGCTAGACTGGGTCTGCGGAAGGTGGTGATGGAATCAACATGACGGAGAAACATATTTGACCTCATCCTCACCAATCTGCCTACTGTGAATGCATCTGTCCATGAGAACATTGGTAGGAGTGACCAATGCACAATCCTAGTGGAGACGAAGTCCCACCTTCACATTGAGGATACCCTTCATCGTGTTGTGTGGCACTACCACCGTGCTAAGTGGGATAGATTTCAAACAGATCTAGCAACTCAAGACTGGATATCCATGAGGCGCTGTGGGCCATCAGCAGCAGCAGAATTGTCCTCGAACACAATATGTAACCTCATGGCCCGGCATATCCCCCACTCTACCATTACCATCAAGCTAGGGGATCAACCCTGGTTCACTGAAAAGTGCAGGAGGGCATGCCAGGAGCAGCACCAGGCATACCTAAAATGAGGTGTCAACCTGGTGAAGTTACAACTCAGGAATACTTGGCTGACAAGCAGAATAAGCAGCATGCCATAGACAGAGCTAAGCAATCCCACAACTAACTGATCAGATCTAAGATCTACAGTCCTACCACACCCAGTCGTGAATGGTGGTGGACAATTAAACAACTCACTGGAGGAGGAGGTTCCACAAATACCCCCATCCTCAATGATGAGGGAGACCAGCACGTCTGTGCAAAAGATAAGGCTGAAACACTTGCTACAATCTTCAGCCAGAAGCGCCGAGCGGATGATCTCGGCCTCCTCTGGAGGTCCCCAGCATCACAGATGCCAGTCTTCAGCCAATTCGATTCACTCCATGTGGTATCAAAAAGTGGCTGAACGCACTGGATACTGCAAAGGCTGTGGGCCCTGACAACAATTTGGCAACAATACTGAAGACTTGTGCTCCAGAACTTGCTGCACCCCTGGCCTAGTTGTTCCAGTACAGCTACAACACTGGCATCCACCCCACAATGTGGTAAATTGCCCAGGTATGTTCTGTACACAAAAACAGGACAAATCTAACCCGGCCAATTACTACCCCATCAGTCTACTCTCGATCGTCAGTAAAGTGATGTAAGGGGTCATCAACAGTGTTATCAAGCAGCACTTGCTTAGAAATAACCTGCTCACTGACACTCAGTTTGGGTTCTGCCAGGATCACTCAGCTCCTGACCTCATTACAGCCTTGGTCCAAGCATAGGCAAAAGAGCTGAAGGGGTGAGGTGAGAGTGACTGCCCTTGACATCAAGGCAGCATTTGACTGAGTGTGGCATTAAGAAGCCGTAACAAAACTGGAGTCAACGGGAATCAGGGAAAAACTCTCTGCTGGTTGGAGTCATACCTAGCACAAAGGAAGATGTTTGTGGTTATTGAAGGTCAGTCATCTCAGCTCCAAGACATCACTGCAGGAGTTCCTCAGGGTAGTATTCTAGCCCCAACCATCTTCAGCTGCTTTATCAATGACCTTCCTTCCATCATAAGGTCAGAAGTGGGAATGTTCGCTGATGATTGCACAATGTTTAGCTCCATTAGCAACTCCTCAGATACTGAAACAGTCCATGTCCAAATGCAGCAAGACCTGGACAACATCCAGGCTTGGGCTGACAAGTGGCAAGTAACAGGTGCCACAAGTGCCAGGCCATGACTATCTCCAACAAGAGAGAATCTAACCATCGCCCTTTCACATTCATTGACATTACCATTGTTGAATCCCCCACTATCAACATCCTGGGGGTTTCCATTGACCAGAAACTGAACTGGACTAGCCATATGTAGCTGCAAGAGCAGATCAGAGGCTAGAAATCCTGCAGTGAGTAACTCACCTCCGACATCATCTACAAAGCACAAGTCAGGAGTGTGATGGAATACTCTCCACTTGCCTGGATGAGTGCGGCTCCAACAACACTCAAGACAAAGCAGCCCAATTGATTGGCACCCCATCCACAAATATTCTCTCCCTCCAGCACTGACGCACTTTAGCAGCAGTGTGAACCATCTATATGATGCACTGCAGGAATTCACCAAAGCTCCTTAGGCAGCACCTTCCAAACCCATGACTGCTACCATCCAAAAAGACAAGGACAGCAGACACATGGGAACACCACCACCTGGAAGTTCTCCTCCAAGCCACACATCATCCTGACTTGGAAATATATCGCCATTTCTTCACTGTCGCTGGGTCAAAATCCTGGAACTCCCTCCCTAACAGCACAGTGGGTGTACCTACACCACATGGACTGCAGCGGTTCAAGAAGGCAGCTCACCACCACCTTCTCAAGGGCAATTAGGGATGGGCAATGAATGCTGGCTTAGCCAGCGACACCCACATCTCCTGAATGAATTTTTTAAAAAATGTTTGTAGTTGTATTATTACTTATTGTTAGGCAGCAAAATGTGTCCCAGTTTTTTTAGGAAGAGAATTTGAGTTGGTTGCAGCATGGGAATTTCACTACTGGTAGGCAGATGCAACGACAACATCAAGGGGGCAGAAATTTGTATGAGCTGTTTTCAGATGTTTACCTGATGTCACACACACAGACATGCCTGCATTGGAAGACCTAAGTATCACCGGAAATGGGTCCTGGGGCCTCATTGTCATAACTAGAGTGAAGTGCCAGTGTTTCTGGCACCTGCAGAGGCAGCTCTCCCATTCAATCAGTTCAGTTTGGCTCATCCTTCACACTGGGGCACTCTTCCCTCATGTGCTGCCCAATACTTATCCCTCAACCAACATCACTGATGTTTTTATCACTGATTATCTGATCATTGCCTTTTTGCTTGTGGGACTGTGCTGTATGCAAATTAGTTACCATGGTTCCTACACGACAGCGACCACTCTACCAAAATACTTCGTTGACTGTAAAGTGCTTTGGGTCACCCTGAGGTGGTGAAAGATGCTAAATATATGTAAGTTCTTTCAGTTAACCCATAATTTAAACCTCCTTTACTCACTAACAGATGTTTCAAATAAATAGGTTAAGGCTTCCATTAAAAAAGTGCAAAACAATGCTGTGCAAATCTTGCACAGCCCAATTTGGCCCCAAGCAGTGTATACTTCAGAGGAATTTCCTCTCATGCTCTCGTTTATAAAATTTGTTTTCTACTTTTTTCCATATTTTTCTTGAGCATTTTTTGACTGCGAATCCTACTTGGCCGCTTATTCCCAGGCCAGTGTCATTCTTGAACCAGCCCACAGCAGGAACAGCTTGCTGCTTTCTCTCTCTGAACTTCTTTTCCCCTTCCTACAATGTTTCTCTCCTCTGCACTGTAACTTACAGTAGCCTGACTGAGAACGAAGTGTACAATGTGTGACAAAATCCAGGAGAGAAACCATTCCTCACATTTCACAGTACGATACAGCATTTTCATGCAGCGAAGTTCTGTTTCAGTGAGTAACTGATCATAAAACTACAATTTATTGCAAGTCTGTGTTATACTATTCCCTCGCCGATGCTTGACACATTGAAATGTATATTTGGCTGCCACCTGCTGGAAGTAAATTGACATTTTGAAGAAGCAGAAATATCTGATTGTGGGGTAATTCTGTCGCAGCTTGTTTGCAAATATGAAATACATTAATAAAAACCACACTATCTTTTTCATCATCTACATCTAGGGCTATCCAAACTGTAGCCTATAGCCCACAACTCCTTAACATCCATCCATAAAGGGATTTTCAACTTCTGAATGCTTACTGAAGAATGGGTTACCAGCCATTGAAACTTGGGGAGATACCTTGACACACTGCTCAAAGTCAGACTATTGCAATCTTCACCTGGGCCTGTAAATAGGCAATCCATGCCCCCACCTGAAACAAGTTTTTAAAATTCATTCACGGGATGTGGCCTTCACTGGCTGGGCCAGCATTTATTGCCCATCCCTAGTTGCCCTTGAGAAGGTGGTGGTGAGCTGCCTTCTTGAACCACTGCAGCCCATGTAGTGAAGTGGGATGCTGCTTTAGATATGCAATTCAAAATGACTGCTGGAGGCTTCTCAAGAAGGAAGCCCAGAAAACTCATATAGTTCCCTTTTGGTGTGCCTGGGGAAAATTGCTCTTGATCCCCCAAGAAACCTCTGGCCCACTGCCAGACCATTTTATGTCTTCCTCCATGATTACCTCTTCCGCCAACCCTGACCTGTTGAATAGTTCAGCTAACTGGTCCCAGCCCTTGCATAACCATCAAGCTGTAGTGGGATGTCCATCTTTTTTCCATCGTTTCTTGGATGTGTGGCAAGACCAGCATTTACTGACCATCCCTAATTACCCTTGAAAAGGTGCTGGTGAGCAACCTTCTTCACAGAATCACAGAGTCACACAGTGCAGAAGAGGCCCTTTGACCCATCGAATCTGTACCAACACGTGAGAAACACCTGACCTTCCTACCTAATCCCATTTACCAGCACTTGGCCCATAACCTTGAATGTTATGACGTGCCAAGTGCTCATCCAGGTACTTTTTAAAGGATGTGAGGCAACCCGCCTCCACCACCCTCCCAGGCAACACATTCCAGACCGTCTCCACCCTCTGGGTAAAAAAGTTTTTCCTCACATCACCCCTAAACATCCTGCCCCTCACCTTGAACTTGTGTCCCCTCGTGACTGACCCTTCAATGAAGGGGGACAGCTGCTCCCTATCCACCCTGTCCATGCCCCTCATAATCTTGTACACATTGATCAGGTCGTCCCTCAGTCTTCTTTTTCTCCAACGAAAACAAACCAAATCTATCCAACCTCTCTTCATAACTTAAATGTTTCAACCCAGGCAACATCCTGGTGAATCTCCTCTGCACCCCCTCCAGTGCAATCACATCCTTCCAATAATGTGGCAACCAGAACTGCACACAGTACTCCAGCTGTGGCCTCACCAAGGTTCTATACAATTCCAACATGACCTCCCTACTTTTGTAATCTATGCCTCGATTGATAAAGGCAAGTGTCCCATATGCCTTTTTCACCACCTCACTAACATGCCCCTCTGCCTTCAGAGATCTATGGACACACACGCCAAGGTCCCTTTGTTCCTCAGAACTTCCTAGTGTCATGCCGTTCATTGAATACTTACTTGTCAAAATACTCCTTCCAAAGTGTATCACCTCACACTTTTCAGGGTTAAATTCCATCTGCCACTTATCTGCCCATTTGACCATCCTATCTATATCTTCCTGTAGCCCAAGACACTCAACCTTACTATTAACCACCTGGCCAATCTTTATGTCATCTGCTGCAGCCCATGTGTGTAGGTACACGCATAGTTCTGTTAGGAAGGGCATTCCAGGATTTTGACACAGTAATGATGAAGAATGGCAACATATTTCCCAGTCAGGATGGTGTGTGACTCAGAGAGTAACTTGCAGGTTGTGGTGTTCCCATGCGCCTACTGCTCTTGTTCTTCTAGGTGATAGAGGTCACAGATTTGCAAGATGTTGTCAACCAAGCTTTGTTGAATTGCTGCAGTGCATCTTGTAGATGGTGCATATTTTGCAATCACTGTGTACCAGTGGCAGAATAAGTGAATATTTAAGGTGGTGGATGGGATGCAAATTAAGTGTCCTGGATGGGGTCGGAGCCTTTGAATATTGTTGGAGCTGCACTCGTCCCTGCAATTCGGAGGTATTCATTACATTCCTGACTTGTGCTTCGTAGATAGTAGAAAGGCTTTGGGAAGTCAGGAGGGGAATTACTCACCCAAGCTCTGACCTGTTCTTGCAGCTGTCATATTTCTGTGACTAGTCCAGTTCAGTTTCTGATCAATTATGAATTCCTAAGAGGTTGATGGAGGATTCTGCGATAATAATGTTGTTTAATTGTCAAGTGGCAGTGGTTAGATTCTCTCCTGTTGGAGATGATGGCACATGAATTGGCACATGTTAATAAGTCCCATGCTGGCACCAATAGGCAGGCTGTCTAGCCACTCTGCTGAGTTCCCGTCAGTTTTAGGTGGAAGTCAAAGATGGCACCTTTCTATTTGTGCTTATATTTTGTACTTCACTCATTCCTCCTGCTTGAGTTTATAAGGCTGGAGGTTTGGAATTATTTCTTCTCAATGCTGCACCCATATTACTGGTTAGCCCAAGCCTAACTACCAAGAAATATTAATTGAAACTTCGTCTATCACTCAGCAGTTCTATGGTATGTAACAAAATGATCACCCAAAAGAGAAAAATTGGATACTCTATACTTTTTAATGGGAATTTTGTATTATTAGCCCAAAGCAATATCTTGTCACCACCGGTCCTCAACAGGTCAGGAAATGTTGTGACAAAACAATTGTACAGTTTCCAATTCAGATAAAGATCTACACATAAAACATTGGCATTGGGATTGCTTGACGATAAAGACCAAACCCATCTAGTTCACTTTCTACTGTCTTGGTAGTCACAAGATACAATCGTACTGGAGTTATTGATTAACCTTGGCAAGCGATCTCTATCAAATCATCTACCACAGGCCCAGACATGAGACAAAGAAACCCCAATGGTGCAAAATGTGGGAACCATAGGTCCAAAATCACCTGTTCCTCCAAAGTATGATGTATTTATCATATGTTAAGTTTCTTTGACCTATCTTTTTCCAGATGATGTGTATTTTCAGCATTTTCTCTTCTTATTTCACAATTATGAAAGAGAACAGGCACAGAAAATGTACTTCCACTTGTGGGCAAGGGCAAAATTAGAGGTCATCATTATAAGATTGTCACCAAGAAATCAAATATGGAATTTGGAAGAGACTTTTTTACCCAGAGGCCAGGATTTTATGGCCACTCCTGCCTGGTGGGATATTACGGTCCCACCGAACTGAATGGAGATTTAAATGCTCGCTGCATCTGCTGATGGGAGACGTGCTGCGGCAGGACCGTAAAATCCTGGCCAGAGAGCGCTGCCAATTTGGAACTCGCTACCAGAGGCAGTAGTTGAGGTGAATAATATAGATTAATTTAAAGGGAAGCTAGATAAAGGCATGAGGGAAAAAGAAATAGAGGGTTATGCTGATGCTTAGATAAGGAAGAATGAGAGAAGGCTTGAGTGGTGGCTGAGTGCCACCATGGACTGGTAAGGCCAAATAGACCTGTTTCTGTTCTGTATATTCCATGCAACTGTGTGTAATTTCCAGCAATTGCAGTTTATTTCTCTTTATGTTAGTGAAGCACAAAATTGTGCAATAACTCATTCTTCATGAATGATGTCTTGCTTTCCATAGGCACCAGGCTGTCCTTGGGAGAGGTTTAGCAAACTGCATTGATGGAAGGGAAATGAAGACGTGTATTTGCTGGATTCAAGACAATGCAGTAACAACAAGCTGATGAAATATTACAGCCAATTCTGCACCTCTTTCAGTGGGCATCAGTGCTGGCAGAGTGAGCATGTGTGGCATGCTTTGTTATTATCTATTTTACGAAGAACATTGTGAAATATATTGAAATTCTCTATTGACTGTATTCTGTTCATTCATAAATTATGTTGATTTCATAAGGGTGCACCTGTATATGAACCAGGGACCTCTAATTCATTCATAAATTATAGTAAGTTTCTTCCAGCCTTAGGCAGGAATAAACGAGCTCCCTTGGAAACTCTTTCGAGTTATCAACAGTCACAGATTGCAACTCTTTCAAGTACAATCGCAGTTCTTGGTTTCCGGGAGTGGGACATGAACCCACAACCCTCTGATTCAAAGGCGAGGGTGCTATGGA
Organism: Cetorhinus maximus; assembly: GCF_964194155.1. Taxonomy (NCBI): domain Eukaryota; kingdom Metazoa; phylum Chordata; class Chondrichthyes; order Lamniformes; family Cetorhinidae; genus Cetorhinus; species Cetorhinus maximus. The sequence goes on from NC_135898.1 coordinate 49,981,594, forward strand.
CTGAGCCACAGCTGACACCTCATTCATAAATTATGTGTAAAACAAGCCAGTTGCCGGAGTGGCAGCAAGCCACATCCTTTGTGAGGTTGGAGGAGATCTCCTGCTCCTCTTAACTCCACATTTAGGTAAGATATGTTTAAAACTAACCTTGTTGGTTGCGGCCCACTGGTGGTCACTTAAGGATCACCAGTTGGATCTGCATGGTGGCCTGGTTTTCTTGAGTGCAACTGTTGCAAATTGCCTCAGGGCAAAGCAAATCTTTGCAGTGGGTGGTTTGGCCCCTTATTTGCATATATATGCCAAGTGTCTAATGCCTGTCTCAGGTGTGGGTTTTGCATGCTGATTATTTGGCCTTTACCAATATGACAGGTGGTGGACCTCCAGGTCACAGTAGTTGTGCATTTTCTTCCCACTATATTGGAGGCTTAAGAGTTTGTTTAACACCTGCAAAATGGCTGAGTTTTTAGGTCAACATGCTGATGCTTCTGTTGTGCCTAGCCCACTTGTGGAAATCTCCCATTGTCAGGACAGAATATGCTGTTCCCATTGCTTCAAGGATTTGCTTCATTAGCCTGAATTGACAAAATACCGTTATATTACATAGTTTACAGTTTGTGCTGATATGTAGATGCACTGGTTCATTGTAGGATATGTTCTCAGTGATAAGGATGCAAAAGTGAAGCATTTTTGTTTTGTTTTAGCTTGCTGGCAGTTTCTTCAACTCCCTCACAAGATATAAGGATCCCAATCATTCCAATAAACTCCCACCTTATATTCAGTGGGGCTTTGGAAGAATAGTTACAAACTTGGCAAGGAGATGGGTATTCTGTGTCCCAATGTTAGGGCAGTGTTTCTTGTATGCCCGTGTAGGAACCTCTACCTATCTTTACAAGGACACTATGTAAAGAGAGTCTCCCTAGATCAAGAGTTTCAAATGTCTTTGCCTTTAGCTTCTTTTAAAGCTAAAACAATTAACCAAATTAGCAATAACAAGGGAGAAATAAAGCACAGCCCCTAAGTCAGGTCAGCTGTAAAATCAAGGAAAACTTTAAAGGAACCTTACAAACATTAAACCAAAATGTGATTAAAGGGGTCAACAAACCACCCCAGTCCCCGCGGCGCCCACCGGGCACGGAAGGCCTCGAGAGTGCAGGCAGACACCACGTGCTCCCTTTCCAGGGACACCCGGCCGCGAACGTAGCCGCGGAAGAGGGACAAACAATCGGGCGGGACTCCCCCCTTGATCGCCCGCTGCCTGGACTTGTTAATGGTCAACCTGGCCAGGCCCAGGGGCAGGTTCATGAGGAGGTCCTCCTCCTTCCCGACCCCCTTCCTCACCGGGTGTCTTTGCCTTTAGTGAGGACTCAGCATAGCATTAACACAGGTGTACCTGATCTCACCAGGTGTGCCTCATGGAAAAAATGGTGGTAATGGGCCATACCTTTGGATCCTGATTGGAGGTTGGCATCTGGACCCCTGAAGATCAAGTGAGCATTATTTTCTATTTAAGGTGACAGCATTTGCTTAAGAGACTATTGGAAGTGCTAGATTGGTCTTCTCAGGGGAACTCAGGATCTCCCCTCTCCTGAACCTGCCTGAAGCAACTCCAACTTCACTTCACATAGATTGCACCCATTCAAGAAGGCAGCTCACCACCACCTCCTGAAGAGAACTAAGGGATGGCCAATCAATTTCGGGGAATTGCTAGTGACACCCATACCCCAAGAATTGATTTCTTTAAAAGGTAAACATTTTACTTGTTATTCTGGACATCTCCATTAAATTACTACATACAAGATTGTCATACATAATGCATAAATTACAAAACATAATTCATAGCTGTTGACAAGAAAAGTGCATTGTTCAAATTTGATACCATAATAAAAATAACAATTATAATAAAAATATGTTTGCAATATCCATTTATTTATAAGGAGATCTCATTTCACTGAGGTTTCTTTGCTAACGTACATTAATAGTAAGAAACTTTGTTTAACTCCATAATCTTAAGTACTTTTTTTAACTTAATGTACACATTGATACATCCTACTGGTATATCTTGCTGATACATGTTTGTTCAACACTCCAACCCTAAATTGTACAGGTTTAGTCAATCATTATTTAACCTTATAAACAATTCAAAATAATTAATGGAACTCAATTTTATTATCCCTCACAACACAGAGGAATTGCTTGCCTTGGACTTCAAATGATTTTAAACTTCCTCTTCTTCCCACCATTCATCCATATACTTACTTCTTGGTAGCAACAGGCTATCCTGTTTTGGGTTAACTTAAATGCCATAGACATGATTGCCATACCAGTAATAATTAAAATAGACATTATCATGAAAAAATTAGGATGCTCAGGGACAAAGTCTCCAAAGCCAATGGTGGTAATTGTGATAAAATAGAAATAAAAGGAATCAAGATATTTCCACTTTTCCCAAATTGAAAGTATACCTGCACCAAAAAGAAGGTATGCAATAATAACACCTATGATAATGATGATAGGCACATCAAATTTTTCAAGTTCTTGTCCCAGTCGTGGAAAAAAATGGTCATCTTCAACCGGCTTTAGATCCAGCTGGGGACATGACTTACTTCGATCTCTTTTGAAAAACTGGAAAGGCTTCTGATTAAAGTTTTCCTGAACAATTAATTTTTCGAATATTTCAGTTTTTCTCAATAGTTCGGATTTCTTTTTAACTGAAGACTGAGTGTTCAACACGTTTCTTATGCTCATTGGTGTTATGATCACATGTGAGCCACCTTTAAAGGAGATAGACCTTGTTGTGGGTTTTACTTCTGATTTTGAGAAGCTCTGTTTGAATGAAGACCATCTTGAGGGGGTTGCTGAGGGTGGTGGAGTAAGATTATTTCTTGTCCGCTTCCTTATGTGATTGTAAACTTTGGAAAGTAAAGCTGCCAGCTTGTCTCCAACATCTGTGATGACTAATAGCATAATGGGGATGCCAAATGTTGCGTAGAACATGCAGGCAATTTTTCCTCCTACTGTTAAAGGAGAGATATGACCATAACCTAAAATTAAAAAGAAAGCACAACAGTAAGAATAATGTGCAATACCTACCAGCAGTTTCTCAGACTACCAGGTTTATACATTTCTTGTACTATTTTCTATTATGTGTCTTCTGGAATCTGATAGCCTGTAGATTTCATCCTTCCAATTATAAATGGTAAAGGCACATATTTGGATGCTGAATTGCTGGAATTGCTATGTAGAACATCAATGACAATGTGTTCATGTAAATTCCCTTTGGCTGGTATTTCTAGCACAATCAGAAATGCCTTTAGAAAGAGTATATGGTGAAGTTGCCTGAGTTTGAAAGCTCATGTCTTTCTGAATGCAACCAAGTCTACCAAATTGACAGGCAAATCAAATGCTGCTTTTGCATCTTCTTAGACTATTAGTGAAAACAGAGATGAACTTCAGTTTTGGAGTTAAGTATATGATATCAGCCAAAGCAGATTTATTGCCTGAAGTTACATTGCATCCTAATATTATCCATATTACTTTAGACACTCTTTTATTTGTGTTCCCATTTGGTCACCAATGTTAAAACTGATGGTCAATGACCTTCCATCTGGGTTTCCACTGCCCCTTCTCTTCCAGTTCTGATGAAAGTTAATGATCTAAAATATTGGGCTGGATTTTCACATTGGGGCGAGAAACAGTGGTTGGGCCTGTTTCTGAGTCCTGAGCCTGCCCCTGGAAGGTAACAGTCACTCTTTGGGACTTTCATGGAAACACCTCCGTACTTGGAAGGGAGATGTGTTCCCTGTCCAATCAAGAGTCAGTGACAGACTCTCAATGTTGGAGGGCCAAACAGAAGCGTTCCAGCTTGAGAGGAGCAGCAGGCTGCAATGGAAGGTAAGTAACCCATGAGACACTTTAACACAGAAGCACCCCCTCAGCAACTCCATAAGTTTTAAATAAAAAACAGAAAAAACAACCATGTCTCCACTGCAGAGGAAGTCCCTTTACAGGATGACATGTGGCTGCACCTGTGCCCAGGCAAGTAGTGAGGACCTCTGGGCCCATCTGGATATGGGTGTATACTCCATGTACCCCTGTCATGTCGGGAAACTGGAGGTCGACTGGAAAATCCACAACCGGCGTCCTTTAACTTTGCTTAACGAGGCTCTTAACAAACCTAATCGGCTATCCACCTCGTGGGGCGGGCAACCCTGCCAATCCCAAACCTGCCTTAACAAAAATGGCCAGTGCCAGGGGAGGGATCAGAAAATCAGGACGCCAGCTGGCACTGGTCATTTCAGACCCTGCCCGCCTCTTGTCCAGTTCTTGGAAGGCCTCAAAATTCCGTCTATTAACTCTGTTTCTGTCTGCAAAGATACTGCAAAACCTGCCAAGTATTTCCAGCATTTCCTGTTTTTATTTCAGAATTCCAGCATCTGCAGCATTTGCTTTTGAGCCAAGTGTAACGCTCAGGTATGAGATCTGAGTCAAATGTAAAGTTGAGCTTCCATCCACTGACACTGCCTCTGAACCTTAGCTTCTGAAAGAGATTTATTTCATATTATGGTGTGATACTCCCAATATCACTTATTCTGTATTCTTGTGACCTGTAAGATGAATGAATTCCTGCCAATAATTCCAGGGCAGGGCCTTATATTATACAACTAAGGAAGAAATTGTGACTTAATTTGTTTAATAAGCACATATCTTATGAGAATAGATTAGCAGATAACATAAAGGGAATGCAAAAGTATTTTATAAACATAGGTAGTGACAGGATAGTTAAACAATTGAGAGAGGGGGGATGATCTATCAATTTCAGTTTTGAAATTTTCAGTTGACTTAATCTCAACAGCTTTTTAGGGGAGAGTTCCAGATTTCCACTACTCTTTGTGTGAAGACGTGCTACTTGACATTGACCTGAATGGTCGAGCTTTAATTTTAATATTATGCCCCTCATGCTGGACTTCCCCACCAGAGGAAATGATTTATCTCTATCTGCTCAATCAAATCCTTTAATCATCTTAAATAACTTAGGTCAACCTTAATCTTTAATAGGCAATAGAATAACCTCTAGTTGATGCAACCTGTCCTCACAATTTAATCCTTAAAACCAAGTTATCATTCTGGCGAATCTGTGGTTCACCTCCTCCACAGTCGATAGATACATCCCTCCTGAGGGCTGATGCCCTGAACTGAATGCAGTACTCCAAATTTGGTCTAACCAGAGTTTTATATAAATGTAGCAATACTCGAATCCCTTTGCATTCCAGTTCACTTGAGATAAAGGCTGACGTTCCATTAGCCTTTTATATTATTTTTTATTACTATCCATTAATTTTTAACAACCACTTTACATGGATCCCTAATTTCCCTGCCCCCTCCACACTTCCTAACTTTCCATTATTTATAAAACAGTTTGATCTATACTTCCAGGATCCAAAGTAGATGACCTCACACTTGCCCTTACCGAACTCAATCTACCACTCACTTAATCTATTGATGTCCCTTTGCCACTTTCTGCTTCCCATCTACACTGCCATTGAACCTAGAAAACAAGCTAACTCCGAGATTCTGTGCTCCCAGCAGGAAGCTGGGAACGGAGATAATTTTTTCTCTGGTTCGCACTTTCTTTGAATGCAGCTTTCCACTGGGAATATGCAATGATGGGAAATGGTTCCATAGGCAATAGTGGCAGCTTCTAGGAAATGAAAACTGGCATTGCGAAAGTTCCTTCTTTATAACGTATGATGAGAGCCAGTTAGATAGAAGATCAGTAAAATGTTTTGGAGATCATGCTTTGGGCATGATCAGGTAATTAGTTACAAAGTGTGCTTGAAGTTGTGCTGGTTAGGTTGCAGCTCAAGGGTGGAATTTCATGGCCCTATCACGATGGGGGCGGGGCTGTAAAATGGGGCAGGCCATTCAAAAGTCCATTGGCTTCGGCGGGACCATAAAATCCTGCCGGCGTAAAATTCAGCCCCTACTTTCTGCTAAAATTCATTGGCATAATGACAAATATAAAAGCTTGAACTAGCGCAGTGTAATAGAATATAATCATTTATTTTTCTTTGCAGTAAAAATATTCTTTGATATATTTAAGAGTAGTAAACTGCTACAGTTTATTAATACAACTAAAAATGGGCATATCAGAAAAAACGAAATGTTTTTACTAAGTGTCTAATCTTGCACCTGTGAGCCACTTGAATCACTGAAAATGACTTAGAAATACAATACTGAACCAGCCAGTTGTTTCACTGGTGTTCAGTAGTCAGTTTCTGAGTAAATTATTATATTTTTATATGTGAAAACTTTAAAAATGTGCCTGATAGTGCCTGCGCACCTAAAAACAATCAGCCCACTTTGAAGACCATCATTGAACAGCCAAAATCAGTGGAAACGCACCATCCTCATTGTGGGCTCATGGATAGTTTTGTGGGTGGGGCAGCTTTGGTAGAAATGCAGGATTAAATTCAATAGCTCCTGGAAAAGCTGGGAATCGCAATGTGGGATTAACCCACACCTGTTGCTGCAGATGCAGACAGCACGTCAGTTTGTGATGCCTGTTATTGAGCATGATTGTAGCATGCAGCCAATGTGAGCTGCACTTTTAAGTAGCTGCATACCTCTGTAAGGAACCCAAAATTGTGAGATACTAACACCAGTTGAAGCCAGCCTTCACCTCTTAAAAGGGAAATACACTGTTGCTGGAACTCATTCTACAGCTGATTCTGATCTAGGAAACACTCAATAATGGCAAACTCACTCTGCAAAGGTATTTCACAAACACTTGACAAAACCTGGCCCAAAATGACTAACTGGAGACTAACTATGGAGGTGAGAATCCCTGGAAATGCTACTTGTAAAAGCTGTTTGCCAATTTTTCATGTCATGGTTTGCTGTGTGGGTTAGGAAAGTGATGTTACAGGTGGCACGGAGACCAATTTAACAAAAGGGGACTGATTCAAACACAAGACATTTCCATCATATTTAAAGGATGCTTACTTTTATTGAACACTGGAGACATCAGTCAAATGCTGGCCTAGCCAGAGACACCCACATCCATGAACAAAGAGGGATTATGAAAAAAGACTGACAGCTAACATAAAAGGAAATCCCAAAGTATTCTATAAGCACATCAATAGTAGAAGAGTGGTAAACGGAGGAGTAGGGCCGATTAGGGACCAAAAAGGGGCTTTACACATAGAGGCAAGAGGTATGGCTGAGGTGTTAAATGAATACTTTGCATCTGTCTTTACCTATGAGGTAGATGCTGCCCAGGCCATGGTGACAGAGGAAGAAGCTCAACCACTAGAAGGGTTTAAAATTGATACAGAGGAGATATTGGATAAGCTGTCAGTACTTAGAGTTGATAAGGCACCGAGACTGAATGAGATGCATCCAAGAATATTGAAGGAAGCGAGGGTGGAAATTGCAGAGGCACTGGCAATGATCTTTCAATGTTCCCTGGATTCGGGGGAGGTGCCGGAGGACTGGGAAAAGTTATGCCCTTGTTCAAAAAAAGGCTGTAAAGATCTGCCATGCAATTATAGACCAGTCAGTTTAACTTTGGTGGTGGGGAAAATTCTAGAAACAATTATTCGGGATAGAATTAATAGTCACATGGAAAAATTTGGATTGATTCGGAAGAGTCAGCATGAATTTGTTAAAAGAAAATCATGTCTAACTAATGTGCTGGTGTTTTTTGAAGAGGTAACAAAGATGGTTGATGAGGGCAAGGCCATTATATGGTGTATATGGACTTTCAAAAGGCATTTGATACAGTGCCACACAACAGACTTGTGAGGAAAGTTATAGGTCATGGAATATAAGGGACAGTAGCAACAGGGATACAAAATTGGCTGAGGGATAGAAAACAGAGAGTAATGGCTAATGGGTATTTTCTGGGCTGGAAGAAGGTTTGTGGTGGAGTTCCCCAGGGGTTGGTATTGGGGCCTTTGCTTTTCCTGATATATATAAATGATCTCGATCTTGGTGTGCAGGGGACAATTTCAAAGTTTGCGGATGACACAAAACTTGGGAGAACTGTAGACTGTGAGGAGGACAGTGTAGAACTTCAAAAGGACATTGACACATTGATGGAGTGGGCAGATAGGAGGCAGATGAAGTTCAATGTGGAGAAGAGTGAGGTGATGCGCTTTGGGCAGAATTTTGCACTTGGCGTGCGGGATCAGCAGGGGTGGATGGGGGCGGTCGGGAAGTTGACCGCTGCCCACGATCGGCAGCGCTCCATGATTTTACCTGGGAGGGCCAATTAAGGCCCGCCCAGCATGATAGGCGAGCATCAGCGCTGAGCGCTGCCTGTGCGGGCGGGGGGAAGAGGGCAAGCAGGCCTAGCATGCAATTCATGCATGCACGCAAAAGAGCACAGAATAATCTCTCTGAGGCACAGAGCTGCCTCAGGGAGATGAGGAATATATTGAAAAAATTATTAAACAGCACAAAATATTAATGAAACATGTCCTTTCATGTGACTCTGTCACATGAGCAGGGATATGTTTTTAATTAAAAAGTAAAGTTTTTATTTCATTTGTATTTGATTTTGAAAACCTCCTCCTGCCCATGGATGAGGTTTCCAAAAAAATGCAAAGGCCGCTTGGCCTTTTCACCTGCCCATCAACTGTTAGGTTGAACAAGCAGCGAAAAATCCAGCACAATTGCTGACTTAATGGCCTTAATAGGCCTTTTAATTGTCAGCGACTGAAGTACCGCGCAACTGCGCGTGATGTCAGCACGCTTGGCTGATGTCATCGTGTGTCATTTCACGCTCGGTCGGGTCGGGTGCGCGGCCACCCACCGAGCTAAAAATCCTAAGATAAAAGCAAAAAACTGCGGATGCTGGAAATCCAAAACAAAAACAAAAATAAAAATACCTGGAAAATCTCGGCAGGTCTGACAGCATCTGCGGAGAGGAACACAGTTAACGTTTCAAGTCCGTATGACTCTTCATCAGAACTAAGGCAAAATAGAAGAGTTTCACCTTACTCCTCTCCGCAGATGCTGTCAGACCTGCTGAGTTTTTCCAGGTATTTTTATTTTTGTTTCTGTGTTGAACTAAGAATCCTGCCCAATGGTATAAAGAACATGGAGAGAAATATAAAATAAAGGATATTATTCTAAAGTGTGCAGAAGCAGAGCGACCTGAGTGTATATGTATATAAGTCATTAAAGGTGGCAGGGCAGGTAGGGAGAGCTGTTTCTAAAGCATACAGTATTCCAGGCTTCACCAATAGGGGCATAGAGTGCAAGAGCAGGGAGGTTATGATGAATTTATATAAAACACTGGTTAGACCTCAGCTGGAGTATTGTGTACATTTCTGGGTGCCACATTATAGGAAGGATGTGAACGCATTGGAGAGAGTGCAGAAGAGGTTTACGAGAATGATTTCAGGGATGAGACACTTCAGTTATGAGGAAAGATTGGAGAAGTTGGGACTGTTTTCCTTGGAGAGGAGAAGGCTAAGAGCAGACTTGATAGAAGTTTTCAAAATAATGAGGGGGCCTGGACAGAGTAGATAGGGAGAAACTGTTTCCACTCGTAAACGGATGGAGAACCAGAAGGCACAGTTTTAAGGTGTTTTGCAAAAGAAGCAAATGCGAGGTGAGAAAAAAACTTTTTCACACAGCGAGTAGTTAGGGTTTGGAATGCACTGCCTGAAAGTGTGATGGAGGCAGGTTCAAATGAGGCATTCAGGAAGGCATTGGATGATTATTTAAATAGAAACAATGTGCAGGGTTATGAGGAAAAGGCAGGAGATTGTCACTAAGTTAAAATGCTCAGAGAGCCTGTGCAGACACGATGGGCCGAATGGCCTCCTCCTACACCGTAACAATTCTGTGATTCTGTGGAAAAAAAAACAAGAAAAGGGGCAGCAGTCAGAAAGGCAGGAAAGATCTACATAGCCTGTAAGAATAGCGTAGAGGAGTTAAGGGCACAGGAGGCATTATAATAGCTGGGTTTCAGGAACAGAGTATCACACCTGAATCTCAGATGAGTAAAGTGTAAGGTGGCTGCATTTCAACCAGGAGACACCACAGACCTGCCCCACTTTTTGGAGTTAGAATTGGAAGCTAACAGTAGGGCGTGCATTGCATTGTGCTGCCTGTGGTGGTTAAAGCTACTTTGACTCTCAGTTTGTCTGTCACTGGTTTTTTCCATATTATATCTGAGGACAGCAGCAACAGCAGTCAGTTTGCTGTTAACTCAGTGATACTGCAGGTCACTGATGCAATGTTTGTGGCAATAGTTCATTACCTTCCCCCACAAACAAGAAGGAATTGCACTGGGATTTGCCCACATTGCAGAGTTGCTCCAAGGGCAGGGCACTATAGGTTGAATGTGCATAAATAACTCTTTGTGCTCCCCATCATAAACCACCTCTATATTTCAGTAGGAAGGGTTTCCATTCGCTCAATGTTCAACTTATTTATGAGCACAGGCGGAGAGTCAACCAGGGCTGTGCCTAATCTTTTAACAGTAGTCATAATGCTTTTTTACTTTGCCCATCCTCAATATCCTCTCTGTTTCAAACAAACCATTAGTGGCAGACTGACTGCTGGGGCCAAGAGCCAACCCCTCAGCAATTACCTAATGGTTCCTATAAGGAACCCAGGCACCTGCCTGGACAGCCAATACAATAAAAGACATGCAGTAACAATGGTTCTGGGTGAACAAGACATTGATGAACAAAACAGACTATTTTACTTCAGTACTTCAAAAGACTCCATTCTTCATTTGCCAAATGGTTTCAAGATTGATACCCATCTACAAATTACCCTTGTGTAAATCCCTAGTGACTGTCCGATGTGCTTGGTTATTCTAGTGTTCCCACGGTATTTGATGCTGGGCTGTTCTATGCCGTCTCTTGCTCCTACACACTAGTGCTAGGTGCATCTCCATGTGCAGACCCCTCTAGCCTACTCTCTGAGCTAGGCGCAATGCCATTCTCTGAACTAGTGTCAGGAAGCTTAACATTGGGTGATACTTCCTTTAGGGCAATGCTGCCCTCTTCTTCTGCTCCCTGAAGACTGCGTGGAACAAGGCAGGGACAATGCAGCAGCAATTTGTCATGCATAATGCATAAAGGTTAAATCTAAGTGAGTGGGGAAGGAGAGAAAGATGGTTCAAAACTCTGCAGGACTTGTCCATCAGCCTTGCCAGTTGCCATGCTCCTGACATGACTCCTGCTGCCAAGGTCCTTAACCTGTTCTCCAAATGTGGACAGCACATGGATGAAGAGTAGCCCTCTTCATGTGTCTGTCTGTGCCTGTTATTGTGAGTGAGCTTGCCCTGTAAGAAAGAAGGAAATGTGTCAGTATTAGAGGATGTGCACACTGCCCGCACTACCCCTATATCCCTTAATTCTCTTCTTATTATCCAAAAATCTATCAACTTCCATCTTGGATACGCTCAATGACTGAGCATTCACAGCTCCCTGGGGTAAAGAATTCCAAAGATTCACAACGCTTTGAGTAAAAAAAATTCTCCTCATCTCAGTCCTAAGTGGCCAACCCCTTTTTCTAAGGCTGTGGCCCCATGTTCTAGATTCCCCAGCCAGGGGAATCATTTTCTCACCATCTACCCTGCCATCTCAGTTCCAGAACATCAGTGCAGGAGTTCCTCAGGGTAGTGTCCTCAGCCCAACCATCTTCAGCTGCTTCATCAATGACCTTCCTTCCATCATAAGGTCAGAAGTGGGGATGTTTGCTGATGATTGCACAATGTTCAGCACCATTTGCAACTCCTCAGATGTTGAAGAGGTCCATGTCCAAATGCAGCAAGACCTGGACAATATCCAGGCTTGGGCTGACAAGTGACAAGTAACATTCCCGCCACACAAGTGTTAGGCAATGACCATCTCCAACAAGAGATAATCTAACCATCATCCCTTGAATTTCAATGGCATTACCACCACTGAAGCCCCCAATATCAACATCCTGGGGGTTACCATTGACCAGAAACTGAACTGGACTAGCCATGTAAATACTATGGCTACAAGAGCAGGTCAGAGGCTAGGAATCGTGTGACGAGTAACTCACCTCCTGACTCCTCAAAGCCTGTCCACCATCTACAAGGCACAAGTCAGGAGTGTAATGGAATACTCTCCACTGGCCTGGATGAGTGCAGCTCCCACAACACTCAAGAAGCTCGACACCATCTAAGACAAAGCAGCCTGCTTGATTGGCACCACATCCACAAACATTCACTCCCTCCACCACTAACGCATGGTAGCAGCAGTGTGCACCATCTACAAGATGCACTGCAGGAATCCGTCAATGCTCCTTCAACAGCATCTAGTATTCCAGAAGACCCAGGGTAATTCTCTGGGGACCTGGGTTCGAATCCCACCATGGCAGATGGTGAAATTTGAATTCAATAAAAATCTGGAATTAAAAGTCTGCTGATGACCACAAAACCATTGTTGATTGTCATACAACCCATCTGGTTCACTAATGTCCTGTAGGGAAGGAGATTAGCTGCTCTTACCTGATTGGGCCTACATATGACTGCAGACTCATAGCAATGTGGTTCAACAGGGCAATTAGGGATTGGCAATAAATGCTGGCCTAGCCAGCAATGCCCACATCCATGAACGAATAAAAAAAAACCCACGACCACTACCATCTAGAAGGACAAGGGCAGCAGACACATGGGAACACCACCACCTAGAAGTTTCCCTCCAATCACTCACCATCCTGACTTGGAAATATATCACCGTTCCTTCACTGTCGCTGGGTCAAAACCCTGGAACTCCCTTCCTATTAGCACAGTGGGTGTACCTACACCACATTGACTACAGCGGCTCAAGAAGGCAGCTCATCACCACCTTCTCAAGGGTAACTAGGGATGGGCAATAAATGCTGGCCCAGCCAGCGAAGCCCACATCCTGTAAATGAATTACATTTTTTTTTTTAAAAGATAGAAATGTTTTGACATTTTTATTATGTTTATGTTCCTGTGAGCAAGTCCTACGTGGGGACATTTTTTTCTGATTTTCAAAATCTTTATTTTTGATGTTAAAATTCTTCGGCTCCCTGAGGCAGCTCTCTGCCTTCAGGGAGCTTTCATTGTGCGCTCCCCCCCGCCCGCACTGCCTTCAGTGCTCGCCCTCCTCCCACCCCCACCCCAGCAGCGCTGAGCATTTCAAGCGTGCCTTTCATGCTGGCTGGCCGTTAATTGGCCGTTAATTGGCCATTAATTGGCCATTAATTGGCGAGCCAGCATGAAATCATGAAATCGTGGTCGGGGGCCAATAACAGGTGGCCACCCTCTACGCCTGCCCAACAACCTGAAAATACTGTCCCATATCTACACCTGGCATTTCTGCAGGAGTCCTACAGCTGGAGATTGGACCCCCTGGAAAACTGTTTTGACTGGCATGATATTGGAGGACTCCATGAAAATTCAGGGTTTAAAAAACTTATTTTTGAAGAATTCAGCAATGTTTTTAGCCATTCCTCCCTGGCTGATTTGGAAATCCTTGTTGTCCAATGGCCAACTAACTTATTAGGACTGACCCCATTACTCACTTAGGTAAATGATGTTCTAGAAAGATACTCCAGTACTCATCTTGTTAGTTTCATTTATAATGAAATACTTAAAATGCCACAATGCTTCTATAATACTCTTTTTTTTTCATTTACTTTTGTCATCCAGTTACTTTTTTATTCATTCACAGGATGTGGTGGTATGGACATCATTTATTGCACATTCGTATGTCCCCTTGAGAAGGTGACAATGAGCTGTCTTCTTGAATACAACTGGGTGGCTTGCTGGACCATTGCAGAACCAACATTTCTGTGAGTCTAGATCAGGCTTGTCAAAACTTCTTGCTTGGTGGGGGGAGGGGCCACATTTGCGCATTTTTCTCACTCAAGGGGCCGATCAGCAAATTTCCGAAAGATGAGGTTTGGCACAACAATAAACTCAATTTCAAAAAGAAGTTGAGGTCTTAAGTAAAGAAACGATTGCTGAGCAAAAGTACAGCAATATCATAGCAATGAATTGTTAAATTAAAAAAAAGTAATTAATAAAAATGACCAGAGTGTGAGAGGGTCAGAATGTGTGTGTCCGGCTCACTCCCAGTCTCAGGGTTCTCACTCACCCTCACCCACTGTGAGTGACTGCGCGTATATGTGTTGGTGTGTGGTGGTGAGAGTGAGTGCGAAACCTGAGACTGGGCGTAAGGCAAACTCGCACTCCACCCCCCGCCACACACAGTCACTCTGTCTCTCACACTCCCCCTGCCACACACAGTCACTCTGTCTCTCACACTCCCCCTGCCACACACAGTACCTCTGTCTCTCACACTCCCCCCGCCACACACAGTCACTCAGTCTCTCACTCCCCCCACCACACACAGTCACTCAGTCTCTCACACTCCCCCTGCCACACACAGTCACTCAGTCTCTCACTCCCCCCACCACACACAGTCACTCAGTCTCTCACACTCCCCCTGCCACACACAGTCACTCAGTCTCTCACTCCCCCCACCACACACAGTCACTCAGTCTCTCACACTCCCCCCGCCACACACAGTCACTCAGTCTCTCACACTCCCCCTGCCACACACAATACAGTCACTGTCTCGCACTCATCCGCACACTCAGAGTCTCTTGTACTTACACCCACACTCACTCAGTGTCTTGCACTCACCCACACTCACTCGCTCACTCAGTATCTTGCATTCAGCTCCACTCAGTGTCTCGCACTCAGCCCCCACTCATGCACTCAGTGTCTCGCACTCACTCACACTCACTCACTCAGTGTCTCGCACTCACCCCCACTCACTCACTCAGTGTCTCGCACTCACCCCCACTCATTCACTCAGTGTCTTGCACTCAGCCCCCACTCACTCACTCAGTGTCACGCACTCAACCCCACTCACTCACTCAGTGTCTCGCGCTCACCCCCACTCACTCACTCAGTGTCTCGCACTCAGCCCCCACTCACTCACTTAGTGTCTCGCACTCAGCCCCCACTCACTCACTCACTCTGTCTTGCACTCACCACCACTCACTCAGTCAGTCTCTGGCACTCACCAGCCACACACTGACTCAGTGCCTCACATTCACCCCCACACACTCAGTCTCTCACACACTCCTCTACATACTCAGTCACTCACTCGCACTTGCCCCCGCCCCACACACACAGTCACTCAGTGTCTCACACTCACCCCCACATATTCACTCAGTGTCCTGCACTCACTGACACTCTTCACTCAGTCTCTCGCACTCCCCTCCACACACACACACTCAGTCATTCACTATCACACACTCCCACAAACTCACCACGGCATCGTCAACTCTCCAGGCCCCCAAATCTTCACCCTCCCTGGGCCTGCGCAATCTCACCCTCCCCGGGCCTGATGTGATCTTGCCCTCCCTGGGCCTGATGCTCACTTGAGCCTATCAGCATCAAATGTAGGACAGAAACGGTCTCCGATTGGAGGAGCAGCTCTGTGCAGAATATCCCATTGAAACTCACCTGCTTGACCGGAATTTTGAAAACTGGCTCCGGGGGCCGCATAGAGGGGCTTTGATGTGGCCTGTGGGCCGTGTGTTGGACAAGCCTGGTCCAAGTAGAGTCACATGTATGCCAGACTGAATGAGGACAGCACAATTCCTTCCCTACAGGGTATTAGTGAATCAAATGGGTTTTTACAGCAGTCACCTGCAATTACATAGTCACCCTTATTAATGTGAGCTTTTTATTCCAGATTTTGTAAATTTGATTGCATTTAAATTCCATAGCTCCTGTGGTGGGATTTGAACTCATGTTTTTTGATTACTAGCCTAGTAACATGACCACAAGGCTGCCATTCCCCATTTTTCTGGGAAGCCTACTGGGAGATAATATGTAAGATTCTAAGGCCAGTTGAAAAACAGGGAAACATTGGAGACAGGCAAAGCAGGAACAGAGAAAGATCAAGGTGAAATGACAAGATGGAAATAAAAGTGTCTCCAGGAACAGGGCGAGTGGGATAGTGTAGAGAATAAATATAGGGAACAGAGAGAACAGAAGGACACCAAGGCCCATGCGACAGGAAGGAAAATTTCGACTGAGCTATAAAAAATTGTTAAAGTCAATCCTTCAATAGGAAGAATGCGACTATAACAGGAAAATGCAATTATTAAAAGAGGAGATGCTAAAAGTAAAGAGACATAGAAGAAAAATATGACAAAAACACAGAGAGTGTGAGATCTGCGCAAAGTTAACAACATTGATCCCTGTCCTGAATATAATGATGTAAGGAAAACGAAGATAGTTGTTTGTGTTACTGTTCAGTAATGTCCTTTTTTCAATTAAATGTTTCAGATAAAAAACTGAATATTCTCAACTAAAGATGGTAGTACAGTCTAGAACTCACAGTGGTGAACTGATCTGATCAAACAAGTGAATGCATCCTGCATTTATAATGGAATGTAGGATGGATAAATATTCATGGTCTTTGCTTTATTGCTTTGGCAATCAGAGGATATTTATATTAAATATGGCCCAGGGGAGGAGCAGATCTGATGAGCCAACTCACCACTCCTATGCTTTCTTATGCTCTTACGAGCTATTTGAACCTCAAAGCTGAGAAATGATTGCCATAAAATGTGATTTTACAAACTCATTGCATTACTCAAAAATTTGTCCTGTTTCACAGATTGCACATCTTGCTGACTAATTACACATGGCTTACCAATGATTTCAATTTTTGATCACTCCAATTTTGTTTATTATTATAAAAATCATTGCATAATAAATGCAAGGTGAAGAGCATCAAAACTGAGGCTAACCCTGTCTGCAACTTCAATAAAGGCCAATGGGTAGTGATCGGGAGCATGAACCTTAATTGATTTTTTCCCTCTCTTTCTAGCCTGGAGGCACTGAAGCCAATTGTTCCTCTTATGAGATCAGAATATGAACATAATTTGCCTATGCCTTCACCAACTGACCTGTTGTGCCTGAACAACAACATTAAATATTGAACATAACATACATATTACAAATTACTGAAATGCATTAGGTTTTTACTAGAATATATAGGATTCCAGTGACTGAGTGACATCATCTGAACTAATTAAAGCTTCTATGCTGGACAATAGATAACAGCTGTAGGGTGTTTTAAGTTCCTTGGTCAATAACACAGGCAAATACATTTAGTAACATAAGTGTGAGTGACACAGGCAGCTTTCCAAACAGCTCACAGTTAAATACAGAAACATAGTATATGTTGATCCCACTATGCCGAATCTGTTATGCTTTGGCACATTTAGATTATAACCTTGCATTCTGCTATGGAATAATAGGTACAAACACTTATTCACCTGAAATTTCTCTCTTTGCAACTTTAAATGTGTTAAATGCTCTAATAAAATTTTATGAGGAGTTCAAGACAAATGTGTTCATAACAAGTTACTGAAAATATATACATGTAAACTTTCTGCTTGTCTAATAACTTCTCTCCCTATAAAAATAGACCATTTATATATGTGTCCGAGGAGCTTTAGTGCAGTTTGACAGAACCAATACCCCAAGTGTACTTGAGTTTAACCAGCTAAAACTGTTTAAGTTTCCAATGCATAGCACTAGAAAGTTTCCCATAACTTTTCAGGCAGGACCTTCCTACCTGGTAGGGATTTCAGGATTATGTGAAACTGGGTGGGAAGAATTCCAGTGACAAATCTTCTCTTCAGGTTACCTGAGTGAACCAGACTGACTGATCACGCATCAGTTGTACCCAAGAGTACAACAGACCTCTTTATGTATGAAGTAAGTATGAAGTAAGGTTGGGATTTTCCATTCCCGCCCACTCCACGCCTGCTACAATTGGGAGCGGAATATGTCTCCAGAGCAAAAAAACCAATTTTATGTCGGAGGGGAAACAGGTTGCGATCGCCTGCTCCAGATTTCAGTGGGCGTGCGCATTTCCCGCCACGCCATGTTAGGAACGTCATATTAATATATTTGAATATAATGAATACTCATTATAATGGCTGCTCACTAGAATCACCAACCCCCCCCCCCCAATACTGGACCAACAGGGCGCATCAGCATCTAATTAGACCGACATGTTTCACAACCAGATAAACGACATGAACCTGGAGACCTGCACTTCGCTGGTGACTTTGAGGTTTGTTTGCCGACCTTGCATAGCACAGCGCTCATGGCACCTCGGACTCAGCGCCATGCTTGGC
The DNA here is from genome assembly GCF_964194155.1 of Cetorhinus maximus. Lineage (NCBI taxonomy): Eukaryota > Metazoa > Chordata > Chondrichthyes > Lamniformes > Cetorhinidae > Cetorhinus > Cetorhinus maximus. Next base: position 49,999,798 of record NC_135898.1, read on the forward strand.
AGGTAGCATCACTTCGCTTTCAGGGGGCTTTCACAGACAGGGCTTTACCTACCACAGCAGTGGCAAGGCAGCAGCGACAGAGGCTTGTAATGTGCTGCAGGGCAAGGGCTCAATGTGGGGAGGGGGAAACTGGGCAGAGTCAAAGGGAGGGCTGCAGGGCAAGGGATCGAGTGGGGAGGGGAAGACTGGCATACATAAACCAGAAAGGACTCGCTCAATGTGCAGCTGGACTGTGACCACAAGAAACAAGATACCTAGGAAGATGTCACAAATCATACATTTTGAGTAGATCACAGATCCCGGACATCTTCGAGGGACCACTCAGGATCCAAGGTTGGGTCGCCGATGACAAAGGGTGCCCACAAAGAACGTGGCTGATGATGCCCATGCGGCGACCACAAAGTCCAGATGAGAGAAGGTACAACGATGCTCGTTCCACCACATGAACATTGGTGGAGCAGAGCATTGCCATCTTGAAGATGTGATTCCAATGCCTTGACAGATCTAGTGGAGCGCTCCAGTACAGTCCACAGAGGGTCTCACGCATTATTGTGGCTTGCTGCACCCTACACAACCTGGCGCTGCAAAGGGGGGAGGACTTGCCAGATGCACACATGGAGGAGATGCACACCTCCTCCGATGAGGAGGGCATCAAAAGGGATGGGGGCAATGAGGTTGAGGAAGAGGATGCTGCAGGGGAAGAGGCCATAGCACTGGCCAGATGAGGCAAGTGTGCATGTGAGGCCCTCATAGCCACTAGATTCCATAAGGAGAAACGAGTAGTTTTGAGTTTCCTCTGGTACAAGTTCCCTCCATCATGGGTCAACATGAACACTAACATTTCCATCCCTCTCATTTCAACCATCTACATTAATCTGCGAGTGGGTAGTTACACATTAGGCTCACCATTGTCCTGATCCTTTGAAGAATGAAGCTTCAGGAGCAAGTGACATTGCTTAGAGGAGGCTGTACCAGCATCATACATCAGAAGATGCTGTCTCCAAGCATTGATCCAGGATCCAGTCGTGACATCAGCCTACAAGAGGCAGGCACTCTTCCACAGAGATCAGTGGACTCATAGTTTCAGTCTGTCAAAGGTCCTCAATAATATCCATCTCCTACCACAGAACAACGCAGTCTGTGAAACCTCGATGGTGATGCTAATAGTTGGCACTTGTGCCAAGGCAGCCGAGGACATTACACAGGCGTTACTGTATTTTGTGATCACTCAGTCCTCTGTCCCATATTTATATCCATCACATTCATTATCAGCACTCTCAGTTAGGGATGCAGACCTGCATTTAGCCAGGCCTTTCGATGTGGGTGGAGCATCTCAGGATGACCAGGTTCACAAGCTTGCCTGGCATACATCCAAATCCCTCCTCTTTCACACAAACAGTCTCCCCTAATGGCCAGCCCTAGCCCTTGCAATGTCAAAAGTGTTATCACACATCGAGCCTTCAAGGTGACACCTTGCTGATTAGAAAGAACACACATCGTGTTCTTTACATCTTCACTCCGAGCCCATTGCTCAGCATGATCTCCCCAGCAAGCTAACATATATGCATCCAGAACATTTTCAAAGGCTCCATTGAATGCAACACATTACCACTTGAATTGATCATCGCTGACCCCGGCAAGTGTTTAGGTGAGGGAAAGCTAAGACAAACGCTTGTCCAGTGATGCACTTGTACATTGTGACATGACTCTTGTGGCTGCGATACAGACAACCACAAGCTGGGAAACGCTCAATGTTTCTCGAGCGCCAGACAATAATGTGGCAACGATGGGCAGATCTCCAGCACATCGAGGTGGGAAGGTTCACACATTTATTGATGAGCTTAGCAGAGGTACACTCAGAGAGTCTGCAAAGCACAAGGCAGAAAGGAGAGCGCACAAACTCTTAGAATGGGCTCATGGAATGAAAACCCTGCCAAATGACAGTGAGTCCAGAACTGTTCCCCTTCTCCAGGCATTTGCACATCTACCCTTCTACAGTGCACCTTCACCTTTCAAGAATGCAGATGAATCGGGTGAACACTTCAGCCTCAATCTTACACAGCCAAGAATGAAGATGACTTGACCCAGCAAAGCAGGTGAATGCGATGCCTTACACAAGAACACTTTACATTGACAGTGATGCATTGCTGTTTTCAGAAATAATCTGAGAATGGACACACTTTGGAGACATGGATGCAGACAACATCGAACAGTGGCACATCATAGTGGCATCTGCTGTAAGTGGAAAAGAGGCACCATGGTGTTACACTTGATTGAATACAACACAGAATGGCAGAAAGAGGAGGCATACATAAGAGATGTGAAATGGGTGCCTTTCTATTTACAGTGGTCAGAAGTATATACATGTGGTGAACACCTTTGTGCTCCTAATATTTCTTCATCTTTCTAACCCTACTGCTACATCTTGGTGCTTTCCAGACATCCACAGTGGAGGTGGAGGCAGCCTGCTCACTGCTACGCCCTGCTGTCTGTGATGACTTCGGTGTGCACCCTCTGGAGGGCCAAGACCTGGAGGGCCTCGGCCTGACTCGGGTGTCCTGCTATGGGGCAGGTGCACCCTCCTTGGCCTGTGGAGCTGGAGGTGATGGAGACACAGGAGAGGGGATTGGGATCAGCTGACACTGCTGAAGTCGCCTAGGCGGATGGCCCCAGGGTGTCCAGCTGCTGGTCCTCCTCCCTATGGGTGCCTGAGGGACCCTGGCTGACCCCTCGAGGGGAATGGGCAGTTGCAGTGAGATCGAGCTGCCCTGGCCCCCTTCTCGTGTAGCCACTGCTGGATGCCACCAATGCCTATAGCAATGGAGTGCAACCCCCACAGCAGCACAGGTGCTATATTCTGGACCAAGATCTCCATGGCAGCTGCCATCCTACCAGTGTTGACCTCGGTGCGCTGGCAAGCTATAACCTCAGAATGAGTGTGGACGGACTGGTCCATTGTACATTGCAATCTGTGGAAAGCAACTGACCCCTGATGTTCCCCTGACCGCCGCTGCAGCCCCACCAACTGAGTTAGGACTGATTCCAGAGGCTTGTCACCTGACTCAGACTCAGCAGAATCCTGGTCTCCAGCGGTGCTCTGAGCCCTGGCACCCTTGGGTGTCCCTGCCTCCGCCTGCTGTGGACCAGATTATGTACTGTGTTCACCAGATAGTGACCCTAGGTTGCTATAGCACGGGGTCCCACTGAAGCGTGTCTCTGCACTGGTGAGTACTGTGACGGGTTTTCTATGGTGCTATCCTCTGGTTCCTCATCTGAGCTGTCCTCAGGGCTGGAGGTGGGACCCTGGCTTCCTGATGCCCTGGGGGCCTTTCCAAAAGTGCCTATGAAAGAAAGTAGAGATAATTAGTGCATGGCAGAAAGCTTAAAGACATGACAATGCACTCACAGCAGCATTGTCTGAGGGATGAGCTAGCACAGGGTCCTCACTTGGGTGTGCGCCGCCGACCTCACCGTCGCCACATGGACGGTCCCAGTCCTCTCCAGCCACTGTGACGGCACACTCTTCATAAGGAGTAAGGGCCTTAATTTCGGTCACTCAACCCCCTAGGACCTCCCCTTCCTACTGTATGCAAGATTGTACTTCATAAGGACAAATGAAGAGTGTGAGCAGGACACATGCCAAGGCATATGACAAGGATGCCTGCCTTGTGTGGGTGGTGAGTGAAGCCGTGCATGGGATGAGGATGTAGGATATGAGCCCAGATCAAATTGTGAAGATGTATTTGAGAGAGTAAGTGGTGACGGCCATTGAGCTGGCAGTGTGTGAAATCCCTGTGGAGTTTCATCCTGCGAATGTCTGTTGGGCTTGAGTGTGAGAGTTGAGATGAGATGGTTGACTTACCCTAGTGGAATGGATGAGATCATTCATGCATCTTCCTGCACTGGATGGCTGATCTCTTCTGTGTGGCGTTAGCGCTGACCGCCATGGCTAATGCCTCCCAAGCTGGAATGGTGTGTTTGGGGGATCTCCTCTGGCCAAGACAGGGGTGAAGGACATCCCAACAGGCCATGATAGTGGCCAGCAGGTGGCCCAGCGAGACGGCACGGCATGTTTCTTTCCATTGGGATTCATGTCTTCCGTGGAGCAGTCCCGGGCTGGAGACATATGAGAAGGCCGTGTGCAGGTATGGTTTAAATATGGTGCCCGGAGCGATGATCCGCGGAGGTCAGGTGGGGTGGGTGAATCAGAGATACGATATGACGCATTTCCTGCTGATGCATAATTAATGAGGCAGGGAGCGGACAATATGGCACGAAACACGCCACTACGCGGGGCGGGAAAAAAACGCCGCTTTTCCTGCCCACTACCACACTTGGAGCGCGGATGGGAAAATCCCACCCTAAGACTGCCACAGAAGGTTCACCTAGTTCTGAATCTTCCTCACCAGGTGCATCATTTTGGAACCAGCTTAGCTCCCTCGAGACTCAGTTAGTTTCTACTCCCTTAAAGACAAGTCACACGTTGGTCAGAAATTTTTGTTTAATAATTTTTGAGGTGGCTATCATCAGAGCAAACATATCATTTTTTTTAAAAAAAACAATAAACATGATAATGAAACTCTTGAGGGCATCATAATAATTCTAAATCTTAAAAATCGAAATAAAGTGTGATAAGTTTACAGCCACTGCTTTTTATTCATAATGAAGAAAATGCTCTGCCCAATAGGCTTTAGAGTATACAAAGCTTAGTTATGTTGGGAAAGTATGTTCATCAGCTTCATCAGTTGTTGACTTAAGTACAGCATGTATTTATGTAGGAATGAGGTGCATCTTGAGAGATGTAGGTTCAGAAAAGTTAATTGAAACCTGGGAGGTTTCTTCAAAATTGTGTCCAAAATAAATCAAAATCTATACATCAGATAACAATATTATCACATCATGGTTACTATCTTACCTACCTGTGCCATATTAGTTTGTACTATTGCTGCTGTTGCAAATGTGACTTCATTTAAATTGCCCTTTTCCTGCATTTCTTACAACCCCATATCAACAAATTATACCGTATAATACAATCAGTAATGACCTCCTGCAAAATTATTACATTTTTGTCACAGACATCTGTTCTATTTAATGATAGTCTTGCTCCTAAATCAAGCTATTTACATAAAGGTCACTGGCTGGCTAATTTTGAATCACTGACAGTAACTCAAAATTAACAAGATGATTGATTCAAGGGTATACTGGAGCTGGAGGATTTTCGCAGAACATAAGATTATAGTATTCATTCTTTTCTCTTTTTGAGTTTATTAAACTATTTCCTTATAGATCAGTTCTGAGATGTACGAAAAGTGTATTGTCTTACATTTTTATTTGTCTTAGGGAGGATGGTGACAATTTTATGTTGTTTTATTTTTATTTTGGTGCAAACCAACTATTTCTGGCAAAGCGCCTGTTTCGTTAGGTTGGCGGCACTCATGCCTCTTTGTCATAACATGGATCTCAGTCTTGTTTCAGGGTCCAAACACATAACAGTGAATTTTAACTCTGAGGCAGTCAGCAGACTTGCCATTTGAAAAGTGTTGGAAGTGGACCTGTCCTATTTTAACCTATTCAGGAACAGAGCTGCAATGAGCTGCCCACCCAAAAGGGGTGTCCGGGGCAATTCTCTAGGTTTTGTCTGGACAATGTCGGCCATTTGAAAGCGCGTCTGGCTGGCTGTCACGTAAGTCATCAGCCCATCAAACAACAGCAAGTGTGTACTTTTTATGCTTGTTTGTGATCTGACTTCCAAAATGAGTTTGAATTCATATCAGCACTGACTGATTTTGTAGCTGCAGTGTTCCCATGAATATAATTGTGTAGTTCAAAAGATAGGCATGAAAAAGATTTTAATCCCCTGAAAAATTACTTTTTGTAAGAAATCACTACGCAGTGAGAATTGAACGAATGCACACTCACACACTGACACACACACAAACACACACATGCACACACAGACACACACTCAGACATGCACATGTGCACACACACATACATACACTGACACACACAGGCACTTACACACACACACACAGACATACACACACACACTGACATACACACACACTGATACACATACACACATGCACAGACACACACACACACACTGACAGACACATGCACTTTTACACTCACACACACAAATACATGCACTGACACACACACAGGCTCACACACACACACTGACACATACATGCACACGCATATCCGCGACTGACAAATATGTATATAAAAACAGTTTATTGCCCATTCTTCCAGCAGAATGAACTCCATATAATTGTGAACAAGCGAGGAATGATTTTTCAAATGTGTGTTTCTGGTCCAAATGAATTGAAAATCATGTGTTGCAAATCCTTTACATTCTGATACACTTCACTGGCGCTGGGAGCTCTGTGCAGGATCAGTGTATTTCAGAAAGTTTTCCGGTGAAGTGGTTTTGATAAAGTGATTTAAATAATATACTGTATTCTCCCCTCTTTTCCTGCAGGCATTTTTTCTTATTTGAGTACATTTGCATGTGTATCGAATGCCCTCAGTAGCTGATTCAAATAACTGTTCTTCATATTATGAGCCTACACAGTAAATGTTAGCAGAATATTCAATTGCAGCTTGTGTTAATCCTATCAATTTTCAGAAGCTCTGCACACTTTTTAGCAAGGATCACTGGATAGCTAACAGGAGCAGGAATTCTAACTGATGTTTACTCTCGATAGTCTAGGTTTACCTATGCCTATTTTAGCCACCTGAACTAACCCAGCATTAACCAGCATTGACTCTGGGAACTATTGAGCTGCATGGTTACATATATATATATATATATATATATATATATATATATATATGAATGATATATTGAGCATTTAGCAAATAAGCCACCAGGACAGCTTGAATAGGCAATTCAACTCAGAATAGAAATCACTGTCAGCAAATTTATCATGCAATCATTTGTACCAAAGTCCTCTCTTTGCTATTATTGCTAACCCATTCCACTAAAATAACAGAAAGATTAACTTGGTACTAACATTCTAAGCTTTTGTACAACATCACTGCCAACAACAATTTCCAGCCTACAGTTACTGATGGATTAAGCTAAGAATAAATGGGGTTGATAAGAATGCAAAACAAAATTGCCATTGATTTTCTATTCTTCCAGTTTTAAAAACATGTACATCATCCTAACTCCACCCCTCCCTATTCAGTTTCCCTTCCATACTGCTTGTTTTCTCCAAAAATCACTGATGACTCTGAACAATTCCCTGGGTTACTTTTGAGATGTTTAATTTTGTTTACATGCATAAAAATGTACTATCAAGCTGATAACATCCCTGTGCTGGTTGTTCAAAAAGATGCAAAGCTTTTTTTTCTCGGGCCTGATATCAGCACAACCCATAAAGGCTGCAAGTGCAAAACTGTGATCGTGTAGAAAGGAAGAAAATAAATATTTTAATTATAGAACCACCTTGGGCAAGTGAAATATTGGTTGCTTGAATAAAGACGTGAGCAAGTACAATCAGCTGGAAATCAACACAAAGTTAGCTGGGAAACTGGTGTAAAACTAATCCACTGACTTTTTTGCAAATTAAAATAGAATCAAGTTAATAACATTCCCTGTGAAAGTTGCATGTTAATTTGTATTATCATTTTACAGGCAGGTGACTTACCCACAGTTGTGAACACGGTGCAACAGAAAAACAGAGAACCAAGAAAGTTCCATTGAGTTTTATTTTCTTGAAGGTTGGACCAATAACTTTGGAAATCCGTCAGTTTTTTCCTTATTTGATCTTTAAAGTATTTTTGTCCAGCTGCGGTTTCAATTCCTACAAGTAATTATATACATTAATATCCTGGTATAACTGGCAAAGCTACTAAGAGCTCTATTTGAATTTTTAAAAATTCATTTTTAAGGGAGGGAATGATACTGCTTGTAATAATTCATGCATTTATCATATTTTATTTAGGATAGATGTGAATTTTAAGGAAGGATTCATGGTAGATATTAATTATAGAAACTGAAGCAATTACCTGAACAATTAAAAGAAAAGTTAGCCTAAGATAAATTCCGCATACCTTCTTTAACGTGAGTTTCGTTGGCAATTTCCCATAGCTCATTCAAAAATTTGTCATAGTTCTCTGCCGATTCATTTTTCCTTTCCAGCTGCTGAAACAGAAATGCCCCGAAAACAGCATACATTACCAGGAGGAAGACCAGGAATAAATGAGGCAAAATGGCATTCAGAACTCGGAAACTGCAGAATTTGCATTTTGCAGCAGGATTTTGCTCCGGAGCAGACATCTTATTTGCAGAAAGCGATGTAATGGGAATGTCAGCTGCAGCAGTGGCTCTGTCTTTTAAACGCATTACCCAAGATAGAGTGCCTCACTTAAAATAACCACCGAGTGTATGGTCATGAAGGACTTAAGGCAGTTGGCAAATTAGCTGGGTTTTCAACTCCCCAAGGGGAGAACTAACAGCCTTGATAGCAACATTTACTAGAAGTTAATATTGATTCTTGCAGCTTTAATGTGGGTTGGTGAAGAGAAATATTTGCAGAAGCGCCCTCCTATATACCAGCTTTCAGCCACCAGGTATTGTAGGTGATTGTCAGTGGCACACTGCCGTCATATGTTCTGAAACTTTAGGTAATCTGTTTATGAGTAGCATTATTCATTGTCTAAATGATACATTTCAGTTTTCAAAATGTTGTGTAAGTACACAGGGAAAATGCAGCTGCCATTACTGTAATATTCACTCCGAGTTGTGCAGTTATCAAAATAGACTTCCTATTGGAATAGTTTAATTATTTTAAGGCTGACTCTAACTTAAATCATTGTGTTCTTGTTTAATCTATTTCTTTTCAGAATTGCAACAATTCTTGAAGGGTAGAAAATTGCAAGGCTGTGGGGAAAGTGGGATTTGCTAAGTCCTTCCAAGACCTAACACAGACACAATGGGCCAAATGGTCACTTTCTGAGCTGTAAGAATCTATGAGCGAGAAATTGGGTTCATTGGTATCAATGGTGGATGCTATGAGTGCCTTAGTGCTCCAAAATGCTGTCCATGGTACATGTGCACATTTCTGTGGTGAAACATGCCAGGTGCCATATTGCTGCAGATGTTACTGTGTGCTTAGTAATCATCAGCCACAAGAATGCAGAGCAAACAGATCATCACGTCCATCAGTGCAACACTGCTATTTTTGGAGCTCAAGTCTCCAGCTAACGCCCTCTTTTAGCCATTCACAGCTGAACAATAAGATAAAAGCAAAATACTGCGGATGCTGGAAATCTGAAACAAAAACAGAAAATGCTGGAAAAACTCAGCAGGTCTAACAGCATCTTAGTCATAAGGATTCGAAACGTTAACTCTGTTTTTTTTTTCTCCACCGATGCTGTCCGACCTGCTGAGTTTTTCCAGCATTTTCTGTTTTAGTCACAGCTGAACAATGTTCAGCATCAGGAAGCAGACCCTCATCAGTGCTATTTAAATGAATTGTCAACTACTGATGAAATATTATCTCTGTTTCTCTCTCCACAGATGCTGGGCATTCCCAACATTTTCTGTTTTTTAGTTCAGATTTTTAGCATTGACAGATTTTGCTTTTATTCTCACAGCTAGTTGCTGGTTGATTTCTTCAGGCCCATTGCTACGATTCTACAAGTACTTGGTGCATTCTATAGTTGTTTCCAGTTACAAAAGTCTATAGGGAGTGGTATGGCAGATACTAAAGGACTTTTTGCTGACTTCAAAGCTTCTTAGCAAGTGAGTGTAGTAGTAGGAATACAGTATGAGTTGGAAAATGAACAGAGGTCACACAGAACAGGACAAGCTGCTGGAAGAGGAAGGAGGAGGTGGAGAATTGCCCTCAGTAGGAGGCCATATCTGCCCAAGGTGTTCAGGGGTCAATTTTCCTGGCTGAACTTTAGCAAAGAACAATATATGAGACATCTGCCCTTCAGTAATGGCCTCACTGAACTCAGCTGTTGCAGCCACAATTGCAATTTTAGAGCAGGGTAAGGACACATTGCCAATGGCTATGAAGGCGAGCATGGACATGAACTGTTATGTGTCAGGTTCCTTCCAGACTAGATCTGGACATGTTGCAACATCTCACAGTTTGCCATCCTCTGTTATAGAATTTCAAAGAGAGTTGGCTAGATTTCATTCTCTCTTGCCAGAGACGCGTAGGCAGAAGGAGCATGCAGTTTTGTTTGGATTGCAGGCTTTCCCATGGTGCAGGGTGCCATTGACTGCTCACACATTGCTTTGTGGGTACTGCGTATGAATTCTGTCCTGTACCAGAACCAAAAGGGATTCCATTCCCGCAATGTCTATCTGATGTGTGACCAAATGCAACAAAGCATGCAGGTCAATGCCCAGTAACCTAGCAGCAGCCATGATGCCTTTATTTTGTGGCAATCTGCTGTGCCATCTGCACTGCAGCCACCCCGACAAAGCAAAAGTTGGCTCTGGTGACAAGGGATATCTGGCTAGCCAATAGTAAGGGCACGAGCATAGTAACCGGGATGGGAGGATGGTTGCTGCCTTCCTGATTTAGGACAGCAGATGTCACTTCCCCAGGACGATGCCGTAACAATCCTTGTAATGTCTTGGAGGACAGATTGCAGGATTGTGGTGATGGCCTGCAGGTCACTTAGCACACTGTAATCCACAGGCAGGATGGCAGCAGTCTGAGTTTTTATGGCAGCAAACTGACCTTACATGACCTCAGTCATGATGGTGATCTGTCTTCATCTTCACTCTCTTCAAGTTCTTCCACTGCCCACATCCCTTGCATGTGTGAAAAGATAAAGACACAATGGTATAGTTGTGGTGCAGCAAAGGGGGAAAGGTTAAGAAGCCTTACTCCATGTGCAGCTTGTAAGTCAGGAGAGATTGTGGGTTGAAGGAAAAATGCAATGTGAGAAGGAGAAATAGGTATGAGGGCACAATCACTTTTACTAATTTCAACTTCACTGATGGCCACGGCCTCAGCAATGGGTGTTTCGTTAATGCAAACACTTTCTCCTCCAAGGGGGTTAGGGAGGTATGCCTGTTCCTCTCCTGTTAGTTCCTGATTCCTCTGGTTATGCATCATCTTGTCCTACAAGAGAAAGGGAAGTGTACCAGTGAGTGACATGCAATCTGCCTGGGTGATGTGGCTGTCATTGTTGAATAGTTGGCAACGTGCGCAAACTGAGATATGAGGATGAGGTGAAGCATGTGAATGTTATGGATGAGTCCTAATTGATAGAAATTGTTAATAGGTGAGCGATAGGCATATGGTAATGTGAGCAGTGGAAGAGGTTACTGGTGCAGATGGTAGGATATTAGGAAGCATTATTCAGACCTTGGCCACTCATATCAGGTCATTGAACTTCTTGTGGCACTAAATCCAGGTCATCAGAGCTTAACTCATTTTATTCACCTCCACAACTATCTGCTCCTACTGCCTTTTGTGCCTGGAGGACCCCTGCGGATACAGGACATCTCTCCTCCTTTCCACACCCTCCACCTAACTTCCAGTACAGCATATACACACATTAGAGCACATTCTCTCCCTTGTTTCCCAGGTCAGATTTTCTTCAGACAAGACTCCCAGTGCTTGCTCTAGCTGCGGTGCATCTCCGCTTTAAGAGGAGCAGGCTGCCTTTAAGCAGCTGGATAGCTTTAAGTGATGCTAACCACTCAGGATATTGGGCCACAGCTAATGCATGCAGCCAATGAACGGCATGGCTGACATCATAGAAATGAGCAGGCAGAATGAAGTTGACATGCTGTCTGTATTGCATTTAATGGGTGCTGGTTAATCGCACATTGCGATCCCGTTGCCAACTTTTGGGGGCTATCCAATTTACCCCCTTTGATTCTCTGGAGGTAAGCTTAACCCCCAAGAATGGGTAGGGCTGGATCAAGTGAGAGGTTTACATTTTTAAAATTTCAAACCCGATACCAACCCACCCACTTTCAGCTTTAACAGAGGCAGAACAGAGGAAGGGAACAAGTGACCACTCAAGGAGGCAGGTTGATCAGTAATGGCTTTACAGAAACTGTGTGTCTCTATTTTAAGAATCTTTTTTTTAAAATCCAATTTGACTGGGTTTCCCGCAAGAGACCACCAAATGAATGATACCCCACCACACCAATCATGATACCTCCCTGCCTGCCTAGCTGCTCTCTGCTCCTCAGCTTCGGTCTTGTGCCTCACGCTTTCCCACCTGACAGATACTAATTATCTCCAGCATATCTGAGAAGATCATACTTTCTGAATTTCCTGCCCAGGACTCCAACCCAACCACCACCCCGAACACACCCATAAATATTGGGCCCTATGATTCTATTAAACTATAAGTGAATATAATAGAGCCATATTTCAAAGACTAATTTTTTTTGGACAAGAGTATCCCTTGTAACTACTCTGGAATGCAGCTTGATAATCGTAGCCCTGCGTAAAAAAGAACACAGTTTAATATTTTCCAAAGTTTGATTCAATCTACCCTTGCTTGGAATGAAAGGCTTTAAATCTATTCCGAAAGTTCCTGAATGCCATTGTATTCCTTTGTAATGAAATGAAATTGTTAAATTTGAGCAATTGAAACCATTATTGTTGGAATACAGCCATTTAGGCAGCGCAGTGTGCAAAAACGTCTTGTGGGGCTGTTACATTTTGCTTTGACTCGGTGGGACTCAGCGCAGCAGATGCGGCGAGCGAGTCAGAAGCTCATGGACTTCGGTGGCACCAGTAAATCCCGCCAGCGGGCAGGTCCGGAAGATCCCACCTTTAGTTTTAATATAACAATACTCAAACTGTAATGCTGCACTGTCAGGTTCATATTTCTTTTATGAGCACTAATGCAAGCCTATTTTCCATAAGCCTATTTCTACTTTAAATTTTCAGAGGCCATTGCCTGATAACTCTGACCACAGAGTTCCTGTAAATTAAAAGTGTACTGAAGGACTTTCACAGCTATATAAGCATTAAGAGGCAGACATTCCAACTGTCATTATTTTACCCTATGCAGAATTAACCATTAACATGAAGAAATTTGTGAATCTGCACCAGTGAAACACTAGCCTTATTTCAGTGCTATCAAGTTGCTACCAAATCACTGCAAATGATCTAGCTTTAAGTTGGTGTTTTGCATGTTCAGGCTTTTTTGAAGGCCAGTTAAGGGTACTTCATGCAAAATTTTTCAGCCTTGATCTTCCTACATGCAATGCATGTGTAATGCACAGTAAAAACTGCTGCCAGAACAGTGGAGGGTTGTGCCAGGTCTGTATTTAGTGCATATTTAGAGACAAATATGGCTACCTTCTAATTGAAAATAAATGAATGACTTCCCTTTATATAGCACCATATTATATTCTCAGGATGCCTCAACGTGCTTGAAAAATTAAACTAATTATTTATGAAGTGTAGCCAGCAAACGAGAGCAACAATGAGTTAATTGTTTTGGAAGGGTTTGTTGCAGTGCCACTGGCTAGGACATCAGAACTTCCTGCTCGTTTTCCAAATGGTGCCATGGGATCTTTTACGTCAACTTCAATAGGCAGATGGGCCTTCAGTTTAACAGAAATCTGGAATGATGTTTAACAAATCCACATATTATGCCAGGAGTAGAAACTTCTACAATCAACCTTAAATTCCTGAACAAACGACATTGAATCACATCGCATCAACAGCAAAGAAATAGGCCATTTGACCTAGTTGGCCTTTGTCATCATTTATGCTCCACACGTGCCTCCTCCCATTCCTCTTCATCTAACCCCATTTGCAAGACCCTTCAATTCCTTTCTCTTTCATGTGCATCTATGCTATTTGTCTTCAATGCTCCTTGTGGTAGCAAGCTGCAGTCTTATCACTCTTTGAGGAAAGAAGGTCAGAAATTTACCATGGGCATCGGGACCCTGATGTCACGTCAAAAAGTGGATCTGCGCTTGCTGGCAGTGGGATCCACTCAGCAATTATACCACAGGCAACCTCCTAATTGGCCACCGACAAACCCAAAAAATCTAATTCAGGACAGAAGGCGAGTTAATAATGCTGTTGGCTCAATCAGCGGGCCAGTACTCTGAAGCCTCAGCCAGAGTCACCTGGAGAGATGGTCGTGGCTGAGGCAGGCAGGTGGCCTTAAGCCTCCAGGAGGTAATGTTGAAAAAATTGAACAATTCAGGGAGCCAAGGGTCAGAGCGGTAACCATTGGGGCCACAGGGACAGCCTCGAGGCCTTGTGTTTGGGCCATCAAAACTGCAGCTCCGATGGAACCCAGGTGGCTTCAGGGAGGCCACCTCCATTAAGCTGGTGACCTCCTCATGAAGTGGGGGTCACCTTGCCATTGGCAAAATGCTGGCAGCCCTGTAAAATGGCCCTCAAAAGGGCCTATAATTAAACTGATTGTCTGCCTGCCTCCTTGGATGAGCAGCCACTCTGCATCCGGTCCTGCCATTGGGGAAAATGCCATGGCGATGGGGCCACATTGGAGAGCTGTCCCAACACACACCCTGCTACATTACCAGTCCTCACCTCCCAGCCCACTGCACGAGGACCAGTGAAATACTGCCTGAAGTTTCTTCAATTCCCTTGTTGGTTTATTGGTGACTATTTTATATTTATGGCCCCTAGTTCTGGTTTTCCTCACCCCGTGGAAACATTTCTATTTCTACCCCATTACAGATCTTCATAATTTTAAAGACCTCTAAGTGATCACCATTCAGCCTTTTATTAGAGAAAATAGCACCAGTCTGTCCAGCCTTTCATGATAAGTATTTGGACTTATCCTTGTAAATCTCCATTGCCTCAATATCATTTTTAAAATGTGGAGGCCAGAACTGTGCTAAGCATGGTCATAGCAAAGTTCTTTACAAGTTTAACATAGCTTCTTTGCTTTTCAATGCTATCCCCCAAGAGCTGAACCTCATTGCTTTGCTTACTATTTTTTTACAAAATCTATTGGAAATAAATCTGATTAAAAATTAAAGTGGAATATTAGACTACTCACCGACTGGGATTTTCCAGTCCCACCCACCGCAAGACCGGAAATTCCCACCCGAAGTCAACGGACCTTTGGCTGGTCCGTCAAATTTTCTGTCCCGCATGTGACGATTCCCGCCGCTGGTGGGGCTGGAAAATCCCGGCCACCATGTCAAATCAATAAACTTTTAAAAAATTCTCTGGCTGGGCCAGCATTTATTGCCCATTCCTAGTTGCCCTTGAGAAGGTGGTGGTGAGCTGCCTTTTTGAACCGCTGCAGTCCATGTGGTGTAGGTACACCCACAGTGCTGTTAGGAAGGGAGTTCCAGGATTTGGAACCAGCGACAATAAAGGAATGGCGATATATTTCCAAGTCAGGATGGTGAGTTACTTGGTGGGGAAATTCCAGGCGGTCGTGTTTCCATCTATCTGCTGCCCTTGTCCTTCTACATGGTAGTGGTCATGGGTTTGGAAGGTGCTGTCGAAGGAGCCTTCGTGAGTTCCTGCAGTGCATCTTGTAGATGGTACATACTGCTGCTACTGTGCATCGGTGGTGGAGGGAGTGAATGTTTGCGGATGTGGTGCCAATCAAGCGGGCTGCTTTGACCTGGACGGTGTCAAGCTTCTTGAGTATTGTGGGAGCTGCACTCATCCAGGCAAGTGGGGAGTATTCCATCACACTCCTGACTTGTGCCTTGTAGATGGTGGGCAGGCTTTGGGGAGTCAGGAGGTGAGTTACTCGTCGCATGATTCCTAGCCTCTGGCCTGTTCTTGTAGCCACAGTATTTATATGGCCTGTCCAGTTCAGTTTCTGGTCAATGGTAACCCCAAGGATGTTTATAGTGGGGGATTCCATGATGGTAATTTCATTGAACATCATGGGGCGATGGTTGAATTCTCTCTTGTTGGAGATGGTCATTGCCTGACACTTGTGTGGCGCGAATGTTACTTGCCACTTGTCAGCCCAAGCCTAGATATTGTCCAGGTCTTGCTGCATTTGGACATGGACTGTTTCAATATCTGAGGAATCACGAATGGTGCTGAACATTGTGCGATCATCAGTGAACATCCCCAATTCTGACCTTATGATGGAAGGAAGGTCATTGATGAAGTAGCTGAAGATGGTTAGGCCTAGGACACTGCTCTGAGGAACTCCTGCACTGATGTCCTGGAGCTGAGATGACTGACCTCCAACAACCACAAAAACATCTTTCTTTGTGCTAGGTATGACTCTAACCAGCAGAGAGTTTCCCCCCTGATTCCCATTGACTCCAGTTTTGCTAGGGCTCCTTGATGCCACACTCGGTCAAATGCTGCCTTGATGTCAAGAGCAGTCACTCTCACCTCATCTTGGGAGTTCAGCTGTTTTGTCCATGTTTGAATCAAGGCTGTAATGAGGTCAGGAGCTGAGTGGCCCTGGCTCTGTCAAGAGTGGCTCTCTTCCTTGCGAAGTGACAACAACTCTCGACCCCCACAACAAAATTCCATCTTGACAACTTAACTGTTTTTCAGACATGGAATGGTCTCAGCTCTTCAAATACAGACAAATTTGACCAACCTTGCAAAATCTCTGGCTTTTGACAGAATTGGATCTCTGTTCATCCAATTTCTAATCTGCTTTGTGCACACAGGTGAAGAATCGAGGAAATTCAGCACAAGCACAACTTCTTGTGGCACTGGAGCATGTACAATGCTATCTGGTAACGGGAGACGACTGAGTGTGTCCACATTTGCAACATGTAAGTCAGGGGGGGTACATAAAGGTATCATAGCCCAATGTTGAATTCTGACAGATGCTATTGGCTGAATGGCCTATTCTCACAGAGTAAACCCATTAATGGTTTATGGTCTGACCACAATGGTGAAATGTCATCCATGCAGGTACTGGTGGAATTTCTTCACTCTGAATATCACTGATAAACCTTCCTTTTCTAGCTGGGAATAACCCTTCTCAGCTGTGGAGAGGGTTCTCGAGACATGGCCAATGGGCCTTTCTGATCCATTTTCCATCCTATGTGATAAAAAAGCTCCCACACCAGAAGGAGAAGCATCACGTGTTAATACCAATTCTTTTGATGGGTCGCAGTATACCAATAAACACAATGAATACAACAGCTTCTTTACTTCCACAAAGGCTTCTTCCTGTTGTGAATTCCATGACCAATGGTGATTCTTTTTTATCAACAAGTGTAATGGTGCCAACACACTTGAAAAGTTTGGCAAGAAACAGCTTTGGTAGTTGATCATACCCAGGAAAGACTTGAGTTCAATTACATTGGACAGTGAGGCCGTATCTTTTATTGGCCTAACTTTCTCTTCTACCAGATACAAACCCATGGCGTCCACCCTGTGACCCAGGTAAGTAGCTTCTGGTGCTTGAAATGTATATTTTTCTTTCTTCATACACTGGCTTCCATGAATCTTCTTAGCACCTCCTCCAGATTGGCCAAGTGTTTGGTCTTTGTTGACGCTGTGATCAGAACATCATGCAGGCATACTACCACTCAGGGAAGTCCTAGCAAAAGACTCTGCATTGTCCTTTGGAAGATAACGCATGCAAACGATACTCCAAAGAGTAGGCGAGTATACTGATCCAGGCCCTTGTGTGTGTGTTAATAGTCACGTATCCTCTAGACGTGCTATCCAGCTCTAATCATTGGTAGGCATGGCTCATATCCAATTTTGTTTAGGATTTGCCTCCAGCTAACTTTGCACATAAGCCATATATCCTTGGGATGGGGTACTTATCTAGTTTCGCTGCCTTGTTTACGGTCAATTTATAGTCCCCACAAATGCATATGGTTTGGTCAGGTTTAACCACTGGAACTATGGGTGCTGCCCATTCCGGGAATTGGAGGGGTTGGATGATGCTCAGCTTTTCTAACTGGCACAGTTCTGCATCCACCTTCTCTTTCAACACATAAGGCACAGGTCTGGCCTTAAAGAAACATGGTGTCGCCTGGGGATCCACAAATATTTTTGCTTGCAAATCTTTCAACTTCCCTAATTCGTCCTGAAAGACGCTGCCGTGTTTCCTGAGCAGTTCAGGAAATCCTCTTGTTTTCAGGTGAAATATTTCAGACTAGTCAAGCTTGATTTTCTGTAACCAGCCCAAAAAGCTAAGGGCAGGGCTTTTTGCTGAGCGGGCGGCCGTGTGCCCGACCCGCTCAAGTATAAAATGACGTGCAATGACGTCGGGCGAGCGTCCCGACATCATCGCGGACTCGCGAGATATTTCAGTCAGCGGGCAGGTGAAAAAGCCAAGCGGCCTTTGCACTTTTTAGGAAACCTCATCCACGGGTGCGTTGAGGTTCCCAACAGCAAATAAAAATTAAATGTAGATTTTACCATTTAATTAAGGACATGTCCCTGCTCATGTGACAGAGTCACATGAAAGGACATGTTTTTTAACAATTTAAAATTGTTTATTTTTAATTCTTAAACTCTTTATTTTCCTGAGGCAGCTCTGTGCCTCAGGGAGCATTTCCAGCGCGCACCCATGCGCATGCGCGAAGTTATGCACTCGCCCTCCTCCCCACTAACACAGGCAGCGCTGCTGCGTGCGTTTTACACTGGGCTGGCCTTAATTGTCCCGCCAGTGTGAACTCGCTGTCCGGCCCTGATTACGGGCAGCGGTTGGCTTCCCGACCACTCCCGCCCGCCTCCAATGAGCCTGCCCGCTAAGGGAAATATCCTGGCCTAGGTCTTTCTCCTGTCACTATTATCCCTGGAAGCTGGGCTGTCTGTTGCCTATAAGACACTGGTACTGTGGTGACGCCCTTTATCTGAACAGATTCTCCAGTGTATGTCTTCAATTTGTGGTTGCTCACTCCAGACTCAGTGGCTGGGCACCTTCATTTAGGTATTTAACTGTGTACTCTCCCATCACTCTGTGGTTGGGGCTCCCATATCCACCTCCAATATTAGTCGCTTCCCATTAACTTGGATTGGGACAGTGATAGGTTTGCCTTTTACAGCTGTGACATTATACAGAGAATTGATGTTGGTATCGGCAGCTTTAGGTTCTGATCCATTTTTCAGGTCAATCATGTTGGTTTGCTGCTTTACAGGCTGTTTCAACTTCGCCCTGCATTGCCTTACTACGTGACCTTTCTTATGGCAGTAATGTCATTCTGCCTCCTTGAATCGGCAGGTGTCCGGTTCGTGGTCACCCCCACATCTATAACAAATTAAGCTTGGAGTCGCTGCTGAAGTGCTTCTATTAGGTCTTTTCATGTTTCTAACAGCGGACATTGCCTCTCCGATGCTGTGTCTCTGGTTTTCGCGCCACACCCAATGGTTGGTTCCTGCCCTACATGAAGAACAGCGCCATGTTGTATGTGTTGCAAAGTCTGCGAGTCTCTTGCAGCACTTTCCATGGTGAGGGATATTTCCAGGGCATGCTTCAAGTTGATGTCAACCTCTGCATGTAAACGGCGCTGAATGGTGTCTTGAACTCCACATCGGTCTCACAGCATATCATTTAGTGTGTCCCTGAAGTCACAGAGTTCTGTCAACTGCTTCAGCTTTGCTACATAGGTTACAATGGACTTTCCCGAAACCCTAACTCTGGAATTAAACTTAAACCATTGCATTATGATGGATGACTTCAGCTGGAAATGAATTTTCACAAGGTTCACTAATTCATTAAAGGACTTAAAATTGGGTGCGTTCGGGGCTGTCAGGCTGTAGATGAGATTGTATGTCTTGCTACCACATACACTCAAAAGGATTGCTTTCTGCTTTTCCTCCGAAGTAATTTCGTTTGCTACAAAATAAAAGCCAAGGTGCCCTACATACTGGCTCCAATCTTCCATTGTTACATCATATGGAACAATTCTGCCTAAGAGTCACATGACTGGTGAGTAGTCTTTTCATTTTTCTTAAGATTCAATGTACTCACATTAACAAGGCGAGGTGCAGCGTTGGAGCTATTTTACCCTTCTCGCCAAACATAATGACTTGATGGAGAGGACAGGTTTCAACAAGAAATAGATGAACTTTATTACAGAGAGCTTTTCAGATGCTATATGCTCGATCAGGACTCTTGTCAGGAAGCCCCGGCCCCTGGATTACCAGTGCTTAGGGCTCATTGGTCGGAGCCTCCAAGAACATCACGTGACCCCTGATAGATAGCAGGAGAGGCTATACCTTCAGTTACTACAAAAGGATTAATAGTTATTTTTCTAATAGCTAGAGTGCATCATCAGTGATATCAGACCACACGTAACTGGAACCTGAGGGAAGAAGCAAAAACAGAAACAGAAATACCTGGAAAAACTCAGCAGGTCTGGCAGCATCGGCGGAGGAGAGCACAGTTGATGTTTCGAGTCTGTTGAAGGGTCATGAGGACTCGAAATGTCAACTGTGCTCTCCTCCGCCAATGCTGCCAGACCTGCTGAGTTTTTCCAGGTATTTCTGTTTCTGTTTTTGTTTTGGATTTCCAGCATCCTCAGTTTTTTGCTTTTATCCCTGAGGGAAGAAGGTTCTAATGGAATCCTGCTAAAGTCTATCTCTGTAAATAGTGTAAATAGCCAATCAATGTTCACTAATTTGCAACAGCCTGGTTTCCAGCTCTTTTCTACCAAATGCTCCCAGAATCCTGTTGTGATAATAATACATCAAACACACAGGAGCTTCATTGTAACATTTAAATAGTGTGGGTGTGTGTGTGTGTTTGGGGGGTGGGTGGGGTAGAATAGAATAGAATCATAGAAAGTTCACGGCAAATACACTGCATGAAATTCCCTAACATTAGTGCATGCAGGATGATCAGGCATAATTATACCGATGAATGATGGACATCCAGGGTTGCTAGTGACAACGAAGCATAAGTTCATTGAAAGATATTTTTGAAAAGTGTTAAAGCTATTTACATACTATTTGCATCATTGGGGTGGTGGGGGGGTTGTTGTTCTGCCCTCATCTGAGTTTCATTCACCTTTGCTACAATTATTGTGTGGTTTTTCGAACACCGATGGCTTTCCAATAATAATCCACTACATTTGTGCGTTTTCAGGAAAGAGGTCCTGTGTAAGACGTCAGGCAGGTCAGACTGTAGTAACAGTATTTGAACACATCTACCAGTACCCTCACAATCACATCTATAGAAAGAAATGGTTTGCTTTGGCAGGAAATTGCACATGCAGAGGCTCCACCTCCTAAGGGAGGCCATGGCAGCAAACTAATATGCCGATCCTGCTTAACCATAATAACAGATAGTTCTTCAAAATACCGCAATCTCAGTATATCAGGCTTTACATGGCACTGCATGAAAGAATGCACACTACCATGACCAGCAAACAAAATAGCTTGATTAAGCTTGATTAGCACATTGCCAAGGTGCCATATCTGCTGACCCTGGAACAACAACCTGCCAGCTATGATAGGAAACTATCATCAGAAGCTTTGGCTCAGCAGAGTGAGGTAGTTACAGAGCTATGCAGATAACACGCAGCAAAAGGCTGACATAGCCAAGGACAGTAACCTTCAGCTACAACATCAAATCTACCACTTCCTCTATCTCCTTGCAAGCAGGCAGGAATGTTGACCTATGGGGATGGTGCCATGGAGTGGATAGCAGGGCCATTATCCTCACAATCATTTAACATAACATCATTTCCACTTCAGTAGCCATTAAGCAAGAGAATCAGATTGCGTTCGTACTTGCCTGAAGATGTGTGCCTCCATACCGGGCTTTGTTTCAGTTTACATTTACCTTCCACTTCTTCTCTCCTCTCTGCTTCAGCCTTGGCAATGGGTTGAAATGCCTTCTGAACATTTTTAAGGACAAAATATTTTGACTCCCACTCTGATATTTCTGTTTAATTTTCCACAACCATTTGATTTGCGCTTACACTTTAATTTTTCAATCCAGACTACCAGTGTGTTCCTGTACATGTCCAAATCTACACTTGCCATAATTATAATAATGAATTATCCAGGGAAAATTACTTTCAATCAGTCCATTTCACCTTTGGTAAATTTTATATCTGCTTTGCTGGGAGTAAACTTGCACCTTCATTAGGAAAAAAGCAGACTGATTGTGAAATAAAGTTTGATATAATGAGCACAATACAACAATATGGTTGTCTATTATGTAATTGTATGCCCATTATGAAAATGAGTTAAGTAGCATTTTTACTATCATTCCAACATCAATATAGTAGATTACTTAATTGCACATCCATTTAAATATGTCAATATAATTTATCACTAGCACAGAGTATCACAGAATGCACATTAGATAGTATTTTAAGAAGTAAATATTCACTGTTTTCTGAAGTAACCTAGAAAGCCATTTAGATGCAAACCAATTGGTATTTAAGAAATTGGCCTATCATCGCCTTCTCAGGACAATAACTGTGGCCTTCCCATGTCCTAAGAACAGTTTTAACGAGTGGTCATGCATCACAATATTGTAAATAAAAACATACAAGAAGATATCCTTATTTTAATGAAATCATAGCATTCTTTTTGGAATCATTCTCAGAGTGGCTATTTTATTCAGTCATGCCTTCAAAGGTTTCAATCTCAAACCTTATATTTTGCAATTACATCAGAATTGCTCCATAGGCTATTACACAGTAGGGACTTCTGTAAAACTTGGGCTGGGATTTTCCCGTTCCCCCCCCGTGGCGGGAATTGTTGCAGGCGGAATGGAAAATTTGACGTGTCACACAAAGGTCTGTTGACTTTGCGGGTCCAGAAAATCTCGGCATTGGTAACATGTGCAAACTTGGGGCACAAACGGACAGCCAGACTGTGAGATACCTTTGTTGTTCGCCTAAATTATCATGAATGTAATTAGTTAGGGAATTTGGTAAAAGGATTAAGCAGTCAACTTTTATCATAATATCAATCAGCAGCAGGAATTATTCTAAAATAATTGGAATATAATGACTAACTACTCCACTATGTAACGTTATATAATATAGTGACTGTTATTTTAACATTAAACAATGAGCAAAGTCCACTATGACAAAAGGCAATTATGTTCCATGACAATTAGCACTGAGCACAACCGCAGTTATATTGAAAGGCAAGGCATCATTTCGTGTGACATGAAATTTACTGGTTTGAAAATGATTACGATATTATTAGAAAATTATATAGCTACTGTATATTGTATTAACATAACAAGCTAATTTCCATGGCACTACTCATGGACACAAAAACATTTCTCCCCTTTTCTATGTATATCAGCTTCTTATATTTTTAGTTCTTCTCTGTTTCTCTCTTATCTTTCTGTTTGCATTCCATTCTTTTTCTCTCTCCACACGGATCATACACACGCTCCTTTCTTATTAGTCTCAGGTCTAATGTTTTTCTTTCATTGAACTCCAAGATACAACCAAGGAGGCAGGCAATATATGCCTAGTCAGAAATGGGTATCAGTCTTGGCTGGGGACAGGATGTGTAGGAATTTAAGATAACCTGCGTGAGGGAGCAAGAAAGGAGGACTTTGTGTCAGCATCCTAACTGTGGAAGGGGTCATGCATGGTAGAAGTAATGACAGAGGAAGTCTTAATGATCTGAGAACAATTATGGGAGAGAGGAACTGAGGTTTAGCAATAATGGAAGAAGTTGATGCAGGGAAAAGGTATTGGAAAATGGACAAGTTTATGAGTATATCAGAACTTTTGTGTTTTTAATATGTCTATAATGTTGAAAGTTTTGTTTTCTAGGCCATATAGGTTGTGGGGAGGCCAACTTGGTTGTTCAAAGGACTTTAGTAAAATAGTTTCTGGAATGTAAATGTTTTCAGTGATAGTGAGGTGTAGCTTATGTTTCTGAATATTTAAGTGTTGTTAGACTGATTTCTTCTTAACAAAAGTTAAAATTGTTGTGCTTTAAGCACTACAAACATTCAGACATATTGGACATGAGCTCAACTCCCCCTTCCTACACTATCTCCATATTCCCTGATTCCTTTAGTATCTAAAAATCTGTCAGTCTCTGTCTTGAATATAATCAACCACTGAACATCCAAAGCTCTCTGGCGTAGAGAATTCCCAAGATCCACAATCGGTTTAGTGAAGAAATTTCTCCTCACCTCAGTCCTAAATATCCAATCCATTACTCTGATACTGTGACTCCTAGTTCTAGACCACCTCATCACAGTATTTACCCTGGCAAGCCCCTTAAGAATGTTATATTCTTTGATAAGGTCACCTCTCATTCATCTAAACTCTAGAGAATATAGGCCTAATCTACTCAAATTCTGTTCAAAGGACAATCGCCTCATCCCAGGAATTAGTCTAGTGAACCTTTATTGCAATCCTGCTAAACCAAGCATATCTTCCCTTAGGTGAGAAATCAAAGCTGTATGCTGTACTCCAGGTATGGCCTCACCAAGGCCATGTATGATTGCAGTCATACTTTTTTACTCTTATCCTCCAATTCCTTTATAATGAAGCAAATATACCATTTTTAAAAATTGCTTGCTATACCTGCATGTTAGCATTCTGAGATTCATGTATAAGGACACCCAGATCCCTCTGAAGACCAACATTCCCTGCTTTCTCATCATTTAAAAGATTGTCTACTTTTTAAATCTTCCCACCAAAGTGGATAGCTTCGCACTTCTCCACATTAAAATTCCACCTCCCTTGATCTTGTCCACTCACTAAGACTGTCGAATTGGCAGCCTCTCACAGCTTCCTTTCCCACTTAACTTTTTATCATCAGCAAATTTGAATATATTACACACGGACCCCTCAACTAAGTCATTGATATAGAGTTTAAGTAGTTGTTACAAATGCAAGACTTTATAAGATGATTATGATTTAAAATGTTTTGTTAACTTGTTTAAACAGAGTGCCCTGAAGAGGGGGTAATAAGCATCCTGAACTCTGCATGGAGACGGGCCCATATGATTTGGTTGCCATGGTGACAGAGGCCCAGACCCATAAAAATTCAACTGCCAAAAAAGGCACCAAAGCCCCAATTCTGGAAGTCCTGCCCCCAAACCTGACACCCACTATTTTTGTTGTGGAGGTGGAAACGGGGTGGGAGGTATTTCACACATCTGCAGTGCAGGGAGGCAGCAACACATTTAAAAGTGCAGCTGCTTTCAATCATTCGTTACCGGGATTTCCAAAACACGACTCATGGTGTTTACGAATTTGAATGAAAGGTCTAAACCTACCAGAATTATTTGGAGAGATAAAGTACCCTTTGGAGAGGTAAGACACCTTTTCTTTATTCATTTACGGGACGTGGGCTTTGCTGGCTGGGCCAGTATTTATTGCCCATCCCTAGTTGCCCTTGAGAAGGTATTGGTGAGCTGCCTTCTTGAACCGCTGCAGTCTATGTGGTGTACATGACAGTGACAGTGAAGCAGGGGCGATATATTCCCAAGTTGGGATGATGAGTGACTTGGAGGGGAAATTCCAGGTGGTGGTGTTCCCATCTATCTGCTGCCCTTGTCCTTCTAGGTGGTAGTGGTCGTGGGTTTGGAAGATGCTGTCGAAGGAGCCTTCGTGAGTTCCTGCAGTGCATCTTGTAGATGGTACACACTGCTGCTACTGTGTGTCAGTGATGGAGGGAGTGAATGTTTGTGGATGTGGTGCCAGTCAAGCGGGCTGCTTTGTCCTGGACGGTGTCAAGCTTCCTGAGGGTTGTGGGAGCTGCAGTCATCCAGGCAAGTGAAGAAAATTCCCTCACACTCCTGACTTTTGGCTTGTGGCTTGTGGATGATGTACAGGATTTGGGGAGTCAGAAGGTGAGTTACTCATTGCACAAGTCCTAGCCTCTGACCTGCTCTTGTAGCCACAGTATTTATATGGCTGGTCCAGTTCAGTTTCTGGTCAGTAGTAACCCTCAGGATGTTGATAGTGGGGGATTCAGTGATAGTAATGCCATTGAACATCAAGGGGCGATGGTTGGATTCTCTCTTGTTGGAGATGGTCATTGCCTGACACTTGTGTGGCACAAATGTTATTTGCCATTTGTCAGCCCAAAACTGTATATTGTCCAGGTCTTGCTGCATTTGGACATGGACTGCTTCAATGTCTGAGGAGTCACGAATGGTGCTGAACATTGTGCAATCATCAGCGAACATCCCCACTTCTGACGTTATGATGGAAGGAAGGTCATTGATGAAGCAGCTGAGGATGGTTGGGCTGAAGACCCTACCTTGAAGAACTCCTGCAGTGATGTCCTGGAGCTGAGATGACTGACCTCCAACAACCACAAACATCTTCCTTTGTGCTAGGTATGACTCCAACTAGCCGAGAGTTTTCCCCCTGATTCCCATTGACTGCAGTTTTGCTAGGGCTCCTTGATGCCACACTCGGTCAAATGCTGCCTTGATGTCAAGAGCAGTCACGCTCACCTCACTACAAGGCTACAAATCTGCTGAGTGTGAGGGAATGTATAAATATGATGTGACGTTTTTGGTTTTGTTAATTAGTTAATAGGGAAAGTATCTTTTCTATAGTGTAGTGTATTGCTCTGTTAACCAAGCCTCAATCCTTGCTAATATATTATCCCCAATCCCATGCCCCCCAATTTTGTCATATAACCCCTTGAGGGGCACCTTATTGAATGCTTTTTGAAAATCTAAATTCACAACATTCACTGGTTCCCTCTTGTCTATCCTACTGGTTAAAACCGCAAAAAGAATGAACAGCTTTGTGAAACATGATTTCTCTTTCATAAATTCGTGTTGACACTACCAAATCATATTATGATTTTCCAAGCACCCTGTTACCACGTCCCCAATACTAGATTCTAGAATTTTCTCTACATCTGATATCAGGCTAACTGGCCTATAGTTCCCTATGTTCTCTCTCCTGCCTTTATTGAAAAGTGGGGTTACATTTGCTACCTTACAAGGGAGAGAATTATAGAGTCTAGAAAATTCCAGATGATCAAAACGAATGCCTCTTTTAAAATCCTAGGATGTGGGCCATCAGTTCCAGGGAATTTGTCAGCTTTTCGTTAATTTCTGAAGTATTGTTTCTTTACTTTCCTGATTCTCACTAGACCTTGGTTACCCACTCTTTCAGAAGTGTTATTTTGTCTCTTCTCCCATGTAGACAGATGTAAAGTATTGATATAATGTCTCTGCCATTTCTTTATTCCCAATTGAAATTTCTCCTTTCTCTGCCCCTACGGGACCCACACTTACTTTTGCTAATCTCTTCATTTTCACATATCAATAGAAGTTTCTCCAATCTGCTTTTATGTCTCCCACTTGTTTACTCTTACATTCTATTTCCTTTCTCTCTAACAATTTCTTGGTCATCCTTTAATAAATTTGAAAATCCCTTCAATCCTCAGACTTATCCTCTTTTTTGGCACCATCTCACACCTCTTTCTCTAATCTAATACAAAGATATGTTGATAGTCACTGTTGGACTACCTTTCTCATGGGATTTTTATTCCTTAAGGGAAGGTATACTCGTTGTGAATTGTGGATAAATTATTTTAATGCTTGCTATTGCTTATCTACCATCATATCTTTGATTTCGTTTCCTAATCTATTTTAGCCAACTCGACCCTCATACCTATGTAATCTGTTTTGTCAGGTTTAAGCTCCTAGTTTCAGACTATGGTTCTAAATCTTACATTATGGGCAGAATTTCCCCCCCGTCGGAGGGTATGTTCAGGAGTGGGCGCGTGGAGGCGCGCCTCCGATTGATGCCCCTGATTGGAGGCGTGCTGCCATTTTACGTGGGGGGGCCAATTAAGGCCCGCCCAGTGTGACGTCCATAAGGAAGCACCATGCGCTCCCTGTGTGGGCGGCGGGGGGGAATTCCCCTAGCCGGGAGTGTGCTCTTTCACGCATGCACGTGAAAGAACGCACTCATCTCCCTGAGGCTAAGTGCTGCCTCAGGGAGATCAGCTCCACATTAAAAAATGTTAAAAACAGAAAAAAAAAATTTCCCTGACATGTCCCCTCATGTGACACTGTCACATGAGTTGGGACATGTCCATCACTTTTAGTTACACTTTTATTAAATTTTTAAAAACCTACACGAAACCTCGTCCCGCCCGTGGATGAGGTTTCATGCTTTTTCCAATGCCCGCTAGGGCTCTTGGACTGCCCACCAACCTTAAGGCTGGATGGGCAGATTCACTAATTACTTTAATTACTTTGTGAATGGCCTCAAAAGGCCGTTGACAGGTCGGCGGGTGCACAGCTGATTCAGCTGAGCCCCCGCCGACCTGAAAATTGGAATGAGGCAGGGTGACGTCAGAAGTTCCGCCCAACATCATCTTGCGTCATTTTACGCGTCGGCGAGTGGGCCCCGCCCCCCGCTCACCAACCGGGAAATCCTGGTCTACGTTACTATGGTATCTGAATTTGCCTCTCTCATGCTGTTACTTTACAAGTATCTAACAGAGGCTTCCAATGGAAGTTGGGCACTAACAGGCAGAAGTCTCCTTAAATTACAGACCAGAGTTCTATGTTAGTTGTAGGACCTTGATTGTAAAATTCACGTGTAAGTGGGTGGAGCAACCTGCTTGAGGCATTGTGTTGATATAACCTGAACCCCAATTTGGTTCGAGCCTCACATCAGCACAAATGCGTGGCAGAGTAGCCACTCAGTCGACTGCATCCCCATTCTGGGCAGAAGTCAAATATCTGAACCATAAACTATAAACTCAGCATTATGCCTGAACTTGCCTTTCATTCATTAAACCAACCACCAACTCTATGTGTTCTGAGGCCTAGACAGGTGCAGATAAGATCTGCCTGTCCAGTGTTAGGGTGTGTAGGTGAGGAGTGGTGGAGGATGGGGCAGGATAATCAATCCAAATTAGTTTAAGAGTGCTTCAAATTCCTCTGATATAAACCGACTCTCTTCATCAGGGACAATTCCATGCTACAAGAAGCAAACTCATTTTTCAGCAGCTCTGTAATTTTAGGAGTAGAAAGTGACGGTGTGAAAAACATTTATGAATCCAGAATAGGCATCGATAGCAATAAAGTCCATCTAGCTGTCTGTTTCAGCAAAATCACTATGAATAATCCGACGTGATTTACTTTGTTATTTCCGGGGAAATGCAGTGTAATTTGGTTTGACAAACACATTTGGCAGCAGATTAGACTGGCTTCAATACCTTTATCAAGTTTGGAGCTTCAAAAATAAATTCTAGCTAATGCTTTCGTTTTAACCATGTCATAGCCTCAAAAGCAGCCTTGGTTGCTGAATGCGAAACATCGTCATTTATAATCTCCATAGTGCAAAATCTACTTCAGTAGACAGCTTTGGGTGCCTATTAAGATATGGCTTTAAGTTATTATTAAAATAAGATTTTCAGGCCAGGCAGATGGTGTGTACTCCAGTAAACTTTACAGCATTTGTTAATTTTTCATAGTTGAAGTGTTGAGATTTTGCTAGTATTATTTGCTGATGTTTTTATTCTGACTTGCTCTGATTCCATTCCATTCCTATTTTACTCCCAAAGCTCCATCTAGGCTGAGCTGTTTATTTGGACTTTTGTCACTGTCGGAATCAAATCCTGGAGAATCTTCTGCAGGTCCTCGAATCCCACTCGGCCAATACTAATGACGGAAAAGCAACTTCTATCTGGTCTTCATTTCTACACATTTATTCTTTCAGAAAACTTTAAAGTTGGCTGGACAGGTCAATCTGGCTGTCTCTTTCAGCAAAATTACTATGAATAATCTGACATGATTTACTTTGTTATTTCCGGGGCAATGCAGCGTAATTCAGTTTGGCAAACACATTTGGCAGCAGATTAGACAGGCTTCAATATTCTTATAAAGTTTGGAGCTTCAGAAATAGATTGTAGCTAATGCTTTCATCTTAACCATGTCATAGCTTTAATAGCAGTCTTGGATGCAAAATGATAAACATTGGCCTGAGTTTTCCGGCCCCTCCCACTGGCGGGATCCACCTGTCCTGCCGAAGTGAATGGACGTCTGAATAGCTTGCTGCATTTTCCAACTCCCCCCTGTTGACCAAAAACTGAACTGGACTAGCCATATAAATACTGTGGCTACAAAGGCTAGGAATTGTGCGACGAGTAACTCACCTCCTGATTCCCCAAAGCCTCTCCACCATCTACAAGGCACAGGTCAGGAGTGTGATGGAATACTCCCCACTTGCTTGGGTGAGTGCAGCTCCCACAACACTCAAGAAGCTTGACACCATCCTGAACAAAGCAGCCTGCTTAATTGGCACCACATCCACAAACATTCACTCCCCCCACCACCAACGCACATTAGCAGCAGTGTGTACCATCTACAAGATGCACCGCAGGAATTCACCAAGGCTCCTTTGACAGCACCTTCCAAACCCATGACCACTACTACCTAGAAGGACAAGGGCAGCAGGTAGATGGGAACACCACCGCCTGGAAGTTCCCCTCCAAGTCACTCACCATCCTAACTTGGAAACATATCGCAGTTCCTTCACTGTCATTGGGTCAAAATCCTGGAACTCCCTCCCTAACAGCACTGTGGGTGTACCTACACTACATGGTCTGCAGCGATTCAAGAAGGCAGCTCACCACCACCTTCTCAAGGGCAACTAGGGATGGGCAATAAATGCTGGCCTTGCCAATGAAGCCCACATCCCGTGAATGAATTTTTAAAAAACTAATAGGATGAGTGCAACAATTGTTTCACCTTAGTGAAAGCTTCTTTCTGGGGTGCCTCCCAAGGCCAATGTTGGTTCTTCTTGACTAGAGAATGCAAGGGTGCAAAATTGACAAGGGTAGACAAATTGGGTAAGAACTGCTCATAATAATTGATCATTCCCAAGAATGTTTTGAGCTCGGAGGTGTTCTTTGGTGCAGATGCCTCTCTTATGGCTCTCACTTTTTCCTCGAGTGGGTGGAGGCCCTGTGAATCTACCTGGTGACCCAAATAGATTACCTCCCTCACTTGGAACATGCCTTCTTCTTCTTAGCACTGACTTTATTCTTGACCTTCCCTTCAACTTTAATATTGGCCAGACTACTCTCAGATGTAAGCTCAACTTGAGTGAACTCGATGGTTGAATCTCCCAGAATTTCATCATCTGTTTCTTAAAAAATTCTGAGACTTTTGCCTCCAAAACCTCTTTGGCTTCATGTAGCTGATTCTTCAACTCTTCCATCTCTTTTTTATATTTGTTTGCTGTCTCCTGGAAAATTGAACAGTGTTGTGTCTTCTCTGCCAACTCATTCTTCAGTTTATTTAGGGAAGTGCTGAATTCTTTCTGCTTCGTACTTTTCCAGAGGCACAAACTTAGACCTGAGGGAATCTTGTCGTGTGTGAAGGTCTTTCAGCAGGTTTTCTTTTTCCTTTTGGAGGTTGCCCACCTCGTCTCAAACTCTATCATCAAGCATGGTCGCTTCGAGTTCCTTTTGCTGTTCTACCATGTTCTGACTTAAGATAGACTGCTTCTCTTCAGGTTTTTGAGTCTTTACACACTCCTTTTCCAGAACAGGAACATTTTCTGCTCTATTTTGGAATCTGAGTGACAAATCTAGGTTGATGTCCCTCAGCCGGTTTTGCCCTAGGAGGCTTGGTCCTCTGCCCCCCAATACCAGCACTGGCAGTTTTACCGACTGGGTCCCATAATGAACAGTAACTCTACTTATGCCTTTGGTCTGGATGTCTTCACCCGTGTAAGTTTTTGGCATCCATTTCTTCCAAATTTGATTTATGTTCACCACAATTCAGGTATTTGAAGCTGTGTTGACCAATTACTGTAGTGGAAGCTCCTGTGTCCACTTCTACATGAATCGGTCTGCCATTCACTTTTACTGTTACATAAATTGGTTCTGTTTTCCCTACCTTAAATTTAAATAATGAATAAATATCTGAATTTGTTGCTTCAGGCTCTTCTACACTGTAAATCTCACTGGGTTTTCTCTTTTGTGTGAAAGTCTGCCTGATGTTTTTCTTGCACTGTTTCATTATGTGTCCATTTCGATGACAATAAAAGCATTCGGTTTTTTTAAACTGCCAATCATTACCAATTTGCCTATTTCCACCCCTGCTGCCATTATTCATTATTTTCGCTGCTGAGTCAATTCTTTTTATTTTTCTGCTTAGCGGTGGCTGTTTTCCGCTTCTCGGCAGAGTCTTGCATTTTCCTGCCCTTTTTGGCTGGGGCTTCCCATCCAATGTGGAGGATGACACCATTTTGCACTCTCTGTATGGCTTTCGAATCCCTTACTGCACTTCCCATGGTCAGTGCTATCTCTGGTGCCTTCTTAAAATCCAAATTTGTTTCGGACAGCAACCTCTTTTGAATCGTGTCCTCATTCACACCGCACACTAAGCAATTTCTGAGCGAATCATTTAAAGACGTACCAAACTCACAATGTTCTGTTAACTGTTTCAAACTTGCCACATTATAAGCAACTGTCTACCCCCAGGGCTCTATTCCTTGAATTAATCTTGAAACGTTGCATCATTACCGAAGATTTTGGTCGGTAATGCCTCTTCACGAAATTCATCAAAATTGTTCAAATCTGGGGCACTGGGTGCCATCAAACTTTAAATTAAGCCATAGGTTTTATTCCCACATGTAGATAAGAGGATCACCCGCCTCTTTTCTTCCCCCGTAATGTTATTCACTCGGAAATAGAATGGCATTCGACATAACGAGACCAATCGTCCACGGCTGGATCGAATAGATTAATTCTCCCGAATTGTGGCATGCTTTGAAGGTATTGCTTCAAAAATTTGAACGGTACCTTCTACTTACTCCTGTGCGAGGTAGAGCCCGATTTTGATTCTTTTGATTTCCTCCGTGATTTTACTCTCGACGCTAGTTTGTTGCATCTTTCTTCTTTTCCTCACTTTTTCCTTGTCGTCAGTTTGTTGCGTCCTTATTGCAAGTTTGTTAAGTCTCTGCTTTATCCTTGTTTTATCCTTGTTGCCAGTTTGTTGTGACTTGAGTCCCAATTGTACGCTTGTTGCAGGGTGACCAAGTTAGTACTTTAGGGATGGTACTTTAGTTGGTACTTTACTTTAGAGTAGTTCTGCAGACACTTCTTAGGTGGACCCATTCTGTTTATTTACAAGATACTCAGCAGTTACACATGTGTGCTTCTACACCAAACTTTACTTCTGCTGCTCAATTGCAGGCTACTGACTTCCAACTAACTACAGTTAACCCGTGCTACTCCACTATTGGTTACACAAGGTCATGTGATCTTCCTTTATAACATTCTTCTTAAAGGTATACTACACATTAAATAAAACCATAGCTTCCACAGGAGGTCAGTATTACAGTTACCCAGGAGTTAGAACTGGTTTTAATCCTTCTAATTTTTCTAGGTAACTGTTCTCATTAGTGAGTTGGAGCCATCCAAAGTCTCCAACCTGAAATTGGAGTTTCGGAGGGTTCTAGATATTGGGTGGAATTTTACAGCCCCTCCCACCGGATAGATTTTCCCATCCTGCAAATGTCGATGGATTTTTGAGCGGCTCACCGCTTTTTCCGGCCCTGCCCCCACCGCAACGGGATTCTGCCCAGGGAAATTGCCCAACAGAAGTTAAAACTTCCTGGGCAATTCCCGTGTAGTTAGTGCATAGGGACTACTGAGGAGTCTCCCAGTGCATCTCCTGGGGTACCTCCGAGGTACGAACCTCCAGGGAATGGAAGATCTGGGCCTGTAGCTGCTTCCAACGGGACCTGGTGGCCATGCTTTACCAGTGACTGTCAAAATCACCACCACCCTCAATTTCTTTGCCTTGGATCCTTTAAGGGCTGTTCCAAAGACATTTACAGGATCTCACAGTCAATTACCCACAAATGCAGAAGACAAGTGACTGATTGTTTCCACATTGGCAATTATGTCAACTTCGCTTGCAATGAAGCCAGTCAGAATGAATTTGCAGCTCTGGCCAGATTCCAACGGGTGCAAGGCATCATCGGTTGCATGCATGTAGCAATTAAGACACCCCCGAGATTATCCGGAAATATTCAATAACTGCATGGGCTTCCACTCCATCAATGCAGCTAGTGTACAACCACGAAAAAAGACATTATGCAAGTAGCTCCCATGATGCCTCCAGCCCGGGGCTGTCCACCCTCGCAGGAGTATTTGAATCTCAAAGCAGAGTTACCAGCTGGCTGCTCCAAGATAAGGGATAACCACTTCACACATGGCTGTTGACACCTCTCAGCAACCCTGAGGAATAAGGCACAGGAGCGATACAACGAATGCCATATGACCACCAGCCCCGAAAGGAAACAATCAGTCACCTGACTTAAGTATTTATCATTGACAAGCCAGTGCCATGTTGATGATGCACTTCAAGTGTCTGGACAGATCTGAAGATGCCTTCAGTACACAGTAGCCGGGGTCTTCAGAGTGATTGTACTGTACTGCATGCTGCACAACATTTCACAGCAGTGAAGTTTGGATCTGTAGGAAGAACAAGGCGCAGAGCACAGAGCCTCCTCGGACAATTCTGAAAAGGAGGAGGAGGAAGATTAGGAGAAAGTGAAGAGGAGGAGGTGAAAATTGCTGCGGGCAATGCAATGGTGTTCACTGCTGCCTGGGATACCCACACTATTGTGAGGTTCACATAGGTTCCTCCAGTGCACCCAGTTAACCGGATGCAAAAGCCACATTTGCCCCTCCACCCTAATGCCATTAACAATAAGCAGTCCTGCAAACAACCTCCCTTTCACAGCCCTCATTACTTGGTGTCAGTTCATGCCTTCCCATTCACCATCACACAAATAAAAGGGCTACCCACCAAGGATGGTTAAGCCAGGAAGCTTATGCAAAATAATCATATTTTAATGACTCAAATCCACAACAGAAACATAGCATTCTAACAATGTATAACCCACCCATGTGCATACCCTTGTGTGACTTCAAATCTTTACTCTTGTGTTTCTACCATTTCTACAACGTAGGTGCAACACCTATGGCCCAGCACAGAAGGAAGGTAGGCTGCTCAGATCCCTGCCTTGTCAAATGAGACGCTTTTGGCTGATGTCCTCTGGGTTTTGTAGCCCATGAGTGCTCTCCCAAAGACTGCCCCCCCCACCCACCAAATGCTGCCTCACCTGCACTGTGAAGAGACAGGCTTGCCCATCGGCTCACAAGGCAACATGTAGGATCCAGCCTGAGTGGGGAAATCCCGAAACATGAAAGTATTTGTCCCCACTTCCATTTCCCCTATCATCCCTCTCAAGACTCAGCCACATTTTCCTGCTTGCAATGAGCTGGAGACACTTTGTTCCACATCATTGGAGCCCTGAGCAACCAAGGCTAGGGTAGCATTCTGCGTATGCGAACCATTGGTCAATGCCTGCATGCACTTGTGGTGATTGCTCAGTTTAATGAGCCATGCAGGCAGTAATTCTTTTCATGGAAAAAAATATCATTGAAAAGGCCTGTGGCATTGTGCTCCTCAAGCATGAGACTGATTCCTCCAACCTCTCTGCATTTTCAATGTAGCTGGAAAATCTGCCAGTACATCAAACTTTCTCTGCTGCTTCAGAAATAGTTCATCGGTGGCCCCCATCGATGAACAGGCATCTGTGTTCAGCTGAGCAGAGCTCAGAGTGTCCTGCAGCCTCCATCACGGACTCTCCACTGACGTCACTGTGCTGTTACTATCTTCACTGCCTGTTCATGTGAAATGAGAACTACCAGATGAAAACCCTACTATCTGTCTTTATCTTACTAGTCCTCCTTAGGCCATTGAAACGCTTCCTTTTTTGTATCCATGGCACCTCATGCTGATGACCACTTCTGCTACAGCCAACCATGCCCTCAGCTTGCTTTCTCCTCCCGTTAGTATATCCCTTTGGATCTTCACAGACCCCAGCAGCACATCCGGGGCGGGGTGGGGCGTGTAGCGGAACCAAAGCCCAGGCTATCTCCTTCTTGGCTCCATTCTCCTACTTCCTTCCCTTGGCTCCCAAATCCAAACTCCTTCAAATTGCATGTTTGAAGTTTCCCTTTAAATACTTGCATTGAAATCACACCCACTGGCACTACATGGTCAGGAAACCTGGAAATGTTATGTTAATACAGTGATTGCATTAAGAAGCCACTAACAAATACCTTAATGGATTTCTATGCGTCTTTGTTACCTTCCTACTGCCAGTGCATCTGCACATTAAAATCCAAGCCTCAAATCCATCTTTGCTCTCATTTAGTGCTTGCTGTTTTAATCAATTACCCAGCATTTTCCTTCAAGATGGTTATATCACTAGTATTTCTTACTTAATTTTTCTGCTCTTTCAAACTTTAAAAGCATTTTTTCCTCTCTTTAAGATTGGTTTTTAGATTTTAGATTTTACTGCCATCTTTTTTATTAGAATCTAACAGAATTATGAATGGACTTTAGTTAAAAGCCAATCTTTTTACGTTATTGAGCTGTTTGATGCTGTGTGCTTTTTGAATATCTATCATAATGGGTACACAGTATGAAAGTCACTCTAGTCCCAGAGGGCCACTCTCTCATTAAACAGAGACAACTGGTGGTGAGCTTAACCTGAGGTTACCGCACCTCAGGCAAGGGGTGAGGTTGGGGAGGCAGGGCATTCATGGATGATATCAGCTGGTATGGGAATTAAACCCACACTGCTGGCGTTACTCTACATCACAAACCAGACATCCATCCAACTGAGCTATAGCACTGTAGGCTTGGGGTAAGGTGTGTTGTAGATATTGAGTGTTAGAAACAAAGCTCTGAAATTCCTGGACTCCTTTCTGCTGGCTGAAATGTACAGGAGCAGCACTCCAAGTACTGATCGTATCCAGTGCTTGCCCCCACCCCCTCTAAATCCTGGAGTCATTCTGAGCAGGACAGCTTAATGAGTCCCACCAGGAGCAGAATAATTATGTTCAGAGAGAAGCCAGAAAACACGAGGCTAGGGGAGGGATGGGGGGTTAGGGGGTGGGTGCAAACTAACTGTAACTGCTGGATTTAAAGGCCTACTTTCAATTAAATAGTTAAAATCAATTGAATAGAAGACTTAGCACCTGCAAAAGAATTAAAAAGAACAAACATTTCTGAAAGTTATGAGAAGGTCATTTTAAATGAGGTTCAACCAAACAGGGATGTAATTGTCAAGTGGGTGGGGGATAAAATAACTAATACAGCTGCCCATGTAAAGTGTGAGGCAATGGCAGTAGCCGTCAATGACATCGTCCCTCCCTGCAGCACACCTGTCCAATAAAGGGAGAAGGATAATGATTTTAAACCGCAGCATAATAAAGTGGCTAGCAGCTAAGTATCATTGCTGCTTTGTGCAAAAATCAGGAATGAAGCACCGCTCTGTGCCCTCAGTGTTCAGGGTTTCACAGTAGCTCTTTTGGCCCATGTTCCGGTTCTCACTTTTCTCACTTCGCTTTTCCACACAGCCTGTCATGCATGCTTGTCCTTGTCCATGTCCATGCTCCCTGTTATTATTCTCCCCTGTTCTTTATGTGATAATTTAAATTCAGGGAACAAAATACGGCAAAAGCTGCAATCAATTCAACTTAGGCAGAAGAAAAGAAAGAAATGCAAAATGTCCAATGCACAAGAATGAGTATTTATGATTTTGCATTAACTGCTTTATTTATTGAACATATTGTGGATGATTGCTTCAACATCATAGCCTTGACAGAAACCTGGCTGAGATGAAGACATCTTCTTTCTAAGTAAAGCCTCTCTGCCTGGACTTGCCAAGACCATCAATAGTGACAGTGTGGCTCTCATCACCAAATCACACCGTGGCCTGACCCCTACTCCTCTGGTACTTTCTCCTCTTTTTGAGCATCTCACCTTGTTCCTCCCCTCTCACCTCTCATTTAAAATCCTCATTCTTCATTACTCACCCAAATACCTTAAAAACTTTCTCACTGAGGTATCTTCGCTGCTTTCTTCACTCAGTCTCTGCAACGAGCAAAATATCAACAAAGATCTTTTAGCTCATACAAAACTGCAGCACCTTTAAGAAATCCCTTCAACTTTAATTAACTGGTCCTGGCAAGAATACCTCCTTCCCACTGGCCTTCTTTGGAAGTCTGGATAGAAAGGTGGAAATAGTGAAATTTTGGACTCAAACTATTAATTGCATGATAGCTCTGGCCAGAAGACAGGCATTTTTTCAACGTATCCCCATTTCCACCAGAATTTGGGACGTTACAAAGATAGGAAGGGGCCCAGGCACAGCATTCCCCAAATTTAGGCCATGCCCTTGTACAACAAAAATACCATTTGTTCCTTCATCCCTCAGCCAGTAATTTTATGCTTTAAATGTTAAAGGCTATTAATCAAAGAATGATTATGCCTGTGATGCTCTTCAGTGATTTTACCCAGTTGTGCTTTTCCCCACTGGATGCACTCACCTTGCAATCGGTGATACTAAAAAATATATAATATAAAACTCTCTTTATTGCAACTAAAACAATGTAGAACCACTGATTGCAGCATTTTAATCCAAGCTTGGAATAAAAATGTTGCATATAACTCCAAATACTTGGAAAAGTATTTTAATTCAATGTGTGTAAAGACCTTCAAATGTCAATGGTCTTAAGAGACAAACACCCATACACTGATTAGTTCTGGGAGTGATCATAATTGCAATTCAGAATACTTTCATTCCTTACATAATGATAAGTGAAAAATATCAAATAACACTCCAGCATCTAATTAATGTAAAAATGAGTCATTCGAGATGTTATTCTAGACTGGAAACTGTAGCCCATTATGAAAAACATAATGCTTTATATGATGAATGTCCATTCTGTCAATTTATTTAATTTGAATTCTACAGCAATTATTGTAGATGTTCTTAAGAACCTTAGAAATCCACATCAGTACAAATTCACAGCAAGTTTTAAGATTATTTTCATTATTACTTTCATGTTCAGCCATTCCTCAAAGCCTCTTGAGACAATAGCTCCATTTCTGCTCAATAAACTTATTGTTTTTCAGTTCATATCACAACTTTTACTTCAGCTCAGCGTATAATGCGCACTGAGTTATTTTGTTGCCTGGCAATGTAATGGTTATGACACAGGTCTTGCCACCCAGAGATTTTAAATTCAAATCCCACCATTGCAAATTATAATATTGAATTCAATAAATCTGGTAATTTATGGGCAAGCACCAGAAAGGATGATCACCAACAATGATGAATTGCTGGACAAGAAATGGGCCTAATGCTGGTTTTAGGTTTGTGTCCTAGACAAATCTGGGCACCCTGTACAATTTGGTATGCTGTGCTTCTGGTATGGAATGAGCATGCATGCACGCCACAGGTCACGCTGGATCCTTCAGAGCCCTGAAATTTAACACACAGCAATGTAAGCTGATACATTTTGGGGGAAAGAATGATTAGAGGATATCCATACTAAGTAGTTAAACTTTGAAACAGAGGAGCAGGGAGACTTTGGGGACATTAAATTGGTTAATCCCCAAAAAGATGCTTTGGGGTTGTGGTACAACCCCACCCATTAATTTGGTGCCTGCCTGCTGCTATGAGTGAATGCTTCTGCAACCAGCACTATCTGCACTTTTCATTGGCTGCTGGAAACCCAATATTGCAAGTTGTTACTGCTACCTAAAGACAGCCTTCATCTCTTAAAGAGGCTGCAAGAAGTGTTCGGAGTTATTTGAAAACTGAATCTGATACTTTGAGAAATGGCTGAACATGCAATAGAGTGACCACCAGCAATTTGTGATAATGCACTGAAGGCCTTGGTGCAAGAGGTGAAGAGAAGGAGAGGCATCCTATACTCGGCGAGGCGGGCAGGTAAGAGGCTTTTGGGACATGCGGTCAGGAAAGACTTGCCTTTAAAATCTTTGAAAGTGGGATGACAAACTAATGAAATGTTAAAAGAAAGCAAATGGGAGCCATTGAACACAAAAGTAAAGAGGTAATGCTAATCCTTTATAGATCATTAATTAGGTCACACACATATTATGTTCAATTTTGGGTGCCTTACTTTAGAAAAGATGCCAAAACAATGGAAAGGATGCAGATGACATTTACTAAGATGACACCTGGGATGAAAGGATTTGGTTGTGAAGAGACATTGGGGAAACTGGAGCTTTTTCTCATTAAAACAGAGAAGGGTAAGAGGAAATCTAATAGAGATGATCAAAATCATGAGGGATTCTGATAAACAAAATCATTAAAATCAATTTCCACTGGTTGGTGATTCATTGATTAGATCCTATAGTTTAAGTTTAAGATCATCACCCAAAAAACAAACAACAAGTTGAGGAGATACAATATTGGCCTATCAGGAATGGTAGTGGAAGCAGAATCCATAATAATTTTTAAGAGGAAAGCAACTAAATATTTGAAAAAAAATTATAATTGGACATGGTAAGGAACAGAACTATGGGAATGTCCTCCAGAGATCTGGAACAATTTGATGAGCTGAATGGCTTCCTTCCATGTTGTAAAATCTATTCCTTCAAAAAACGGGGGAAATTAAATCAAATTTGGGAACGTTAGCCGATATTTCTTTATTCTTTCATGGGATTTAGGCGTCGCTGGCTAGGCCAGCATTTATTGCCCGTCCCTAATTGTCCTTGAGAAGATGGTGGTGAGCTGCCTTCTTGAACTGGTGCAGCCCATGTGATGTAGGTACACCCACAGTGCTGCTAGGAAGGGAGTTCCAGGATTTTGACCCAGTGACAGTGAAGGAACAGCGATATGTTTCCAAGTCAGGATGATGTGGCTTGGAACAAAACTTGCAGATGATGATGTGGCTTGGAACAAAACTTGCAGATGGCGGTGTTCCCATGCATCCTCTGCCCTTGTCCTTCTAGGTGGTAGAGTCATGGGTTTGGAAGGTGCCTTGGTGAGTTGCGGCAATGCATCTTGTTGATGGTACACACTGCTGCCATTGTGCATCGGCAGTGAAGGAGTGAATGTTGAAGGTGCTGGATGGGGTGCCAATCAAGTTGGCTGCTTTGTTCTGAATGGTGTTGAGCTCTTTAAGTATTTTTGGAGCTGCACTCATCCAGGCAAGTGGGTATTCCATTAGACCTGTGCCTTGTAGGTGGACAGGCTTTGGGAGTCAGGAGGTGTGTTACTTGCCACTGAATTCGCAGCCTATGACCTGCTCTTGTAACCACAGTATTTATATGGCCGGTCCAGTTCAGTTTCTGGTCAATGGATGTTGGTTGTGGGGGATTCAGTGATCG
Organism: Cetorhinus maximus; assembly: GCF_964194155.1. Classification (NCBI taxonomy): domain Eukaryota; kingdom Metazoa; phylum Chordata; class Chondrichthyes; order Lamniformes; family Cetorhinidae; genus Cetorhinus; species Cetorhinus maximus. Next base: position 50,040,871 of record NC_135898.1, read on the forward strand.
TAATGCCATTGAATGTTAAGTGGAGATGGTGATTGCCTGCCACTTCTGTGGTGCGAATGTTACTTGCCACTTATCAGCCCAAGCCTGAATTTTGTCCAGGTCTTGCTGCATATGGGCACAGACTGCTTTAGTATCTGAGGAATTGTGAATGGTGCTGAACATTGTGCAATCATCAGTGAACATCCCCACTTCTGACTTTATGATGGAGGTAAGATCATTGATGAAGCAGCTGAAGATGGTTGGGCCTAGGACACTGGCCTGAGGAAGTCCTTTTTTTAAATTTATTGGCAGTTGTGTGGTGACACACCAATTTAACCTGATATTTTTGTGGGCCAAGTAGAATTGCAAAAGTTGTCCTATAAAGTCATGTTTTCAATCAAAATTCCTAGTGTTATGGATGGGTCATTTTCAGCCACTCTACCGTAAAACTCCTTGAATTGTTTTTTTGTCACTTTCATCTTAAAAAGCTGAATAACGGAAAGATATTTCCTTTTTTTTCTGAAATTGAAAATAATCATTCACATTAAACAAGAAGGCATCAGCAAATGGATGATAATTTTATTTGCCTTTAGCTGTATCTAAATGTAGGGAAAATCTGATCCTAACATCACACAGTTTAACATTGTTAATGTTAAATTAAATAATGGTATTAAACGTGATGAACCATTTGGCTATTTACATCAGGGGGTGGCCACATCTCACGTAGCAAGAGCAAAACCTTGAAGTGCTGGGGAAAAATTATATTTTATTTTTCTAGGCACTTATGACTCACTCAAATAATGTCAACCATGACAATAAATATTAAACTATCTGGTTCACAAAATTTTAATTATTTTAACTGCCAACTCTTGTCTGGAAGGAGAACTCTCACTCTGCCTTTATTTCAGATACTGATATTGGTAAGACTGGACAATATTTGTCTCTTTTCTTCCCTTGTTTCTTCCCTTCTCTTCCTTCCTTTCTGTTTCTCTATTTCTTTTCTTTCTCGCCTTCTCTCTAACACTCCCACAATTGCTGCTCTTACCCATTGTAGCCATCCTCCCACTGGGGAAATAGACCTGGGTGATTAAGGGAGCTTAAATTGGATAGCCCTCAAAATAGGGGCACAGGCATTGCAATGCCCGATTACCCTGTGCCCAACTGAAGTGATGCAGGCAGCACACAAACCTGGTGCTGCCTGTTCATTTCCACCATTACGGCATGCAGCCCAGTGCAGAATGTGCTGCTGAATAGCTGCATGCCTCAGCAAAGGACTCAAGTTGGTGTGAGGCTAGCACCATTTTAATCTAGTCTCCACTACTTAAATCCAGAATGCACCTCTTAAAGATGAGGTGCATTCTGGCTGCAGGAGGAGCTGAAACACCTTGGACAACACTTGAAGACCTTTAGGAAGCACTTGAAATGGTGCAACAGGCAAGAGAGCATGCCCCCAGGTTTTCAGATGATGCACTTGAGTTTCTAGTACAGGAAGTGGACTGGACAAGAGAGGTTCTCTTCCCTTAGGGGACCTTTAGATAAGTGCTCATAAGACAGTAGGGGCAGTTGGCCGTGGAAAGTATACATAATTGGGACAAAGACTTGGGGCTTGATGTAGAGTAAAGTGTTATCATCAGAAGCATATGATGCTGATGTAATGATGAGGGAACATCACATGATTTGAGTAACAGAAATCTGGAGAGAGAAGAAATGGCAACCTCGTGCAGGGATTCCAATATGTATATAGTAGCTGTAAATAAAGAGTAATGGTTTTAACAAGCTACAGTCTCGAGCAGTTTACTTTGGGAGAGCAGAAAAGCCCCAAAGAACCCCATATAGACCCTGGACACATGACAAAACATGGTGGCATTGGACAGCGAGTAGAAGACCCAGAAAAAACTCCAAGAAGCAGCTACAGCCCCGGAAAATCAAGAGATCCTTAAAGGGAGGACAAAAGGAACAGATTCAAAACTCACCAATAAGTCGGAACATTGCAAGTGCAGCAGATGGTAGCTGAGACACAGGCCTGGAGTCTGTACAGCAGTGAGTACAGACCAGTATTAACAAGCAATACCAGTGAAGTAGCAACGAGAATCCACATTACCACTCCCAGAACCATTCTGGGGCACTGAAGGCTCACAACAGGCTCAGCACTTGAAAAACTGGAGAAGAAGGTTTTCCAAATCTAGAACCGCTTTTGGTTCGCACAAAAAAGAACAGAAGGATCAGGTCATTGGATTAAAAACTGCAGATGCTGGAAATCTGAAACAAAAACAGAAAATGCTGGAAAAATTCAGCAGGTCTAGCAGCATCTGTGGAGAGAGAAACAGAGTTAACGTTTCAAGTCCGTATGACCCTTCTTCAGTGCTGAAGAAAAGTGGAAATGTGATGAAATTTATACTGTTTAAGGGCAGTGGAGCAGGTGAAGGTGGATAGAAGGCCAGCGATAGGTGGGAACAAAGGAGAGATTGACAAAGATATCATGAACTAAAGGATGAAGGGAATGTTAATGGTAATGGTTGGTGCTAAAAGAGATGCTGATAGTGGTGTAAAGGTAAGAAAGCAGAATGTAATAATAGCAGAACAAAGGGTAGCATTGTGTGAAAGAACAACATGGAACAAGTAACAGATGGCCCTTTTAGGGATGGGGTGGGGGGAGGGGGCATTGGTGGGGAAAACAGGGATAGAAGATGGGCTAAAAAAAGGGATAAAACCATGGATAAATGAATAAAAATAAAAATAAGTGGGTAAACAATAAAAATGAATGTTAAAAAAAAAGGGGATTGAGAAAGGGGGTGGGGATGGAGGAGAAAGTTCATGGTCTGAAGTTGTTGAACTCAATGTTAAGTCTGGAAGGCTGTTAAGTCCCTAATCGGAAGATGAGGTGTTGTTCCTCCAGCCAGCTGATGCTAAACCAATTTGCCTCTTTACACTGAAGGAAGTCTTCTTGGACCCACTCTTGGACGAAGTCAAGGGTGAAATTGAGAACACGCTTCAGCAAGAGTTGACATCACCGGTCACCACGCCAACAAAATAGCGTTCAGGAATCACGGTCCCAAAACCAAATTGCTCAATTAGAATTTGTGTGGATTTAACTCAACTAAACAAATCAGTGGAATGCAAAATGCCTCAATGGCTGAAAATCTTGCCAAATTAGCCAAGAGCACTCTATTCACCAAATTGGATGCAAACAGAGGATTTTGGCAATTGCCTTTGGACAAAGAATCCAGATTGCTGGCCACTTTTATAACGCCATTTGGTCATTATTGCTTTAATAGATTACCATTTGGAATTACATCGGTTCCTGAAATTTTCCAGAGAGCAATGTCTCAAACCCTAGAAGGCATGGAAGGAATAATATGCTATATGGACGACACACTTGTACATGGGTCTCTGAGGGAAGAGCATGACTGTAGTGAGGGCAGTCCTGAAAGTATTACAGGATGCAGGCTAATATTGAATTAAAAATGTGAGTTCCCTAGGGCTCATTGTACGATCCTCTGGGATAGCAGTTGACCCACAAAAAACAAAGGTGACTGGAGAATTTCCACAACCTAGGAACATTAATGAACTTGAGAGGTTCCTTGGAATGGTCAACCAATAGGCTAGATCACCCCCAACAACTCAATCCGCTCCCACAGCACCTTCCCATGCAATCACAGAAGGTGCAACACTTGCACTTCCCTCAATTTGGTCTACTGCATTCGCTGCTCCCAATGCCTCTACATTGGAGAGACCAAATGCAGACTGGGTGACCGCTTTGCGGAACACCTTCAGTCTGTCCGCAAGGATGACCCAGACCTGCCTGTCGCTTGCCATTTCAACACACCACCGTGCTCTCATGCCCACATGTCTGTCCTTGGCCTGCTGCAATGTTCCAATGAAGCTCAACGCAAACTGGAGGAACAGCACCTCATCTTCCAATTAGGCACTTAACAGCCTTCTGGACTTAACATTGAGTTTAACAACTTCAGACCAGGAACTTTCTCCTCCATCCTCACCCTTTTTTGATCCCTTTTTTTCAAATATTCATTTTTATTTTTTTTATTTTTTCTCACCTATTTTAATTATTATTATTTTTCTAAATTTATTTCTATTTTTATTCATTGTTTTATCCCCACCTTTTAGCCTATTTCGATCTTTTTTCCCACCACCATCCCATCTCCCCACCCCACCCCCACTAGGGCCACCTGTCACTTGCTCATCCTGGTTTCTACTCTTAATGTCACCATTAGCACCTCCTTTAGCCAGTATCACCACCATCAACACCCATTTGATCTTTTGTTTATGACATATTTTACAATCTCTCCTTTGCTCCATCTATTGCTGGCCTTCTATCCAGCTTCACCTGTTCCATCTACCCTTAAACAGCACATATTTTGCCACATTTCTCCTTCTCTTTAGTTCTGAAGAAGAGACATATGGACTCAAAATGTTAACCCTGTCTTTCTCTCCACAGATGCTGTCAGACCTGCTGAGTTTTTCCAGCACTGTTTGTTTTTGAACCAATAGGCTAGTTCCTACCAAATTTAGCAGAGGTCAATAAGCCTTTGAGACAGCTATTGAGACAGGGTCAACTGTGGTGCTGGAATGTGGACCAGCAAAAATCTTTTAATTTCCTCTGAAATTTCAGCACATGACCCAGAACCACCGAGCAGCAGATGTATCATCTACAGGTCTGGCTGCAGTATTATTTCAAGCATAGAAAGATGGTAAATTTAGACCAGTTTACTATGCTTCAAGGGCACTCACAGATGCAGAGAAAAGGGCATGTAAGAAATTTTTGGACTACTTGATTGGGTTGTGGTTCAAAATTGAAACAGACCATAAGCCATTAGTCACTCTTCTGAACATGAAATAGATTATGAAGATGCTGCCTAGAATCCAATGGTTCAGGTTAAGATTAATGAGATATGACTCCATATTGGAACATGTTCAAGGGAAATACCAGACGACAACAAATACACTAATCAAGGATACCAGTTGAAGGAACCAATCTAGGGGATTTGTATTTCACAGAGGAGGTGGAAGTGTATAGATTTCTCACTACTCAACACCTACTGGCTCCTGCAAAGAAGTTGCAGGAGATAAAACAAGCACAGCAGCAAGATGACAAATGTGTCCAGATAAGAAAATACTGTCTGGAAGGGTGGCCAGACTGTACTCCTAAGAATCCAGTTCTATGGCAGTACTTCAAACAGAGAAAACACCTCATGATCATTAATGACCTCTTAGTTTTTAATGTCAGAATAGTCATTCCTGGAACACGTTGGTTTGATATTCTTCAAAGACTTTACCAAGGTCACTTAGGGATAGCAAAATGTTGTGCGAGAGCCCAGCAATCAGTTTGGTGGGAAGGCGTTATTCGTTCTATAGAAGGAATGGTTTCCAATTGTCTTACATGTGCAGTGAACAGGCAAGAGCAAGAAGAATCACTATTGCCTTCTACTTATCCATAAAGGCCATAGGAGTGCCTGGGAAATGGATTTATTTGATTTTAAAGGCAAGATATTCCTTATTGTCATTGATCACTACTCGAGGTGCATTGAAGTGGATGGCACAGTATCATGGTGGAAGCAGTCATTTAATCACTGAAGAGAATTTATGCCACTCATGGCATTCCGGACATGGTGGTGTCAGGCAATGGTCTGCAATTTGCTGATGAGTTATTCCAAAATTTTGCAATGGAACATGGATTAATTCTCATAAGCATCTCATCTCGTTATCCTCAGGCAAATGGAAAAGCTGAGAGAGGCGTGTGACCATCAAAGACTTGATGAAGAAGAATGAAGATCTTAATTTAGCTCTGAGTTACCAAACTTCATGGCTTCAAAATGGCTTCTCACCATTGAAATTGTTAACAGGAAAAGAATTGAAAACACAACTTGCAGCTCTGCAACAGAAACTAAAACATATCACCGTGAATGACTACATGAGGAAGAAACAGCGTGAGGAAGAACAGAGAAACAAACAGGCTCGAAACTTCAGGCACAGAGCATGAGATTTATCAGTGCTGAAGCCCAGGGAGAGAGTATGGGTACAAGACAAACAGAAAGAAGGTATACTAATCGAAAGAGTTCCACAACTGAGATCATACAGGATTGAGACGGACCAGGGAACTATAATGAGAAACAGCACATCAATATCCTTGGAAAGGAAGCCAATCGAAACTTGGGCTTACTGTTCAGATCCTGATGGAGGTAAAGAAGAAACAACAAGACAAGGCTTCACAGCCACACAAAATGGGGAGCAAGCTCGAAAACATTGCAAACCAATGCACTTGCTCTTTGCTATTCCACTGCCGAATACGCCTGCCCTGCATGGGAAAGATCTACTCATGCTAAGAAGATAGATGCCGTTCTGAATGCAAGCTGCCGACTTATCACAGGTTGTTTAAAACCAACAAACACCAACAGCCTATATATCCTGGCGGGTATCGCTCCCCCTGATATAAGAAGAACAGTAGCCAGCAAGAAAGAACGACTCCGTCAAACATCAGATGAGAGGCACCCTCTACATGGTCATACACCTACACCCAGCCGCCTAAAGTCAAGGAAGAGCTTCATGAACAGTGTTGTTCCATTACAATCAACCCCATCTGAAGCCCGCATCGCCTTGTAGAAAGACCAGCTCGCCAGTCTTGAACAACCCCCAGCGATGGAAATTCTACCGGATGAAAGCCTTCCCAGGAGCTAATTGCAATTGGGCAACCTGGAAGTGCCTTAACAGACTTAGGACTGGTGTAGGTCATTCAAAGGTATCACTAAGCAAATGGGGATATACAACCAGCCCGACAACTTGTGAATATGGAACTGAGCCACAGACTATGCAACATCTCCTGCAATGCCTATCGCTAGAGGAACCCTGCACTGTTGCAGATCTTGCCGAATTCAACAACAAGGTGCAAAAATGTGTCCAGTTCTGGCTGGGCCATGTATAGACTGTCCATGGACACGCTAAGAAGAAGAAGAAGTGCTCAAAAAGACACCAAGACATTCACATTGGTCCAGCAATTGTGCTGAACCACCGCCCTAGGTGAGTAACCAGTGGCTGCCTGGTGCACCTCTCTCAGGATGACAACATTCATGCTCCTGCCACTGCCACTTGCTGTTGTCTCCCAACCAGCCAGCCCAGACTGGTGCACTCCATGCCCAGGTCATCCTCCAAGGCCATCTGCAGTCTCCCCCACTGAAAGTCAGCAGCTTTCCATTAGCCATGCCACAGCCACTGGAGTAGCACTGTGTGGGAGCACCAAGACAAACAACGGCACCTGTATGAGAGGCATTAAGGGAATACACAAGGATGAATAGTTCAGTTTTGCATGTAATATCGGATGTGTTGCTGGATAAAGTTGTTATGTAATGGGTTTTTTTGATGGCTTTGATTTCAGGACTTTGGCCAAGGGGATGCTGCGTTGGTATGCAGTAAATGGGTTGACAAGTGGAAATTTGTGAAGCAACTGTGATGTAGAGTAAAGGGTTGTCATAAAACAATGTTGAGAGGTGACATCTTAGGGGTACTTGAGTCTGAGTATCTGCCCAGAGCACAGGGGTGTCAGATGCCTCCTCCCTCTTCCTCCTCCCTCAGTGCATTGCTCCCCCTCTCTACTCCCTGTGCTCCATATCCAAATCATGCTACAACCCCTATTACTGAAGCAGACTTTCTTCTGACAGACACTCCAACTCCTCTGACCTCCTTGTCAAGATGCAGGATCACTCCTTCAAAAATGCAAAAGGTTTGTAAAACTCTTCCAATAACAAACAACACAAAACTTCCACTTCCTCTGCACCAGCTAAAGTAAGTCAAAAGTACCTAATTTTCTGGCAGTTGAATTGTTGGCCCTTTTAAATGCATGTTCAGTAGTAAAGAATAATGGCTGCAAACATATGAATCAAGGATGATTTCTGAAAAGTATTTGTATAAAAATAATGTGTCTGATTTTTTTTTAAAATCCAACAAGCTACATTTTTCCATTAATTATGAAGAAAAAAGTGGATGTTCTCCTTCTCTTCAGCCAGCAGTTTATGCAGCCAGCTCTGTTTTTAGACCAGATACGTCCAAAACCTAGGCCATTTTGGATCTTCAATTTAATTATAATCATTTATTCTTCCCTAAATATGCCGCCTTTGATTAATGAAACTCTACCTACAAGAATAGAATATTCAGAATCTAGACCCAGATGTCAACATAGTCAAATATTGAATTTAAGTTTATTTTCTTAAAATTTTGCTTTGTTCATCTGGAACAGCATGATACACAATATCAACAAATATCGAAAGCTTAAGACAAATGTCTTTCAAAATTGGTTTAGTAATCTGTGTTTAATGAGACTTATTACGGAGACTTCTAAGCTACCAAGATTGGTGGGAGTGGGTTTGCACGCAGTTAAACCTACCGCGCTCCATAGTCTCCACTTAATCAATGATAACAAACATGCTTAACTGATCCTTTCAATATATAAACTTGGAACCAATGTTTTTAATATTTGGTTCAGTCCAAACTAATGCAGCTATTAGAGTCCATTACCATAGTGCAATTGTATATCAATTGTTAATTTGGATATGTGAATTGCTTTCCATAATGCACTGAGTATTGGATACTCCATGGTAATAATAACGTCCCATTCAGTTCCCTTGTCCAGCGTTCAATGATTTGTAGAAAGAGCCATAAATGTTTTATGAAGTTACTAGAATGATTATTCATTGGGCCAATTTGTAATCCCTTCAATTATATCATATTTGTTCTTTTAAATTTGAGCTTTTTTATGATTTTGTTTTCCATTGAAAAAATTTCAGGCAACATGTGTAAGAACTGATTGTTACCTCATATGAGATAATGGCCATTAAAAAAATTCTTGACATGAATGGAAGGTTTTACCTTATCAACAGACTGCTCTCCTTTCCCATTTTAGATAAAAATATGGTTGAGTGAGACAATCAACTAATGTCTCTGGTAAGATCTCAAACATTGGGTGGAATTTTCCCAGAATTGCACTAAGTGCATTCGCGGGCGGGTAAAATGGAGTCCTGTTGGCTGACAAAAATGGTGGGTTTTCATGCTGTATCGTCCCAAGCCAGCCTCATTATTTATTCACTCCCGTAAAACACACCGTTTCCATGGCGGGCAGGCTCTCATTTGCCCACTCGCCATCACCCCACTGTTGCATCACGCTCCCTGCCATTTTTAAAAGGCAGCTGCCAGCAAAGCGCTCATCACCACCAGCTCACCCCCCATTGCCCTTAAGACATGGTCAGCAAAGGAAAAAAGACTGCAGCCCCCCCCGCTTCAATGACAGGTCCCTTGAGCAACTGCTGGATGCCATAGAGGCCAAATGGAATTTGCTTTACCCCCACTCTGGCCACAGGATGGGCAGCAATGTCACCAACCCGGCTTGGGAGGCGGTGGCAGCGGTGGTCAGTGCGAACACCCTGCAGAGGAGGACAGCCACCCAGTGCTGCAAAAGGATGAAGGATCTCCACCATACCACCAGGATAACTCACTCTTTTCATCACTCCCAACTCTCACACTCACAAACCCATCACACATCCACAGGGCCCTCACTCACTGCCAGTGCAAGGGACATCACCATTCACTCTTTCACACTCACCGTCATTGTCCTCATCCCATCCATGGGACCACTCACCACCCACACAGGCCAGGCATACTTATCATCTGGCCCAGCAGGCATCCTGATACACTCTCCCCATCTCTACCCATGCAGGACAAACTGGCACACAACAGGGGGGAAAGGTCGCAGACAGGCCGAGGGATGCCGGAGGTCAAAATTCTGACAGAATTGAAAAAAACAGAGACATCCAGATGGCCGGCGATGACCGGGACCGGTCCTGTGCTGACGGTGAGGTCAGCGCTACTCTACCAAGTGAGGATCCAGCAGTGCAACATCCATCAGACAACCATGGTGTGAGTGATGTGTCCTCTTTCACAGGCCACTATCATGCACTAATCATCTCCCCTTGCTTTCGCAGGCACATCTGCCAAACAGCCAACAGAGTCCATGACCCAGGACCTCCAATCAAGCCCCAAAGAAACCTCTGAAGAGGAATCTGAAGACACCCTCCCTGAAGTCCCGTCACAGCGCACACCCACACCCTCCACCAGCGCAGAGACACACACCTCGGAGGGACATAGCTTTAGAGTAGCCTCAGGATCACAATCTGGTGAGCACATCACACTTTCTGATCCACAGCAGGCGGAGGCAGGGACTTCCCAGGTCCCCGGCACTCGGAGGACTGCTGGAGGCCAGATCGTTGCCGAGTCCGAGTCAGATGACGAACCTCTGGACTCGGTCATGTCACAGTTGCTGGAGCTGCAAAGGCAAGCTCGGGAACATCAGGAAGAGATGTCTGCTGCACTCCTCAGGTTGCAAGGCACGATGGAGGAGTCCGTCCGTCTTCAGGCTGAGGTGATAGCGCCAGCATTGCAACGCACCAAGGTCAACACTGGCAGGATGGCAGCCGCCATGGAGACCTTGGTCCAGGACGTCACTCCTGCACTGCTGCACAGGCTTAACTCCATCGCTGATGCCATAGTTGGCCTCCAACAGTGTGTACGCAAGGTGGGTGTTGGGCAGCTTGATCTCACTCCAGCTACCCCTTCCGCTCACAGAATCAGCCAGGGGCCCTCGGGCACCCATAGGGAGGAGGATCAGCAGGTGCACGCTCCCTAGCCATCCACCCAGGTGACTCAGGGAGTGACCAGCCCATCCAAATCCCCTCTTCCTGTGACCTCAGCAGATCCAGCTTCACAGGCTGAGGAGGGTGCCACTGCCACACAACAGGACACTGAAAGCAGGCCAAGGCCTACCAAGTCTCAGCCCTCCAGAGGACACCCACCAAAGTCATTGCAGACAGGATGTCACTATCAGCCGGCTGCCTCCACCTCTGCTGTGGATGTCCGGGGAGCACCAAGACGTAGCAGCAGGGTTAGGAAAGTTAGGTAAAAGTAGTTGCACAGCCTGGGCACGGGTGTTGATCACTTATACATACCGTTCACTATTGTCAATAAACTCCTAAGAATGTCTTCCTGCCTATGGCTCCTTGTTCTGATGAGCAGTGTTCTTGTCACTCAAATGTGAAACCTTTCTGCACAAGATAAAAGGCAGGTGTCTCAGTCCAGGGCCTCTTCCCTGTGCTCTGTGCAGCCTTCAGACCACAGTGATGGTCTAGCCTCACACTCCCTGGAAACATTACTGATGCCTGCACCTCGGCAGTGCTGGTCATTGCTGCCAGAATGTAGTGGGCAGGTGCCACAGAGTTCTCTCATACTCTTTGTGTGTTCTCAGCACCTTTAAGGTGGGGCTGGCCCCCATCACACCAGCATCTGCGACCAGTGATGCTGTGCACCAGCTCCTGAAGGACTGAGGTGCTGAAGGCGGACACAGCATCAGATGCGTCTAAAGTTTCATGGCTGTGTCTCTGAGATGGCCCTGATCATGGAGCACAAGTGATCTGCCCTTGGCCAGACAGGAGTCAGACATTCTCAGAGGCTATGTGAAGATCTATGGAGTGTCCTCACTGCATGTTGTCATCATCCTCCTGCGATCGAGTGACTATTAGGGCCTCCACTGCATCTCCATGACAGGAGCATTCTCACAGAGGGCATTTACGCTGAGATAAGCCAGACTGGAATCAAACGTTCAGAACTGCGACGTGAGGATCTACGGGACACCTCAGTGCATGAAGTTGACGAAGTCTATCGAGTGTAGCGATGGGACCTGAGCGCCACATGAGTGCAGTCAATTGCACCCTGCCTCTGTGGGAATCCCGAGATCAGGGTGAATCCAATGGCCTTTGCATCCTGGCTGTCCCGATCCCGGGCAAAATGCACAAAGTTGTGTGCCATGGAGGAGATGGCATCCGTGACCTCATGGATGCTTTTGTGGGTGGCGGATTATGAAATCGCACAGAAGTCACCTGTGGAACCCTGAAAGGACCCAATGGAATAGAAATTGAGCGCCATGGTCACTTTCACAGCCACTGGCAGTGGATGCCCTCTATGTTCCCTTGGCACCAAGTCCTGCAGCAAGTGGCAGATGTGAGCCATTAGGTCCCTAAACATGCGCAGTCATTGGTGACACTGGTTCTCATTCATCTGCAGGAATGGCAGGTGGCGTCTATAGACCCTGGGTGTCACTAGGCACCGGCCAGCCACGGCTCGCTGTCGCTCCTGGGCAGAGTGTGCGGAAGCCCCTGCTGCCCCTTCTTCATGAGGTTGCTGCTCCTGCCTTTGCGCAGCCAAGAGCCTCAGTCACTCTCTCCTCCGTCTTCTACGGTCTCTGTAGACCATCAGGCATACAGCTAGGTCACCAGGATCCATGATCCTGACGTGGTCCTCTTGCAGCATGAAGGAGAGAGCTGTGGCTATCATGGCTGTACTGAGCACCTTTCCTGGCCCTGTGTGACCGCCCCTTAATGCTTCCCAGAGAGTGCTGGTCACCCCTCGGATGGCCACAGATGAGTGCACTGCATGGCTGCCCAGTCAACCTGCGACATGGGAGACACTGGTCCTAACCGGGATGCTGAGATTGCAAAGGGCTGTGAGCACCTCCAGCAGTGACTTCTACATGGTCAGTGTTGGCGAGGAGACTGTACAACGTGTGCAGTCCAACTGCTCCATGGTCCAGTAAAGTGGTGGCGGACTCGAAGTTTGTGCCGGGGGATTTGTGGGAGGTGGGGGGGGTGGGGGGGGGGGTGGTAAGGTATGGAGTGCTTGCTGGCCCTTTGGTGCCTCCGCAATACTTGCATGGACGGGCAGGCTAGAAACCTGACCCCAATCATATCACTGTGGCTGCGCCTGATCTGTGTTAGTTGCAGAGTTCATGGTCAGTTTATACAGGTGTCCCTAATGTGTGGCCACTTCCCTCGCTTACCTTGCCCCCCACCTCGATTGCCTGTGCTCGGGATGCAGCGCCAGAGCAGCACTCGAACCTCCCCGCCGGCAATGGTCACCTCCGAGGCTGGCCAGCACTTGCCCCCGCACACCCACCCCCTCAGCATGTGCCTCCGAGGCTGGCCAGCACTTGCCCCCGCACACCCACCCCCTCAGCATGTGCCTCCGAGGCTAGCCAGCACTTGCCCCCGCACACCTACCCCCTCAGCAGTCGCCTCCGAGGCTGGCCAGCAATTGCCCCCGCACACCCACCCCCTCAGCAGTCGCCTCCGAGGCTGGCCAGCACTTGCCCCCGCACACCCACCCCCTCAGCAGTCGCCTCCGAGGCTGGCCAGCACTTTCCCCCGGACACCCACCCCCCTCAGCAGGTGCCTCCGAGGCTGGCCAGCACTTGTCACCAGACAACCCCCCTCAGAGTTGCATGCGGGGCCTGGCATCAGTTGCCCCTGCACCCCCCCAGCTCCCCTGAGGCCTGTAAACAACAGGTGAGTTGTGGAGAACGCTGCTACTCACTCACCTCAGTTCCCCCAAAGTGAAGGCCACCTGTGCGTGTGGTGAAACACGTCGGCGTGCTTTCCCATGGACGGATGATACGGCGGGGTTCCAAGTGCCTGGCGGGATGGCCTTTTAATTATTTGCTAATGTATTACAATTAGCTCCCCGCTGACTGATGGTGGGAAATGCGGCTCACCGTTGGCGGGCTGAGCGGACGATTGTGACCTGCCTTCACACTGTCATGAAGCAGGTCGCGCCATATTTTCCACAAACGCCACCTATCATGCCCACCGCCAGCAGGTTTAGAAAATTCCACCCGTTATACGCATATTGACAACTATGCTACAAGCAAGGATAGTGTTGGAACCCAAGATAGGAGTGGCCATATACACTGCAATGAACCAGGAAACATCTTATCTCACATTAACAAATATGTTAATCACATTATACAACCTAATTGTCGAAACAGTAAGCAGTAATGCTTGCTAAAAGCATGCTTTTGCACAACAACCCTTTGGATTCAACTGCTGCAGACTAATTTTTTGTGACATGTCTGGCAGATGCAGTTTGCTGGTGGTATTGCATTTTGCACTATGTAGCATATATTTCTCCAAGATCTGTGGAGACTGCATTTATGACAACTACTTCTGCTCCAGCTTACTAAATGATGAATTCACTCAAGTGAAAGGAAACCTTATGAGAGTTAATGGATTACAGTGAAATATAAAGTATAATGAGTGTTTCAATTTATGACAATTTATTTTTCCATAATGAAAGTCACATAAGATAATGTCTGAAGACACTTACAGCAAATCAGATGACGCACAAGGGAAGAGGCATCAAAAGCACAATGGAAGTACATCTTTAAGAGGTTTTTGAAGTAGGCAAGAGAAGTGATGAGTGAACTGATTTAGGGAGAATGTTCGACAGGACTGGGACGTAGTAGCTAAAACATTGGTCATTATGGCCTTCATCTATCAAGTTACAAGGTAGAGAGCTTTGGGTCACTGAGTGAAGTGTACAAAATCTCGACTGGAAACGTTGGGCAAAATTTTCTCATTGGCGTGCGGGACGCGTAAAATGACACGGGGTGACGTTGGGCGAGCGTCCCGACATCACCGCGCATATTTAGGTGGGCGCGCGCGCTATGTTCTCCGATGCGTGCCCGCCATTAATTAAGCACTCACTTAAGGCCCTTGAGGCAGCAATTGTCTGTTATTTTTCAGGACCCTTGTGATCTTCAGGACATCGCCCGTGCGCAACGGGCAGGCGGGTAAGGCCACATATGTATAAACCTCATCCATGGGTGGGATAAGAGGGGTGAGTGGGGTCGCGAGTGTAATTTGTCAGATATTTAATTGTGAAAGTTACTGCTATTTGCCTGTGTGAGCAGGAATACTTCAAAACTCTTCACAGCTGCTTGGACAGGAGTAACAGCCTTCAGATCAGGACTCTGCAGTAATGATCATTTCTGGGGCCTGCAGGCTTCAGGAAGCCTTCCCTTAGCCTGGGAATGGGAGCTGTGCTCTCCACTGGAGGCACCTCCTCTGAGGACGAAAGGGAGGGCCAGAAGGGGGAGGAGGCTAGGAGTCCACATTCAGCCTCCAGGGGAGCCACCTGTGGGAGGAGCGGCGCAGGCACAAGGGGCGCAGGGCCAACAGGAAGTCCAAGGCGGAAGGGGCTGCAGAAGACGCCACTACCCTGCTGCCAGGGTATACAGGCGACAAAGCAGCTACCTCAATATGTCTGAGGTGCAGTGACGAAGGAGGCTCCATCTCTCAAGGGAGACAGTCACCTCCATCTGTCAGTTGATCGGCCCTGAGATCTGTGCCAACTGTGTGGGTGGGCACCCCATGCCAGTGGTGCTGAAGGTCACGGCTGCCCTCAACGTCTATGCCTCCGGCTCTTTCCAGGAGTCAGTGGGTGATCTTTGCGGAGTCTCCCAGTCAGCTGTCCACACTTGTGTCAAGCAGGTGACAGATGCTCTGTATTGACTTTCATCCACTACCGCTGGGATGAGGCCAGCCAGACAGAGGGAGCCAGAGGCTTTGCAGTAATTGCTGGCTTCCCCCGCGTCCAGGATGCAATCGACTCACACATGTGGCCATCAAGGCGCCAGTGGGTGAGCCGGGTGCCTTCGTCAACAGGAAGGGCTTCCACTCCATGAACGTGCAGATAGTGTGTGATCACAGGATGCAGATTCTGCAAGTCTCTGCAAGGTACCCAGGCAGTTCCCATGACGCCTACATCCTCAGACACTCCCAGGTGCCGGGGCTCTTCAGTGCTCCAGTCCGGCTGGATGGATGGCTGGTGGGTGACAAGGGCTATCCCCTCAGAAGGTGGCTCATGACACCTCTTCACCATCCAAGAACAGAGGCTGAGCAGCGGTACAATAGGAGCCATGCCTCCACAAGGGCTATGGTAGAGAGAACCATCAGTCTTCTCAAAGATGCGCTTCCGATGCCTGGACCATTCAGGGGCGCACTACAATATGCCCAGATTGTGTGTCATTGATAGTGGTTGCATGCTGCACTCTCCACAATCTTGCACTGGAAAGGGGCAACACAGTGGATAAAGAAGATGTAGACGCAGTTGCTCCGGCTGCACACGATGAGTCCTGTAGCGAGTCCGAGGATAATCATGCACAGGAGAACGCTGAGGGGGTAGATGCTGACCCGAGCATACTCCAGGGAAGCAGGGACCCCTGGGAGGCTTTAATCCAATGAACCTTCATCTAACGCACCACATATGGACCTCCAACACAAGCCAGGGCTGCAGGCTCAATACTCGATACCTGAGAGCAAAATCTGCTTGAGTAAGAACGTTAACTAAGGGCCTTGTCAATAAAGCTCAATGTCACACAACTCACTCATAACATCATGGGTAACCATCCACCTACAGAAGAAAGGAGTCACCCTGAGCCATGCTTACATATAAAAATTTAATGCTTTAACAAAATGAAGTTCAGAAAACAAAATTACAAAGTGTTGCATATCCACCAAGTGGTCATGAATTAATAGTGGGGCAACATAAAAGCACCAGTGAGAAACCCGTGGTGTGCCTAAGGTGCCTTAAGTTTATGCTTACTGGTGCTATGTCTAGGTGCTCCTCCCTCGCTGGCACTGGCATCTGAGACAACCTGCTCACTGTGCTGTCCTGTTGGCCTCGATGACCTTGTCAGACGTCCTCTGGCCCGTGGAGCCTTTAATGGCTCCGCCTGGGAGGGAGAGGCCAGTTCCACAGCTGGCATCTCCCCTGTCGCCACAGCCACATCGGATGCCATGGTCACTGGCAGATGGGCGGAGGAGCTGCTGCCCTCATCCGGAGCGCCCTGAGAGGAGCCCACAGAGATGACAGGCAGCTTCTTCACTGACGTGAGGTTGCTTCAGACCTCCCTGCTCACCATAGATGGATGGGCATCGAGCTGGGATACTTGGTGCCCAAACCATCTCCCACACTGGCACTGACCAGCTGAGGTCAATGCCGATGTGAGGGCTTGCTGGTCTGGGCGCAACCTCAGGAAGCCCTGGCGGGTCTCCTAGAGGAGCCTCTCCACGAGAGTCGCCATTCTCTCCATGGAGGACACATGGTGCTTGGACATGAGGCTCATTGCATCGGTGATGCTCTGCGTGGACTCCCCCAGCACGGACGCCAAGCCACACATAGCCTCATGTATCTCCACCAGATCGTCCCGCATACCCTGCTGCGCTTCCAGTGTCTGCTGCCTCACGGAGGACTCCAGAGGCACATCATCAGCCACCGACTGAGCATGTGCCTGGTCCCCTGACTGCTGGCGCCATAGGCACTCTCTGTCTCTGCCCGCACCTCAAGCGAGTGTGAAGTGCCCTCACTGCTGTGCCCCGGGACACTAGCCAATGATCTAATTCCTACCGAGGTGCTAGTACCTGCCTGGCAGAGATGGTGTGACACAGGCGAGTCAAAATTTTCAGGACCCTCAGGTGAGAGAGGTGGCCCCTCTGTCTCCTCCTCCCAGCCCTGCTCCGGTGATGCTGAAAGGAAGAACAAGGACATTTGATTAGTTAATGTGGGGATAATGTCAATGTGAATGCCTGTCCCCCGGATCGGTATGCGCCCATCCTTCCATAATCAATGGTCAACCCATGTTGCAAACTTCCATCACTGAGCATTCAGCAGTGCCATGGCTGCAGGGACACATGGTGACCTGAGTGCTCAGCAATCAAACCTCCCCGTGGCACCCCAGCCTCACCACCATCGGTGGACCTGGGCACATGGCGCCTCTCCAGATCCATTGCCTCCTGCTCGAATCAAGTCACGATGGCCAACTGGGCCTGGCCTCCACCAGTCCACATCTGCTCAGCGGCATTGTGTGCAGTCTTCTCTCGAAAAGGAGAGAAGGGCGTTGAGTAGTCCAGCCTGTACCTGGATTCCCATTGCATCCCTGCCACCCCAACCAGAGTGGGATATTGCAGGGTTCCAGTGCTTCGTCACCCCGCAGCTGCCGCACACTCACACAAAGAAGCCAGGGCTGAACCCCCCCCTTTGCCCACATGCTGCCTCCATCACATTTGGCACCACAAAGTCTAACCTTGCAAAGCAAGGAGGCACAAGCACGTAGAACGCCAAGGGCAGCAGATGGATTGGTGCCCCGCCACCTGGAAGCTCCCCTCCCAGCATGTTAGCACCCTGACTTTGACACGCTTCCCAGTTCCAGCACCCTGCCTAGGTGCAGATCATTGATTTTGCCCCCGAATCCATACTCTAGGTGTCAGTGCCACACATGCTGCTGGTGCGGAACCCAGCTCAGTACAACCCTCTCAGGGTGAACTAGGCATGGGCAATATCTGCTGGCCCACCCAGCGAGGGAAACATGCCATGAAGTCAATGCTGTAACTGCACTCAGGGTTGTTGGGCGGGTGAGGGGAAAGGCTGCCGGCTGCTTTAAGTGGCCTCTGCCAACATGGTACTCACCCTTCCTGAGTCAAGTGGTTGTTGAATCTCTTGCGTCGCACCACATCATGGGAGCTCACTCTCGGCCACCTCCTCCCAAGCACGTTTGGTCAGGTGGGGGAGCCTCCACCTCCCACGCCTCAGAAGCAGGACCTCCCGCCGTGCTGTACCTCCTCCAGGAAGGCAGCTAGGCACTCATCCGAAAACCGAGGGGCACACTGCCCCACTGCCCTACCCTCCAGATTGGCCAACTCCGCTGGCCTACCCTCCGGACTGGCTTGCTTTCCAGAAGCCCTCTGGTGAGCCCTTCAACTTGCCATTGTGAGCAGCTTTTCCAAGGCTGCCAGTGCTTCATTTAAACAGGCCGCCAGGTCGCCATTGGACCTGGCTGGCATTGCACCCCTGCCGCCACCCGCCCACTCCCGCTATCCTCGAGAGTCATGCATTATGCTGGGCGGGCCTTAATTGGCCCACCCATGTATAATGGCAGTGCGCACCCGATCGCAGGCTCCCACTCTGCCCACCCGACATGGGGAAATTTCTCCCTGTTGATTCTGTTTCTCTCTGCACAGCTCCTGCCAGACCTGCTGAATATTTCCAGCAATTTCTGTTTTCATATAGATAACCTGTTCCATAAATTTGGAACATAGGAGTAGGTCAATCGACCCCTCAAGCCTGCTCCGTTATTAAACTAGATCATGGCTGATTTTCTACCTCAACATCATCTTCCTGCATTTTTCCCGTATCGCTTGATGTCATTTGTATATAGGAATCTGTCAATCTCTGCTTTGTACGTACTCAGTGACTGAGCCTCCAGTGTTCTGGGTTAGAGAATTCAAAAGATTCACCACCCTCTGACTGAGCGAATTCCTCCTCATCTCAGTCCTAATTGGCCTACCCCTTATCCTGACTGTGTCCCCTAGTTCTGGACCCCCTCCACCCCCAACCAGGGGAAACATTCTTCCTGCATCTATCCTGTCGAGCCCTCTAAGAATTTTGTGCGCTTCAATGAGATCCCCTCTCATTCTTCTAAACTCTATAGAATACAGGCCCAGTCTCCTCAGTCTTTCCTCATAGGACAATTCTGCCATCCCAGGAATCAGCCTGGTGAACCTTCGTTGCAATCCCTCTATGGCCCGTATATCCTTCCTTAGGTAAGGAGACCAAAACTGCACACAATATTCCATATGTGGTCTCACCAAGGCTCTATACAATTGCAGCAAGACTTCCTTACTCCTGTACTCAAATCCTCTTGCAATAAAGGCTAACATACCATTTGCCTTCCTAATTGCTTGTTGCACCTGCATGTTAGTTTTCAGTGACTAATGAACAAGAGCAGCCAGGTCCCTTTGGACATCAACACTTCCCAATCTCTCCACATGTAAGGAACACTCTGCATTTCTGTTTTTCCTACTGAAGTGGATAACTTCACGTTTTTCCACATTATATTCCATCTGCCATATTCTTGACAAATCAGTCTGTCTAAATCTCCTGAAGCCTCTGATTCCTCCTCACAACTCACATTCCCACCAAATTATGTGTCATCAGCAAACTTGGAAACATTATATTTGGTCTCCACATTCAAATCACTGACATAGATTGTGAATAGCTGGGGCCCAAGCACTGATCCTTGTGGTGCCCCATGAGTCACAACCTGTCATCCTGGGAATGACCTGTTTATCCCTACCCTCTGTTTTCTGTCCATTAACCAATCCGCAATCTATGCCAGTATACTTTCGCCAATCCCATGAGCTCTAATTTTGCTTACTAACCTCCTCTGTGGGACCTTATCAAAAACCTTCTGATAATTCAAATACACTAATCCACTGGTTCTCCCTTATATATTCTGCTAGTAACATCCTCAAAAACGTCCATCAGCTTTGTCAAACTTGATTTCCCTTCCATAAATCCATGCTGACTCTGCCCAATGTCACCATTATTTTCTAAGCGCTCAGTTATCACATCCTTTAGAATAGATTCTAGCATTTTCCTGACAACTGATGTCAGGCTAACATATCTGTAATTCCCTATTTTCTCTCTCCCTTCTTTCTTAAATAGTGGGGTCACATTTTCTACCTTCCAATCTGCAGGTGCCGTCCCAAAATCTATAATTTTGAAAGATGATCACCAATGCATCTTTATCTCTACACCAGCCTCGTTCAAAATTCTGGGATGCAGATCACCAGGTCCAGGAGATTTATCAAGTTTGAGCCCCATTGATTTCTCCAGCACTACTTTTTTACGAACACTAATTTCTTTCAGATCCTCAATCTCACTAGTCCCTTGGCTCCCTTGGCTATATATTCTCTATAAACTGAAATCCAATTTACAAAGATCTGCAGAACAGAGATTTTCATTGAAAGAAATATTCATCTCCTCCCCAGACTTTTCCTTTCATTTTCTGACCCAAACAGAGGTTCCAAAGCGCTAGCTCCCTTTTGGTTTCTCAACCAAGCGGTCAATCATCATTTATTGAGAATGGGCATGTCAAGAATCCTTTTAACTATGGGAGAACCATATTCAATCCTAAATTCTGTGCTTACCTGGCATCTCACACATGCTTACGTGCCAGCAGGAAAGCAATCAGGATCAGGAATTCTAGCTGATTCCCACCTTTACCCACTCTCCCTGCAGACACTCTCCACCTCCCACCAACAGATGCCTGACTTCCAAGGCCTAGGAGCACTGAGGTTAGTTACAATATCAATGCTCCACGTGGATCCCAGAAGGTTACGCCCATGGAATTGGATAAGAAAAAACAGAAGGAGGATTCAGTGAAGCATAAATGTCACCATGGGCTGGTTAGGCCAACCGGTCTGTTTCTGTGCTGTATATTCTATGAAATTCTATGTTATGACTTCAATTGAAATTAAGAAAACTGTCTATGCTATTAACAGGACACCATGTACAATTACATAACTCAAGTTATTTTTGAATTGATCATGAATTAAGGAGAAATCACAGTATTAAAACAGGAAATGAATTACCAGAAAGCTTTGAATTAGTCAATCTAAAAGTTAAATTTCATTTTGTTATTGCACAGCCAACTGTTTTGAAATTTGTATACATTTCAAGATGTGTGCCTTGAGCTCAGTAGTAATATGACCACCGAGTCTTATAGGCTTCTTACAAAACTAAATTAAACCTTTTTTAATAGAAGAAGTGATTTTAAGTACGTACATAGATCTACAAATTACTACCATGATAACCTCTAAATCCCCTAGTTAACCTCACTTCCAGTTAAACTTTCATTAAGACACATAGATTTTAAAAGACCCAGGTAAAGTGACACACAATACCCTGACCAGCCGAATTCAAAGTGAGTTTTTCTCAGCTTCAGTTCCTTGTAGGCAGCAGCTTGAGGTTTGAATGCTGGAGGCTTTTCACACTTGTGTTAGATCTTAGAATGTCTGCCCTTACACACAGCCTTCTCTCCTTCATACATATTTCCCCCTTGAATGCAAATTCCCATTATTTCACTATGTCTTTGGACTTTACCTCTCTAATAATAAAAAAAAATCTCTCAAAGTACCAATTTTACCAGTAATCTTTGAGAAAAATAAACACGCTGTTTCTTAACTTCCCCTGGCTAGGTGATGCATTTCACCTCCAACCCCCCCCCCCCCCCCACCCCCCCGCCCCCCCTTTTGAATTCAAGCTAGTCTGCTTTATTTAAAAATGCAAATATTCCCTTTACACCTTACGTTCTAAAACTTCCCTCTTGGTAATCTACTCAACATTTCAAACCTAGCTTATCTTCTGATATATCAAAGCCTTCAGACCAGCTGCCTTTAATTCAATTAAGTCACATGCATGCACACGCACACATGCACACACACATGTGCACGCACACACACCCCACTATTACTCTGCAATAAATTCCGATAACCTTATGAAAATTATTATATCTTCCTGATAAATTGAACTGAGCTGTTTCTGAAGTATTATGAAGAAAGGTCATTTTTAATGCTTGTTATTTGAGGGTTATTTTTCTCTTTAACAGGAGCAGAATCACATGAATCACAATTAAAGTTGTATTTTTGATACCAATAAGAAATTTAATACGCACTATGCATCATCAGCTTTACCACATTCAAATTAAATGACTTCGTACTATTTTAACAAAATTATTAAACCATCTCAAAAAATTGGGTTAACAACTTCAGTGAGAAAGTTCAGGCAGGAAGTTAATGCAAGTTTGTCCCTGTGTGTTTTGTAAGCTAGCACCTGTTGGAGAGCACTCCAACCCCCTTGGGGTGTTTTGATAGGTCATCAAGATCAGTTCAAGGGTCAGTGAAGAGCAGTTCAAAGGTCCATCAGCTTTAGTCAGTCAAAGAGTCAGGAGCAAGGGAAGACGCTCCATGCAGCTGAAATGCTGCTGTTAGCTCCGAGGAGCTGGGCTGGCAGGCTCAAGGTAGTCAGGGCTCAGGAGAAACCCTGGAAAGTTGAAAAGGCAGCTTAATGTCGGCGATTCTGTTCTAAGGGTCATTGAGGCAAAGGTGCACTTTTGGAGCAGTGGTGTTCTGCTCAGCATGGCAGAAGAACTGAAGTTGTGCCTATGAGTTGGTACTAGGGTGCAGCCTCAGGAATGCAGGGCAACGTAGTCTTGGGAGACGAGATTGGAACCCTGGGAGGTAAGCAGTTGTTGAGGTAATATGAGTCAGAATGGCTTGGAGGGAATTCAGAGACTAGATCTTCAAAGATGAACCTTGGAAATTCCTCATAAGAGAGACGGAGTTTTAACGAGATTGTGTAACTCACAGTGGTCACTGACATCTGGGTAGGTTGCTGAGAAATCCGTGCGACCTGTCTTGGTCACATCTGTCATTTACTGTGCAGTGTGGTGTGTTCGACTACAGTTTGCCTGTTAATTCATATGTTGATTCTGAAAGTTAAAGTATGAAATAGATATCGTAAATTGTTTTCCTTTTCTGACTTTGTACAGTAAAGTTTATTTTGTTTGTTCAAAAACTGCAGAATCTTGTGGCTTTATTCTCATAGTAAGTACCTAGAAACTCAAACTTTGTCTACTTTAAACAAAAAGTTACTGGTCCCTAGCCAGATTGTAACATATAGTTGGGGTTCTGCTCCTGGATCATAACAAAGTGAATTAACCAGAATATCACACAGAAAAAAAATCAAACCCCAAAGCATATAATAAAATGATGCATCAAAATTGCACGTACTTGAAGAAATCCTTAGATAGAAAGATGGTGGTAAGAGATGGTGATATGCTGGTAACATCACTGGATTAATAATCCAGAGGCCCGGGGACCTCTTTGGGGACATGGGTTCAAATCCTACCACAGCAGCTGGTGGAGTTTAAATTCAATTAATAAATCTGGGATATAAAACCAGCCTCAGTGATGGTGACTATGACAACTATCAACAATTGTATAAACCCATCTTCTCTAATGTCCTTTAGGGAGAGAAATCTGTTGTCTTTACCTGGGCCGGCCTATGTATGACTCCAGATTCACAGCAATGTGGTTGACTCTGAAATGGCCACTCAGTCCAAGGGCAATTAGGGATGAGCAACAAATATTGGTCTTGCTAGTGATGCCCACATCCCATGAAAGAATAAAGAAAAAAATAGCTGAAATATACAATATGACCACTGGAATTAGGTTCACAACAACAACAATTTGTATTTATATAGTGCCTTTAATGCAGTAAAACATCCCAACGGACTTCACAAGAGGGTTACCAAAAAGAATATGGCACTGAGTCACATAACAAGATATTAGGGAGATGACTAAAGGCTGGGTCAAAGAGGTATGTGTTAAGGAGCGTTAAAGGAGGAGAGAGAGTGAGGTAGAGAGGCAGAAAGTAAAATAGAAGGATGAAAAAGTGAAAGTCGAAGTGATGAGTTTGGTCTAATGAGGTAACCAAGACCACAGGTCAAGGACAAGGAAAGCTCAAGTTAGATAGGCCTGATGCCCATAAGGAGATAGAAATCTATCTCATCCCATCAAGCTACTGCAAGGTGAATTATGAAGGAGTACTGAGGGTATCAATGGCCCAGATTTCCCTACAATGGCAAAATTGGTGACATACCTTGTAACTCCCATCGCCTATTGCACTGATTTCACTGTTGTTAATTTGCTCCAAATTTAGCTGGTTTTCTAATAGGAAAATGCTATATTGAGCATAGCAATGAATCAGGCTCTCGGCACCAATATAAGAGTTGGAGAGAATGCACATTGACCATGTGGAGATACAGAAGTTGTTTAAGGGTTTATAAAGCTATAGTGTCCCTTTTTGAGTTTGGCGTTTTTCTCAATTTCACTGCTGCATGTTATTTATGAATCCAAGTCACTACTAGTTATTAGTAATTTAAGGATAAAATAATAATTCTTTTATATTTATGGATTACAAGGGCCATAAAATTAGCTAAGCAATCTAACTGAATTTTTAGTGTATCGGTTAGAATAAGCCTGTAAATCACAAATCTTTGTAGACAGCAAATATTTACAAAATGAAAAGCTGACTTTCCTCGGAGTAGACGGACTTGAATTGTTTTTGAGGTACATGTACATCAACTTCCTCATATCTGATTGAAACAATCAGTGGCTTTAGTGAGGTTGAACACTGGGAAACCAGCAAAGGCATCATTTAAATTCTGTAACTGATCCATAAATTAAATGGGCTTTGAACATATGTGATGGCAGTATAACCATTGAAAATCGCATGTGCACAAAGTGGATACTCAAAGATACTAGTTGCTTAATCTTTGTGACAGAATTAGATTATTAATAATTGGAGTTTAAACTTGACATTTGAGCAACAAATTACATCACTGCCTGGCCTGCAGCACCATCATTTTAAAATCTAAATGGCAGCAATGTGAAAATTAGCTCAAATGCAGGAAAATTACCATTGATTTTAATGGGGACAGAGTGATAATTTCCTTTTGTTTTCAAGAAGAGTTAAGGTGAAGTGCAAAAGCCCCAGGAAAATATGAAGTGGCATCATTATTAGTGTAAACCATTTATTCCATAATTTGTTATCTTTAATTACAATGAGGCAAGTTCCCAGGACTATCTGGGCCAATTTATGATAGTGGAGGAGATTAATATTTCTCAGTGTAGAAACCCGTCAGTCCTCGTGCTCCCAGAGAGTACCCGGACATTTGACAGACATAAAAGTGTCTTGTAGATGTGTTTTGCTCCATTCCACACAAGAGTCTCAATTCTGGAGAAAGGTGCCTTGACAAAAAAGCAGAGTGTATAACTTTTTGATTTGGGCTATGGTGCATGACTCTGAATCCAATTAGTTACTAGCCCTGCTTGAAGCCACAAAGCTAGTATATCGTGTAGTGCTGTGCAAAATAGCAAATCAATAAAGTGTCTTGGGCCTGGATCAAAAAGTATATTTATTAGTCTCCAAGAGGGCAGGGCAGGATTCAACTGTGATCACAGTTTCGAGTCTAATTCCATATTAGATTTCCAGTATGTCAAGCAAACAAGGCACTGATAACACAGAGGAAACTGAGAAAAACTGACCTGCAAAATGTGACAAGCGCCAGGTTTGCCTTCAGTAGCAGGTTTTTGCTCTTGAGAAGATGATACAATGGGAATGCCAGTTACAGCAGTGTCTCTGTATTTTGAACACACTCTACAAGACAGAGTGCTTCACTTAAAATAACCACAAACTATGTGTGTCGGGGATTTCAGGCAGCTGGAAAATTAGCTCAGCTCTCAACACGGGAAAAATAAACAGATTTACTGGCAATTTTACTGGAACTAATTATTCAGACTAGAAAGGAGAAACACTTGAAAAGGTGGAGGATAGCTTTTGAACATTGTGAAAAATATATGATTCAATATAAATCATAATCAATATCAAATGGTACCAATTTGTTTACCTATAAAAGAGGTTAGTGGGGTTTATGAAATTAATAAACCACTGAGTGTTACCTGCCGCATTAATGCTGGGAATTTCCTAGGGAGTCCTTGAAATGGGCTGTTATAACTTCAGTGGAAGAACAGCAGAAATCCTCTTTACAAGAATTATCTGCAATAGGGAGATTATCAGAAGATATTTCATACATATGAGTGAGGGCAAAAAATATTGTATAGATACAATCAGGTTGGTTTTAAGTTTTGCTGTTGGGTGGATAAACTAGTGATTGTGGTTGATGCCCTGTTATGCACCTTGCTCGATTTTCCTTGGAAACAGCTAAAATATATTTCACAAGGAATCTGGCGTGTAATTTATCTTTACAATAAAGATAAACAATAAAAGGTAATTTTTGTTTGGTCAGCCAAGTGTCCCACACCAAGAAAAGCCCATATCACCATGCTTAAATATATCCAAAGCACATGATTGAAAAATGAAATTATATACAGTTTCCATTTGCTTGATGATGTGGAAAGTCCAAATAGGGGCACACCCAACTCATCTCAACCCAGAGAACTTAGGCATAGTTTGGTAACAGCCAAAGGCTATTAGTGACACTGAAAACCACTGCCCCCTCCTTAGAAGCGATTTGGGTTACCATTGGGGTTTAACCAGCTAAAGTTCGGCTGATCACCAGTTATCACTACATTTCCATCTTTAATTTCAGGCAATGAGAAAAACTGGTTTTCACAATTGTCTGGAGTGAGTGGGAGGAATCACAGACCACAGTGGTAGGTTTATCCTGCCATTTCCCAGCAATGAGCAAAGCTGGCTGGTCAATCAACTGTGCTCTCGCGTACTGTGTTGTAAATGGGTCTGGCACAAATAGGGTTAAAGTGGGACTGAGTACAGTGCTGCCCACACAGTGATGTAAGAGAGCACATGACCTTCACCTAGGGGTCAGTCTAGAGTTGGACAGAGCCATGTGTACCAGCAAGCACGGAGACAGCTCCTAACTTGTACCCTTTACTGTATATTTGTAAATAGTTCCAAGAGTCAATAAAGGCTTGGGGTTAACCTACATATGACCATAAAGACTTCTTCAGACCTACCGAATTGTAATCAACACTCTACAACATGGTGGCAGCTTGTGTAAAAACCCAAGACCTTGCAGCAAATGCAGAGAAAAACGAAAATACTGGAAGACTGAGAAAAAATATCAGCAAAGAATCCTGACCTGAAAAGACGCTTCAGAAGCAGAGGCGCAGAGGAAAAATTGCTATGAAAAAGCCCCAAAGAAAGCCTTGGAAGCTTAAGGCAGAAACTTAAAATTCCTTACTGCAGCAGAAGACATAGGGCAGAATTTTCTGCCTGTTGGGTGGGCCCGACCCAAACTCCGGCTGGCGGGGAGCCGATCCCTGGCGGAGAAGTGGGCCCCACCGCCATTTTAAGTGAGCGGGCCAATTATGTGCTATGCGCTTCCTGTGCGGGCGGTGGGGGGGGATTCCCCAAATGTGAGAGTGCACTCTTTCGCGCATGCATACGGAAGAGTGCACATCTCCCTGAGGCTAAGTGCAGCCTCAGGGAGATCGCTGACAGCTTTATAAACTTTAAAAATAGAAAAATAAAAAAATCCTTAACATGTCCCCCTCATGTGACAATGTCACACGAGATGGGATATGATAATAAATTTCACTGAAACTTTATTAAAGTTTTTTAAACCCTACATGAAACCTCATCCCGTCGGTGGATGAGGTTTCATGTTTTCTCTAGTTGTTGCCGGGGCTCCTGGCCTTCCCGCCAGCCTTAAGGTTGGATGGGCAGGTCCTTTAATTGTTTTAATTATCCTGTCAATGGCCTCAATTGGCCATTGACAGGTCGGCAGGCGGACAGCTGATCTCGCTGTGCCCCCGTCTTCCTGAAGATTTAAATGGACCAGGATGATGTCGGGAACCCCCGACATCATTTTCGCGTTGGCGAGCGGGCCCCGCCCCCTGCTCGCCGATGGAAAAATTCAGCCCATAATTACAGCTCGGTTGAAAGTCCAGCTTCAAATCCCAAAGTGCAATGTCAGCAGACATAGCAAGGATGACCTAAATCTTTAAAATTCCAGGTTATAGCAAGTCCTGAGAAATCTTTAAATAATTCAGGGTCAGAAGTGCAGTTTGAAAAAACGCTTCGCTAAAACACAATCCCTGAGCTCACTCTGAAATGGAAAAAAATATTTAACTAAATAATCCGGGTGGCTTGTCCCTTCAAAACTCATCTGACAGATAACAAAAGCCAGGATTCGAGACATTTGTGACTTTAAAGTAAAATGCTGAGCAAGAGATCTCTTCAGGCAATTGATCCAGGCAGCCATTGTCGGAATTTCTTTATCAGCTGAGCACAATCACCATTGTAACGGAGCCTGCCAAAACTGACAAGCGCGGGAACTCCCTTTGCCTCCAAGTGAACGGCAACGCCATCTTGAAATTCAGGAAACTCTTAAACCAGAACCTACACTTTTAAATTTTTAACCATGGATCAGAATTCCATTCATCCATAACAATTTGGGCTTATCCAAGGGCCAAACCTAATAGAAAATTGGGTTTCCTGGGGAAGAGAATTTCTAAACTACTGTCGGAGATTAATCACACCGAGGCATCATTAATACATAGAAACCCCATTTATTACTTGTGCACAAGGGAGAACAATACAGCGAGAGTTATTGTACCGTCTTCAAGCAGAATACACAAAGACTTGCTTAAAAGCATTTTACAACCAATCAGTAAATTTTACACATCTTAATCCACTTATTTGCATACATTAACTGACCAATCCACGTTTTAGTTAATTTCCATTCCTACACAACAGGTGCAGTGCCTACACAATTGCTTATCACAACTTTGATTACATTCGGCCTGAGAGAGAGACACATGGAATATCTCAGGGCTCATCCTACAGTAGTCAGACAAGATGGTATTGTTCTTCAAGGTTGCAGTATTTTTCTCTTAGGCCTAAGCATTTAATTCAATTTCTCCATTAACTCTTTCGGTACTAAGTGGGTTCCCTATTTGTCTAGGCCACCACACTACCAGAGTGCTTCATGTCTAAGTAGAAAATCAGAAAAAGTCCAGATTAATACCTTTTCATACTGATTGGGTGAACTTGTGGAAGAAGTAATCCCAATGCAATGTATTCATAAATCTTCAACCAGCTTCAATGAAATATTAAAAGCCTTTGACAAATATTTTAATCTTCAGGTTGTGGAGAGCACAGAGCTAAAAAGAGGGATAGAAAACCTCCAGTGAAGCTACACAATGGTGAAAGACATTACCCAAACAAACTGACGGTTCCAGAGAGGCAAAGAACTTCCCAGAAGTCCCAAAAATATATATTTTTGGAAACCCTGACCATTACCCAAACTGCAACAGCAGGTGGCAGTGCAGAGTGAGCAGCTGACTGTGAATGAAGGACAGCTATCTGATGAAGTCCAAAGTACACAAGCCCTGCAAAAGGAAAATGAGGTAAGATTGGAAAATGTTCTCATTAAAGCTGAATTGGAAGAGTTGAAACACAAAATTCAAGCTGAGTATATACCTTTGAAAATGCACATTAACTTAAAGTCTACAATGAACCAAACTGTCTGAGATCTGAACAAACAAATTTCTGTGGCATCACAAAGTTACCAGGAGGAAATAACAACTCTGAATTCCATGTTGGCAAATTGATGCAGGAGTTGGGAAAACTCAACCAGAAATACAGCCGGGCACAACAGCAGGCAGAAAATGTACTCACAAAAATTGCAGCCTTGAAAGAACTGAAGAACCAGTTGGCAGAAAGATGCAGGAATGTTCTGTATGCCAGGAGGAAGCCAAAGGGTATAAGAAAAAGACTACAGGGCTGAAGAAAATGGTTAGAAATTTGGAAGAAAACTTGGGAAAACATTACATTTCCAAAGATGCATATGAAGAGTTGAAAATTAAGAGCCTAGAATGGCAAGAGCAAGTATAAGTTCTCAGAAAAGAGCATGAAGAGCCTCAGAAACAATTGGCAGAAGTGCAATTACAGAATCTGAGCTTGAAGGATAGCACAGGGGAATTATTTTGCTTAAGAAAAACTGATCATCATAGAGAACCAACTTTCATATACAAAAGTTGAGTTTGTAAAGAAAAAATGAGAACTGTTGAGAATACTGTAATGTCACTCATAGGAAGTAGAACACATAAAAGAGGGATTGAAATACTTAAATGACGAACTTGTAGAAGCACATTCAACAAAGATAGATCTTCAATTAAAACTTGATGAACTTCAAGCATCAGAAACCTCTAGTAAGCATTGTACAAAATGTCAGGAAGAGGAGAAAGAATTGCTGATGCATCAGAACAGTTGCTTGAAAGCAGAACTCACAACCAAAACCAATGAACTTCTTCAGCTTTGGTCCAATCTGAACAACATGAAGATATGCAGAATGGAAGAGCAAATCCAGACTTTGAAAGCAGATCAGTGAAATTCTACGAAACAGATTGGTAATCCAACGAATGAGTTGAAAGAGTCCAAGGAGCAGCCAGTGACCATGGAAGAAAGATTCCGAACAGAACTGAATGCCCAGGTGAAATTGTCAAATTTATATAAGAGTTCCATAGATAACTCTGAAACAAAGTCAGTTCAACTTGCCAGGGTAGTTGCTGAGCTGAATGAAAAAAATCATAAGCTTGAAAAACAACTGGAAAGGAAGAAAGTACTCAAAAATTTGGGTAAAATTGTGAAACAAGTAGGAATGAGGGTTCCATTTTTGAAATGTAAACTTCCACATATGTTATAGGGGAAAGTTTTGCCCATGAAAGGGTTATAAGACCACCTGAACATTTGAAATCAAGGGTTTGAAGGGAGGAAATGCGGTAGTGATAATGTAGTAATGACTGTGTAAATGTGATAGTAATAACAATGTAAGACATAAGGTAACTATGATCACTTAAAATACATTGGATAAAGACTTGGTGGGAGGTATAGTATAAGGGCCTGGAACATATAGGATTAATGCACTGAGTACAGCACTGCCCACACGGTGATGTAAGAGAGCACATGACCCGCACCTAGGGGTGAGTCTAGTGCTGGACAGAGCTGTGTGTACCAGCAAGCATGGAGATAGCTCCTAACTTGTACCCTTTCTGTATATTTGTATATAGTTCTAAGAGCCAATAAAGACTTAAATATGACTACGAAGACTTCTTCAGACCTACACCTGTTACCAACACCCTGCAACATACACCAACTTACTTGGTTCACATATGTACTGTAGAGGATCAACTCATTTCCAATCTCCCATCATCAGACATGTCATCTCAGAACAACCCCCAATCCTAAATAGGATTATCACCAGTTGGTCATTAAATAATGGAAGAATGTGAGTTTCAGCCCTCACTAGGAAGGCAGGTACAGCAAGCAGACTTGATATGCCATATGGTCTACTTTTGTTCCTAGTTCTTATGCTCTTATGTTATTATGTTCTATGTTTCTAAACAACAACCAGGAATTCTCCTTAGCACTATAGTAAACAGCACATAAAATCTTTGAGTGCATTGCTGCCTCTACTGCATTTCATGGGCATACATTATACCTCACTGAAAGGTAGTTTGACTAGTTGGCAGTGCAAAGATTTAGCAATAACCACTTGTTTCTGAAACCCAATTAAAGCAAGCATCTAATCTTGGGTATAAGAGCTTCTATTCGCACATCTAGCTGCCAGGTAACACCTAAAAACACCTATCATCCCAAACCTTTGAATTTCCACATCAACCATTTGACAGCCATCCACCTGAAGTAGAATGCAAGGACCCTTCTAGACATTCAACTCCAATGTATCCAAGATGACCATAGCCAGAGTCCAGGAGTACAGTCAGCCTTAGCAAAGTGGGAAGGTACTGAGTTTTTTTGAGTCTTTAAAACAAAATCCATGATGTCCCCACCAGCTCCATGTGTTATTTGTGTAAAAAAACCCAGAATATTTCCATGTCCTTACATTCAGCAATCCAGATGTTGATTCCTGACTGGACCCAAGTGTGGAGTCCACATCCACTCCTGTCATTGAGGTATGCCTGGTGCAACCAAGCATTCCTGCACCAACCCTGAGCCCAATTCTGAGGGCTGGGGAACAAGAGCTCTTGACTTAAGGAGTCACCAGGCTACTCTCACTTAAACTGAAGGCCTTATTGAGGGAATCCTGTGTGCTGACTGAGTTTGAGGCTATTCTGGTGGACCCCCACCTAAGCTGTGGTGGGATCCCAGCAGAACAGCCTGGAATTTCAGTCCCTATTTGTAGATTTCTCAGCAGCAACCCTCAAACATGCTGACAGGTTTTCTAATAGAATAGGAAGACTTCAATTTTTAAAAAGCACGAGAGCAAAAAAAGCTCATTCTACTTACTTAATTTTTACTTTGCCTCCTCTGATATTTGCACCTTTCAACATAGTGAGAAATATGCCTGGATTAGCTGTGTCAACTCCCTTCTGAAACTAGGAAGCTACTTACCCCTTTTCCAAAGCAAACAAAGCCAGCTTCATTAATTACATTGAGTGCCCTTCCAAGACAAATAATGTCCTTAAAATCAAATAAAGTTATTACTTTTGAGCAAATGCCAATACATTCTGCATGATGAGAAAATATCTTGTGGAGATGTTTCACTTTGTTCTGACACGTTTAATTTCCCAAATAATTACATTTTAATATAACAAGGTATATATATATAATAACACTGCACTATCAGGCTCACTTTTCTTTTATAGGTACTAATATAAGTTATTTCAAAGCCCATATCTGCTCTCCTTTAAAATCACAGAGGAAAATGCCAATGGTTTTTCTGCCCATAGACTTACACCAACTTGAGACTTTATGAAGGGTTTTAATGGATATAAACACTAAAGCTTCAATTAAAATACAGCATATTTGTAACTGGGCATTGCACTCACCAGAACTCTAATTTTGATTGGAGCAATAAATAACTCAAGGGACGTATCAGGGATAGAAATGGTCATTTTACAATAAATTGTTTCTACAAGGATTAGAATCAAGAAGTACATATCATTGTTAAACAATAAATGAGAACAAAGCACAACAACAAAACACCCTCTACCTATCCTTTTCTCCAAGTTGATAATGGCTTCAGGTTAAAGTCGCACTATATATGCACCCTAACCTTTCACTATGCCGGGAGACAGACATTAACTCCCAGGGCATTAACTTGAAACAAGCCTAGATTTACTCTCCTGTGTTACAGAAGTATGCAGAGGTAATTTTCTGAAGATCCCTCCTGTCAGTGTATACTTTGGAATATTATCCCTGCAAATAGAAAAATTATGAATGTTGTAACTAACCTGAGTCTGGCAGCTATGTGTTTCAGAATTCAGCCACCTCAGTCACTGGTGGTGCCACTTTTGGTGATGAACATTGA
Source organism: Cetorhinus maximus (assembly GCF_964194155.1). Taxonomy (NCBI): domain Eukaryota; kingdom Metazoa; phylum Chordata; class Chondrichthyes; order Lamniformes; family Cetorhinidae; genus Cetorhinus; species Cetorhinus maximus. Next base: position 50,074,454 of record NC_135898.1, read on the forward strand.
GGGACCAAACCTAGTGGATATTCTTGCTTGTGTTACGCTTAATGCTTCCTTTAAGTGGTGCTCAACATGAAGGAGTACTGATTCACCAACAAAAGGAGAAGTACCAATTTACTGCCTGATTTTTTCTTGCCTATATTTGACCTGAACGCATGAGACTTCATGACATTTTTTAATATAAACAGAAAACACTGGAAATGCATTAAATCAGGCAGCATGGTGCCTAGCCTGCTGAGTATTTCCGGCATTTTCTATTTGTATTTCAGATTTTCAGTATCTGCAGTACTTTTCCTTTTGTGATATTATGTTTTTTAGAAATCCTTTTTTACCTACTCTAGCTTTATTTGAAGAAAATATCATTTTTAGAAGCTCTTAAACTAATCCCTGTTGTTTTATAATAATGGTTAGTATTTCCGTGCTTATGGGCAGGATCTGTACCTCGGTGAGCAGAGGGGGGGCGGGGCCCGCTCACCGACACGTAAAATGACGCCGGATGACATCGGGCGGAACTCCTGACGTCGCCCCGCGTCATTGCAATTTTCAGTTCAGAGTGGGGGGGGTGCGGGTCGCAGCCAAATCAGCTGTGCGCCCGCTGACCTGTCAATGGCCTATTGAGGCCATTGACAAAGTCATTAACCTCATTAATGGACCTGCTCTAAGGTTAGCGGGCAGGTCGGGAGCCCTGGCGGGCTTCGGAAAAAGCATGAAACCTCATCCACGGGCAGGATGAGGTTTCATGAGGGTTTTTAAAAATTTAATAAATGTTTGACTTAAAGTGATGGACATGTCCCAACTCATGTGACAGTGTCACGAGAGGGAACATGTCAGGGAAATTTTGTTTTTGTTCCTTTACCATTTTTAAATTTGGAGCCAATCTCCCTAAGGCAGCACTTAGACTCAGGGAGATGCGCGCGCTCTTTCGTACGCATGCACGAAAGAGTGCGCTCCCGGCTGAGGGAATCCCGCCCCCCCGCCCGCATTGGGAGCACATAGCTCTTCCTGGTAGATGTCACGCTGGGCGGGCCTTAATTGGCCCCCCCACGTAAAATGGGGGCGCCGATTGGAGGCGTGCTTCCCCGACGGGGGGAGAATTCTTCCCTATGACATTCATTTGTTTTTGTCCTTTTCCTTCTGTTTTGGTAGCAAAGGGAATAATTTCTCATTGCCCTATTATACTCCACCTGCTACCTTCTTGCTCACTTACTTAACCTATCTTTTAATCTAATATTATTCTTAAACTGTTTAGATAGCCGAAGATGAATCACATATCCCATGGAGTTTAGTTCTCAATGGAATGTATATTCATTGAGAATTATGAAGTATTTCTTCAAATGTTCAGCATTGCGTTTCTATTGTTATACCTTTTAATCTAATTGCCCAATTTAGTTTACCCAAATTGTTCCTCATTCCTATGAAATGGGCTTTATTAAGTTTAAGACTCTAGTTTTGGACTTAATTATGTTGCACTCAAACTCAGTGTGAAATTCTTTCATATTATGATCACTCTTTCCCATAAGATCCTTTACTATGAGATTACTAATTAACTCTGTTTCATTATACAAGACAAACTCTAGATTAACCTGTTCCCTGATTGGTTCCATGATGTATCATTCCAATAAACTGTCTTGAATGCATTCCATGAACTCATTCTCCAAACCGTTATTGTCAATTTGATTTGTCCAGTCTATATGAAGATTAAAAACTCCTCAATTATTGCATTACCATTGTTAAAGCTCCTCCTAATTTCATGATTAATAAATACGCTGCCTAACTGTATAGCTAGTATTAAGGAGCCTGTAAACTACCCCCATGAGTATTTTTTGATCCTTGTTATTTCTTATCTCCGTCCATACTAATTCTACTTCCTGATTTTCCAAGCCAAGATCCTTCCTCACTACTGTCCTTATGATATCCTTTACTATCAGGTGCTAACACTCCACTCCTTTTCCATTTTGTCTGCCTTTTCAAAATGTCATGTATCCTGGAATATTTACTTCCTAACTTTGGTCACCATGCTAAGACATCTCAGTAATGGCTACTAGGTCAAACCTATTTATCTCCATTTGTGCAACTAATTCATCCATTGTTTTATGAATGATTTGTGCTTTCAGCAAAAGTGCCTTTAATTTTAACTGACTACCTTTTTTCCCCGATTTGACTTTATTCACTGATGCGCTATTACTATTACACTCTCTGGGCAGAATCGTCCCAGATTTGCACTAAGTTTGGTAGCAGGCGTGAGAAAAGGCATTTTACCCGCCAGCCGCAATAGTGAGTTTTTGCTCATTATTGTCCCCTTCCCGCCTCATAAATTATGCATTCGTGAGAAACACACTGGATCGCTGGCGGGCGGCCTCCGATTTACCCGCCATGCCGTTACCTCGCCGCGTCCTCACACCAGGTGCCATATCTAAACTGCAGCTGCACGCATACTTCTCGATGCTTGAAGCTCAGAATGCTCTGCTGAAGACATGGCCCCAAAAGCTAGGAAGAGTGCAGCCCTCTGAATCAGTGATGCATCCCTGGAACACCTTCTGGATGCCGTGGAGGCCTCTGTCCCTGCTCTGGCCGCAGGAGGCCCATCAGTCTTACCACTCCAGCTTGGGAGGCGGTGGCAGAGGTTGTCAGTGCCAATGCTGCACACAAGAGACTGGCCATCACACGAGGTCAGCCATCCAGCACAGAAAACAGATTAAAAATCTCATTCGTGCTGCCAAGGTAAATCAACCACCTCATCAATCTCAACTCATCCACTCACAAACCCATCACACATTCACTGGCATCTCACTCACTGCCAGATCAAGGGACATCACCACTCACTCTCTCACACACATCCTCACATTTTCATCTGTTCTCATCTCCTCTGGATACTGCCTCCTCATCCCATCCATGGCTCCTTCTCATTTGGCCTGGCATGCGCCTTGCTCACACCCTCTCCATCTGTCTTCATGCAGGACAAGATCGCGCAAAATCACCGGGAGAGGTCCCAGACCGGAATACCGGACATCAAGGTCCTCACTCCATTCCGGAGTTGAGTGTCGGAGCTGGCCGGAGGGGACGTAGACCGTTCCTGCAGCGATGGTGAGGTCAACGGTGAACACCCACATGAGGATCTTGCACCACATGATCCCTATCTCAGCTACTTTGAGTCCACTGTGTTCAACGTGGTTGCCCAGCACTAATAACCTCCACTTTCTCTCCTAGGCACTTCTGACATGTCACCCTTAGGCAACTGTGACCATGGCCCCAGCGCTGAGAGCACCTCGGATGATGACCCTGAGGGCAGCACCACTGAAGACCCATCATGGCGCTCACCCACACCCTCCACCAGCGCAGCGACACACGCCTCAGTGGGACTTAGATGTAGAGCAGCCTCTGGATCACAATCTGGTAAGCACACCACACAATCTGTTCCACAGCAGGCAGAGGCAGGGACATCCTTGGTCACTGGCACTCGGAGGACTGCTGGAGGCAAGGAATCTGCTGAGTCTGGACTCGGTCCTCAATCAGTTGGTGGAGCTGCAAATGCAATCACAGAAGCATCAGGAAGGGATGTCTGGTGCACTCCTCAGATTGCAAGAGATGATGGAGGAGTCCATCCACCTTCAGTCCAAGGTGATAGCCCTGTCATGCCGATACATCGAGGTCAATACTGGCAAGATGGTGGCTGCCATGGAGACCTTGGTCCAGGACATTGGTCCTGCACTGCTGTGCAGGCTTAATTCCATCGCTGATGCCATAGTTGGCCTCCAACAGTGTCAACACGGGAGGGGTGCAGAACAGCTCGATCTTACTACAGCTTCCCCTTCTCCTGAAGGAGTCAACCTGGGGCCATCGGGCACCCATAGGGAGGAGGATCAGCAGCTTGGCATGCCAGGGCCATCCCACCCTGGCGATTCTGGGAATGTCCGGCAGATCCAAATCTCCTCTTCCTGTGACCCCTGCAGCTCGAGTGCCACAGGCTGAGGAGGGTGCTGCTGCCACACAGCAGGACCCTGTAATCCGTGCTGAAGAGGGAGACTGGGCACCAGTTCTTAACTTGGCAAAGATTCCCCTTCTTAGGTAGCAGGGCAAAGACTGCCCTGCACCACGAGAGGGGCATCTCACCGGTAGCGATACTCTCCTCCAGGGCCCCCGCGTAGTCGTTCGCCAGGACATTCCAGAACACCCTGAAGAACTCCACAGTCTGCCCGTCCAGCCCCGGGGACTTGCCCCTGGAGAGTCTGTGGAGGGCGCCAGTCAGCTCCCCCAGGCTTATAGGGGAGTTAAGCTTTCTGACGCCCTCCGGGCCGACCTGCGGCAGGTCCTCCCACAAAACTCTGCGAGCATCCTCGCTGGACAGATCCAGAGAGAACAGGGCAGTGTAATAATCTTGGGCAATGGCCCTGAAGCCCTCCAGATCTGAGACAAGGGATCTGTCGTCGGCCAGCAGCGTAAGGAGCTACTGACGGACCCCGTACCTTTTTTCCAGCGAGTAGAAGAAGGGGGAGCCGCGGTCCAGGTCCGTGAGGAACTGGATCCACGACCTCACAAACGCGCCCCGGGACCTGACGAGTTGCAGGTCCCGCAGCGCGCCCTTCTTCTCATCGTACACCGACCGCAGGGCCGGGTCCGCGTCGGGCTGACGGAGACGTGTCTCCAGGTCGAGCACCTCCTTCTCCAACTCCTCAACCCTGGATTTCCGCCCCTTTGTCGACCCCCTCGCGTAAGCCTTTCCCACATCCCACCATAGCCTCAAGGAGGGGAAGCCTTCCCGCTTCCTTCTCTAGTTGGCCCAGAAACAATGGAACGAGTCCAGGAACCGCTCATCCTCCTGTGCAGGTGGTTAAAGTACCAGTACGCAGACCCCATCCGAGCGCAGAATGGACCAAGCTCCGCCCACACCGCACCGCACCTGCCGCACAGAAGCCAACGGAACGCAGGACACATACGCCTTGGAAACGTAAAGGTGGTCGAGTCTGGACGCTCCGACTCCAGGTGCTGGAGTCAGAATGGAGATGTCGCCAGACGTCCACCAAGTCGAAGGACCTGACCAGGTCCCACAACTTACTCACACCTAGCGTGCGGTGCTGGGCACCGTGATGGTCCCTGGCCCTGAGGGTACAGCTGAAACCCTCCCCCGCCCCGACCCCCTCCGAGGACAATGTACTCGCCCGGGTCAATGGAGCCGAGATGAGTGGACACTTCCTCAAAGAAGCTCGCTTGCTGCTGCGCGCCCAGGGGAGTGTACACATTCACTAAGTGAAGCACCGCCCCCCCCAGGTGCACAGTAAGGAGCAGCAACCAGCCTGGCACCAACTCCTTGACCCCCAAGATCTCCGGCTGAAAATGTGGGGCCAACAAGGTAGCCACCCCACCAGAATTGGAGGCTAGGTGACCCCCCCTCACCACTCCAAGAGCCACGTAGCTTTGTCTGCCGGAACGGTGTGGGTTTCCTGCAGGAAGCACACCACATACTTCCCGTCCCTGAGGACCGAGAAGTTCTGGAACCTGCGCTGTGCGTCCCCGCTGCCGTGGACGTTGAGACTAGCTATGGTAGTCTTCATTGTCAGAAGTATGTGCTACCATCACCATGCCTGGTGTAAGAAGGAGAGGACTATTTTAATCCTCCCTCTCCTTCAGGAGCCCAGCGAGAAACACGTGGACCCTCCTCTTAGGGTTCCAATCCAGCCCAGAGGCCTTTAGGGCCTTGCAGGTGGACTACATCACCAGCGGATATGAATGCCACTGGTCCAGAGCCAACTGGACCCTGTCTCGGCGACCGCGATTACTCGTTAAAAATTCCTGGAGCTCCCGTAAAGGGATGAGGGGAGAATCGGTGTGGGAGCACCAGAGGATCCACCACCTTACCCAACAATGACTCTAAGTCATCCCTGGTGCTCACTACCGAATCCCTGTTCTCCTCCAGGTCATCGCCTTCAGCTTCCAACCCCTCCCCCATATTGAGTACGGGGCTGCCAGTCGGCTCCACCTCCACCTCGATCTCATCCCCAGGATCAAGGGCAGAGGTCCTCTCTGGTCTCCTCTTGGGGCTATAGGCCAAAGGGTGGCAGTGGCTCAGTGCCCGACTCATCCCCAGGCACCAGGTCACCTGACGAGTCTGGGAAAAGCTCTGGACCTAGGACGGAGGTGCCCGACACTGAAGGTTGGGAGGGAGTGGGGAGGCCTTCCTCACCGCCGCTGCCCGATGACCCAATGGCAGGGGCCATGAAGGGAATGCTGCAATCCCCTGGCGGGCCAGATGGCATCTCGGGGGTACAAGGTGGGTTGGGGTGAGGCACCAACACAAGGGTGATACCCTCACCCACCCCCGAGGGGTCCCGCTCAGGGGACTGCAGCAAGCTGTCAGGGATTTGGGCTCCCCCTAGAGGGCAGAGCGGGTACTTGCGGGGCGGAGACGCCACCCCTTCTTTATTTGGGGAGGGGACACAAGTCGTGAGGTCCTTCCGCTCCAAGGGGTGGCATCTCTTCTGGGGTAGGCTGGGGGCTGGAGATACCTCCATCTGCGAGGCCCCCCTTCGCCTCGTCCAGCCCCTCTGGACGCGCCGCCCTCTAGGGTTTTGGCTGGTCCGCCCTCTTTAACAGGACCACCGCCTCGAGGTCACGTGCCCCATCACCACAGGACCCAGCAGCCCACGCATGAACAACACCGGGCCCAGCACATGGCGCTAAGGCGCACACGGGTCCGGGAGCACGCACAGACACTTCGCCGGGGCCAGATGATGTTTTTCTCCCCAAGCCAATGTCCCTGGGTGTCTGGGGGATCAGGGTTGGTTTGGGGAGTTCGGGGGGTTTGGGGGGCCTCGGCATGGCAGGTCTTCCATCATGGGGTCTCTACCTCCGCCTCGCCAGCAGCCGAGATGGCGGTGGCAGCCGGCGGCACCTCCCCCTGCAGGGAGGGAGATGGAGCGGTGGTGGTGCCAGCTGAGGCTGCCTGAGTGACATTGGTGGCCTTGGAGGCGGGGCGGTTCTTTCGGACGTGCAGCTACGGCACCACACGCTGTTCACTAACCAGAAAACCGGATAGGCAGCCACCTCAAAGGTGACATCAAACTGCCCCTCCGTGCACTCCTCCCTGGCCAGGTAAACAAAGATCTGGTGCTGGAAGGAGTACACGTGGTGGAGACTGGGTTCCCTGAGGCCGAGCGGGATCGGCACTACCCCGGACCTGACCTCCTCCAGCTGGTGAAGGTGGGGAAGGAGGAGCTCATCGGGAACAAACGGCGAGACGTTGGATAAAACAAGCCTTTCCGCGGTGGCCTCAAGAGGATCCACCGCCAGATAGGTCCAGCCTACGGTGAGCTCCTTGGCCAGGGCCGGGTGCACCGCCCACTCGGACCTCAGGGAGAACACCACCTTTCCGTACATGCGCGAGGCTGCAACAATGGCCGAGGGGGCAACAGCCCCGGCCAAAACCTTCATGCGTGTTTCTACAGTCACCTCAGGGTGAATGTAGCTCTTTACCCCCATGGCCCTGGTCAGGAGGCGGAGCAGTGATGGGGCCGCGGGAGCAGCGGAGGCTATGGAAGCAGTTACTCCCGCATAGGTCTTCTCAGCGGCCCCGCTGCTGGTGTTAGCGCTGTCTCCACAGCTGCCCCGGAGGACCCAGCCACTGGTGACCCCGCGGAAGCCATTGGGGGATGAGCCACACCCACCCCGAGCTCTGTCGGTGGCAGCAACAGCATTTAGAAAGGGGGAGAGTGGTAAAGAAGGGTTACCCTCTCCCACTTGATGATGTGTAAAGACAGAAGGGGAAGAGAAAGAGGGGGAAAAAAGACAGGGAGGCACAGAAAGAGAAAGGGTAATGGGTGCAGGGTGGGTGGGTGTTGCTGGGTGGAGTGGAGAAGGGTGGTGAGGTCCTAGCTGTTCTTTCCATAGTGGGAGGGCGCTATCTTCACCAGGCAGCTGGTACTGCCTGGCACACGGAAGTCAGGTCCGTCCCTGTTCACCAGGCAGCACCTGCGACCTGGACATGGCCTGGACAAGCAAGATGTTAAATGGACACACACACGCACCCTTTCTCCCCGAGTCCCTTCAGTAGTCATCTTCCTCCCCATACAAAGCAACACAATCTTCACAGCCCCCATCAAACAAAAGTCTAGACACCCACCACAGCTGCAATGAAAAAAGTCCTGGCCTCCAGGCCTCCCTGTCTTGGGGCACCTCCTCTCTCTCCTCCAATTCTTCAGGCTTCAGGCCTCAGGTCTTGCAGGCTCAGGGCCCTGGCAACAATACCAGCAGGAGGCTTCTAGTGTCTCTTGGGCCGCAGCAAAACCAGAGCAACTTGTAAAAGTCCAGAGGAGTATGTTGGAAAAGGCAATAGTAGCAGCAGATTGTACCTCTCCCAGTAACAGCAGCAGCAGCAACAGTAACAGCTCCCACTCAGGCCGCAAGAGCTGCACCTGAGCCCAACCAGGAAGCTGTAATCTCCACAGCCTGGGCACGAGTGTTAATCACTTGTACATAATGTTCATTATTGTAAACAAACTCCCAAGAATGTCTCCTTCCCTCTGGCTTCTTGTTATGATGAGCAGTGTTCGTGTCAATCAGATGTGAAACCTTAGTTCCTACACAAGATAAAGGCAGGTTTCTCAGTCCAGGGCCTCTTCCCTGTGCAGCATGTAACCTTCGGACCAAAGTGATGGTCCGGCCTCACACTCACTGGATGCATTAGTGATGCCTGTGCCTCAACGGTGTTTGTCATTGATGCCAGAATGTTGTGGGCAGGCGTCAGAGCTCTCTCATTCTCTCTGTGTGCTCTCAGCACCTTTGAGGTGGGGCTGGCCCCCATCTTGTCAGTATCTGTGACTGATAATGCTGTGCTCCTAAAGGCGCTGAAGGCGGACAAAGGATCAGGTGCATTTAAAATTTCACAGCTATGTCTCCATGATATGACCTCGGTCACAGAGCACATGCAAGCTGCCCTCAGCCAGACAGGAGTCAGACATTCACAGAGGCCATGTGACAATCTATGGAGTATCCTCACTGCCTGTCGTCATCACCCTCCTAGAATCTAGAGATTATTAGGGCCTCAGTTGCATCTCCATAACATGAGCCTCAGCACTGAGGATATGTGCACTGCCATCAGCCACACAGGAGTCAAATATTTACAGATGTAAGATGAGGAGGTCAGGACTGTCCTCACTGCATCTCACCATCATCCTCCACAAATCTTGCAGCTATGAGTGCTTCCCTAGCGTGTCTGGCTCGACTGGACAGTGCGATGGCCTCATGGCCGGCATCCTCGCCTTCAAGGATCTCATCCCCATCAACCCCTTCAACGTCCTCCTCATTGGAGGATACATGCAGCTGTTCGATCTCCTCCTCAGCCAGGCTTCCCCCATTGCAGTGCCAGCTTGTGTAGCAGGCAGTAAGCAATGACGATGCGCGGCACCTTTGGTGGACTGTATTGCAGTGCTTCACCGGACATGTCGAGGCACCGGGAACCTCATTTTGAAAATTCCTACTATTTGCTCCACCAAAGTCCAGGTCGCAGCTTGAGCCTCGTTGTACCATCGCACAGCTGCACTCTGAGGCAACCGCACTGGGCATCACCAGCTACGTACTCTGTGGGTAGCCCTTGTCTCCAAGGAGCCATCTCTGCAGCCTCTGGAAGATGTCAGGGATCTGAGGAGACCTGCTAAGGATGAAGATTCTCCCTGGGAATCTTATGCAGATCTGTAGGATGCGTTTGTGGTGGTCGCAGACCAGCTGAACATTCAGCGAGCGGAAGCCCCTGTGGTTGACGTAGTTGACTGCTTGGGGCCACAGAGATTTAAGCACCACATGAGTACAGTCGATGGCGCCCTGCACCTGTGGGAAGCCAGAGATCTGCACAAATCCCAGTGCTGTTGCTTCCTGGCTTTCCTGATCCCAGGGGAAATGCACATAGTTCTGTGCCTTTGCGAAGATGACATCCGTGATCTCCTGGATACACTTGTACATGGAGGCTTGCAAGATCCTGCACAGGTCACCTGCAGAGCCCTGGAAGGAGCCACTGGTGTAAAAATTGAGCACCGTGATCGCTTTCATAGCTGCTGCCAGTGGATGCCCTCCATGTCCCCATGGCGCCAAATCCTGCAGCAGGTGGCATATGTGGCCAACCTGTTCCCTTTGACATGCACAGTCTTCGGCGACACTGGTTCTCAGTCACCTGCAGGAATGACAAGCACCGTCTATAGACCCTGGGTCTAGCAAAGTGCTTACGAGTGACGGCTTTCTGTGGATCTTCATCTGCATATGCAGCAGACCCTGCTGCCCCTTCATTTTGAGTGAGGCCCTTTGGCAGGGGCACAGCAAGTTCTGGAGCACAAGTCTTCAAAACTATTGCCAGAATATTGTCAGGGCCCGTTGCCTTCAGTCGTTTTTTGATATCACATGGAGTGAATCCAATTGGCTGAAGACTGGCATCTGGGATGCTGGGGACCTCCAGAGGAGGCCGAGATGGATCATCCACTCGGCATTTCTGGCTAAATGTTGTTCCAAACGCTTCAGCCTTATCTTTTTCACTGCTGTGCTGTGCTCCTCTATCATTGAGGATGGGGATATTTGTGGAGCTTCCTCCTCCAGTGAGTTGTTTAATTGTCCACCACCATTCACAGCTGGATGTGGCAGGACTGCAGAGCTTAGATCTGATCCATTGGTTGTGGGGTCACTTAGCTCTGTCTATCACTTGCTACTTATGCTGTTTGGCACGCAAATAGTCCTGTATTATAGCTTCACCAGGGTGACACCTCATTTTTAGGTATGCCTGGTGCTGCTCCTGGCATGCCCTCCTGCACTCTTCATTGAACCAGGGTTGATCCCCTGGTTTGCTGGTAATGGTAAAGCAGGGGATATGCCGGGCCAAGAGGCTACATATTGTGTTCGAGGACAATTCTGCTGCTGCTGATGGCCCTCAGCGCCTCATGGATGCCCAGTCTTGAGTTGCTAGATCTGTTCAAAATCTATCCCATTTAGCACGGTGGTAGTGCCACACAACACGATGGAGGGTATCCTTAATGTGAAGATGGGACTTCATCTCCACAACAACTGTGCGGTGGTCACTCCTACCGATACTATCATGGACAGATGCACCTGTGGCAGGCAGGTTGGTGAGGATGAGGTCAAGTTTTTTTTTCTCTCTTATTGATTCTCTCACCACCTGCTGCAGGCATAATCTAGCAGCTATGTCCTTTATGACTTGGCCAGCTCGGTCAGTAGTGGTGCTACTGAGCCACTCTTGGTGATGGACATTGAAGTCCTCCACCCAAAGTACATCCTGCGCCCTTGCCACCCTCAATGCTTCCTCCAATTGATGTTCAACATGGAGGAGCACTGATTCATCAGCTGAGGGAGAGTGGTACGTGGTAATCAGCAGGAGGTTTCCTTGCCCATGTTTGACCTGATGCTGTGAGACTTCATGGGGTCCAGAGTTGATGTTGAGGACCCCCAGGGCAACTCCCTCCTGCCTGTATACCACCTCTGTTGGGTCTGTCCTACCGATGGGACAGGAAATACCCAGGGATGGTGATGGTGGTGTTTGGACATTGTAAGGATTCCATGAGGATGACTATGTCAGGCTGTTGCTTAACTAGTCTGTGAGACAACTTTCCCAATTTTGGCACTGGCCCCCAGATATTAGTAAGGAGGACTTTGCAGGCTCAAGAGGACTGAGATTGCCATTGTAACTTTCCGTTTCATTCCTTTTAGCAGTTTGATAGCTTGCTAGGCCATTTGAGAGGGCAGTTAAGAATCAACCGCTGTGGGTCTGGAGTGACATGTTGGGCACTAGTGAACCAGATGGGTTTTTACAACAATTGGGCCATAAGATCATAAGACATAGGAGCAGAAATTAGGCCATTCGGCCCATCGAGTCTGCTCCGCCATTCAATCATGGCTGATAAGTTTCTCAACCCCATTCTCCCGCCTTCGCCCCGTAACCTTTGATCTCCTTACCAATCAAGAACCTATCCATCTCGGTCTTAAATACACTCAATGACCTGGCCTCCACAGCCTTCTGTGGCAATGAATTCCATAGATTCATCACTCTCTGGCTAAAGAAGTTTCTCCTCATCTCTGTTCTAAAAGGTCTTCCCTTTACTCTGAGGCTGTGCCTTCGGGTCCTAGTCTCTCCTACTAATGGAAACATCTTCCCCACGTCCACTCTATCCAGGCCTTTCAGTATTCTGTAAGTTCCAATCAAAACCGCCCTCATTCTTCTAAACTCCATCGAGTATAGACTCAGAGTCCTCAAACGTTCCTCATATGTTAAGCCTTTCATTCCTGGGATCGTTCTCGTGAACCTCCTCTGGACCCTCTCCAGGGCCAGAACATCCTTCCTGAGGTACGGGGCCCAAAATTGCTCACAATATTCTAAATGTGGTCTGACCAGAGCCTTATAAAGCCTCAGCAGCACATCCCTGCTTTTATATTCTAGTCCTCTCAAAATAAATGCCAACATTGCATTTGCCTTCCTAACTACCGACTCAACCTGCAAGTTAACCTTAAGAGAATCCTGGACTAGGACTCCCAAGTCCCTTTGCACTCCAGATTTCTGAATTCTCTCCCCATTTAGAAAATAGTCTATGCCTCTATTCTTCCTACCAAAGTGCATGACCTCACAGTTCCCCACGTTGTATTCCATCTGCCACTTCTTTGCCCATTCTCCTAACCTGTCCAAATCCTTCTGCAGCCTCACTGCCTCCTCAATACTACCTGACCCTCCACCTATCTTTGTATCATCTGCAAACTTAGCCAGAATGCCCTCAGTTCCTTCATCTAGATCATGTCCCATCGGACAGGTCAAACATGGTCATCATTAAACTTTTAAGTCCAGATTTTTATTGAATTCAAATTTCACCATCTGCTGTGGTGGGACTCAAACCCCAGTTGCCAGAACATTACTCTGGGTCTCTGGATTACTAGTCCAGTGACAATACCACTACACCACCACATCCCAGAGAGGGTGGCCATATCCCCCTGACTATGCTATCCCCTGTCACTACCACATTACTTTCTACTCCCTCACTTGAATGACCTCCTGTTCAAGGTGCCAAGGTCAAATTGTCCATCCTCCCTGAAGCCATTGTTCCTCTCCATACAGGTAGAAATTAGCTCATGCCTGGTGGACAAGATCAAAGGCTGAGGCTCCACCACCACATCCAGGACCTCCACACTTGCCTGATTCACAGTCACATCCTCTACTCTCCCTGGCTGCTGATGAAATCTAAATACTACCTAACCTAAGGAGTGTGACTGTCTCCTGGAGCAAAGTGGTCAGATAGCTCTCTCCCTCCCTGAAGCATCCCAATGTCTTCAGGCTGGACTCCGGCTCAACAACTCTGAGCTGAAGTTCCTTGAATGACAAACAATTACTACACATATATATGGTGGCTTGGGATCTCACTGATCTCCACCAACTCCCACCTGCTGCAGTTATAAAAGACCATCCACATCTAACCTGGTTTTATATTTATATATATCTAATTAAGGTTTTTATTCACTCAATTATTTTAGTTTTATTAACAAATTAATTTACCTTGTTTAAATTATTGATTTAATAAAGCACATGAAAGTTATGGTTCTCCGCTGCCCTGTTTGTTTAAACCACTACCCTGACTTAAAGAGCAGCCAGTCACCTACTTGCCTGTGATATAGCTCCTAGATTATTATTGCTCTCCCTTTTTCGTCACTGCTCCTCTTATCTCTGCCGCTTTCACCGGTCTCTCGAGCCTCTGCCACACTCACTGTGTTTTCTCTCTCTCTCTCTCCATTACTCTTGATGTGCTTTCTCTTTGCCCGCTGCTCTCACTTTGCACTCAGGCCTCTGCTGCTCTCACAATGCTCTCTCTCTCTCTCTTTCTCTCTGTGCTGTTCTTGTTGTACTCACAGGCCTCTGCTGTTCTCGTTGTGTTCTCTTTCTACTGCTGTCACTGTGTTCTTGAGCCTCCCCTGCTGCTTATTTCACTTGTTCCCCTCATGTTATGCTTTCAGGCCTCTATGATCCTTTTATCCCTGCCGCTCTCGCTGTGCTCTCAGGCTGTCACTGACTTCATCAAGCTCTCATACCTCTGCTACCTTTTACTGCCACCACTCTCCTGTAGTCGGGCCTCCAATTTTAAATGACTGAAAATGACTTTTAAAACACATACAAAACCATTTGCTAATTACATTGGGGTACAGTAGTCAGCTTGTTAGTAATTTTTTTAAAAATCCAAAGCTTTACAGCAAAGCTTTCAGTGCCCCTGCACCCCAAAGCACCAGCTCAATCTTTGTAGGGACTTCTCAAGGGCTGAAAATGAGCATTATTAGTGGAAACTCCCAATGGTGATTTATCTGTCCTGGGGGACATGGCCTGTTTTGCGGGCAGGGCTGGCCTCTAGCAGGTGTTTTTAAAATAGTGGAAGCTCAATGTACTTTGCACTTAAAATCCGTGATCTTTTGTGTCGGTTTTACCAATTGTACTGAAGAAACCGATACACCGGAGAAGAAGCTCAGGGCCAAGAAATATAAGTTAACCTTTTCTTTTATCAGATGCCTATGGATGCACTGTGCACTTGCTATTTTTGTTTTGTTGTACTTACGAAAGCTTTGTGTTGTTTATTCACTTACTTTATTCTTGAATATGGGCAAGGCCACGTTTATTTCCCACCTCGGTTGCCCTGAGAAGGTGGTTCTGTCTCTTCTCCTGGAATTACTGCAGCCATTGTGATCATGGTGTGCTCACAATGGTAAGTAGGTTAATAATAGTAACATATCAACTCCAGCACCTTCAGCAGATGCCTCCCAGCGAGTAATTCTGTTATTGTCCAGTAACTTGTTGGCAACGTGTTAGCACTCATAATTTTAATTTGCTTTGTGAGTAATCTTACTGTCTCGCATAAGCTCATGCAATTGTTCATTCTTTCAAAATCTGTAAATGCATTATTAGGGATTGTAGTTTAATAGATTTGTGGTTTATTAGTGCTCTGTTTTTGCCCTCTGCACTAATCTTGTGTCTTAAGTGAAATTAGTGTCTTCAAATGCATTTTTATGCAATGCTTTTAAGTCTGATGAGTTGTTTTATTTTATCACAGCATCCAGGGCTAAGTGATCAGCACATCATTGAGTTTATGTATCAACTAACATTTAGCAGATGCCAAAGCCTGTCAAAACAGATGTGCTCCTTTTCTTCCAATAATCCTACCACCTCTGCCTCAGCAGTGTTCTCGCACAACACTTTGTATTTCTACTCAGGCCAGTCTGCAGAAAAAAATTTCTTGGGAAAAATAATCTATAATGAAATTATTTATAGCTGTGTTAAATGTTAGGCTGAATAAAGTCACATTGTTGAATGCTACCAAATTGGCCCCATTAAATTTTTAACTGTGAGATTAAGCTGGTGAAGTTGGACATGCAGCTAAAACCAGAGCCCTGGGGTAGTTGGTGAAGCAATTGCTCATGCCCGTCTGAGGCTCAAGGCAAATTAGGCATCAGGACTCATTTGAATGAATACAGACAACAATCAGACATCCCAAGGCAGTTCCCTGGTTGTGGACTAAGAAATACAGCCAGTCTGAGAATGGGCTGGTCCAGCTCCTCCTGATTCCCCAAAAATATAACTTTTAAAGAGTTTTATAGTCATTCCTTTTGCAGCCTCCAGTAGCCTCTTTAAGAAGCACTGGTTAAATCGCAAATTTACAGGCCTAGCCATCATTTTATGCTTGCAAAATGGACGCTGGTAAAAGATGCTTATCTCCCCCTGTGTCTAGCAGAAGTGGGATTTCCCTACTATTAGTAACCTGGTGTGAATCTTAACATGCCAGTGGCAGAGAAAGTAAAGTTACTGCAGTTAGTAGATATTCACCCACTTCTTGTGCCTGTTTGAAATTAGCAATGACCAAGGGCAGGATCCGCGAACCGTCATTGCTCAATGGATTCCTGAAAAAAATTAGTCAGAAAGTAGACAGGGTGGTAAATCTGCATTTTCTGAGATCCCACTGTGACAAGCAAACCGTGGAGCATATCAGTGATAACGTTCATAATTAGCAAATATGAATCAAATAAGCAACAAAGTAGATCAAACCTCAAAGCAATTCATAGTTTTACTGAAATGCAGGACAATCGATCTGCCTTTACTGCAGCGTCTAAAAATCAGGCAGCAATCATGTATTCCCTAAAAGCATTTGATCTTGGGTTTGCCCTCCAATAAGTTCCAATAGGGCCAGATGAGTAACAGTCACATTCACGCAAGAACCCTCATATTTTACAATAGAGAAAAATATGTCTAGAGAATGTTACCATGAAAGTAATTATACATAAGTAATCCCATGCCACTTTTAAAATGCTTTCATTACATAATCAATATAAAAAGATAGTGAAGTACGTTAATATAATTCAGACATTTATCAAAATGAATCCATATATTTACATATATTTAAGGTTCTCCTCCACTCTGTCCTTTTCCTGTTAATGTTATTTATCTCTTCCAAGCTCTCTTTTTTTAAAAATTCAACTTTGTAGCATTTCAGTTTTTGATTTTGAAATGCTTCAAATCTTGCTCAGATGGGTCATACATATATAAAATTTGCCTATGAATTTAAAAGGTAAATTGACTGATGCAAACAAAAGGCCAGTTCCATATCTGACAAAAAAGGGTACATGAGGTGCAAAATGACTGTATAGAATGTATCTGGTTATAGTATCAACAACAATTTTCATTTATATAGCACTGTTAACTTAATAAAATGTCCGATGGTGCTTCATGGGAGCATTATGAAACAAAGGTGCAAATCTTCCAGTCAGCATTGGAACTGCAGCATCCAACACTGATCAGACAGAAAACTATCCACTTACCAGGATACGTTTAAAAAGGCCAGACATCCAGTCCATGGTGCAGAATAACTCCCTCAGTGCAGGAGTCCTCACAAAGAGCAACAAAGAGAATCAGTGCAGAAGCCACACCCTCTTTTTACAGCACTAGGATAGGTAGGGAGGTGAGGCAAGTGGGTAGGGTGGCAAGTGCATGGGTTGGTAGATGGGTGAGGTGGTAGGGTGACAGGTGGGTAGGGTGGTGGATGGGTAGGATGGCAAGTGGGTGAAGGGGTAGAGTGGCAGGTGGGTACTTGGCAGATTGATGAGGTAGGTGAGTAGGTAGGCATTTTGGGGGTTAGTCAGGTTGGGAGGGGTTATCAGGTCAAGTCAGGAAGGTAGTCAGGTGGTGGGGGGTATTCGGGTCAGGTCGGGGCTAATGGGGGTGGGGATCAAGGGGTTGTTGGGTAGGTTGGGATGTTGAGGGGGAGTTGGGGATGGGGTCAGTGCGGGTGATTGGGGGGATCATTCGTATAGTTACCCAGGCGTTAGGCCATGACCGGGATTTTCCAGCCCTGCCCAACGCCAGAATCTTCTGATCCCATCAAAAGTCAATAGGCTTTTGGCTGCCTTGCCACATTCCCTGTGGTGTGTCCCAGCATGGCGGGGCTGGATAATCCCAGCCTATGATCTTTCTGTCTAACATTTCCTGAGTAACTTTTCAGGTATGTACCGTGGAACTGTCTGAAGTCTCTGATTCTAACTCAGAGTCGAAAACTTTTTTGGAGGGTCCCGGGGAGCAAGGGAATCGCTCACTGGAAGTTCAAACTTCCTGGGAAATTCCCACGGAATCAGCACGTTGGGACTTCCATGGGGTCCCGATGCACATCTTGGGTCGTACGTCTGGTCTCCAACAATCTGGAGACTGGAAGATCTAGGCCAAAATATGACACTGAGCTGCAAAAGGAAATATTAGGCTACATGGTCAAAAGCACGATCAAAGAGATAAATATAAGAAGTGTCTTAAATGAAGAAGGGGGTACAGAGTCAGGAAGGTTTAGGGAAGGAATTCCAAAGCTTAGAGCCAGGCAACTGAAAGAATGACCACCAATTGTGGAGCCACTAAAATCAGGGATGCCCAAGAAACCAGAATTAGAGGAGCACAGATATCTCAAAACCCACTCACCCACCACCCACATGCCACCTACCCACCCACCACCCTATCCACCTGCCACCCTTCCACCCTACCCACCTGCAACCCTACCACCTCATACACCTACCACATCACCCACATGCACTTGCCACCCTACCCACTTGCCTCACCTCCCTACCTATCCTAGTGCTGTAAAAAGAGGGTGTGGCTTCTGGACTGATTCTCTTTGTTGCTCTTTGTGAGGATTCCTGAACTGAGGGAGTTATTCTGCATCGTATCCTGGTAAGTGGATAGTTTTCTGTCTGATCAGTGGTTGGAGGCGATTACAGAGATAGGGAGGAGCGAGGCCATGGAGGCATTTGAAACGAGGATGATAATTTTATAATCAAGGCATTGCTTGACTGGGAACTATTGTAGGTCAGCAAACACAGGGCAATAGGTGAGCAGGGCATGGTGCGAGTAAGGACACAGGCAACAGAGTCAGAATCGTAGAATGGTTTCAGCACAGAAGGATGGCATTTGGCCTGTTATGTCCATGACAGCTCTCTGCTAGAGCAACTCAGCTAATCCCATCCATCTACCCTTCACCTGTAGCCCTGCAAATCTTTTCTCTTCAGATAATTATCCAATTCCTTTTGAAAGCCACGATTGAATGTACCTCCACCACACCCTCAGGTAGTGCAGTCCAGATCCTAACATGCTGCGAAAATTTTTTTTTGCAATGTCATCTTTGATTCTTTTGCTCTGTTTCACAACCTTCCACCAATGGGAACAGTTTTCCCTATCTACTCTGTCTAGTCATCTATCTCCTCTCAAATATATTTCCTCTCTTATATTTCCTCTCAACTTTCTCTTGTCTCAGGAAAACAACCACGGCATGAGGTGCTCTTTCAACAGCACCTTCCAATCCGGGACTTCTGTCACCTAGAAGGATAAGGGCAGCAGATGCATGGGAACACCACCATTTGCAAGCTCCCCTCAAAGCCACATGACATCTTGACTTGGAAATATATTGCCATTCATTCACTGTCGCTGGGTCAAAATCTTGGAACTCCCTCCCTAACAGCACTGTGGGTCTACCTACACCACATGGTCTGCAGCGGTTCAGGAAGGCAGCTCACCACTACCTTCTCAAGGGCAACTAGAGATCGGCAATAGCCAGTAACGCCCACATCCTGTGAATGAAGAAACGAAGGGAGAGAAACTAAAAAAAGATGCGAGTTCAGGACTAGGGTAATGGGAATCTTTAGGGGAAATTTAATCTGATGGGCTGTTGAAGTGGCCGAGACACCACAGAGTGCCGGAGAAGTATACACAGCATATGAGTGCTCAAAGCAATAATAGCACATATACAAATGGGAAAACATTTACCTAATCACAAAAGAAAATTATGGATTTATGCAATAAATTTCTGTACATTTATTGCTACCTGATGAAAATATAATGTAGCTTTTAGTTGACTCTATAAAAAGTTTGTCTGCTACATGCAGAATTCTATTGTACTGATATCAAAATGCATTCAACAATCTCCCATGGCATACACATGAAGAGTGAAGATCAACTATTGGCTTGTCAGATGAAAAGTGATTAAAAAATAAGATTTTATCGACCAGAGCGTGTAGACATAATGCAGTCCCCATTTTAAAGTCATATTTCCTGCGCTGGTTTTAAAATATCTGTCAAAATTGATGGCAATTTGAGTAGAGTTAGCTCCAGCATAAAGATATTGTCCTCAGTACAGGCTCAGCCACCCAGTTTAATCATACTTTCTTGTTCATTTCCCATAAACTTTCAAGATCCATCTTTATCAAACAGGAATCTAATTTACTTTCACCACCGTCGACGTAATTTCTTTTTCTTTCTGCCCTCTTTTATTTCAATGCAAAATTACCTCCATCAACATGACCAGAGCTCAACAGATTGAGGTAAGTGAGTTCACATAAGAGCCAGGTTACAATTTGAACCCATGTTTTTCCAACGGAACACAAGCAATCAGTTTCTGTATATGCTTGGCCTTTGCGTTGTTACAGTTTTTTCATTCCATACCTTTCAACAAATTACCTTTATAATCCTTAATCTGCACATATGATTTGAACAAATGTTTAGATGGCTAACCTATTTTTAAATTTATCCCTGAAAGAGTTCCTTCCAGATAAAATGCAAAGGTGGATAGCCAAGGCGCATTTTCAATTCAGCTGTCCAGCGCCTTCTTCAAACGACAGTGCATCTTTTGTTTATTTTTACTACATTTTCTTTAAATTTGCATGTATGTCTTTATGGGTAATTTTTCTGTTTGTTTAACACAATTTGGTATCAAACCTTGTCATTTGCTGTGATGTCATCAAACAGTAAGTACAAATTAAAAAGTGCAATATTAAAAAAGCAAAAGATACATTGGCATTGAAAAGGGAAGAGCTGAGAAAGCATTTGTTGGGTACCATTTAGCAAAGTTTTTGTAAAGAACAGTGTACAATTTAAGAAAGTAATTGCTTTGTTATTGAATTTTCAATGTTCTTTCCAAGCGTATTGCAAAATTGTAGCCTTCAGAAGAAAGGGGGAAAATATATTTCTCTAGAATTTTTTCCATGCTTCAATTACTAAAAATGTTTCTAAGTACATTAGTTTCAAATACATGGAATGGTGTGAAGTTGCTGTGTTTGCACTTTAGATAAGAGTTAAACTTGCCACAGAACATTAAGTCTTGTCATATCAAGCACAACTCTTCTAACAATGTGCTAAATGGTAATTACTGCCAATCACCTGCTCTGGCACTAAAAATGAAGGAGTCTCATTCCTTTAGGTATTAATTGAAGTTGGAGATTTTTGTATTTTTCCTTTCAACCTTTCTCTCTCTCTTAATCTGATCATTTTCCCTCTTGTTATTTCCCTTTCTGTGCCCGATTTGATATTGAATTTACCTGCTCTAATTTGCAATTCTTTCTCAGTCCATGCACTGTTCAATCTGATTGGTTATGGAAATGCATAGTTCCTTGTTCTGTTCACTCAGGTCCCAGATGTCCTGTTTTGATTGTTGCACCACTAGCAACGCATATTTTCAGCAATTTGCTATACAAAATATTTAAAAACCTAAACATGCAAGGGTGAGCCTAATTATTAGCGGTTAGATGCCCTGCACAATAAATTATGGCCTATTATCTAAACCTTTCTTATTGACTTACTCTTCTTACTTGAATGATGGCACAGTCCTTCCAGGATTTCTTCTGGAATGTAACCTTCCTCTGCTCTCCTTAGTTTCATGTACTTTCTTGACACATGAACACACGCATAATAAAGATTAAACCACAGTAATTATTCAAAATAAAATTACAAAATAGACAAGCAATTGCCATAGCAGCACTTCTGAAATTATTAATGGCCTTCAGGGAGGAGGGAAGACCAGAGAAAGAATGGTTTTCTGGACATGAACAGTAGCAAGTACTCAATCATGTCCATAATTCATATTAATGGTTGCAAATGTAGGCAAATTAATTCTGACAACAACTTATATGTTAAAATTACCTCAATTGGACAAGATAAGAAAGCAATTTCTGTGCTAGCTTATCTCATGAATGCAACGTATGTTACAAAGTTCAAAAGTTTAAACATAATCTTTCCGAAAGTATGTAACATATCCTGGCAGAAGGTTGCTAAACTCAATATTAATTTTTAAAAATCTATTGTAAACAGAAATCAAATATTGCTTATCTGTCATATTCCTGACGTCTTTTGGACGTTACTCCTTTCAAGGCTTAGTAATAAAATAATGAAATATTTAAACACTTATAAAATCATTGATAGAAAGCATGTTGTTGGGCTGGAGTATAGATAGCTTTAATTTAGACCTGTGATGTGCATGACTAACTAATGCTTGATGCCAACCTTGGGTGCCTGAAAATGGAAAGTGTTCTACTTCCCAGCATCACTTACATCCCTCACCTTCAAGGACACAATATTTTTTGCACTCAAAAAAAAGCTTCTGAAAAGCAAAGGAAGCATTGATGTAGTAAAGCCTTTCTGAGGTTACAAGTTGAACGACTGTCATCAGGTTTCTAACACAGAAAATATCTTTATTTAAGATCAGTATTAATTGGTAATCTTTTTTTTAGATATACCTTTTCCTGTGTTGCTGCTTCCTTAGTTCCATTGATAAATGGATAATTCCAATTCTTTTCAGTGGGGGCAGAGGTTAATGACGAATGCATAATCCTGTTCCTGTTAAGATGTTGATATGGTGCTGTATGGTCGTTCTAATAGACACTGTACCATGGTGCAAGTTTATAACTACTTATAGGTGGTGGGGTGTATTTTCAACTGATTGCCCAGGCATAAAAGTAAAACTGAGGATTGGCCTGTTCCAGGAAACGCCCGAGCTTCATGTTCATTTAAACTGCTAGAAATGAATATCGGACCATTTCTATAATGGGTAGCCAATCCGCAATGCTAGTTTTATGCTTGGGTGGCAAGTTGAAAATCTACTTCCTTATGTTAACTAGTATTTGTTATTGCTGATAATTATCATTACCACATGTCAAAAAAACAAAGTAAAAACTGTTGCTAAGTGTATGGTTATTAATAGCAAGTGAAATTGTGTCCAGTATTGAAGCTCAGCTTTGTCACGAAGCTATAATAAGTTTCATAATATTATTGTGGTTTATTGTAAAGTAGGTTTTTGGGGGTGAGTGTAAATGGTTCATCTGTGTGATTTAATTAAATTAGAGTCAGATAGGCTGCAAGCTTGAAATTATCAAAAGAAATTAGGGATAAAAGGCATTTGAAATGCTAATGAGTAAACATGGATGGGGTCTTAGCATGTAGGGTGTGAGGGAAATTTGCATTTTTAGATAAGTGAAGGGGTTCTTTGGGCTTCAAAGAGATGATAACAAGATAAATAGGGCAAGATTATTATGTTTATTTTTTCCCAAAGGTACTGACCATATTGGCAACATGAAAGATTTTCATATTATGGAAAAAGTACATTTCCAAAAAACATATTAAACAACGGAATTTACAGATTAAGGAGAGAGAAACATATAAAGAAGGAAGGAAGGTGATGTTGTGGGGCCAAATAAGAACTAAAAGGAGTGTGTAAAACAGCCTTGGGGAAGCTTCCAGCTAAGTTAACAGAAATCTGCTGTGCCTAGTAACTAAAGGTGGAGAAAAGCCTTTGGAATTCCACTGTCGAGTGGGTGCTGCAGTAAATTTGCTGGCTTGCTATTTAAATTTAAAATCTATTTTGGACTGTTGCTTTAAAGGGGGTGTATAGTTGGGAGCCAGTTTAATTAGGATTTTTGGGATTTTTTATAATATTAAGTAACTTTAATCTTGTGTATGTGCTTGAAATCTAGTCTTTTTTAAATAAATGTTTTAATTTCGTTTTTAAAATCTCTTAAGGTGTTAGTGGACTCATTACTTCTGAATTCAGTGCCCAAATTTTCTTGTAATAAATACAAATTGCAAAACCGCTGTGATAGCTTGGCCAAGTTTCCCTTGTAGATTTGGTCCGCCTGGCATACATCACCTGCCACATCATAACAGCTTGAATGAGGTGTTATTAGAACAATACTGTTAAACTTTGACCAATCTTCATCTATATTTTGAACATTGGATTCTATATTCAGATTACAAACAAGATGTGATTAATGGTAATATTGAACAATTACAGTATTGGGTACTGCACAAATGCTGGTTCATAGCTAATGTTGCTTCATTTTTAAATATATATATATTTCCAAGAATTTAGTAATATTTAAGTGCATTTGTATCAGTGAAATATTTTGTGATCTGCCGTATTGCAAGTGAAATCCAGTAGAGGGTGCTACAGTCTGCTAGCTGTTACAATCCAACAGGAATATTCACTGTTATATTTATTGGAGACTATTTATTCTTTGCAGTTGCTTGGTAGCACCAAAAATGGATTAAATATCCCATTCCAAATGTGTTTAAAGTAACCTGAATCCCAAAAAGCAAGATGTACATTTTTTCCTGTCTTTAATTGGTATGCACACTGCCAGTTGAATATAACATAATGGCGCTGTATGTTTCCCACTAGTACACTTTTCACGCACTTTACACTGATTTATAAAAAAAAAACGGCAATATGCATTTATATAGCACCTATAATGTAGAAAAATGTTCCAAAGTGCTTTGCAGAGGCATATCATAGAAATAGGCACCAAGGCAATGAAAAGCAGGCATAACCAAAGAGGTGGGTTTTAAGGAGGGTCTCAGTGGAGGAAAGGGAGATCCCAGAATGTGAGGCCTGGGTGGCTGAAGACACAGCCACCAATGGTGAGATGAAGGGAGGGAAGTCAAAGTCACAAGGGACTGTAGAACTGGGAGATGTTACAGAGATACGGAGAGGAGGAGTCATGAAGAGATTTGAACATGATGATTACGGTTTGAAACTTGAGGCTTTCTAAGAATGGGAGTTAATGTATGCCAGTAAGGGCAGGAGTAGTGGGTGAGTAAGACATGGTGCGGAATAGGATGTAAGAAGGAGAATTTTAGATAAGCTGAAATTTATGAAGGGTAGAAGATGGGAGGATGGTTAAGAGAGCATTGAAATAGTTCAGTCTGGAGGTTACAGAGGCATTGATAAGCATCTCAGCTGCAGGTGCACTGATGCAGTGGTTAAAACTCAGTTATCTTATGGAGGTGGAAATAAGCATTCATTGTTCAGAGAGGATATGAGCACACAAGTTCACAAGAGGGTCGGAGAAATTGCCAAGGTTACAAACAGTCTATCCCACGACAGTGGTCAGGGAGACGGGATGGAATCGGTGACAATGGTACAGAATTTGTGGCAGACACTGAAGTCAATGGCTTTTTCCAAATCTATATCTGAAGAAAAGTTATAGTTCATCCAAGAGGTGTGGCTGGATAAGCAATCTGACATCACAGAGCGGTCGATGAAAGTGCTAGAGGGGTAGAGCTGGATGTCATCTATGTACATGTGGAAGGTAATCCCATGTTTAGAGATGAGGTGATCAAAGAACAGCATATAGATGATAAAGACGGGGGATTTCAAGGGTGAGTCCATGGGGAACTCCAGAGGTAATGACATTGGGGCAGGTAAAGAAGCTATTGTTGGAGATGCTCTGGCTACAATTAGATAGTTAAGAGGCATGGAATCGGTCAAAGGTAGTCCCAATCAGCTGGACAACAGAAGAGAGAATTTGGAGGATGATGGTGTGATCAACCATGTCAAAGACTACAGCGAGGCCAAGGAGTGCAGAGAGTATTGTTGTGCCATGGCTGCAGTCAAAGAGGACAAAAATTGTGATTTTGGCTAGGACAATGTTGTGGCATTTCTCCTATAAATTTAACACAAGTCTAATACATGAATAAAGCATTAGTCAAACCAACTGTTATGGTCTGTAATAAGCACATCAATCATTAGCTGCATAAAATATTCTACCAGTACACAGCATTAATAAATTTTATAATGTTTATCCAAGTTGATATATCCTATCCATCAAGAGAACACTTGATCCATACGGTTTTACAATCATTAAAAGTGCCCTCTGAAGGTAGAAGAGATGTTCCTTATTATCAGGCATAAAATTTCATAATAAACTTCACACAGCTGATGTGCACTTTGTTGTCATTTTCGAAAATTGAAAAATATTCTGGAAGTCATAAGGAATAATCAGGTAGCTTATAATTAATTGTAGCACTTAGTATCCCAGTCTGCGAGTATAACCAAGAAGCAAGCAAGTAAAGCCTTGTCAAAAATTACATTAGGTCCAGAACATATGGGGCAGAATTCTTCACTCGGCATGTGGGTGCACGCCTGACATGCTCAAGTGTAAAATAGCGCGCAATTACATCAGGTGAGTGTCCTGACATCATCGTGCACTCACGCGATATTTCACTCGGTGGGCGCGTGCGGGTGCCGGAGTCACGCCCACCATTAACTAAGAGGCCAGTTAAGGCCAGTAAAAAGTCAATTGATGCCAATGTTTTGTCGCATGGGCAAAACGGGCAGGCAGCCAGCCGACAATTTCAAAAACCTCATCCAAGGGCGGGATAAAAAGGGTCAGCAGCATTGCCAGTGTGAGTAGTGAGGAGTTTGGTAGGTAGTTTGCTGCTGGTGATGTGTTGGCATATGGTAGCTTCATCTCTGTTCTGGGCTTCATTGTTAGAATTTCCAGCCTTAATTTCAGGACTCCTTGGTGTCTCCAAGGACCCCAGGGAATTCAGACTGTGTGGACTCTTCCAGGTATTGGATAGCCTTCTGTTACCCTGGTAATGGGGATTGTGGTCTCCATTGTTGGTGCCTCCTCTGAGGATGAAGAGAGGGGCAGAAGGAAGAGGAGGCCAGGTGTCCCTATACAGCTTCCAGGGGAGCGACCGGTGGGAGGACAGGCGCAGGCACAAGGAGCGCAGGGCCAGCAGGAAGTCCAAGGTGTTAGGGGCTGCAGAAGACACCACCATTCTGCTGCTAGGGCTTACAGGCAGCAATGCAGCTACCTCAATATGTCTGAGGTGCAATGCCGAAAGAGGCTCCATCTCTCCAGGGAGACCATGACCTCCATCAGTCAGAGATTCGGCCCTGAGATCAGCTCCAATTGTGTGGGTGGAAACCCCATGCCAGTGGCTCTGAAGGTCACAGTGGCCCTCAACTTCTATGCCTCTGGCTCTTTCCAGGGGTTAGTGGGGGATCTGTATGGAATCTCCCAATCAGCTGTCCACAGTTGTGTCAAACCGGTGACAGAAGCTCTGTTCAGGCGGGTATTGACTTTCATTCACTACCGTACAGCCGAGGCCAGCCAGGTAGAGTGAGCCAGAGGCTTCACAGCCATTGCTGGCTTCCCCCGTGTCCAGGGTACTATAGACTGTACACACGTGGCCATCAAGGCGCCAGCAGGTGAGCCCGGTGCCTTCGTCAACAGGAAGGGCTTCCACTCCATGAACATAGTGTGTGATCACAGAATGGTGATTCTACAAGCCTGTGCAAGGTACCCGGGCAGCTCCCACAATGCCTACATCCTCAGACACTCCCAGGTGCCGAGGCTCTTCAGTGCTCCAGTCCAGCTTGATGGATGGCTGCTGGGTGATAAGGGTGCCCTTGAAAAGGTGGCTCATAGTGCCTCTCGGCCACCCAAGAACAGAGACAAAGCAGCAGTATAACAGGAGCCACGCCTCCAAGAGGGCAGTGATAGAGAGGAGCACAGGTCTTCTGTAGACTCACTGCTGCTGCCCAGACCGTTCAGGGGGAGCACTCCAGTACCCCCCAGAGCGGATGTCACTGATAGTAGTTGCATGCTGCGCTCTCCACAATCTGGCACTGGCAAGGGGGGACCCACTGGAGGAAGAGGATCTTGACGAAGCTGCACAGGCCACAGATGATGAATCCAGCAGTGAGTTAGAAGAGGAGCACAGTGAGGAGAACACTGAGGGTGTGGAGGCAGAGCTTGGTAACCTCCAGGGAGGCAGGGACACCAGGGACATCTTGATCCAACGCTCCTTCAGCTTGGCTGCTAAATGAGCGCTACCACCTCATGCCTGGGTTGCTGCCTCCATCCCGGGTGTCTGAAAAAACCCTTTCCTTTGACTCCAAAGTCCACTCAGTGCCTGTGCAATAAAGTTTCGAGCCACTCATGTCCAGCATTACTTACTGGCGTACCCTGCACCACCTTAAATAAAAAAGGTGAAGCATACTCAGGCCATTACAACAAAAGAAAATTTATCTCATGTTGACAGTCAAAGTAAATTAACAGAACTATCTCTGGTCTTCAATCCTGGACCAGTTAAATTAATCAAAACATTGCGCAACAGAAGATCACCGGTGACCAGTCCCTCTTGTGCTGATGGTGCCTTAAACTTATGTCGGCGAGTGCTATGTCTTGGTGCTCCCCCCTTGCTGGCACCAGCATCGCAGGCAGCCTGCTGACTTTGCTGTCGTGTTGGCCTTGATGACCTTGGTGGTCGTCCTTTGGCCAGTGGAGCCCATGCTGGCCTCACATGGGAGGGATGGTTGGCTGGCATCTTCCCAGTCACCACAGCCTCATCAGATGCCATGGTCACTGTGGAGAGGTGGAGGAGATGCTGCAGTCACCCAGAGTGCCCTGAGAGGAGCCCACAGAGATGACAGGCAGCTCGTGCACCAACGAGAGATCATTCTGGACCTCTCTCCTCACCATTGATGGACGGGCACCTAGCTGGGATACTGGGTGCCTCATCCATCTCCCACACTGACATTGACCATCTGAGGTCATTGCCTGTGTGAGGGCTTGATGGTCCAAGCGCAACCCCAGGAACCCCTCATTCTGTCCCTGGAGCTGCCTCTTCATGAGAGTGGCCACTCTCTCAAAGGGGGAGGCATTGCACTTGGCCATGAGGGTCAACGCAGTGCTGCTGCTCTGCATGGACTCCTCCACAACAGAGACCATGGCACGCATTCTCTCATGTATCTCCGCCAGATCCTCCCGCACACCCCGCTGGACATCCAGCGCCTGCCACCTAATGGATGACTCCAGAGGGTCATCACCTGCCTTCGACTCAGCATCATCCTGGTCTCCAGCAATCCTCCAACTGCCGGCACCCTGGGCATTCTCTGCCTCCGCCTGCACCTCAAGCAAGTGTGAAGTGCCCTCACCGCTGTGCACCGAGATACTAGCCGAAGATCTAACATCCACCGAGATGCTGGTATCTGCGCTGGTGCCTGGCTCAGAGAGGGGGTGTGATGCAGGTACATCTGGAGCCTGGCCGTCCTCTGGCATCAGGAATGGGTCTTTGGAGTCCTGCGATTGGGTGTGTGGTGGCAAACCTAAGGGAGAACAACAACATGTCATTAGTCCAAGTCATCACACTGTCACTGTGCATGCCAGGCACCGTGGTGAGAACATGGAGATCTGCATCGTGGTGCCATCGTTTTTCAATGATCAATGAGAATTCAGTTTTGAGGCTCCCATCAATGATAAGACTACACAAGAATGTTTGCACCATCCGAAACTCTCACCTCAGTGCACAGCACCCTTACCATCCTCTGACACCCCAGCCTCTCCGCATGCCGGCTCTGTAGCTCAGGGGCATCCTGCTTGTCTCTGGTTAGGATTAGGAGGTTTGGGGGGCCTGCGCCTGTCTGCAACCTCTCAATGCTGTTATGGACCATCTTCTCCTGAAAGGACAGAGGAGTATGGATTAGCCCACTCTCTACCTGCAGCGCCATTGCAGCCTGGCCAACCCCACCTGAGGAACACCTCACAGGGCACATCTGAGTCATGGCACTCGAGCCGCAAGGCACTCAGGCCAAGCAGCCAGGGTTCACCCCCTTGGCCAGCTCCGGTGTCATTGACGGTTGGCACACAGACAACATCCCTGAGCTCCACATAGGGACGGCCAGCCTTTAACACTTCAACACACTGATCCATGCCAACACGGTACTCCCCTTTCCTGAGCACAGCAGGTCATTAAACCTCTTGCGGCCCTGGGCCGAGGTGCGCCGCACCACATCATGGCTGCTGACCTCGGCTGCCACCTCCTCCCAAAATCTTTTTGTAAGGTGTGGTGGCCTCCTCCTTCCATCCCTGGGGATAAGGGTGTCCCCTCTGGCAGCCACCTCCTCCAGGAGGACTGCAAGGCCCTCATCAGAAAAACGGGAGGCCGAGTGCCCACGTGACCTGCCTGGTGTCTGCAGCCGCACTTTTATCCATAATTTTTACTCTCCTGCTGACAACACCAAAGGTGTCTTTATCACCGGCAGCCTTCCAAGGCCAGTTTTAAACCAGGTCATCATTGGACCCAGCAGCCATCAGGCCCCCGCCAGCCATTTCCTGGCCATTGGGGAGCCACCATTCACGCTCGGTGGACCTTAATTGGCCCGCCAACGTGAGATCACGGCCGGGGGGCTGATCGCGGGCAGTGGGCTGTTTCCAGACCGCTCCCGGGCCCACCAACCACGCCCCCCCCGCCGACCTCAAAATTCTGGCCAGGATGAACCCAGCTTAAATGTTGGCAGCAACTCCTTGAAAACAACCTGAAAATCAGTAAAATTTATAAGCATGAACGGAAAATGGGTTACAATAGCTTTACACTGAATGCCATCATCATATTAAAGGAATTGAACTATATGCCACACGCAAACAAAAACAAATGAACTATGAATGCATGTAAATAACATCCTGTCAATGAAAACAAATAAGCTGCAAACAAGAATGAAGGAATTATCACTGATATGGCATAGAAAAACAAATGGCTGCAACTCAGAACAGTGGAATTGAAAGGGAGGCTGGAGAAAGGAAACAGGAAATACATACAAGCTCTGGTTGAAAAATGTGGAGAACCTGAGCCATAATTGAAAGTGGTGTCAAAGGAGGGGTCAGTGGAAGACTTTTGTGAAGTGGCTCAGCCACTTTAAGAAATACAGCAATACAACACAGAGCCCACTACAATGGCATGCAGTGTCACTGGCCCCACACAATGGAATCAGCAATAAGCTAACATAAAGCGACTATATAAGATGGACAACACCCATCTGCATGGAACCAGCTTGAAAACATTCTTTTATATTTTTTAATGGGATGTAGGTGTCACTGGCTAGGCCAGCATTTGTTGCCATCTCTAATTGCCCTCGAGAAGGTGGTGGTGTGCCACCTTCTTGAACCACTGCAGTTCTTGTGGTGTAGGTACACCCATAGTGCTGTTAGGAAGGGAGTTGCAAGATTTTGACCTAGTGAAGGAACGTCGATATGGTTCCAAGTTGAGATGGGGTGTGGCTTGGAAGGGAACGGCAGTGTTGTTTCCATGCATCTGCTGCCCTGTCCTTCTAGGTGTTAAAAATCATGGTTTTGGAAGGTGCTATCAAAGGAACCTTGGTGAGTTACTGCAGTGCATTTGGAAATATGGTACAAAGTGCTGCCACTGTGTGTCAGTGGTGGAGGGGGTGAATGCTTAAGGTGGTGGATGGGGCGTGAATCAAGTGGGCAGCTTTGTCTTGGATGGTGTTGAGCTTCTTGAGTGTTGTTGGGGCTGCACCCATCCAAGCAAGTGGACAGTATTCCATCGCACTCTTGACTTGTGCCTTGTGGATGTGCTTTGCGGAGTCCGGAGGTCAGTTCCTCGCTGCAGAGTTCCCTGCCTATGACCTGCTGTTGTAACCACAGTATTTATATGGCTGGTCCAGTTCAGTTTCTGGTCAATGAAAACCCCAGGATATTGATAGTGGGGGATTTGGCAATGGTAATGCCATTTAATGTCATGGGGAAAGGGTTAGATTCTCTCTTGTTGGAGATGGTCATTGCCTGGCCCTTGTGTGGCGCGAATGTTACTTGAGAGATGTGGCATTTATTTTTCCCTCTATGCAAAGCTAAAGTGAAATTATATTATTGAAGCTTTAATGATTTATGATGACATGTTAGTGACTGAGTTTTTAAGTAAATTGCATTGAATTCTGAATGGTTGTTCTACTTTTGTACAACAATAGCTGGCAACAATGGCATGGTTAGGAAAGAAAAATTTGCATTTACATAGTGCCTTTCACAACCACAGGATATCCCAAAGTGCTTTACTGACGTACTATTGATATGTAGTCACTGTTGTAATATAGGAAATGTAGCTATCAATTAGTGCACCACAACATCCATAAACCACAATGTGATAATGAGTAGATAATATGATTTTGTGATGTTAATTGAGTGCAGTTTTGGAACTGAGTCCATACCTGGGAGTTTGGTGAGTGGTGGAGTTTAAAATGTTAATCATGCTCTTGAAAAATCTAGCCTAGTCTCTAAATATCAGTAACTGGAAAGTACTGTGTAAGCTTTTTCTTTTTTCCAGCCTTGGGCAGTTTTGCTTCATGTAATCGTCATGGCCAGTACAGGGATTGAACCCAAGACCTTGGTGTTATTAGCACCACGCTCTAACCATCTGAGCTAACCAGCCCTGGCCCAGCCTTGGGCAGGGTGAACATTCTCTGTGGAGAGAGCTGAGTAGTTAATTAGCTAACTGGCTTAATCTGGTTTCTCTAGCACCAGTTCAGTTTTCTATAAATTCAAAGTTCTTTAGTGCAGTTATGGCAAATGCGTGCAGCTTTGGAACTGAGTGCAAAGCTAAGAGTTTGGTGAGTGGGGGAGATCGGTGAGGAGGGGAAGGAGGTGTTCCTATCCTTTTTCTTTTTCTACCTTTTTCACCCTGGAGGAATTGGTTCTTATTCTACTGCAGGGAAAGGAGCTAGCTGTTTGGTGAGTATCTGGTAAGTGGTTAAGGTCTATTCCAGTCCTAAGGTTTAAAATAGTATACAAACTGGTGTTAAAGTTAATAAAACATGTAATAAAGGAAAATAAATAAGTGAATAATATAATTAAGCAATTAATTAAAACACATTAAGGCTGGAAGGACAGGTGATGTGTCAAGGCTGCAGAATGTGGATGCTCCTGGAAGCCAGTGTGATCCAGGGCAAATATGTCTGCAGTAAGTGTTTGTGACTCGAGAAGCTTTGGCTGAGTCATTGAGTTGGAGGCTGAGCTGCAGACACTGTGGCACATCAGAGAGGAGGAAAGTTCCCTGGATGCTTTGTACCAGGAGGCAGTCATGCTACTTAGGAGAGTGTCTTTCTGATTTGGTCAGTGGTTAGTGACAGGAGGGTGTGACCTTGAGTGAGGCAGGTAAGGGGACTGAGAGGACAGGAGTGCAGGAGCCTCAGCCTTCGCAATTATCCAATAGGTTTGAAGTTCTCTCAGCTTGTTTGGATGAGAGTGGGGGCTGCAGGGTGGATGAGCAAACTGACCATGTCACCGTGATACAAGAAGCTATCCAAGTGGGGCAACAAAAAGAATGTAGTGGTGGTAGGGGACACTATGGTGAGGGGAATTGACATTATTCTCTGCAGCAAAGAGCAAGAGACCAGACAGCTTTGTTGGCTGCCCGGTGCCAGGGTTTGGGACATCTGCTCAGGGCTGGAGAAGAACTTGCAGCGGGAGGAGGTGGATCCAGTTGTCATGGTCCATGAAGGTACCAACGACGTAGGTAGAACTAGGAAAGAGCTTCTGCATTGAGAGTATGAGAAGCTAGGGACAAATTAGAAACCTCAAAGGTAATAATCTCTGAATTATTTGCCATGTGCAAATTGGCATAAAGTACTTAAAATTGGAGAGATGAATACGTGGCTCAAAGACTGGTGTGGGTGACATGGGTTCTGGTTCGTGGGGCAGTGGCACCAGTACTGGGGAAAGTGGGGGCTGTACCATTGAGATGGTCTACACCTAAACTATGCTGGGGCCAGTGTTCTAGTGAGTTGCATAACTAGGGAAGTAGAAAGGGTTTGAAACTAAATAGTGGAGACAAGGCATCAAATTTGGGAAGATGCGGTAAATCAAAGAGTAGAGAAAAGACGAAACAGGTATTAATATGGGAAATGATAAACAGACCATGACAAGAAGGGACAAAGAGTACAGGCAATACAAATGTAAGAGTAAATCAGCAGATAAGGCTAGAGGTTACAAAAATAATAAAAGGACAAATCTAAAGGCTCTGTATTTGAATACATGTAGCATTTGAACTGAGAGCGCAAATAGAAATAAGTAAGTACGATCTGATAGCCACTACAGAATGACATAGATTGAGACCTAAATATTGAAGGGTACATGACAATTAGGAAGGACAGGAAGCTAGGAAAAGGTGGAAGGTGGCTCGGTTAATTAACAATGGTATTAGCACATTAGAGAGGGATGACCTAAGTTCAGGAAACCAGGACGTAGAAATGGTTTGGGTAGAGATGAGAAATAATAAGGGCATGAAATCACTTGTGGGTGTGGT
Organism: Cetorhinus maximus; assembly: GCF_964194155.1. NCBI lineage: Eukaryota > Metazoa > Chordata > Chondrichthyes > Lamniformes > Cetorhinidae > Cetorhinus > Cetorhinus maximus. Next base: position 50,108,130 of record NC_135898.1, read on the forward strand.
ATACAGGCCTCCTAATAGTAACCACAGGGTAAGACAAGGGTATAAAGGAAGAAATAATGGGAGCTTCTCAGATAATCATTAGGAGATTTTAATCTGCATATAGACTGGGTAAATCGGGTGGGAAAAGGTAGCCTAGATGAGGAATTCATAGAATGTTTTTGGGATGGTTTCTTAGAACAGCATGTTCTGGCACCAACCAGAGGGCAGGCTATACTAGACCTGGTATTGTGCCATGAGATAGGATTAATTAATGACCTCATTGTGAAGGTGCCCCTAGTTAGCAGCGATTATAATATGATTGAATTTTACATTCAGTTTCAGGGAGAAAAGAGTGGGTCCAAATCTAGTATTCTGAACTTAAATAAGGGCAAATATGAGGTCATGAAAGCACAGCTAGCTAAAGTGAACTGGCAAATAAGGTTAAGGGATAGGTCAACAGAGATGCAGTGGTGGACATTGAAGGGGATATTTCAGAATACACAGAATAGATTCATTCCAACGAGAGAGAAAAATTCCAAGGGGAGGGCCCATCATCTGCGGTTAGCTAAAAAAGTTAAAGGTAATATCAATCTTTAAGAAAAAGCATATAACTGCGCAAAGATTGCTGGCAGGTCAGAAGATTGGATAGAATATACAAAAAGCAAAGAATGACCAAAAGATTGATAAGGAAGGAAAAGTTAGAATACAAGAGAAAGCTAGCTAGAAATATCAAGACAGATAGTAAGAGTTTCTTTGGATACTTTAAAAAGAAGAGCATTAACAAAGTGAGCATTGGTCCTACAGAAAATGAGTCTAGGGAATTAATAATGGAAAATAAGGCAATAGCAGATGAATGGAACCCGCATTTTGCATCGGTCTTCATTATAGAGGATATAAGTAAAATCCCAGAAATAATTGTTAATCAGAAATGGAAGAGAGGGAGGAACTCAGAAAAATTACAATCAACAGGGAAGTAGCACTACGAAAATTGTTGGAGCTGTGGGCTGACAAGTCCCCGGGTCCCGATGGATTTCATCCTAGAGTCTTAAAAGGAGCGGCTAAAGAGATAGTTGATGCATTGATTAATTTTCCAAAATTCCCTAGATTTGGGGAAGGTTCCATTAGATTGGAAAATAGGAATATAACTCCTTCATGCAAAAATAGAGGGAGACAGAAAGCAGGAAACTACAGTCCAGTTAGCTTAACATCTGTCACAGGAAAAATATTAGAAGCTATTATTAAAGATATTATAATAGGGCACTTGGAAATATTCAGGGTAATCAAGCAAGGTCAACATGGTTTTGTGTTTAACCAATTTATTGGAGTTCTTTGAAGAAGTAACATGTGCTGTGGATAAAGGGGAACCGGTGGATGTGCTGTATTTAAATTTCCAGAAGGTATTTGATAAGGTCCCACATCAAAGGTTATTGTGGAAAATAAAAGCTCATGGTGTAGGGGGTAACATATTGGCATGGAAATACGATTGGCTAGCTAACAGGAAACAGAGGGTAGGCATAAATGGGTCTTTTTCTGGTTGGCAAGATGTAACAAGTGGTGTGCCACAGGAATCAGTGCTGGGACCTCAACTTTTTACAATTTACACAAATGACTTGGATGAAAGGATTGAAGGTATGGTTGCTAAATTTGCTAATGGCACAAAGATAGTTAGGATAATGGATTGCAAAGAGGACACAAGGAGATTACAAAGGAATATATATAGGTTAAGTGAGTGGGCAAAGACCTGGCAAATGGAGTATAATGTAGAAAAGTGTGAAATTGACCATTTTGGCAGGGAAAAATAAAAAATAAGCATATTATTTAGATGGTGAGAGATTGCAAAGCTCTGAGATGCAGAGGGATCTAGGTGTCCTAGTGCATGAATTGCAAAAGGCTAGGATGCAGGTACAGCAAGTAATTAGGAAAGCTAATAGAATGTTATCATTTATTGTGAGGGAAATTGAATACAAAAGTAAGGAGGTTATGCTTCATTTATACAAGGCATTGGTGAGACCAAATCTGGAGTACTGTGAACAGAATTGGTCTCCTTATTTAAGGAAAGCTGTAAATGCATTGGAAACAGTTCAGAGAAGGTTTACTAAACTAATACCTGGATGGGGCAGCTTGTTTTATAAGAAAAAGTTAGACAGGCCAAGCTTCTACCTGCTGGAGTTTAGAAGAGTAAGAGGCTACTTGATTGAAACATATTTACAAAAGATCCTGAGGGGTCTTGACAGGGTGGATGTGGAAAGGATGTTTCCTCTTGTCAGAGAATGTACAATTAGGAGTCACGGTTTAAAAATAAGGGGTTGCTCATTTAAGACACAGATGAGGAGAATTTTTTTTGCTCAGTGTTGAGTCTTTGGAACGCTCTTCCTCCAAAGGCAGTAGAAGCAGAGTCTTTGAATATTTTTAAGGCAGAGGTAGATAGATTCTTGGTAAGTAAGCGGGTGAAAGGTTATGGGGGCTGGCAGGGAATGTGGAGTTGAATTACAGTCAGATTACCCATGATCTTATTGAATAGCAGAGCTGGCTCGAAGGGCTGAGTGGCCTACTCCTGCTCCTAATTCGTATATTTGTATGTATGTTCATATGGATAAATATTGGCCAGGACACTGGGGATAACTCCCCTGCTCCTTTTCAAAATAGTACCATGGGATCTTTTACATGCCTTTGTGAGTGCAGTCAGGACCTCAGCTTTAACATGTCATCCAAATGATGGCACCTCCAAGTGCAGTGCTCCCCCACTACTTTCCCAGAATGTCAACCTTCATTTTTGTCCTCATGTCCTGGGGTGGGGCTTGAACCCATAACCTTCTGACTCTGGCAAGAGTACTATAATTAAACCACTGCTGACACACTCTCAACTGCTAATTCTTTGAATATTGTTTGACCTTATTACAGCCTTGGTTCAAACATGAACAAAAGTGCTGAACTCCTGAGGTGAGGTGAAAGTGACTGCCCTTGACACCAAGGTAGCATTTGACCGAGTGTGGCATCAAGGAGCCCTAGCAAAACTGGAGTCAATGGGAATCAGGGAGAAATTGTACAAAATTATGAGGGGAATAGATAGAGTGGACAGGATAAAATTGTTTCCCTTGATGGAGAATTCTAGAACCAGGGGACATAGATTCAAGATAAGTGGCAGAAGGTGTAGGGAGGACATGAGGAAGAACTTTTTTACGCAGAGGGTAGTGGGTGTCTGAAATTCGCTGCCCAAGTTGATGGTAGAGGCAGAAACTTTAAACTATTTTAAAAAGTACCTGGATCTGCACCTAAAGTGCTGTAAACTGCAGGGCTATGGGCCGGATGCAGGAAGGTAGGATTAGAAAGAGCACCTGGGTGTCCTCGGGCTGGCATGGACAAGATGGGCCGAATGGCCTCCTTCTGTGCTGTAACTTTTCTATGGTTCTATGGTTCTAAAACTCTCTGCTGGTTGCAATCATACCGAGCACGAAGGAAGATGGTCGTAGTGGTTAGACGTCAGTCATTTCAGCTCTAGGACATCACTGCAGTAGTTCCTCAGGGTAGTGCTCTCGGCATGACCATCTTCAGCTGCTTCATCAATGACCTTCCTTCCGTCATAAGGTCAGAAGTGGGGATGTTCGCTGATGATTGCACAATGATCAGCACCATTCGCTAGATACTGAAGCAGTCCATGTCCAAATGCAGCAAGACCTGGACAATATCCAGGTTGGGCTGACAAGTGGCAAGTATCATTTGCGCCACACAAGTATCAGGCAATGATCATTTCCAACAAGGGAGAATCCAACCATCGCCCCTTGATATTCAATGGCATTACCATCACTGAATCCCCCACTGTCAACATCCTGGGGGTTACCATTGACCAGAAACTGAACTGGACTAGCCATATAAATACTGTGGCTACAAGAGCAGGTCAGAGGCTAGGAATTGTGCAACGAGTAACTCCCCAAAGCCTGTGTACCATCTACAAAGCATAAGTCAGGAGGGTGATGGAATACTCCCCACTTGCCTGAAGGAGTGCAGCTCCTACAACACTCAAGAAGCTTGACACCATCCAGGACAAAGCAGCCCACTTGATTGGCACCACATCCACAAACATTCATCCCCTCTACCATCGGCGCACAGTGGCAGCAGTGTGTACCATCTACAAGATGCACAGCAGGAACTCACCAAGGCTCCTTCGACAGCACCTTCCGAACCCAAGACCACTACCATCTAGAAGGACAAGGGCAACACACAGATGGGAACACCACAACCTGGAAATTCCCCTCCAAGTCACTCGCCATCCTGACTTGGAAATATATCGCCTTCACTGGCTGTTCCAGGGCAAAATCCTGGAACTCCATTCCTAACAGCATTGTGGGTGGACCACAGCACATGGACTCCAGTGGTTCAAGAAGGCAGCTCACCACCACCTTCTCAAGAACATGGGCAATAAATGCTGTCCCAGCCAGTGAAGCCCACATCCCGTGGATGAATAAAAAAAAGAAACATTGTTTAATATGTGTAGCCCATCTGGTATGTAATATTGGCTACAAAATCATTGAAAATTGCCTTTCAACAATACAAAATGATGTTCAAGAAGAAATTGAATAGTTAAAACGGGAACATTTTCCTAAGAAACACAAAAAAATATTTTTGATATGTTATTATGGAACCCATAAATTAGTGTTACTGAAGAGTCGTAGAGAAGAATGCCTATAGTCAAATCATCAAAATGTTAATGGCCTCTTGGGCACTAATGAAACCCGTAGTTGTTTGTTACTGATAGCTGAAGCTGGAATCCAACGCTCTATTTTGAAGTCTAACAACTTGATGGCCTCAGGAGATTTCTTACATATTCTTGGCATCAAAGAATTAATCATTTCACCAATGAAACATCACCTGGCTGATATAGGCATTCAAACAATTCAATCAGAAAGTAATATTTTCTATCTATCCACCCTATAAAATTCTGTAATCTTCTTAAACACCTCAATTAGATCACCCCTTAATCTCCCTTATACTCATGGGTATACAATCCTAGTCTGTGCAACCTGTCCCCATAGTTTAACCCTTCTGGCTCCTATATCATTCTGGTAAATCTATGGGTCAAACTAAAGGAAATTTGCATAATTCCTCTAAATTATATGAAAGCAGGGAGTTAGTCAAGAAGATAACACAGTAGCAGATGATACAATAGTATATTTCTCTTGGAAGTTGAGGGACAGTGTACTAGACTAGATTTTATATTTTCTGCTGTAATTCAGGTATGCTTTTGTCCAAACTAAGTGTCGGCAAGTGTTGCTGACTACCTTTAAGAAGTAGCCTCACACAATGTCAGTTTTGTGCATTTTACCAAAAGCCAATACCAGCTGCTCCCATTTTTTTTCATTTATGGGAAGTAGGCATCGCTGTCTAGGCCTGCATTTATTGCCCATCCCTAATTGCCCTTGGGAAGGTGGTGGTGAGCTGCCTTCTTGAACTGCTGCAGTCCTGCTGTCAGTACACCCACAGGAGTTCCAGGATTTTGACCCAGTGACAGTAAAGGAACAGTAATGTATTTCCAAGTCAGGATGGTGAGTGGCTTGGAGGGGAACTTCCAGGTGGTGGTGTTCCCATGTGTCTGCTGCCCTTGTCCTTCAAGATGGTAGCAATCGTGGGTTTGGGAAGTGCTGTCTAAGCAGCCTTGATGAGTTCCTGCAGTGAATCTTATAAATGGTATACACTGCTGCCACTGTGCGTTGATGGTGGAGGGAGTGAATGTTTGTGGATGGGGTGCCAATCAGGTGGGCTGCTTTATCCTGGATGGTGCCAAGCTTCTTGAGTGTTGTTGGAGCTGCACTCATCCAGGCAAGCGGAGAGTATTCCATCACACTCCTGACCTGTGCCTTGTAGATGGTGGACAGGCTTTGGGGAGTCAGAAGGTGAGTTACTCACCGCATGTTAAATGTGAATTAAATACAGTTTAAAATTCATTGTAACCTACAGTAGAAATCCATCTTCTCAAATGTCATTTCCTACCCCCAGCTTTACTTATCATCAAATTTACCAGATTAATGACAATTGCTGCCAAATTAAAGGTGGGTTTGTACTGTTGACTCACTTCTGGTAGAACTGAATTGGAACAGCCCAAAAACCCACTTCACTTGAGGCCCATAACAACAATCAGCTCAACTATCTATGTTCCCTGTACGCTCCTCCCACTCCCCCACCGACGGCTCCTCCCCCCACCACCCTCCTTGGCTTCTCAAACTATTACATGCTTCCAATTGTTTGATTCACATTGTATTTCTCAGTGGGGCTACTTTTATTAATGTGAGTATTTAACACATGCAGTGCATTCCAAACGGGTAAAATCATTTGATCCTGCATCAAGTCCATTGTAAAGTGCATCAGTAATGAATGATATTACTCAGGCCTGGACTCCATGTATGAAATCATACTACTTGTAATAACTGCAGGCAAACTAAACACCATTTAGACTTATTTAAAGGAGGATCAAAATTCTTTAAAGGAAAATCTCAGACCATTCATTTTTATACAATTTTTAATGAGTTTTTGCATTATGCATGTTTTACAATGTCAACTTTACACTGATATGAGCTCAATGCAACAGTAATGGGATTAGATGCAAGACTGAGTTGACAAGAGAAATTGAGGCTTAACAGAGATTAAAGTTAAAATGATAACTGGGGTAAAGTAAAGAAGATTTGAAATCAAGTACTGGAAGTTAAAAAGATAATTGTCCCAATGTCCCTGTAGTTTTAATTGCAGAGAGCCACCCAATACAGTTCATTAGGTTTAAGCGAGATGATAGATTCAAGTCTGTGAATTTTTGGGTTATATTTCGGGTTTCTTTGCTACAACATGATACCTTATAGCACTAGATATTATACTAAAATAACTGACTTTCCTATTCCAATGTTTATTGAATATGTAACTAGGTGAGTAGCACTGAAGTGCTGCTCTTCTAGTAGCTTCTCTCACTGTAATGCATTCTTGGTGGGTCAGTTGGTCGAGATATTATCCACTGGATGTCGCTGCTGATTTACACCAGAATCGAGAATCCCCAGTGTAGACTGATGGAGAAATCCGTCAGTACGAGGCAAGTTGTTTCTTATTCTCCCCAGGGATAAAAGTGGCGCATTTTTGCTCTTTGTTTCTGACTGGTGATGTACTTTGCTTTCAGTCCATATTAACTTTTTAAAAAAATTTCAATACAAATAGAGGTGTTTATGTGCAAGTGTGATTAAGGATAGTGCAATAATAGACAATAATTTCACAGGGAACTGATAGACAAGGGAGAACACATTTAATGGTACATGATTGAGGCAACATTCAAAAGGCATATTGGTCTTTGTTGTTTGTACGTTGAATTGCAAGAGCACTTATAGCAAATCGTGTTTTGTTGAGCAAACGTTCTGAAACCCGAACAGATCTGTGAAGAAAAACAGCATTCATACACAGAGATGGGTTCATTATCTTGAACTTTGCATCGACTGCTGAAACCCTGCAAACAAGATAAAATTAAATTAATTCGTTTTAGCGGACTGCCTTTTTTCCATGTAATATTTATATATTCTGAATTCCAGACAGACTTTAACCTGAGGATTTTTAAACTCTATAAATTGCAGATTGTCTTTTTTGTTTCTATAACTTTCGGCAACGTTGATATTCTCTCTAACACCTCATTTTTATTTTGGAATACGTTGGAGGCGTTTCCTGGAAATATATGTAACCAACATCATTGTTCACGATGTAAGGTTCTACAAACTACTATCATAACGCAAAAGTACCATCATTGTGTCCCAATATAGGTACAAAAAAGCAACAAACTAACGCAAAGGTAGGTGCGAAATTGAATATGCAGAACATCAAAGCAGCTCTCTTCCCGCTTAAGGTATTTTAACTCCAACAGAAGCTGATAGATACATTTTCCTAGAGTGAAGACTGAGGAATGTGCTTCACCGTCACTGTGAGGGAATGATTTTTTCCCCCATTTTTAAATGACGGAAGATATTCCCCTATAATCCTTGGAAGGGAAACGAAACATAGAGTAACGTTCGTGTTGTGCTGGTTTCCCGAATTGTTTGAACTGGTGCAGAAATGTCAGATTGTGTTTCACATGGTGTATTTATAAATCCGTCCATATTGGGTTTGTAATTTAAATCAGTTGGGAACGGTGTGGTTACAAAGACAAATGTGCTTAATGCAAAGTAATTACTAAGCACACTCGAGGGTAAGGTTCGCACAGAAGCGGCACTTAGTAAACTGACAGGAGACACCGCAGATGAAGGGACCAAAAAGTTCCCAAACTTCTGAACACAGTACTTGGGTTTAAAAGCTATAGTTGATTTAACAATTTGTACTAAGACTGGTACGACACTAGTGATCTATAAATTTAAGTGCAGTTCACTGCATCTTGCGACATTCCCTTTTGTGTTGGTAAATGTTGGGCGCCGTCTAGAATTTGTTTCTTAAATTAGAACTGGTGTGTTAGTGTATTTTGACCACAATACAATCAATCAGGAGGTCCACTAGATTGCACCAGAGTTTCTCAAATGCGCGCTTTCCGTCTGGTGCAAAGAGTGCAAGCCTGTGTCTTTAATGTCATGTGAATGTGCACTAACTAAACAACGCTAATATTTGTAGTGTACGTGCGCAGCCTGTGTGGAAATTCCAAAATAATATGACCAGCTACCCCAAACTGTGCCTTGTACCGTAGATATTGCAGAAGGAAGAATCATTGCGCCCCAAACTGTTACAGCCAAATCGGCTAGTGCTTGTCTTCATTAATTTTTGTGCAGCAAGCTCTTTCCGCCTTTCAACCTAACGACCTGCTTCCTAGAATTAAATTATTATTTGTTGAAAACAGGTAAATAATCATAGGCTTTTGCTCTTCTCGACTACTTTAATTGTGTTGTATTAAACAGTGACACGCTTGCTTGAAGGTGGATGAATTATAAAATAAGCCGGTGTTGCTACAAATCTGATACCCGCCGCTTGTAGGTGATTAATACATTCTGTATCCTTTGCGGATTCAAACAGTATCACATTAGTCCAAAAGCTTGTGTGGAAATGCAAACAAGTAAAATATTTTTTTGGAAATTTCAATTTGCAGGGAAAATAAAGTTTATTTTCATTGAGAAAAGTTTAAAGTGTGGCGAGTACCGTGTACTCTTATTTAAAAGAATGCATTGTTTCATCGTGCTGCTTGGGGTGGTGGATTTAGCCAAAAACTTCAGATATGTTTTGCTTGTTGCAAGAAAATATAATCCAACGCGCCTCTTGGTAACGCACACCATAACCTTGATAAATCCACAGCTCCGGGCAGACATCCCTTCCTGGAGCGACTGGAATCCAGCTTTCCAATTCATGCAATCAAAACTTTTTCTGAAATCAGGTTATTTATTTGATCGCCCATAGACAAAGAAGCGACCAGGAAGGATTTAGTTCCGCCGTTAAATGGCTGATTTTAATCTCGAAAATGCTGAAATCTTAATTAAACTGTTTTTATGCTGGTTAAAAGGGAACGAAATGTTCCTTTTTGTAAAAAAAAATCCGCCCTTTGCGTAAAATCATACATTCTCATTTAAATGATAAACTAAACTCGGACAAACTGGTGCAGACACAGACTAAAAATAAGCGAGGGAAAATACTTAATATGATTTAAGGTGTCTGCTGGAACAAGGAATGAGAGAACAATGGGGGAATCGATCTTTGTGGGGGTTTTTTTTTAGAAATCGGACATGAATTTCTTTTCAGGAGGTAGCACCATGGAGATCGCCGGCATTCTTTCATTTTGCGGATCTGTGCTTCCATTGCGAGAGCTGCGAGCAGAGACCTCCGTTCGAGCTCCTAAAACGGCCCGGGCTCCTATGAATGGGCTCAGTCCGACATGTGGCCTTTCACCCCGCCCTACGAAACACGACCATGCAAGCCACACTCGGAGAATTGTTTGTTAATAGTCCAATTAGATAATTGCCATCTTTCACTCTTTTCCCCATTTCCCATAAAAGAATGAATGCGAAGAGCAGCGTGAAGAGGGCTTCTGCCCCGCGAGGTGACATGAAGGACTGGAGCGTGCTCCAAGCAGCCATCCATTCACTTGAATTGATTCATTGTCGGGTAATCAATGGTCTTATTGGATTATTGTCCATTCGAGGTACCAAATATATTGTTGCACTGACAATGAAATAACTGAGGTGAAACTTTTCATTTAGAGAATCTTTAGTTAGGATTTTCCGGACTAGCTGTTTCCTGTGGATATATTTTGAATAGACTTTTCTCTCTCTCTCTCTCTTTGGGCTGCTCCTAAAGGTGAGTCAGTCTCACTGCTCTGAACGTTCAGTTCAAGGGACACCAAGCTCAAAGGAGCTCGGGCTTTAGAGATGGCTGCTTGCGGTGCTAATATTACACCATCAGACTGCTCAGAACTTTCCTGAAACTCTTAACTCTCTGACAAGTGTATTTTTTCGCATTTGAGACCAATCAGTTTACCGTATTTAGCTGCCTGATTGAAGGCGAGCATAGAAACCATCTATTAAGACCTGATATATTATCCAAACAAGTCTGTGTATTCATGGGGTAACGTAAATGTCGGGCCGTAAAATTACCCATAATCAATTGAAACGGCAAGTGTACGTACTATGTGCCTGGTATTTGTAGATCTCTCACAACAGTAAATCTGGAAGGCTGCAGCTTAAAGCACTATGTAGCAGAGTGTTGATCATTTGGCATTTCAAGCTGGACAACCATAAAAGAACGGCCATCGGCGAAAGCAGCATTTCAGTCCAACAGTCGGAAACAAGCCTCGCCCGAGAAAGCGAACTTTAAAGAGAAAAAAGCAGCAGCTGGGTCAATATTTTGTGCAATAACGGAAAAAAAAACAAATATTGTGCCTTGCAATTTCTTTTTTTTTTGCACTACGTTTCATTAACAGTCCTCAATGGAAGTCAGATGCAATCGAGAACCAATAATGGAAGCTGAGTCGAGCCGAGGTTTAAAGAATGGACTCCGAGAAGGGAAAGAAACCACCTCGAATTCAAGGGATTCTCACGGAAGCCTTCGGAATTCTTTGATGCAGGATCAGCAGGAGACTTTCTCAGCTTCTGCAGTCTCCGATGACTGCAATAAAACAAAATCTAGTACTAGTGACCCGGACTATTGTAGACGAATTCTTGTAAGAGGTGAGCGCGGTTTTATTCTATCTCTCTCTCTCTCTCTCCCTGTTGTTCAGTTTTAAACGGACTTGTCCCACTGGTTTGGCCCAGCTTGAGCTGCCTATGCACGATGCAAAATACTATTTTACGTTTTACACCATGTTGCTCAGTATCTTTTTAAAAAAACAGCACGATCTGCCGGTTACTGTATCGCTCTCCCGGAGAATGGATCAGTTTATTTTTCACTGGGGGCAATTTGCTTCGTGTATTTCCTTGTTTATGGTTACATTTCTGTATTTTTGCAAATACAAAGTCATCATTGCCAAAGTGTTTGCACCATGAAAAAAATGTGTCGAATAAGGGAATCGCCTATTTAAAACAAAAGGAACTGATTGTCTCTTTCTGTAATTTTTAAAAAATTCTTTCTCTCTGCTCTGGGCTCTGAAAATGTATTTTCCAATTTTATTTCTGCTTCTAGTCAGCTCCCTTTTATACGCTGTTTGTGTTTAGCGTGCAACCCGTATCGATTTTAAATATTTGAATTTTGTGGAACTATTTTACACCGATTAAGAAAATTAGTTAAGCCAGATGAAAGTAAGTTGACTTTGGCAAGTACGGCGAATTTAGATAATTCATGGGAGACCGATTAAATGTGATTTCCCTTCCTAACAAGGCTAACAATTGGCAGCTCTAACAGGAGATTTTACTGAGATGGCTATAACGGCTCTCTAATGACGTTTTTAATCAACACGTTATCATTTGTCATATAAAAGCAACAAATACTGGTCGTCGCTTTCTTAAAGAGTGGGAATAACTCAACATTTACATCAAAGGCCATCACCAATAACGTTAACAATCTCTGCACTGCTGGCGCGATGGTTTTAGGTTAGAATCGATTCGATCCTGATACAGTTTGTAGATATAAATATTCTTAATGAAAACGTATTTCGCACAAACTAGTTAGCCTTCATTACAGTTGGAAACATAACAGCATAAGATGACATTCATTCACAAAAGTGAGCTAACAACTAGACTGGAGGCTGCATGATTCAGATCAAAATAAATTGTGGGTTCTCTTCATTTTTGCCTATGCGGTTTAAGATATATTTTTGCCATATAATTTCCTATTGTCACGGCAGACTCTGTTCATGGGTTGCATAAATCACAAGGTAGCTGGCGGAATGATTTGCATTGTTTGCAAACTCATTCGTTTACCTCCATTAGTAGAAAGCTGAGTGTGAATGTCTATGCAAGTTTTTCCTCATGTAAAAATGTAAAAGAATTGTAAAGGTAAGATTTACCCCACCTCCTATAACATTGAAGGGCTGTAGTTATTGTTTGTGTTGTGTTACTGTCTGGAAGCCGTGCCTTTTTGATGCGGAGTTCCTGTTTTTAAACTGTTCACTTTTAACCTTTATTAATGTATTAATCCATTGTATATTAGTCAGTGTCACGATTGCAGGTTGTGTGGTTATTTATGTTGTCAATACCTGGATAACACGTTTTGTTGCTTTTACGACAAGTATAGTTACTGATGGGATAATCACGCCATGTTTAAAATTAAAGTGGCACTGGAAAGGGAAACAAAATGTAACATATATATTTGTATATATTTTACTTTAAAATATATGTTAAATATTATATATTTTACTTTAAAGTTATTTCTGCGCCGTTCAGCAATAAGTGGTTGACTTTCGTTCTTATATTGGAGAAATGCAATGAAACTATAAATAAGTGCCTGGCAGTAACAAATGTTAATCCTTCTATGACCGATTGGCCCCAGACGCGCGTCAAGTTGAATTACAGGCACAACACTCCAAGGACCGGAGCAGAAACACACAGTTTTCTTCTGGTTGTGGTAGTTTCAGTTATGGATACGTGGAGCTCCAGAAACAATACATTCTTTGCTAATTACAATCGGGTTTTTTTTTCGTGACTTTACTGATAGTGCTACTTTGCTTTTAATTCATGCAAACAAAAGTTTATGGGTAATGCTACCCTCATCTGCAAATAAATGTGTTTTCCATTTATAAATATATGTTACTGTTATGTGAGTTCTGCTTTGTTAAAACCTGCCCTTTGGATGTTTTAAGGGATAATTGCACATCGTGATTATTAACTAAACAAAAATAAATCGTTAAATCGCAACATATTCATAAAACTACCAACTATGGACAGTGACTTTCAGTTTAACAATAATTTTGTACTTACACTAAAATAAGGCATTTCTTTTTTAACTATGAATTATCTGTACATTTTACTTTGAGCGCAACTTCGCAATCTACACAACTCAAATAAGCACGTGCAATGATGTAACGCTACCAAAGGTTTGTAGTGACCAAGTTTACAATTAATTTAACATCCAGGTGACCATCCAATTGTTTGAGAAATCGCTGCTATATGAAGCCGCTATATGTTGGCTCATTTTTGTTAGAGCTCTTTGAATACAGCTGTATTTAATCTTGTTTCAATTTCCAAGCAATGTAGACTGACAGTCCTAACCTGGTTTAACAGAGCGATATAAGGTGTTTGAAAACAAACGGGGAACATTATGCCGCCATATGATGTTTAGATGGTGACGAATGCGCAGCTTGTTGTCTTCGACCGCCAAAATCGATGCTAACTGCATGATCTGTCGTCCTGGGCTATTTAGGGAGGACGTGCTACTTATATGAATTGCTTTGGGGGCATTATTGCTCCAAGGGAGTTATATAAATGCAAACGGTTGTTGTTGCATTGTTTGAGAAATAACGGACAACTGCATTTCCATCATGCAGATGCCAAGGGATCCATAAGAGAAATAATTCTGCCCAAAGGGCTGGACCTTGATCGGCCCAAGCGCACCCGAACTTCTTTCACGGCCGAGCAGCTGTATCGCTTAGAAATGGAGTTCCAGCGCTGTCAGTACGTTGTGGGACGGGAGAGAACAGAACTGGCTCGACAGCTCAACTTGTCAGAAACTCAGGTAGACATGGAAGGTCATTTATAAACTTATGATTGTGTGGTGCTGTAGTTATTTACTGTTGCATTATAGGCTGAGATTTACATTTTCCCGAAGGTTCAGAATGGACATCTTGGATTAAACATCTGTTTTCTCCCGTATATTAAAAATTCATTTTAAAAATCTTGATGTGCTAACATTCTCTGAATCTGCAGCTGAGGCGAAGAATAACTACAATTTATTTGGGCACAAACTTATTTCGGCTATTATCAATTCAGGACCTGAATAGCCTAGCCGAATTTCTTCAAAAGAATTTTGACTCTTAAAATGTGGAGCCCATGTTAACCAACAAAGATGATTACTGTTAAAATGTGGAAGAATATTTAGTGTTTTAGATAGTTGTCGGCACGTTTGGTTGGGAAACAGTTCACATAACCATGAACTTTTACATTCGCAATTTTCTCACAGAACCGTTGACAAGTTTCAATTAAGTTTTCCTAAAGATTTGCATGAGTTGGATTCTAAATAATATAGGTACTTAACAAGAGGCCGGTTGTATACGTGTTTTAAAGGCTATCCTTGGAAAATAGTAGCTGAACAACGTTATTTCTGTAAAGAAGGGGGAAATAACATTTTCGAATTATGCTTGTTTAGAATGTGATTTTAAACCGGTGCTCCATGTAAGTTTAATAACTTTCATATTGGATTATTATTAATTTACACCGGAGACTTTTTCAAATATGTTTTACGGAGACAGCATAGCTAGAATAATTGTAGAACGCTTTGTGTTCAGCATCCATATCGAGATAACGGAGTTCCACTCAAGAAGGTGGACCATCGGCGGTAGCTGCCGCGAACATGTGCTCATATTTACCGAACACGAGAACCGGGCGCCGTTAAAATATACCTGGTGTGAAATGAGCCTGCCCAGTTTTACAACCATGCAGAGTGATCAGAATGAATCTAATATTCTCAAATGTTCATATGCATTGAATAATAATTAGGAATAAATGTTGCTTTCAGTATGTACCAGGTGATCACCCTACTTTATGTGTGATATATTAGAAGCAAAATAAAAGCAATATTTTTGTGTAAGCATTCTATGTTTGCATTTAGGTTTACACATCCATCATCAATTCAATTAGACATATGCTAGGATAGCCATCTTTCAGGTCGGTGGCAGGACACATGCTATTTTGAAGCATCGGCCTAAATCTAATATGGGAATAAACGCTAAAGTAGGTTGAAGGTTACATCACTGGTGTGTATTTATGTGATGCACTGTGTGTTATAAAAACAGGTGAAAGTCTGGTTTCAAAATCGACGCACGAAGCAGAAAAAGGATCAAGGAAAAGATTCCGACGTTCGGTCGACGGCTTCCGAGACGGCGGCGACATGCAGCGTGTTACGGCTCCTGGAGCAAGGAAGGCTGCTCTCCCCGCCGGGGTTATCTGGCCTCCTGCCCTGCGCCTCCAGCACCCTGGGATCGGCTCTGCGTGCCCCCGTGGTCGGTCTTGGCAGCACAATGGGCACGTCGTCACTCACGTCGGGGACATCAGGAGCACCAACACTGACCACCACCCATCCCGGACACAACGTTTTCAGTATGCCGGTACCGTCTCTCCTCGGGACGGTAACCACCAGGCTCGCCTCGCCCTTAACTGTAACCGGATCATTGACGGGGAACTTGCAGGAACTATCCGCTAGATACTTGAGCTCTTCCGCTTTCGAGCCCTATTCCAGGAATGGAAAAAGAGAAACGATGGACAAAAAAATAATGGACTGACAGAAGTCTTCAAGAAACAGCATTTTAACTGTTGACCCATATAGGCTGAATTTAAAAATATTGAAAATTAACATTCATGTACCATATGCATACATATATACACATATGTATTATATAGTCAATTCCCAACGATCCACCCATCAAGTTTAGATTAATTTGTAAAAGGCAGAATCAATCTATCCACTGACAATGTTCAGTTTGTGGGGAAATTGACGGCCCAAACACCCGTTTTTAAACAGTCCGTGCTACAGCCCTTCAAATGCTAACGAGATCACAGTACCCAGCTCTGGTAACTAATCACATGTACCAGTTCATATGTAATGCAGGCAACTTTTCTTAAGAATGGTGGTTTTTGTTTGACCTGTTAAGTAGTTACGGCAGAATTTTGGATATTTTTGAATTGCAGCTTAGATAAGTCAGCCAACAAAATAATGGACTTTTTTTAAAAAAGAGTTTGGTTCTCTCTGAAGGAACAAAAGTATTTGATGTTCATGTTTACTGTTCTAGCTCTTGTTAGGTATGTCATGAATGGAGATTGTTCAGTGTCTGGTCTTGTATAAAACGTGTATATTGTTTCGAACCTGTACCAGCGAACTCCAGGTGTTCTGATGTATAGCTTTTATCATAGTATAATAATTTGAAAGAGACAAAATCTGAAACTGTATTTTATTGTAAATTATTGATTAACGTCCGTAATTAATAGACTAATGGTTTAATGGAAAGACGGTGCGTGTATTTAAAGTTCAATAGAGTCAAATGAAATCCCTTGCTACTAACTTGATCTGTATTTTGTCGTTTGTTATCTTTTGCATGTCGTAAGAGTGAAAATATACGTGACCCTGAAATGTTGACAGCTGTGGTTTCTCATTCCTACCGAAAGCACGTTTAATGTGGGTTACTGATGATTTGCCGAGGCCATAACACGACTGGGACTGTCTGCACAAACGTATAAAATATATTTAAATAGCCATCTTTAAAACAGGGCACATCTGAACGTGCTTTAGAAGTTAAAAAATCCTAAATAGTGGTTGTCATTTTCGGCACTTCATTCACGTTTTTTTTCATTGTATTATATTAATTTAGGAAACACGTGATAATCTTATTTTTAGTCATTATCAGTCATCAGGCCCCACACCTACATGAAGGAAATTGCCAAATTATCTTCAGTATGAAGCGGCAACTACAATGACTGTCGTTAACAAAGATAAGTGAATATAACCATATAATTAAAGAACAGGCCGCTCCGCCGCTTTTTTTAAATAAAGATGGGAAAACATTCATTGCAATAAAGGGTCGTATAAAAGGGTCGTAGCCATTGTAATCAATAACAAGTATAGATTTAAATAAAACGTTTTAACGTATGTATCTATATATTTGACACATACATTATGTACATAAGTGTTAATATTATGCACATGTTTTATCGATAACTATCTCGAAAATCAGAGTTCAGTATGTATTTACTAAGCAATCACATTTTGACTGAAAAGTCGTGTTTCTGGTTGTGTTGACTCACTGGTATCTGACGTCACCCTCGTCCTAATCACCATAGTTGCGAATTTGCAGCACATAAGTGTTCCAACAGCTTTCAAATTACTGCATATAAACATTGGCAAATGAGGTTTTAAACAACTATTAAGAACTGACAAAAATATTACTGTTCCAGCTTCAGAATAAATCCAATATTGCTGTATCTTTTTTTTAAAAAGAATATTACCAATTCAACTACAATAAACAGGGCCTCTTAAGTTAACTGCCAAATGTATCCAAACTCGACAGAATTATACTTTTTTTTGGTTTGGAAGGTTTTTTTTTATTGTGCCGGTTTTTTTTTAAGGGATGGGTTGAACTTTTCTACTCAACACTAGATATTTACACAAAGTAATGGGGGAAGAGATTTAATTTAGAGGCCTGCCAGGTTATAACGGACCGCTCTCAGCATTGCAGTTTACTGAACATCCCGGAAGTAATCAGTGTTTGGCACTGTAACGCTTACAAAGATTTGTGAACGTGAAATAATAGCAGACTTATTTTTAACAAATAGAGATCCCTGCCACAGTGTCGGAGTTATTCCAAAGATATTGTCCCGATTTCGTCCTTGGTTCGAAATGCCTTTACGACAAGTTCAAATGTATACGCAATGTTCAAATACTCCGCCGACTCATTGAAACCCAACATGCAGCCTTTACAAACAGCTATAAATTATTCACGAAATGTAAACCACTAAAGTCTGCAGTCTTTTTATTTCATATTCCTCGACGACCTGTATCCAGCGTTTTTTTGTGACACCGTGGGATTTGTATTGTAAATTAAATAGAATTACAGCTAAACGTTAAGTTTGCACATTTTTAATCATCCGTCCCCATGAATCCAAATGTTCATATTGGGCAACTTCCAAAGGTCATGCTAATTCCGAGACACTTTTAAACCTTGCTTTTGGCTGTTAACAAATTAAATACTCCTGTTAGACAAATCAATGCGGAGGGGAGATAAATTATTTAAAAAGGGAGTGAGAAAAGAAATGAACGTCAGAAAAGCGATATGCAAATAAACCGTGTAATTCCTTCTCATTTGATTTATCTAGGGAGCACCTGTTGCTTGGGTCATAATATAGAACAAAATTATGTTCTTTGTTGGCACCAACTGTAGCAACAACTTCGACAAAATGCGAACAATTTAATTGCTAAGTTCACTTAATGCGTCTGCGAAATCAAAAATGAAGCTGGACATGACTTCTATTGCAGCGGGAGAAATATTCAGCTGTTTATAGCGCGTTGTGACAGGATGGGCTGTCCAGACTTTGCTGTCCTCTATCCGTGCGAGTCTCCCATTTATTCGCATTGATGTGGATTCATTTTAGACGAATTTCCTTGTTTGGCGAGATTCATGTGCTGCACTAAACGGAATATTACGCAATTTCTGTAATAAATTCGCGATGGACACTTTCCACAGTGCGGTCGCACATCAAATTATCTACAAATCTCTAACACGTAAATTAGATTCCATTACCAGTTTTCCACTCGAATTACACTTCGACTTGTCTAATAGCTTGTCTAAATCACAAAATAAACACCCTAAACTTCAGCTCAATCTCGTCTAACCGTGGTCTGTGTGTATAATCTGACCTATGTCAACGCTTTGTCGCACAAACCTATATTGCATTTTTAAATTACATAAACTCGCATTTAAACAAGAAGTGGGAGGCGGTGGTGGAATGTGTCAAATTCGGGAGAGTTTCAGCACTCTCGCTTTCAGTGTTTACTGGCAATTTACACACATTTAAATAATCCTGGTCGCAATAAAAACACATTGATTATATTGTCTCTGACGAGACAGCAGCACGTGGTGGAGATTGGACAGAGACAAAGACTGAAAGGTGGTTGTTTACATTTATATAATTCATTTTCAGCGACCCTTTTAATATAGCGAAAATATTTAATTTCTGACGCAAATCTGTTCGGTGCTGCTCCATTGGATATAGTGAAACAAGTTTTTTTGTTAAACCGTTTCCTCTAAGATGTACTATTTTCCGGTACTACTGAATAAAATTGCTCTATATTTGTTAACAGTTTGACTGGACCCGCGTGAACAGCAGGGGAAGTACAGACAAAGGAGATACGATATAAGTGGAACAAGATTGACCTGAACTGTAAAGAAATGAGTCTCAAATCTGTCGTGCTTCCACAGGTACTAAACGCGGAACGTGTTAGAAACCACAAGCTTAATCTCCAAATATCTAAATGTACTTTATAAATTGCTGCCGAATTTATCAGCCGATTTGAAAGCAAACGCTACATAGTGCTTGTAGTTTCTGTGATTTGCAAAAGTATAGATTACCGTAGTGTCTATTCCAATAATTTTGGTCACAAACGTTTATTTTACTCAAATTGTTAGAATTTCATTAGGTGAACGAATAAATCAAATTGTAACATAATATGGGCGATTGCGATATTTCTGTATGCAATTGTTAGAAACGAAATACAGGCACAGCGAATTTGTTTCCACTATGGGAATTTCCCCTACCGATTTTGCTGCTTCTGTACTGTATTAAGAAAAATTGTATTTTTCCGGCCAAAGCCTTTTATGAATTAGAAAGATTTATAATACTGTTTCCTATTTTAAAGCCAACAGATTAAGAACAAGCAAACCAGCACCAAAAATAAAACTTGCATTCGTGGGCAATTTTTGTTGACTGAAAACTGCCGTATTGACTGGTGTTTTCAATAATAATCAACATTGAGCTAAGACATCTGAAAACTTTATAACTTAACGTTTAATTACCTAGAATATTAATGTGTTCTGCTCAAAAGAGCCGCAATTTTGGTAACGAGTGTTGCACTGAAACCTATAACATTGGGTAACTGGATATGTTTTGATGTCCAAAGAAGGGGAATTGGGTGGCTTAGGGATGTCAAATCAAGAACGTTGACCTTGGGAAAGTCTGTTTTTGTGTACGTGGGTAAATATTGTTTCAAAAAAAAAAAATTTAACTCCTGAGTGGAGATTCACATAAAGCTTCACATGATTTATATTAGTTGTGTGGTATGTATTTCCTAAGCATGTTTTATAAATACAGGTGGCAGTATTTACATACTTATAACTTTCTCTTTGTTTTGCAAAATGAATGTTCACACTTTCTAATGAGGAATTTTATTTTAAAGAAGCAAATTACAATGTTGTGCTTATCAAGGCGAGGACTGTCGGTGCACTGGCAACATTGCGAAGTGAAGCACTTTTCTATTTGGGGCACCCAGTTTCTCCCTAAACTGGCTCAGGGGTAGACCTTAAACCCAGACTCACAAGAGCACCTATACCGCGCCAGTGTGGTCTCTCCATTTCTTACATCAGCTATCCCTTCTGGTCCCCTACATTACAGCAATGAGAAAACTTCAGAGGTACTTCATAGGCTACAAAGCGCTTTGGTCCGTCCTGTGGTCGTGAAAAGCGCTACATAAATGCAAGTGTTTTTTTTCCCTCTCTTCTGAATTAGATTGTCAATTTAGTGCCAAATTATGGGCTAGTTTTGTGTTTTGTGAATCAACACCCACTAGGAAGTGAGTTGAGGCTGCAAAAAAAAAAATTCACAGAAGATCCTTTCAGCGTGAAAACAGGAGATTTTTATTCTATCTGACTGGATTGAAATCAAATCAAGTATCCTGAGATGCCAACTCACTGTGCCAGCCAGTCTGCCTTATACAGCATTTATTTGGAGAACACCGGATCCGAGCCAGACTAGACTATAATATCTTCTTTCATATCGCTTCATTAATTCATAATTAGTGCAGTTAGGCATATATTGTAAGCATGAAAAGGGAGGATTGGCAAAGGATGGTTCAAAATACAATTGCACAGTATCCCCATAGAAATTCAAAATCACATGGAAAGTACCAAGAGAAAGCTCTTCCATTGGACTAGTTGGTGATTTTCACAGATATATTGCTTATAGAAGCATCACACAAAAAATAGTTTTTGTTTTATCAGTGATACAGAGCTAGGCAGATCTACAATACACCAAGTTCTATTGATAATTGACCACTCAGCTTGGCTCAGTGGAATCTGGAAGAGGAGGGCTGTCACTGGGGTCTGAGATTCTCTCTACTCAGTACCGGATAATGCTGCAAGCAATGATCTAATGGGAAGGTTGGACTTAGTTCAGTTTTGCCCAAGGGCCATATCTAGCTTGTGAGCTTTGACAATCCTTTCCATGAAGCTTAGGCAGCTTAATTCTAAAGATGCTTATATTTCTTACTAGCTGATTTTGCGTATTTGAACTTCATGGGCCTGATAATGTAGAAATCGTTGTTCTTAGTGCTGTTGCCTTGCAGGTTGATAAATCCTAAATCAGAAAGCACAATCTCATATTACCCGCAGCTTCAGATATATGCTTCTTAAGTGGAGCAATGTGTTAAATGCAATGGCCTAACAAATCTGCAAAGATGCGATCCCTGCTGTTACATTAGTATTGTGGCCAATGCAGAACTCTGCCACTGACCTGCTAAATCAGGAGGTGGAGTCTACAGGAGGCGGCCTTTGGAGTTTGGGATTTGCAATGACAGAGACCCCAGAAATGTAACTGGCTGGCCATACTCCTAGAAAAGAATCTGGGAAAGCTGACTGGCTCTCTTATAAAGGGAACAGCTTTATAATCTTGCACATAATTTTGGCCCTTTCATTTTCAAGAGTCTAGGCCCTAGTTCTGGTCTCACTTCTTGGGCCAGGTATGCCTGCTGAGGCAGGCACAGCTGTGCCAATTGTATGCCCAATCCCAACTGAGGGCTAGGAGTGGGATCTTCCAATTTAGGAAGTTCCTGCCCTGGCTCTACCCCCTCTGAAATTAATAGCATCATGGGACAGGCTTTGAGCACCATGCTCTTGATGTGTGATGATAACTACACAAGAGCTTTCATGAGTGAAAGACCAGTAATTGGAACTTGGCAGTTGATACAGCAAGTACCAGCAAGTTTACATTAGAAGATCAGGGACAGAATCGTCCCAGATTTGCACTAAGTGCGGTAGCGGGCAGGTAAAACGATATTTTGCCTGCCTGCTTTGATGGCAGCTTCTCATGCCGTATTGTCCCAAACCCGCTGCATTAATTATGCATTCCTGGGAAACATGCCGTTTCGATGGTAAGCAGGCTCCATTTTGCCCGCCACACCATCACCTCTTGCTTCATCACGCTGGGCACCACATTTAAATTACAGCTGCACACACAACTCTCAATGCTTCCAGCCCAGGACTGCTGCAAATAAGATATGGCCCCAAAAGGCAAGAAGCCTGCAGTCCCCAGTTTTAGTGATGCGTCCCTTGAGTGCCTTTTGGACACTGCAGAGACCCACCGTGATGTCCTATACCCCTGCTCAGGTCGCAGGAGACGCAGCAACATTACCACTCTGCCTTGGTAGGCGATGGTAGTGGTGGTCAGTGCCAATTATGCATAGAAGAGGTCGGTCATCCAATGCAGATAGAGGATGAATGATCTCATCCATGCCGCCACGGTAAGGCAACCCTCTCATCACTCTAAACTCACACACTCAAGCCCATCACACATTCACTGGCATCTCACTCACTGCCAGCTCAAGGGACATCACCACTCACACTCTCACACGCACCCTCCCATCTCCATCTGGCCTCATCTCCTCTGGAGACTGCCTTCTCAGCCCTCACCATCTTGAGGCCACTTACACAGATCAACTTGTGTCCTCACACAAACCCTGAGATACTCCCTTCCGCAGAACAGCCGTCACTCTTTAACCTCTTCCCTTGCCTGAGGCCACTTCTCCCCCTTCTCCAAGACAGCCCTAGCCCTGCAGCCGTAAAAAGCCACTCCCTCCTGTTGGCTGGTTTGGTAGGTAGAGACCTGCCCATGAGTTCCCCTAAAAGTGATGTGGTGCTGTCTGCAAAACCTGGTTCTGATGACTGCGAGTGCTGCCCAAAGCAAGGTAGGCAAACAAACCTCAAAGCCCCGAGTGAAGTATTGCTAGCCAGGTGCACATCACTTTTGGCCAGTTGTGAAACACAGCTCGCCGACCTGAGCGGACAATCCAGCGTGGGGGTTGAGTCCAGCAGGCTAGCCTTATAACGATATGCAGATGTTTACAATGAAGTTCCCAACGTCCGATGGTGGGAAAGGCGGCCCGCCATCAACGGGCTGAGCAGATGATCGCGAACTGGTTTCACAACATCGTGAGACCAATTTTTGACCTTCTCGTCATATTGTCTGCTCACGCCGCCAAGCAGGACCAACGCCAGCGGGCACGGAAAATTCTGCCCCAGGAGTTACCATGTCAGGAAAGGAAATCTTATCCACTGTTGCTCACATTTGTCTCTGCATCAGGTAAGACCAATGTTGATTAACTTTTATAACCAATGCCCCCGCAGTGCCAAATAGGTAAAAGTTGAAGGGTTGATTTTAACTTGCGCCACCTGGTGGAAATGGGACGCTAGGGACTTGTTAATGCTCCACCACCATATTTTCTGGGGCATGCTTCTGGGCAGCCCAGGTGCTCAGCTGAACCAGCTGGCAGCCTCATTACTAAGGACCTGATTCAATTTAAAGGGACAACTGTGCGGAGCATATGTAATGCGCTGTTAATGCAGTGAAACTGAACTGTGAATAATTTGAGCCACTCTACTGCTATCTGTACCACTTTTTCTGTGTTTGCCTGCTTGCCAGACTGGACCTGCCTCCATGTCATCTGTTAAAGTACTGACCCTGAGACATTGTGCTGCAGCAGAACGCCTGTTCAGGATATACAGCTTGCCAGCTGCATGATAACAAGGCCTAGGCCACAAAAATAAGGCCTAGACAGTCCTCTACCCTTCCATGTCTGGAGCTAAAATCTATCCCTGTGTATTTGAACTTCTGGTCAATTTGCAGCATTTTGAAGGTGAACATAATATGGTTTTACAAATGTACCACAGTTAAATTTACAGGCAATCAATAAATTAAAGTGTAGATATAAGAGCTGATGCCTGTCCAGAAAATTTAAAAAAAACAGTAAAACTTGGGAAATGACTGGTGCTAGTCCGAATTGGTCTTGTATACCTTAAAATGGAACACCAGTTCAATTACTAAACAATAATATTGCTGAAAGCTTCTTATTGTGTTACACATACGAGAATGAAATATAAGCAATTTATAATGTTCGCTGAAATCCAAATATACTCCCATTTTTGGCATTTCAGTCTGTTTTGATATGATTTTGTCAGTGTTGACTGCAACCATCAGTGAGTTCCATACTTTTGATGTGATGATATTTACACTAGGTTTCATGTGTGAAAGACCATTAATCGGAACTTGGTATCATCATGCAGACCTGTGCCAGCAAGTCTACATTAGGAGATAAGAATTACCATGTAAGAAAAGGAAATCTTATATACTGTTGCTCACATTTGTCTCCACATCAAGTAGAAATAAGACCAATGTTGAATAATTTATCATATAACCAATAGTCAGCAGTAAACTGTCATTTCAGATTTACCATTAACTCTGGAGATCACTGCAATTACACAGCCAGTAGGTAATGCAAAACCTATAGGCTTTTATACTCCATGTGACACGAGGAAAATTGTAGTGACATGAGAAAATTGTAGTGCCATAGCCCTGCCCAGATTAAGATCAGTTTACTCTTTCCTTCATAGGGAACTTTCCTAGTCTGAATGCCCAGTACTATGGCACATAGTGTATTTATTTAAACAAAAACATAGAGCTTAAGATAGCCTGGCCAAATAGCTTTCCATGTACATCCTGTATTAAATTTGCAACTTCTGCAAGGAAACATTTATACAGAAATTTGGATTTTCAGCTATCCTCAGATATGAGTAAATCCAGAACAGTTGCGCTTACCTAAGTTTCCAGTCATTGGCATTCATTGTTAATTGACCCTTGCACATATTTGTAGTATTTTAAACCAAGATGACATTGTACAACAATAGGGAAGTGGTGGCGTAGTGGTAATGTCACTGGACTAGTAATCCAGACACCCAGGCTAATGCTCTGGGGTCATGGGTTCAGTCCTACCATGTCAGCCATTGGAATTTAAAATCAATTAATAAATCTGGAATTAAAAGCTAGTCTCAGTAATGGTGACTACGAAACTATCGTCGATTGTCATTAAAATTCACTAATGCCCTTTAAGAAAGGAAATCTGCCATCCTTACCTGGTCTCGCCTCCATTTGACTCCAGATCCACAGCAATGTGGCTGACTCTTAACTGCCCTCTGAAATGGCCTAATTCATTGTATTAAACCATGACAAAGTCAAAAAGGATGACGTTTCATTGATCTAGGCACCAGAAATGATAATAGCATACCAAGCTCTGTCAAACCAGGAAAATCCACCTGACAAATATCTGGAGGGCTTGTGCCAAAATTGGGAAAACTGTCCCATAGGCTGGTGAAGCAAGAGCATGATGTAGTCATACTCTCCAAATCCTACCTTACAGGAAAATGTCCCAGTGCCACCATCACCATCCCTGAGTACATCCTGTCCCACTGACAAGTTAAACCAACAGAGGTGGCAGCACAGTAGTATACAGACGGGAGGGAATTGCCCTGAGAGTCCTCAACATTGACTCAGTTCCCCAAGAAGTCTTATGGCCTCAGGTGAAACATGGGCAAGGAAACATCTTGTTGATTATCTCCTACTGTCCCCCTTCGTGCCCCTTCCTCAGCTGATGAATCAGTACTCCTCCATGATGAACACTACATGGAAGAAGCACGGCAAGAGCACAGGATGTACTTTGGGTGGGGGGGACTTCAATATCTATCAGCAAGAGTGGCTTGGTAGCACTACTACTGACCAAGCTGGCAGAGTCCTGACAAACATAGCTGCCAGACTGGGTCTTGGACTGCTACACAGCGAACCACCAAGAGGGAAAAACCTACTTGACCTCCTCCTCATCTACCTGTCGCAGATGTATCTGTCTTTATGACAGTATTGGTAGGAATGACCACCGCACAGTACCAATGGAGACCAAGTCTCATGTTCACATTGAGGATACCCTCCATCGTGTTGTGTGGCACTACCACCATGCTAAATGGAATAGATTTCGAAGAGATCTAGCAACTCAAAACTGGGCGTCCATGAGGCGTTGTGGGCCATCAGCAGCAGCAAAATTATATTCAACCACAGTCTCTAACTTCATGGTCCAGCACGTCCCCCACTCTACCATTACCATCAAGCTGGGGAAGCAACCCTGGTTCAATGAAGAATGCAAGAGGGCATGCCAGGAGAAGCACCAGGCATTCATAAAAATCAGGTGTCAATCTAGTGAAGCTCCAACACAGGACTACATGCATGCCAAAAAGCAGAAGTAGCACACAATAGTCAGAGCTAAGTGATCCCGCAACCAACAGATCAGATCTAAGCTTTGCAATCCTGTCACATCCAGTCCTGAATGGTGGTGGACAATTAAACAACTAACTGGAGGAGGAAGCTCCACAAATATCCCCATCTTCAATAATGGGGGAGCCCAGGACATTAGCGAAAAAGACAAGGCTGAAGTATTTACAATTCTCAGCCAGAAGTGGATAATCCATCTTGGCCTCCTCCTGAGGTACCCAGCATCACAGGTCTCCAGTCAATTCGATTCACTCCACGTGGTGTCAAGAAACGGCTGAAGGTACTGGGTACTGCAAAGGATATAGGTCCTGACAACATTCCAGCAATAGTACTGAAGCTTGTACTCCAGAACTAGCTATGCCCCTGGCCAAGCTGTTCCAATACAACTACAAACCGGCATCTGTCTGACAATGTGGAAAATGGTCCAGGTATGCCCTATCCACAAAAAGCAGGACAAATCCAACCCAGCCAATTATCACTCCATGAGTCTACTCTCGAACATCAGCAAAGTGATGGAGAGTGCCAGCGACAGTGCTACCAAGGGGCACTTATGAAGCAATAACCTGCTCACTGGCACTTAGTTTGGGTGCTACCAGGGCCACTCAGCTCCTGAGCTCATTACAGCCTTGGTCCAAACAAGGACAAAAGAGCTGAACTCAAGAGGTGAGGTAACAGTGACTGACCTTGAGATCAAGGCAGTATTTGACCATGTGTGGCATGAAGGAGCCCTAGCAAAACTGAAGTCAATGGGAATCAGGGGGAATACTCTCCACTGGCTGGAGTTGTATGGTACAAAGGAAGATGTAGTACAAAGTACAAAGGAAGATGGTTGTGGTTATTGGAGGTCAATCATTTCAGTCCTAGGACATCACTGCAGGAGTTCCTCAGGGTAGTGTCCTAGGTCCAAACATCTTCAGCTGCTTCATTAATGACCTTCCCTTCATCATAAGGCCAGAAGTGGGGATGTTCGCTGATGAGTGCACAATGTTCAGAACCATTCACGACTCCTCAGATTCTGAAGAGGTCCATGTCCATATGCAGCAAGACCTAGACAACATTCAGGCTTGGATTGATATTGGCAAGTAATATTTGTGCCACTGAAGTGCCAGGCAATGAGCATTTCTAACAAAAGAGAATCTAACCATCTCCCCATGACATTCAGTGGCATTATCATCGCTGAATCACCCACTATCAACAATCTGGGGGTTACCGCTTATGAGAAACTTAATTGGACCAGCCATTTAAATACTGTGGCTACAAGATCAGGTCAGAGGCTAGCAATTCTGCAGTGAGTAACTCAACTCCTGACCACCCCCCACCCCGCCACCCTCTGCACGCCACCAAAGCTTGTCGACCATCTAAAAGGCACAAGTCAGGAATGTAATGGTATATCCTCCACTTGTCTGGATGAGTACAGTTCCAAAAACACTCAAGAAGCTCGACACCATCCAGGACAAAGCAGACCACTTGACTGCACCCCATCCATCACATTAAACATTCACTCCCTCCACCACTGACACACAGTGGCAGCAGTGTTTACCACCTACAAGATGCACTGCAGCAATTCATCACGCCTACATCAACAGCACCTACCAAACCCACGACCTCTACGACCTAGAAGGACAAAAGCAACAGATGCATGGGAACACCACAAACTGCACATTCCCCTCCAGGCCACACACCATCCTGACTCAGAACTATATCGCTGTTCCTTCAACGTTGTTGGGTCTAAATTCTGGAACTCCCTTCCTAACAGCATTGGGGATGTACCTATACCACATGGACTGTAGCGGTTCAAGGAGGCAACTCACCACCATCTTCTCAAGGACAATTATGTATGGGCAATAAATTCTGACCTAGCCTGCAGTGCCCACATCCCTAGAATTAATAAAATTTTTAAAAATATCTCAGTCCCAGGTCATTGCTGCAGGAGTTCCTCAGCGTAGTGTCCTAGGTCTAACTTTAGCTGCTTCACCAATGACCTTCCCTCCATCATAAGGTCAGAAGTGGGTATGTTCACTGATGATTGCACAATGTTCAGCACCATTCGTGACTCCTCAGACATTGGGTGTCTGTCTGCAGCAAGACTTGGACAGCATTCAGGCTTGGGCTGACAAGTGGCAAGTAACATTCGTGCCACACAACTGCCAGGCAATGACCATCTCCAACAAGAAAGGATCTAACCATCTCTCCTTGACATTCTGAATTCCCCACTATCAACATCCTTGGGGTTAGGATTGACCAGAAACTAAACTGGACTAGCCATTTAAATACTGTGACTACAAGAGCAGGTCAGGGGCTAGAAATTCTGTGGCATGTAACTCTCCTCCTGGCTCCCCAAAGCCTGTCCACCATCTACAAGGCATAAGTCAGGAGTGTGATGGAAGACTCTCCACTTGTCCACTTGTCTGGATGAGTGCAGCTCCAACAACTCTCAAGAAGCTCAACACCATTCAGGACAAAGCAGACCACTTGACTGGCACCTCATCCACCACCTTGAACATTTACTTCCTCCACCACTGACTCACAGTGGCAGCAATGTGTACCATCTATTAGATTGCCTGCAGCAACTCATCAAGGATCCTACAACAGAACCTTCCAAACTTGCAAGCTGTACCACCCAGAAGGACAAGGACAGCAGATGCATGGGAACACCACCACCTGCAAGTGTTCCTCCAAACCACACACCATCTTGACTTGGAGCTATATCATCATTCCTCACTGTCACTGAGTCAAAATCCTGAAACTCCCTCCCCAACAGCAATGTGGATGTACCTACATCACATGGATTGCAGCAGTGGCTCACCCCCAGCTTCTCAAGGACAATTAAGGATGGGCAATGAATGCTGGCCAAGCCAGTAATGCCCACATCCCATGAAATAATATAAAAAACATATTTTCTGCTGTGCTTTAATTTCCATCTCAATGACACATACCCAAAGTATAGTCAATATTCAATTAATGTCTGAACTCAGGAATTTAAAAGCAATTTTCACATACAGGAAGTGAAATTATACTTTGGATTAGGGATATCTTTCATACATTCATGGTTCTATTTCTGTGAGTTAGCATTAACAACATTAATACATCTTCCCCACATTGCTAAAATTCTTACATGAGTATTCTGGAATAATGCACACTAATGTAAGAAGCTGTTAAATACAATTAGAAAGAAAGACTAGCATTTATATAGATCCTTTCATGATGCATTGTTTGTCAGTGAGATCAAAGTAACTTTGTTGCCAATTATACATGTTCTGCCTGGGGCAGTAGCGGATGCTACTGGTTTCAATCCTATGGTCTCAAACATCCCTTCCTGTGTACGATATGCTCTGTTCGTTGCTTCATCTCGGCCAACTTTCTATATTTCTAGTTTCTAGTCCCAAAGCACTTCATAGTCAATGAAGTACTTTTTGTATTGTAGTCACTTCCCAGCCTGTCAGAAACACTGAAGAAGCACTCCCACTGTGCACTTGCCTCACTGACCCTGGTAAGACGCGGAGAGCTCAGCAAACCTGTGCACTGGCTGTTAAAGCCAGAATGTAGAGTTAAATTCAGAGTTAATAACCTGTTTGCATATTATAATGACTTTCTCCATTTGCTTGCAAAGCTGCCCAGGTCAAACCGGGAAGTGGGCGGGGTCATCTGGGGATTTCAGTCAAATGTGACTTTTGGGGCATTTAACCCCATGCCCACACCGGATCCTGCTTCCCCTCAACGGTTAAAGGTCTGCACTTTTTCTCAGGAGTTCTTCCCTTAAAGTTCAGATTTATGCTAAATTGGGAAGTCCTTTTTGAACAACCATTTTTTACTACTGATTTTTAGATTGAAAAAATTGATATATTTTCATAAATCTTGCTTATGTAATTTATAATTTTTTAATGTTAACATTTACAATGGAAACTGACTGCATAGACATTTTAGAAAGTGATTATCTGCACCATCAAATAATAATGAGAATCCTGTTGGTGAACACTTTTCTGTCATAATGGAGTCGTAGCCTTCAACTACTGGTGACAGTGCAATGGATTTTCCTAAGCCCATCCACCATGAATTTAAGCAATTTTAAATAAATTAATTTATTTTCCTTTATTTTAAAATGTAATGTTAATTTGTTATTTTTTAATTTTAATTTCTTTCCTGTCCTTTTCTTAACACTGAATCTCTTTCATGTCTCCCTCTGAGATTCAGTCCTCAGCATCCCAACTTCGCTGCCTCCCTTTCTCTGCTGCCCCTGGTCCTGCTCTGCCACAATGTTACCTTCAGTGGCCCCTGGTTCATTTCCCCTTCCCATTCCCAGTGAGGCAGGTGGCCTGAAATTCACTTATTCAGTTGGGTGAGCTGTGTGGGAGTTATAATAATTGCTTATCACAATTATTCAGATGAGGCCCAAAGATCAATTTCCACAATCTCTGGCTTCCTTCTTTGAGCGCATTCAACATTTGGGGCCTGAACACTGGTTTAGTAGAATTTCTAGGGTAATCGCTCTCCCTGTCCCAACTTGTGCTCTATAATTACTGTCCTTCAACCTTATTCCACCCATTACTACCGCCTACTACTACTACTTTCTACCTGCCACCAAAATTTCTAGGCACAATTTCATCCTTTACCTTTCTGTTCTTCCACCTCCTAGCACTTGCCACCATGCTAGTAAACTCTCACTTCCCTACAGCTACTACCCACATGCCCTTGCGCTCCAACAGAAAATCAAAAGCAGAAATAAAAGGAACAAAATGAAAAGCAAATAGAAAAAGAGGGAAAAAAATACAACAAAAAGGACACAACCAAAGGAAAAACATAAGTATAGGCTATGTCCTATCACAAATTGTCAAAAATTCAAATTCATGGTTCTCAAAGTTCTATTTCCAAGGGCATTGATGCTAGTTATTGTCATGGTTTGAAGTGTGGTCCTCAATGCCCTAAGAGAAGCACCCCTGACATACTATATATTTGAGTTTACTCTTGCATATGCCACTGATGCGGTATGCTGCTATAAGGCAACTGCAGAGCAAGGAACCTTTGTTCTACTCAGAAGAGGCTCACACTAATGTTTCTTTTTAAATAATTTATGGTTTAGATCATTGGCTCAAACAGGGGCAGGACTGGGTGCTCAATATTCCTGGGTACAAGGTGCTCAGGAAAGATAAGGAAGGTAAAAAAGGAGGACGGGGAGCTGGTATTGATTAAGGAAAATATGACAGTGCTGTAGAGAGAGGATGTCCTAGAGAGGTCATGGACAGAATCTAATTGATCAGAGCTAGGAAACAGTAGAGGCACCATTGCATTGCTTGATATATTCTATAGGCCACCAACTACTGGGAAAGATATAGAGGAAATTACAGAGAGATACAAAAATTATAGTGTAGTTATAATGTGGGACTTTAATTATCCTAATATAGATTGTAAGAGTAATAGTGTAAAGGACAGAGAGGGGCAAGAGTTTCTAGTGAGTTCAATAGGTTCTGGGGGATAAGGTGGGTCAAGTGAATCAAGTGTCAGTGAGGGAACATTTAGAGGACAGTGAGCAGTGCAGCATAAGGTTTAGTTTGGCTATGGAAAAGGACAAGGAGCAATCCAGAGTATAATTAATTTGGGAAGGCCAACTTCAGTAGGGTGAGAATGGATCCAAATGACATTTTACCCGTCGGCCATGATGGCGGGTTTTCACACTGTATCATCCCAACCCCACCACATTATTTATGCATTCCCAGGAAACACGCCGTTTTCACGGCTCTCATTCGGCTGCCGGCCATCACCTTGCCGCTTCATCGTGCTGGGCGCCATATTTAAAGTTCAGCCGCACGCACCACATCTCAGTGCTTCCAGCCCACAACTGCTGCAGGGAAGATGTCCATGAAAGTCAAGGAGACTGCAGCCCCCAGGTTTAGCGACGCGTCACTGGAACACCTTTTGGACGCTGTGGAGGCCCACCGCAATGTCCTCTACCCCTTCTCTGGCTGCAGGATGGGCAGCGGCATCACCAACCAGGCATGGGAGGTGGGGGCAGTAGTGGTCAGCATCAACACTGTGCAAAAGCGGACTGCCACTTTGTGCCACAAGAGGATGAATGATCTCCTCCATTCCACCAGGGTAAGTCACTCTTCTCATCACTCTCAACTCACACACTCACAAAGCAACCACACGTCCACAGGGCCCTCACTCATTGCTGTTCAAGGGACATCACCATTCACTCTCTCACACTCACCACCATTGTCCTCATCCTGTCCATGGGACCGCTCACCACACACACATGTCAGGCATACTTATCATCTGGCCTAGCAGGCATCCTGCTTACACTCTCTCCATTTCTATTCATGTAGGTCAAGCTGGTATACAAGAGGGAGAGGTTGCAGACTAGTGGTAGCCTACTTGAAGTCCCATCACAGTGCTCACCCACACCCTCCACCAGTGCAGAGACCCACACCTCGGTGGAATCTAGCTTTACAGCAGTCTCGGGATCACAATTTGGTGAGCACATTGTACTGTCTGATCCACAGCAGACGGCGGTGGGGTCTTCCCAGGTGTCCGGCACTCGAGGACTGCTGGAGGCCAGAAATTTGCTGAGTCCGAGTCAGATGACGGGCCTCTGGACTCGGTCATGTCACAGTTGTTGGAGCTGCAAAGGCAAGTTTGGGAACATCAAGAAGGGACGTCCATTGCACTCCTCAGATTGCAAGGCACGATGGAGGAGTCTGTCTGCCTTCAGGCTGAGGTGATAGTGCCGGCATGCCAACACTGGTAGGATGGTGGCCGCCATGGAGACCTTGGTCCAGGACGTCACTCCTGCACTGCTGCGCAGGCTCAACTACATCGCTGATGCCATAGTTGGCCTCCAACAGTGTGTACGTGAGAGGGATGCCGGGCAGCTCCATCTCACTCCAGCTACCCCTTCTCATCAAGGAGTCAGCCATGGGCTCTTGGGCACCCAACAGGCAGGAGGATCAGCAGGTGCACACTCTGAGCCCATCCATCCAGGTGGCTTCAGGAGTGTCTGGCCCATTCGAATCCTCTCTACCTGTGACCTCAGCAGCTCCAGCTCCGCAGACCAAGGAGGGTGCCACTGCCATACAGCAGGACCCTGAAAGCAGGCCAGGGCCCTCCAAGTCTCGGCCCTCCAAAGGACACCCGCCAAAGTCATCACAGATAGGGCATTGTAGTCAGCAGGCTGCCTCCACCTCTGCTGTGGATGTCCAGAGAGCACCAAGACGTAGAGGCAGGGTTAGGAAAGTTAAGGAGAATTAGTTGCACGGCCTGGGCATGGATATTAATCACTTGTACATACTGTTTACTATTGTCAATAAACTCCTAAGAATGTCCCCCTGACTGTGGCTCCTTGTTCTGATGAGCAGTGTTCTTGTCACTCAGATGTGAAACCTTTCTTCACAAGATAAAGGCAGGTACCTCAGCCCAGGGCCTCTTCCCTGTGATCTGTGCAGCCTTCCGACCAAAGTGACGGCCTGGCCTCACATTCCCTGGACACATTACCGATGCTTGTCTGGGTAGGTGCCACAGAGATCCGTCATTCTCTCTGTGTGTTTTCAGAACCTTTAAGGTGAGGCTGGCCCCCATCTCTTCAGCATCTGTGACCTGTGACGCTGTGCTCCTGAAGGGTTCAGGTGCTGAAGGTGGACAAAGGATTAGATTCTTCTAAAGTTTCATGGCTGCATCTCTATGATATGACCCTGATCACAAAGCACAAGCAAGTTGCCCTCGGCCAGACAGGAGTCAGACATTTTCAAAGGCTACGTGAAGATCTATGGAGTGTTCTCACTGCATGGTGTCATCATCCTCCTGTGATCGAGCGACTATTAGGGCCTCCACTGTGTCTCCACGACAGGAGAATTCTCACAGAGGGTATTCACATTGCCATAAACCAGACTGGAGTCAAACATTCACAGATGCAATATGAGGATCTATGGGGTCACCTCACTGCATGTCATCATCATCCTCCACAAATCTAGCTGTTATGAGGGCCTCCCAAGCATGCCTGCCTCATCTAGCCAGTGTGAGAGCCTTATCCCCATCATCGTCACCTCTGAGCACCTCCTCACCCTCATCCCCGTCAGCGTCCTCATTATCGGAGGAGACGTGCAACTCCTCCATCTCCTCCTCAGCCAGCTCCTCACCCCGTTGCAGCACCAGGTTGTAAAAGGCGCAACCAATGACAACGATGCATGACACCCTCTGCGGACTGTATTGCAGGGCTCCACCAGGCCTGTCCAGGCACCAGAACCTCATCTTTGGCATCCTAATGGTCTGCTCCATCAAGTTGCAAGTTGCAGCATGAGCCTCATTATACCGTCGCTCTGCTGCAGTCTGAGGCCGTTGCATGGGTATCATTGGCCATGGCCTATGCGGGTAGCCCTTGTCCCTGAGGAGCCATCCCTGCAGCTTCTGTGGACCCTGGAAGACTTCAGGGGTCTATGACCGACTGAGGATTTAAGTGTCGTGCACACTCCCTGGAAACCATTCGCACACCTGAAGGATGCGTTTCTGGTGGTCACACACCAGCTGCACATCCAGCGAGTGGAACCCCTTGCGGTTGTTGTAGTTCACTGCATGTTGCGATGGAGATCTGAGCATCACCTGAGTGCAGTCGATCGCACCCTTCACCTGTGGGAAACCCAAGGTCTGGGCGAATCCAATCGCTCTTGCATTCTGGCTGTCCTGGTCCTGGGCAAAATGCACAAAGCTGAGTGCCCTTGCAAAGATGGCATCCATGACCTCATGGGTGCATTTGTGGGTAGGGGGAGGCGGTGGTATAGTGGTATTGTCACTGGACTCATATTACAGAGACCCCGGGTAATGCTCTGGTGACCCGGGTTTGAATCCCACCATGACACATGGTGAAATCGAAAATTCTGACGTCAACCCTCCAGTAACCAGATTGGATAGTACGGAGGTGCTTAAAAATTTAGATGTAGTAGTCAGTCATCTTCCGCAGAAGACTGTCAAGGTGACTTAGGAAAGCTATTATAAAGTTATGGATTTGTGTGAATAGGCCAGGGAAAATGTCTTTGCCCATACATGATGTTAATGTAGGAGATGTGTTACCCTTAAAGCAACATCCTTAAAGACTAAATGCAGAGAAGTTAACCCAAGTGAGGGAAGAGATCAAGTTCATGATGGAAAATGACATTATTGAACAAAGTCACAGTAGCCTATTGTAATGCTACCGAAACCAAATGGGTTGCAGCGATTATGTATAGATCATTGCAAAGTTAATGTGGTAACAAAGGCGAATTCATATCCAATTCCATGGTTAGAAGACTGTATTGAGAATATTGGACAGGCATTGTTCATTAAAAAAATCGATTTATTGAAGGGATATTGGCAAGTTCCATTAACCGTTACAGCCAAAGAAATATCAGCTTTTGTAACCCCGGATGGAATTTATCAATGCAAAGTCACGCCTTTCGGAATGAAAAATGCATCAGCAACTTTTCAAAGATTAACCAACAAGGTCATTGAAGGATTATGCCACCATGTGGTATATATTGATGATTTGGTTGTGTTCAGCCAAACCTGGGAGGAATATTCACAACAATTGAACAAATTGTTTGATCGGTTACAACATGTCAGTTTGGTCATAAACTTGGCAAAAAGTGAATTTGCCAAAGTAAAAGTAACTTAGTTGGGCCACACTGTGGGACAAGGCCAAGTGGTGCCTAAAGAAGCAAAAATTAGGGCTTTTTTGGATTTCCCAGACGAGAGATTTTGCAGTATATAGGCATGAGTGGATTCTATCGGAAGTTCATTCCGAATTTCAGCACCATAGTGGCTTCCCTGACCAGTTTGTTAAAGAAAGGCAAGGCATTTGAATGGACAAAGGAGTGTCAAAGTGCCTTTGACAGCTTGAAAGCTGTGCTGACTATCTCACTGGTTTTAGCAGTGCTGAATTATGCTAAGCCATTTAAATTGGCTGTGATGCCAGTGACGTAGGTGTTGCTACAGTTTTATTACAGGAGGACGAGATGGGGATCAAATGGCCAGTCAGTTACTTCTCTTGGAAGATGAATTCTTGCCAACAGAAGTATTCAACTTTGTATATGTGGAAAATGAGACTTTGAGTTTGGTGTTGGCTCCACACCATTTTTGAAATGTAGTTATCTAACAACTCTGCACAGACTATTGTTTATACGGACAATAATCCTTTAACCTTTTTAGCAAAGTTTCATACCAAGAATCTGAGACTATTTCATTGGAGTTTAAGACTACAACTGTATATTTGAAAATTATTCATGTAGCAGGAAGGGACAATATTGTAGGAGATGCTTTATCAAGATTTTAAATGTGGAGGAACATGGATGCTGTGATAGAATGGACTTGTGTGAAATATAACTTAATTGAAAAGTTATTTTCCTTATATATTTGATGTAAACACATTGTTCTGTATAATTAAGATAGAAATAGTGAAAAAAGGGGGATTATTTAATAGAAAATAAAAACTCCTTGTAAATATGTCTTTTCAATTTTTTCTGCGGGGAGGTTTTATGAACAATGTATAATTTTTAAGTTGGACAAATGTATACGTTTGAGTGTTGAGAAAGGTAAAATGGTTTCAATTTCATTTTTGATTATTGGTGAATCTTGGTGCCAGGAAGTCTGGATGGTTTCCTGAATGAAAGGTCATGTCTTTTGGGGTTGTTTGCATGTATATAGTTTTAATGAGGTTTTACAACCCCTAAAGGTAGAGATATGGATTAAAAGTTTAGTGATTGTGGGAGGAAAACATGAAGTAGAAAAGCTTTACTGTTGCCTAGCAACAGTGGTCCATGGACACACACGCAGATAAAACACAGAAGAGAGAGTTCAGTGTGAGTCAGAGGGTGAAGACGGAGATTTTCAGCTCACTGAGAAGAAAACATTACTAGACTATTGGGACAGTAGCTGACTGAATAGTCAGTGAGAACTCAATAAAGTGATCAGTTTAACAGAGGTGCTACTGGAAGACTGAGTTTAGAGTGTGGCTTTTTTGAGTGTCTCGGAGAGAGATATGAGTTGGGTGAAAAGCGTCAAGTGAATGTTCAGGGATTCACTGGAAGAAAACCATTTGCAAATGTGCCTGACCCCAGCGAGAAGCCTTTGTGTGTCAAGCTAGTGGTAACTCTTCACTGGTTTATCTGTCTGTAAAGATATTGCTAAGGTAAAGGAATAGTGTGAATTTAAAGTGTCTTCTTGTGTTTGAATTGAGATCTTTCCAACCTTTTTGTCTGGTGCAATATGGTTCATTTTTCTCGTTTAATAAATATTTTATTCTTTATGTTAAGAGTTCATCAGCAGACTCCTGTGAGTTTGTTTAGTAACTTTCTTCCACCGTTTCTAAAAAGAAGTTAGGATCTATCAAGTCAAGTTTTACTTGGGATCTGACTTGTCCAGTATCACACTAATATCAGCTTGGATCGTAACATGGAGGAACTAGTACTCCAGGGACAGTATTAGGTCCACTGCTGTTTTTGGTTTTGGTATATTAATGACCTGGGCTTTGGTGTACTGGGTATAATTTCAAAGTTTGCAGATAATACCAAACTTTAAAATGTGGTAAACAATGAGACATACAGTAACAGGCTTCAGGAGAAAATAGACACACATAAAAAGGGCAGACACATGGCAGAGAAATGTGAAGTGATACATTCCGTTCTGAAGAGTAAGAAGAAGCAGTACAATTTTAAAGGGGATGTAGGAACAAAGAAATCTGGGAGTGTGTATTCATAAATCTTTGAAGATAGCAGGACAAATTGAGAAAGCTGTTTAAAAAAAGCATATGGGAGCCTTGGCTTTACTCAGACAGGAATGAATAACAAAAGCAAGGAAGTTATGTTAAACACTGGTTAGGTCTCAGCTGAAATACTGTGTTCAATCCTGGGTATCACACTTTAGGCCTTGTAGAGGATGCAGGAGTAGTACTGGGGGTGGGGAACTTCAGATCAGGGCCAACGAGAGAAATCATGAGCCCTGTGCTTCGCCTATTTCTAGGCCCCTTATCCCCCCCGCCCTCCTTCCCCCATTTAAGCCTCCCCCTCAAATCCTTTGGATGACCAGAATTAGAAACCATTGTCACAGTGGACTCGAATTGTTTAATATAGGTTTAGCAAAGCTTTTTAGCTTTTGTACTCTATGACAAGGATTTTCCAGCCCCTGCACGGTGGATGTGGTGGGCCTTTCAAGCATTCATTCACTTCAGTGGGACTGGAAGATTCTCACTTATGTCTCTATTTATAAACCTATCAAAAGCTAAGGTTTCAGTATGATGCACTTTACAACCATAGATTTGTCAGACAATTACACACAACTTGGTCATTCATATTATACAACCAGCTCCGCTTCTTTGAATCTGGTGCTATGCAATATCCAGACAGCAACAGTCAAAATACCTGAACCTCACAAACACTGCAACCGACAATCCTACGTACAAATGAGAATATCTTGATATATTCTATTGGTACATGACTCCTCTACTTCCAAGTTTAAAAATGGCAAACCTTTCAGTAAATTAGCACCAATCAATTCCCCTGCAATAATGTGATATTTCTATCCACATAAGTGGGCTTTGTTAACAGAAAAATTAAACTTTGCATTGAGTGATAAATATTTTCTCATTTAAATTGAAACTAACCACACTTGCAATACACAGCATGGAGCATATAACAGGAAAGCAAAGTACTGCAGATGCTGGAAATCTGAAATATAAACAGAAAATGCTGGAAATACTCAGCAGGCCAGGCAGCATCTGTGGAGAGGGAAAAACAGAGTCAACGCTTCAGGTCCACAATCTGCACTAGTTCTGATGAAGGGTCGCTGACCTCTGTTTCATGCTGCACATTTCCAACACTTCACATTTCTATTGGAGAAAAAAATAACCCCTTTTGCCAGCCCTCCAAAAAGCAATCATGCTTCTTGTGAGCCTCTCTTTCTCCTTCAGTAAGAAACCCAGCAACAGTTGCCTGAAATCTGGATTGGCACAACATTAAACATTAATTTTAAAAAAAGTTATGGTATGAAGAAAACATAAACAACTCGCTGAGCAAAACAAATCAAAGAAATACATTAATAATTGTTTAAAAAATAAAAGTGACCATTAAGAAGTGCAAGCAGCAGAGCTAGCTAATAAAACCTTTTTTGCATTTTCGTTTAAGAACCAGAGCTAGAGAGACAGAGACAAAAAAGGTCGTACGCCCTTTTCATCAGGAAAGGGGGAGGGGGACATGGGCCAAGGTAAGGAGTTGGATTTAACTAACACTGACCTTGTATTCGCCTCTGATGGCATAAGCTCCAAACTGGCCTTGGTGGAATTCATACAAAAGTGGGGGTCTGAAGTGGGTTGCCTTTCAGTCTAGGTTTTCTCTCTCCCAGCCTGGTGTGTGGATAGGTTTTTAGGGAGGAGGAAAAGGAGGAGGGGGAGTATGTGTGTATCCCTGCACCGACCAGCCTCTGTGTGTGTGTCTGCACTGATCAGCCTGTGTGTGTGTGTGTGTGTGGGCCCCCAACTGACCAGCCTCTGTGTGTGTGTGTGTGTGTGTGTGTGTCCAGCTCACTCCCAGTTTCAGGATTCACACACACTCACAAACTCTCACTCACTCTCTCTCTCACACTCTCTCTCTCTCACACACTCTCTCTCTCACACACTCCCTCTCTCACACTCTCACTCTCTCTCTCTCGCTCAATCTCTCTCACACTCACTCTCTCTCACACTCACACCATCTCCACTTTTCAGAGTGAATCCTGGGATCAAAGTTCCTGTGGCCCCCAACAGAATTTTCAGTAGCTGCAACTTCTCTCTTTTTTCTCTGGCCTATCAGTTAAACACAATGTTTCCTTGATCCCTGATACCATTAAACTGTTTTCTGAATTGCACATCAAGCTGATTTCCTCTTGACCTTTTCACTGGGGTGTGGATTGGGAGGAGGGGAACACATTCTCATGCTGAATACTACCACCTACCCCACCTATGATGTCTACATCCATAAACCTATGTCTTCTGAGAGATAAGTTGGAGATTTTCCAATCAGCATGACTGCATTACTGCCTATCTGTCTGAAACAGTGTACCCATATGTTCTAAACTGGATCCAGGGGCACACAGTCTGAAGCTCATCCACATCACTCGAGGACAGGGAGCGTGCTCTGGGACATCCATGTGCTTCAGCTCCAATTGACCATGATAATCTCTTTAGTGTTTACCAGCGGCCTCATTACTTGACCACTGTGGCTCTGGGGCCAGTTGCTCTGGACCATCCAGGGATTAAGTGGATGGTGTTGGAGATTTGGGGGAGCGGAGCATGCACATTGTTGAGGGGACGCAGGCAATGCGGTCGGGAAAGGCCTGGCCTTTGAGCCACCATTGAGCGGGAGGAGATTGGGAAGGGCTTTCTCGGGGTAGAGGTGAGCACTAAGCGCTTTGCTTTACCTTATCTTACGCTCCACCAAGGTCTGAAGGAAAGAAAGCTTCAATCAGCACAGTCATCAAATGAGTCCCCATATGATGTAAGAAAGGAGGGACTGGGGAAACTGGCACATCCTACTCAGCCCACGATTGCTGTTGTTCAGGGCAACAGCAATCATTTGTCAAGTTGCTTGTCAATCAGGATGCTCTACATGCTGGATTGGCTGCTTTGGTCACTGAGCATCCTGGTTGACAGGCTACTTGGTCAATGAGCCCGGGCCCCCTAGAAGCATGGTGATTAGGGCCTCTCTCAGGCCCTGCTTCAGGTATGTGAAGAAGCCAGAAAAGTTGGGGCTGTTCTCCTTAGAGCACATAGGGTAAGAGGAGATTTGATAGAGATGTTCAAAATTATGAATGTTTTTGTTAGAGAATATAAGGAGAAGCCGTTTCCAGTGGTAGAAGTGTCAGATGTGAGGGGAATGTATCTGGCTGCGGGTAAGAAGGTCCCGTCTTCTCAATCAAAAGCTTTTTACCTTATACAGATTTAAGGTGATCAGCACCAGAACCATGGTGACATGAGGAGACATTTTTTTATAGAGCAAATTGTGATCTGGAATGCGCTGCATTAAGGATGGTGGAAGTAAATTCATTCGTAGCATGAAAAAAGAGAATTGGATAAATACTTGAAGGGAAAAGGTTTACAAGGTTATGGGGAAAGAGCAGCAGAGTGGAATTAATTGGATAACTCCACCAAAGAGGCAGCAAATGTTTTTTTATTCATTCTATGATTCAATAATTTATCCTAGTTGATTTAATGATCAGGTTGCTGCTCAAAGCTAGATATGGTATCAAATATATTTGCTTCTGGAGTGATATGTCCTGGGCACAATGCTTCAAAGATTGCCACTGGATTGATCAGTTTGAGTTTGTTGAGAAATGTATTCATGTTGGCCAATCTAAGGTGCAACAAAATAATAGGAGTAGATCCTGCTACTCACTGTCATTGGAATAAGCATATCTCTTTATAATATATTGTTCGAATGACACTAATTATTTATCCAGTACATTCCATGGCTTTGAACTAGGAGTTTAACGGTCATTTGTTTTACCTTGATTATGAGGGTATTTGTTCAACTATGAAAAATCCCTGATTTAAGAGCATAAGATTAAGTCAACAGTGATAAAAATCCATTTGACCCAATTAGTTCATCCCTCTAGTACTCCAATTTATCAAGACCAGCATTTTGTACTCCCCAGGGTACAATTTAGCTGATTATGCTGTTTGGCTTCCACTGAAAGTGTAAGATGTGTAATTTGTGTCTGTTTGACTAAACTATGTCAATAGATTATGAAACAAGATGCACCCAACATATCAGTAGGAAGGAGGACAATGGCTCAGGATGGTGGACACTTTGGCATCTGGTGTTTTGCAGGAATTACCTCATTTCTGGGAGTCTTATTAACAGCAAACTTTTGTGAGGCAATAATGAAACATCTAGGACCCTTCAGTTCATGACTAGAAGCCTATAATGATTTTGAGCTTTCCTTTCCGATTTGTGGTAAGAGACAGGATTGAAAGAGTCGACAAAAGTTATATCTCTGCTTAGAGGAAAAATGGGGTAATAGCTAATTTTTTTGTATGTCTACTGCTTAGAGACATTGGGCTGGATTTTCATCCTCCAGGTGGGTAGCGGGAATGGGAAAATTCCCAGCTCGGCCTGCCCACCTCAGGAGAAAGTGCTCACAAGGACGGTATTTTCATTGTGGAGAGGCCCATTGGGCCAGCTGACGCGGGAAAAAGTTTGGTGGCAGCCAGGTGTGGAGGAAAGGCCCACTGAAGTGGTATGGGACTTTGTCCCAGTTATAATAAAAACAGAAAGGCCATCCAGCCCTCACCCCTCACACCCCCTCAATACCCACACACTTTCCATGCTACTTCATGCCCCCCCATGCTAAGCTATGCTCCTCAAACAACCTTCTTGTCTCCCCATGCCAAGATATTCTACACCCACCTCCTTTGGCCCCTCATGCCAAGGTATGCCCCCCAAACAATAAGCAGATGGATTTCTGGGCTCTCAGGCAAGAATACACAACGAGGCTTGGCTGAAGCCCCTAAATCCATTAGCCTGTTGAAACACCTGAGTCCCAGAGAAAACATTGCTTGATTAACAGTTGTGGTTGATCTATGCTGTCAATTTCACAATATTTATTTACACGAGATAAAGAAGTTCCAAGTGCTTGCAGTTCCTGCTATTGATACTTTAGAGGGTTTGGATGATTGACACTCTTCTTAAGAAAGTGGAAAGTTATCAATGA
Source organism: Cetorhinus maximus (assembly GCF_964194155.1). Taxonomy (NCBI): domain Eukaryota; kingdom Metazoa; phylum Chordata; class Chondrichthyes; order Lamniformes; family Cetorhinidae; genus Cetorhinus; species Cetorhinus maximus. The sequence continues at coordinate 50,151,506 of NC_135898.1, forward strand.
ATGACTTTTTTAAAGCCTTTTTTTTATCACATACTCCTGTCACTATATGGTCCATTGCTTCTATACAGTGTATAGAAAATGGGGATGTAAGTGCCATAGCTTGGCATGGGGGGCATGAGGGGCCATACGGGGTGAGGAGGAGGGCATACATTGGTATGAGGATTATGTGGAGCCATAGAGGGTGGGTGGGGTGCATATCTTGGCATGGGGGCATGAGGGGCTTGAGGGGCCATGGGGGTGAGTGGGGAGCATATATTGGCACATGGGTCATGAGACGGACCTTTTATTTCAAAAGGTTCCCTCATGTAGACTGTGAAAGCTGGACAACTCCACGAAAATTGCAGAGAACTAGGACATGCCTATCCCCGTGATGGAACTGGCCATGTCATTGCTGCAGGGTGCAGGCTCGCAGCCCGAGCCCTTTAAAGGCAATCCCGAAAATCGGAAACCCTGGGAATTGAGCAGGAATCCCAGAATTGCGGCCCGCCTGCCCAGCATCCCGACTTGGCGAAAGTCCAGCCCATTGTATCTGCCAAAGACATAATAAAAGGAGTACGTTGCGACAATTTTTGGTGTCAGATTCAAAACCTCTTACACTTTTCTCTTCGCCATCTTTTTAAATTTTTCCTTCTGATGTCATACTACCTATGCACTACATTCTTCCCTTTGTCATCCACAGATTTGATTGTCTAAGATATACCTTTTTCTTTAGTTTCAGTGTTACCCTACCTCTCTTTTCATCCATGATTTTTCATTATTGTCTAGCTTATTCTTGTTTTTAGTGGGGTATATTTCTCCTGGACTATACTGATAATTGTTTGACTTATTTCCCATTGTTCTAACTCTTTGTCAATCTTTTTTTTCCCCAGTTTAGTTTCTCGTTACATTCTCATCTCACATATCACTTTGGTCTTTGTCTTACGTACGTCTTTCTGAATCATTATTTAAACCTTATTATGTTATGATTGCTGTGTCCTAGATGCTCCCGTACTTTTTATCTGCTCTGGTTCATTTCCCATTAATTTATTTGCAGTTTCTCTTTTCCCCACTTCTTTTTGTCAGTTTATTTGGGGGCAGTTGAAATCTCCTATGATTATATTCAATTTCATTACTTATTTCATAGATTTGTCTATGTATTTCTTTCTCCGCTTCCCTTTCACTATTAGATAGTCTATAGAATACCTCTTTTAACATGACAAATCCCTTCTTATGTTTTGTCTCTTACTATATCGATTCCATTTCTATCTTAACGTTAGCAATCTCCCTTCTTTCTATTATCATTATCTTGTCGCTAATTAGTACCACAAACCCCTCTATCTTCCTTCATTGTCTTTTCTAAATACATTATATCCTGCAACATTTAACTGCCAGTGCTGTTGTGTAACTATGTTTATGTTAACTGCACTACATCTACCTTCTTGCTAAAAAATATTGCCTCCAATTCCCCGTTTTATCTCAGTAGTCCTTCAAGTTTATTTTCCTCAAGTGCCCATCCAATTTCCTTTTAAAATTATTCATTGTCTCTGCTTCCACCACCCTCCTAGACAGCGAGTTCCAGGTTGTTACCATTGGCTGCATAAAAAAGTTCTTTAATCTGTGTACCATCAGCTAATGGGAACAGTGTTTCTATGTCTACCTTATTCAAGTCCTACTCCAGGGCTTGACCACAAGAATCAAGGTTGGCACTCTAATGCAGAACTGTGGGAGCACTGCACTCAGAGGTGCTGTCTTTCGGATGAGATATTAAACTGAGGCCCTATCTGTCTGCTCAGGTGGATTTAAAAGATCCCTTGACACCATTTTGAAGAGCAGGGGAGTTATTCCCAGTCTCCAGGCCAACATATATCCCTTATCAGCATCACATAAACAGATTATAATCAAACAGGTCATTATCACATTGCTTTTTGTGGGAGTTTGCTGAGTGCATATTGGCTGCTTCGTTTCCTACATTACAAGTGACCATCTTCCAAAAGTACTTAATTGGCTATAAAGTGCTTTTGAGATGTCCAGTGAAAAACATTATGTAAATGAAAGTCTTTCTTTCTTATCTAAACCTGTCACAATCTTGTTCACCTCTATCAAATCTCCCTGCAATTTAATTTGCACCAAGGAAAATAACCCCAACTTCTCCAACCTAATCTTGAGGCTAAAATCTCTCATCCCTGGAACAATTGTGGTAAATTTACTCTGCATCCTCTCTCAGACCTTCACATCCTTCCAAAAGTATGGTGACCAGAATTGGACTACAGATGTGGCCTAACCAGAGCTTTATACAGGATTAGAATAACATTCATTCTTTGTGCTCAATACTTCTATTCATGAAGCCTAAGATCCCATGTTTTGCTAACTACTTCAATATATCCTGCCACCTTCAAGGACCAATGCACATGAACCCCCTTCCCTCTACCCCTGCACACTGTGCTATCCAGTCCATATTGTCAGTCCCTAGCCGTGCTGTTAAAATACATCACCTCGTACTTCTTTGTATTAAGTTATATCTGCCACTTGTGCATTCTGCTGGCCTATGTCCTGTTGCAGTCGATTGGTATGTTTTCTGTCACAGCCACATCTCCAAGCTTAGAGACATCTGCAAATTTTGAAATTTTACTCTGTATTCGAATATCCGGGTTATTTGCATATGTTGAAAACAAAGGTTCCAGCACTGAACCTTCGGTAACACTTTGTGTCTACCATCCTGATTATGTCTGATCAATCAATACCAGAATATCAAACTTGAAAGAGGAAGGTTGCAAAGTTTTGCATAGACTGGTGGGGTGAGGGTAGTAGATGTTCGTTGGCTAAACATTCGAACGTCAACTACCTGCATGCTACGCAAGGCCTATTCGACCGAAATTGTCGGTGGCTGAAAACGGTCGTTGCCCTAGCTACACCTCTCGCTGGTCAGCGATTCCTATTGGTCAGACGACTCGCTTCGGGCACCAAGAGCATACTGCGCAAGACGGTGACGTTTCTCTGGAGCGCGCACGCTTGTGCGTCGCTGGAGAAGGGCGTGACATCGAACGCGCACGTACTGCGTCGTTGACGAAAAGCCGAGGGGCGTGATCATGTGACGGGGACTCGGAGCGATCCAGAGTTTGGTGGCAAGATGTCGGTGATGGTGGAAAAGGCGGCGCTGGCCAATGGACCTCACCTTGCAGCCCGGGAGCTTGCACTGGCGGCAGGGAGGAACTACAGCTCCCAGCCCAGGCTGAGTATGTGCTCAGTAAATGTTTCATCGGCGGGAGGAAGGGGCCTGGTGCTTGTTGAAATCCTTAGGCTTGTTAAAGCCGGTCCTGAGCGCCTGAGCTTTATATGTCCGGGGGGGCCCTGGAGTGTCGGATGGTGATTTAATTTATATTTCTTTATAACAGGCTTTCGAGAATTTAAGCAGCAGTTACGTTTCAGAATATATGGTATTCGCGTTTTTAAAATTTGCATCAAATTGTTCAGTGGGCATTTCTGTATTTTGTAGCTGAGGTGTTTTATTTTGCCCATTGGCTGTCGGGCGGGGACATCAAGTTGATCCAACGCCACCTGAAAGCCTCCAAGTGTCAATGTCAACAGATTAGTCCAGTTGTCATTTTTCTTTCTTGCTACACATTTAGTTTAAGACCCGTTGCCTCCTCTGCGCGGTCTAGGCTATTTCGGGAATCCGATACCATCAGGTATGTTGCAGGATCATCCCAAAGCTTCATGTGATTCAATCATGTGACTCGAATGAAGCAAGACCTTTAAATTTGGAGACGAATGGCTGTGGTTGACGATCGTTTTTAAAGATTTTCTTCAGACTGTTTACACTGGATTGGCCTTGTGCCGCCTCAAGCTGGGGAATCGATGTAGGTCTAATTAGAGTGACGCGCTTGTTTTATTTTTAAATAAATAGGGAGCTGGTCTAATACCAAACTTCATATCTTAAACTTTAACATATCTCCTTTATAAAATATCATTATAGTAGATGTGTAGAGGAGTGTCTAATTGATTACAAACTAAGGAGTATTCAGATGCTGTTTTTCAGAGGGTACACTTTAAGAATTATTCCCTCATTTCTGACATACTACATTTATTTTGGTTCATGCCTGTATTGAATCATATGTTTAGGCACAGCATCAAGAGTATATGGAACAAAAAGAATACTGGCAAACCACCCCCCCTTATGAAAACTATTTTTAAACTGTTCTATTTATGATGATGTAAGCAGAATTGATCTTGGAAGTCCAATAGTACTGTGTTTATAATTTAATGAGAAAATGGGAAGGCACTATAATATAAAACTATTTAACTATAACACGATCAAATGTCTTTTAAGTTCCCTGGCTGCATCCAGGAGCACAGCTGTAGAGATTACCATTGCATTACTGGGCAGATTAGATTCCCTATGCCTTAATGCATAATTTAACAATCTTAGTTTAGCAAATAATGGTTAATTCAGAGTTCCTTGATCCATAATGAGGGTCAGAGTTCTGGTTGACACAATCTAGTAGAGTATTTCACATGAAGAAGTTGTGACGAGAACATCAAGAGGACACAAATTCAAAATAATTGGCGAAAGGAGTAAATGTGATTTTCACCCAGAGGGTGGTTGGAGTCTGGAATGAACTTCCTGAGAGGGTGGTGGAGGCAGGTTTGATTGAGGTATTGGATTGCTACCTGAAAAAAGAAATTTGTGCAAGGTTACAGGGGTAAGGCAGGGGACTGGGACTAAGCAGAATGCTCTTTCAGAGAGCCAGTGCAGACTCGATGGGCCAAATGGCGGCCTCCTGCACTGTAAAGATACTGTAATACTGAGAGATTCAAATGTGCTTGCAGTAATGATTGTCTTCCTGTCTTGAGCGTTACAAAAGCTGTAGTTATACCTTCCATGATACTGTAGAGAACTGACATGTTACATCTTTTTGAATGTTGCAGAATATTGGAATGGATTTGGACATTCTTGCTCATAATTCAAAGGTGTTTTTAAAAGGGGAATTATATACCTGAGAAAGGATATAATAGCATTAAAAGCAATTCATTCAACTGATTTGTGGAATGAAAGGTTTATCTTGTGAGGAAAGGTTGGACATGTTAGGTCTGTATATTTTAGAGTTTAGAAGAATGAGAGGGATCTTATTGAAACACAAGATCTTGAGGGGAATTGAAAGGGTGGATGCTTGTGGGAGAGGCTAGAACTTGGAGACACATTTTAAAAATAAGGTGTCTTCCATTTAAGATGGAGCTGAGAAATTTTTCCTGAGGTTTGTTGGTCTGTGGAATTCAGTTCCCCAGAGAGCAGTGGAAGCAGGGTCATTGAATATTTTAAAAGGCTGAATTAGATTCTTGATCCACTAGGAAGTCAAAGGATATAAGAGGTAGACAGGAAAGTGGAGTTGAGGCCACAATCAGATCAGCCAAGATCTTCTCAAATGACAGAGCAGGCTTGAGGGGCCAAATAGCCTACTCCTAATTTGCATATGTGTATGTAAAGCATTCTTTGAAGGGGTGTAGCAAGAGACCTGGGGGGGAAAAATGTCTTGTATCTACCTAAGTTTCCAGGATGATACCAAACCACTTTCAGCTGTTGGCATGCCAATGTTATTGGAAAAAACTTTATTGATATAGGTCAGTGGCACTTTTCTTGAAAGATACAGAAATTAAGAAGCTATGTCTAGGATCTCCCTAAAACTCTACGTTAAAAATCTCACTTAACCTCTCCCTTTATTTTTCTTGTGTAGCTATGCTTGGGATCTTCCAGTACTCTGAACAGTGATTTTTGTGGGGTAATAAAATTGACATTTTGAGCTTTTGGCCTCAGAGATGACAATATTTGCTCTTGCAGGTCAGAAGATGGATGTTGCTAAATTGGAAACTGAAGGTCCTAATTCTGTAGTTCCAAAATGTTGAGGAAGCCCTGTCTTCAAAAGAAAGACTTCCATTTATAAAAGCTTTTCACAACTACCAGATATCAAGCACTTTACAGCCAATGGAATACTCTCTGAAGTGTTGAAATGTAGGAAATGCAGTAGCCGATGTGTGTTCAGCAAACTCCCACAAACAGCAATGTGATAATAGCCAGATAATCTTTGTGTAATTTTGATTGAGGGATAAATATTGGCCAGGAGACTGGGGTAACCCTCCTAATCTTCTTCGAATAGTGCCTTGGGATCTTCTACACCCACCTGAGGAGAGAGCAGACAGGGCCTCAATTTAGTGTCTCATCCAAAAGATGTATTTAACTTAGTTTAAAGGTTTTGGACTGTTTTCATATTGAAAGGGGGAAGATCCAAATCTCAACATTTGAAATGTTCACTTGGATGTTGCAACAGTGAGATATATGACTACTTATTTCCTCCCTTGTGCAACTGTTGCCAAGAACTTTTATTTAGAAAAAATTGGGAAACATAGGGGAGCTTGGGAATGGGACTAGATGGCTTTTTCAGAGAGCTGGCACAGACTCAATGGGCTGAATAGCCATTTACTATGCTATAAAAGTTTATCTTATTCAGTGGAACTGAGCGGCTTAGCGGGGTTGGTTAGCTCTGTTGTCTAGATGGCTAGAGTGTGGTGCAAAATAATGGCAACAGCGTGGGGTCAATTCCTGTATTGGCTGAGTTAGTTCTTGGGACCTACTTCTGCCTTGCCCCACAGTGATATCATGGCATAAGTCATGATTAGCAACCCTTGGGGAATGTGGGTGCTGTATGGGGAAAGAGAGAGGCAGACAGACAGTCTGGAAAAAAGTTGTTTCTAGATCTTCCAAGGTCTTGCATTATTTGTTCAATCTTTTTCTACCAATGGGTAAAGTGTAAGATGTGACTGATCTGGGGCTTCTTGTTTTTTTAGGTGAATAGCCCTGCCAAGTTCATTTTTAAACTTCAGTGCAAACTCTTGTACAGCCATAGAATAATACAGCGCAGGAGGCGGCCATTTGGCCCACATAGTCTGTACTGGCTCTTACTAAGAAAGTTAGTCCTGTCCCTGGCTTTTCCTATATCTCAATTTTTTCTCTTGCAAGTCTTTATCAGATCCCCTTCTGAAAGCTACTACTGAATTTTGTGTGATTTAAAGAAGTAAGTAAAGGCAGATATTTGCCTCCCCATTCCTGGATTTCTATGGTTGAATGCATGATGCAGTGTGGGAAATTTTTGTCAACCCAAAACTCCAGCCCCTTTCATTAGCTACAGTTTTTCTGCTCAATAACTTGAGTGAGTTGTGTTCAGCAAATTGATATCGTGGCAATAGTGAGGCACTGCTTTGAAAAAATGGGTAAACATTCAGTTTGTCTTTTTGGTGGTATAAATGCATGAGTGTTAAGTATATTCTTGTGGCTATTCATCTTGTGATGAAATTTGCTGAACTGAGGCACTGTTAGCAGAATCATTAAATATTTGTAATGCAAAAGCATCATAAGGTAAATCAGATAAGGAAGACTCTTCCATTTTTTTTCACCTTACAGAATATCAACTCTACCTCTTTTGATTAAATGTCTTTTCCTTGAATGATTCCAGTGTTCTGGACTCAACTGCTGAATGAAGGGCCTTATATTGGAGTGCACCATTAGTGGAGAGGAAACAAAAATTGATGACCAAATCTAGCTTGCTTGGCAGGGTGACTTCTGTGGAAAATGTTAAGTTTTCCCTGCACCTGCAGAGGAATCATGGCCCACACTATTAGCCCCCTGACTAAAGTCAGCATGCATATGGGATGTAAGCATCTTTGTGTTGCTAATCTTATAATTTTTGCAATGTGGGATAATTTCTTCACTATTGTGCAAGCTTACTCCTGTGACTTCTAAGCTGTAAATTTAAAAGTGGTCAAAAGGGAACTGGGAAATAAAGGAAGCAGAATCCTCTATTTTCTCTTCCTTTTTCTAACATTACATTATACTGGGGCGGGGTGGGGGGGGGATGGTAGAGGGGAAATAGTGCTGTGTTCATATTGCTTGTTTAAGAAACAGCAATGATAACTACTGCAATTTGTAAGCATCATACAGCTCTATCTGGAAGCAATAAACATTAAGAATACTAAACTTAGCAAGAGTTGAAAGCAAAATACTGCGGATGCTGGAAATCTGAAACAAAAACCTAAAATGCTGGAAAAACTCAGTAGGTCTGATTCTTAGAAGAATCATACGAACTCAAAACATCAACTCTGTTTCTCTTTCCACAGATGTTGTCAGACCTGCTGAGTTTTTCCAGCATTTTCCATTTTTGTTAGCAAGAGTTGAATTGTTCTGTTCAATCTAATGTGGATAAATTGCATTTCCACTTGTACCCCTATTCATTCAGTGTAGATGTTCCATGCCACTCTGCTCAAGTGCAAAAAACTTTTCCTGACCAAGATAATTTTATCTATTAATGCAGCTAGACTGCCACTTCACATCTGAAATCTCTACTTCGGCCTTCTTGGATTCTGATCTCATCTCTCCACTGGCCCCCTCAACCAGCCATGTTTATAATTTTCCCCCTTCCTATGTCAAATCCCCTGCTTCTTACCCTCTCCCTTTTAGTACTACTCTCCCATCCTTCATTCCTGTCATAATCCAAGTATTAACTACTCTGTATGAGCCTACGGCTTCCCTCTGCTTTCCTTGGTATCCTCTTGGGACTGTTGTGGCACCTGCTGCTCCCTCTCCATGAGCAGCAACTCCAGTTGCCCTTTATTTCCATGACCCATCCTGCTCATTGTGCTTGTTTAGGGTTAATCCATACCTGAAACAAGAAAATTGGAGAGTGCATGGATTTTTCCCTTGCCTATTTGTGAATAGACTTTTCAAGTTTGCTATGCTGATGGTGCTGTACACATATAAGTCAGGGGAGTTAGGTGAAAAGCTGGGAAATATTGGACTTTCTGATAATAAACATCTTTTTAGAACTTTTGTAGTTGCACTCTTGGATATTGAAGTACATTGTCCTAATACTGTGCATTCTGTGCTTTCATATGCTGCTTTGTCATTACCTCCTATTTAGACTGTTTTATCTCTATTGCCATGACTTCTATCTGGAGATTGCTCCATATGTCTTTGTTATGTGAGATTGAGTATTTATGTGCCAGCTCCCAGATGGGAGTAGTCTTGGCAATATCAAGAGTTTCTAAACTCTAAATGTAGCATTATCAACTTCTGTGAACACTACATAACTTTGCAGTTTTTATTCTGAAATAAATACTATTTCTAAACTCTCCTTCCAAGTTCTTTGAAATCACTGTTATTTGTTCTGTCCTCCTTGGCTTCAGAGGGTCAATTAGCATGTTGCTGTAGATTAGAATTTGAAAGAGCACATTTAAATTTAAAAAATGTACTATTTGTGCTCCGAGAATGAAATTATTTGGATGAGGGAAATGGAGTGTCAGATTTTTTCTTACCGATAACAGTTGGTTAGCTTTGTTTCAAACTTTTTTCTGTGCTCAAAGCGTGCTGCCTGGAGAAGAATGGAATGTTTGTACTTTGTTACCACCACACCTGATTGGATATTTTCAGATTTATAACAACTTGCATTTTAAGAATGCCTTTAACACACAGAAACTTTGGAGAAATATGAGTGGATGGCAAGCTTGGTTAAGGGGCAAGTTTTACAGAGAACTTGAAGGAGAAAAAAGTAGAAGCATTTAAGGAGGGAACCATGGAGAGTGCAACTCAGGTGGCTGAGAACACGGGGTAAAGGAATTGGGAGATGGGGAATGGGGAGTTTGATTGGGTGGGGGGTGGTGAGTGATGGGGTCCAAGAGAAGCTTGTACACCTAGAGGAGTAACACAAATGGAGGAGAACAGGGCTGTGGAAGGATTTTAACACGAGAACAAACATTTTTAAATTGTAGGTCCAGTGTATGCTGTTCAAGTGCAGAATAAAGATTTATCTACTTTTAGATTGAAATTACCTTAATTTATTAAATAAAATGAAAAATTTCACCCCACTGCTTGTGAAAGGGCAGTGTGCCACCCAACCCTGCTTCATCTTTAAAACAGTTCTGTATAAAGTTATTGTTAACTAGAAGAATCTAAATATAGCACTTTGGTTCCTATGAATTTAGGAAGTCATTTTTTTAAACAGTCACGGCTGGCAAGACCAGTATTTATTGCCCATCCATAATTGCCCTCGAGAGAGTGAGCCACCATAGCAATTTATATGGTGAATGTACTCCCAAGGTGCAGTTAAGTAGGCAGTTCCAGGATTTTGACACAGTGACAAAGGAATGATGATATATTTCCAAATCAGGATAGTATGAGACTTGGAGATTTTGGAGGTGGTGGTGTTCCTATGCATTTGTTGCCCTTGCCCTACTAGATGGTACAGATCACGGACTTGGGAAATGTTGTCAGAGAAGCTTTGAGTTACTGCAGTGCATCTTGTAGCTGATACCACCAAAAAGTTGATAAGGGGGAAAAAATGGAACACAGGAGTAAACTAACCAGGAATATAAAAACAGCTAGTAATAGCTTTTACCAAGTTTATTAAAAAAAGGAAGAGAGTAGCTAAAGCAAACAGGTTTCTTAGAAGCGAGACAAAATAAATTATGGGGAATGAGGAAATGGCAGAGACATAGAACAAATATTTTGACTGTCTTTACACTAAAAGACACGAGTTGCATACGAGAAATAGAGGGTAGCCTCAGTGCTAAAAAGAGTGAGAAAATTAAGATCAGCAGAGAAAAAGTACTGGAGAAACTCAGACTAAAATCTGACAAATATCCAGAACCAGATGGCCTACCTTCTAGAGTTATAAAAGAGAAGATGCAGGGATAGTGGATGCATTGACTGTGATTTTCCAAAATTCCCTAGATTCAGGAATGGTCCCAGCAGATTGGAAGTTAGCAAATGTAACCCTGCTAGTAAAAGGAGGAGGGAGAGAGAAAACAGGAAACTACAGGCCAGTAATCCTGACGTCAGTTGTCAGAAAATTGCTGGAATCTATTATTAAAGAAGTCTTAACAATGCACTTTGAAGGCAGTGCACTTTGAAAAATATTGTATCATCAGGCAAAGTCAGCATGGTTTTACGAAAGGGAAATCATGTCTGACAAATTTATTGGTGTTTTTTGAGGATGTAACTAGAAGGGTAGATAAAGAACCCAGTAGATGTAATATACGTGTAATATAAGGTGCCACACAAAGGTTAATGGGGGAGAAAAAGGTTCATGGAGTTGGGGTGATATATTAGCATGGATAGAGGCTTGGTTAACAGACAGGAAGCAAAAAGTAGAGATAAATGGGGCATTTGCAAGTTAGCAGGCTGTGACTAGTGGAGTGCCGCAAGTATCAGTGCTGGGGCCTCAGCTATTTACAATCTATATTAATGACTTAGACAGAGAGGGAGAGTAATGTATCTAAGTTTGCTGACAATACAAAGTTAGATGGAAATGTAAGCTGTGAGGAGGACACAGGCTGCAAAGTGACATAGGTTAAGTGAGTGGGCAACAAGATGGCACATGGTATATAGTGTGGGGAAGTGAGATTATTCACTTTGGTTGTAAGAATAAAAAGGTAGAATATGTTATAAAGGACCTGAAACTTGTAAATGTTGATGTTCAGAGGGACTTGGATGTACTTGTACAAGGAACACAAACTTAGCATGCAGGTACAGCAAGCAATTAGGAAGGCAAATGGCATTTTATTGCAAGAAGATTGAAGTACAGGAATGAAGAACCCTTGCTATAATTGTACAGAGCTTTGGTGAGACCATACCTGGAATACTGTGTGCAATTTTGGTCTCCATATTTAAGGAAATATATACTTGCATTGGAGCCAGTACAGCAAAGGTTCACTAGATTGGTTCCTGAGATGAGAGGGTTGTCCTACGATGGGACTGAATAAATTGGGCCTATATTGTCTGAAGTTCAGAACAATGAGAGACTATCTTAAATATGCAAGTTTCTCAAGGGGCTTGACAGGGTAGACACTGAGAGGTTGTTTCCACTGGCTGTGGAATCTGGAACACGGGCATAATAGGTTGATCATTTAGGACTCTAATTGGTTGCGAATCTTGGAATTCTGTACCCCAGAAGGTTGTGAATGTACCATCATTGAATATATTTAAGGCTGAAATAGATTTTTGGTGTCTCAGAATCAAGGGATTCGGGGAGTGGGCAAGAAAGTGGAGTCGAAGTCCAAGATAAGTCATGATTGTATTGAATGGTGGAGCAGGCCCAATGGGCCTTATGGTCTATTCCTTCTATCTCTTGTTTTGTTATGTTTTTGCATGCACTGCATGTTGCGTTGGTGGTGGACAGGGTGCCTGCTTTGTCCTGGATGATGTTGAGCTTCTCAAGTGTTGGAGCTACATTCATCCTAGTAGGAGGAGAGTATTCCATCACACTCATAACTGTGCCTTTATAAATAGTGGAAAGGCTTTGAAGAGCTGGCAGGTGAATCAGTTAATCACAGAATATTCAACTTCTGACCTCTTGCAGCAATAGTATTTATGTGGTTGGTCAAGGTGACACCAAGATGTTGATAGAGATGGATTTGAGGACAGTGATGTGATTCCGTGTCATGGGGAGGTAGTTTGACTTTCTCTTATTGGAGATGGTCAGTGCCTGGCACTTGTGCAAGTGTTAGCTGCCATTTATAAGCTCTTGCCATGTATGTCATATAGGTCTTGTGGCATGCAGGCAAAGACTGCTTCATTGTCTGAGGAATTGCAAATGGAGCTGAGCACTGTGCAATCATCGGTGAACTTCCCCGCTTCAGACCTCGATGGAGAGAAGGTTATTGATGAAGCAGCTGAGGATGGATGGGCCTTGGACACTACCCTGAGGAACTCCGGCAACAATGACTTGCAGCAATGACCTGGGCTGAGATGATTTGCTTCCAACAACCACAGACATCTTCCTTTGTGCTAGGTAGGATTCCAGTAAGTGGAGAGTTTTGCTCTCAACTCTCATTGACCTCCCTTTTGTTGGGCCTCCTTGATGCTACACATGATAAACGCTGCCTTGACGCCAAGGGGAGTTACTCTTGCCTCACCTCTGGAATTCACCATGCTTGAACTAAGCCTAGTGGTCCTCGATGAACCCAAAGTGAGCATTGGTGAATGCTTATCGGTGAGTAAATGATTCTTGATAGCACTGTTGATGACCCCTTTCATTGCTTTCCTGTTAACTGATCGGGCAGGAACCGACCAGATTGATTTTGTCATCCTGTTATTGCGCAGGATATACTAGAGAAATTTTCAACTTTGTTGGTTGAATGCCAGTGTACCGGAACAGCTTGGCTGGAGGTGCAGATGGTTCTGGAACATAAGGACGTTTGGGGGACTTTTCTTTATCCAGTGCGTTCAGCTGTTCCTTCCTATTGTATGGAGTGAATTGAATGACTGACGTCTGTGATGCTGGGAACATCAGGAGGAGGCAAAGATGAATTATCCACTTGGCACTGTAGCTTTGGGTCTGAAATCCCATATAAGCCAGACTGGATAAAGATGGAAGATTTCCTTAAAGTACCACTTGAATTTTTATGACAATCTGACGGCTTCATGGTTACAGATACTAGATTTTTATTCTAAAATTATTTAATTTGCAGGCTGTCATGGTGGGATTTGAACTTGCACCTCCAGATTATTAGTCCAGGCCTCCTGTTCAACAATAAGTAGTCTAACCGACATGCTAGTGTACGCACTGATGATGAGGATTATTCTAAAAATATTTAACTCGTTTTATTCTATACTGAGTATCTAGCATTTATAACTTGTGCTGGGAAGGAGTGTGATTTTAGGAATGTAGCTCGCTGACTTTACTTTTATCACGTAAATTGACACCTTTTTAGTAGCCAAGGAAGATGGCTTCAATGTAAGAAATATCTACTTGGAAATTTTAGGCAAGTTCTTGTATGCTTCCAAAAGTTACTTATTTTCCTTTTATATTCTAGTTTAGTCTTCCCTTGATTTATGAATGTAGCACCAGAGCAATTTGTTGACCATGACAAGCTGCCCACTATTTTAGTTAAATAATGTAGCACATTATTATGGACTCTCATGGATAAATAAATACATTATGCAGATTTTTGTGTGCATATGCTAGGAAGGAAAAAATGCATTTAATTAGCCCTTTCACATTCTTGATATGAGATCTCGACTTGTGCAAGGGCACGGGGTTTCAATTTAACATCTGACCTGAAAGATAGCACCTCTGACAATATAACACTCCCTCAGTGGTATACTATAGGATTAGTTTTTGACCTATGTATGCTCAGATCACGAGAATGGGGCTTGAATCCATTACCTTTCCTTCAATATAAGAATGGAACTAAGACAAGATTGGCACTTTAAGAGGAACTCCTCTTTCTGAGTAAAAATAGTGTTCTCAAACTTGTATTTGCGTGATAAATTACAGTACTGGCTCATGTTTTGGTGCTCTTACCTTGTTGCATTGTTCGAATGCCCATATGCAAATAGTTTATACTACATAATGGATGTATTAAATATTTTGTTTGAATAGCATAAACTGATATTACAGCTACAACTAATATTGTAACATTTTTTTTATCACTGCATTCAGGTAATTGTTCTCAGTGCAGAGACTTAATGTAGTGACTAACTGAGCCATATAGACAGGGGCATCCTAAGCTTTATCCTTCAACTGTGCTGCTCACTGGAAAAACAACAAGGTGCTGTCCCATGACTCCTACTGCATATGCACAATAGTAGACCTATTGAAGCGGTTCAGCTCACTGCAACTTCTCTCTCTTTCCTCCTCTCTCTCTCTCTCTCTCTCTCTCTCTCTCTCCCTCCCCCTCCCTCCCCTCCCCCCCCCAACCCACTCCCCTGCCACATTCCATCAAAATAGCCTGGCACAATCCACACACTATTGCTAGATGTGTGAAGTACTGAATTGCATCCATGGAAATGTATTCCATGAAGAAGACAGCATTTTAAAGGGGAAGAGGGGAAAGTAAATTGTGAGGGGGTGGTGGGGAGGGAGAGAAGGGAGATGAGATGTCTCCTAAAAGTTGAGTGCCATGCACATATGGTTAATTTTTAAAATTCATTTACGGGATGTGGGCTTTGCTGGCTTGGCCAACATTTAATGCCCATCCCCAATTGCCCTTGAGAAGGTAGTGGTGAGCTGCCTTTCTAAACTGTTGCAGTCCCTGTGGTATAGGTACACCCACAGTGCAGTTAGGGAGGGTGTTCCAGGATTTTGACCCAGTTACAATGAAGGATCAGCGATATATTTCCAAGTCAGGATGGTGGGTGGCTTGGAGGGGAACTTCCAGGTGGTGGTGTTCCCATGTACCTGCTGCTCTTGTCCTTCTAGATGGTAGCGGCCGTGGGTTTGGATACTGCTGCTTAAGGAGCCTTGATGAGTTTCTGCAGTGCATCTTGTAGATGGTACACACTGCTGCCACTGTTCCTTGGTGGTGGAGGGAGTGAATGTTTGCGGAAGGGGTGCCAGTCAAGCAGGTTGCTTTGTCCTGGATAGTGTCAAGCTTCTCGAGTTTTGTTGGAGCTGCACTCATCCAGGCAAGTGGAGAGTATTCCATCACACCCCTGACTTGTGCCTTGTAGACGCTGGACAGGCTTTGGGGAGTAAGGAGGTGAGTTACTCACCACAGAATTCCTAGCCTCTGATCTGCTCTTGTAGCCACAGTATTTATATGGCTAGTTCAGGTCAGTTTCTTGTCAGTGGTAACTCCCAGGATGTTGAAAGTGGGGGATTCACGATGGTAATGCCATTGAATGTCAAGGGGTGATGGTTAGATTTGCTCTTGTTGGGGATGGTCATTGCCTTGCACTTGTGTGGCATGAATGTTACTTGCCACTTGTCAGCCCAAGCCTTGATATTGTCCAGGTCTTGCTGCATTTTTACATGGACTGCTTCAGTATCTGAGGAGTTGCGAATGGTGCTGAACATTGTGCAATCATCAGTGAGCATCCCTAATTCTGACCTTATGATGGAAGGAAGGTCATTGATGAAGCAGCTGAAGATGGCTGAGCCTAGGATACTACCCTGGGGAACTCCTGTGGTGATGTCCTGGAACTGAGATGATTGACCTCCACAGCTATCTTCCTTTGTGCTAGGTATGACTCCAACCAGCGGAGAGTTTCCCCCCGATTCCTATTGACTCCCGTTTTGCTTGGACTCCTTGAAGCCACACTCGGTGAAATGCTGCATTGAGGTCAAGAGCGGTCACTCTCACCTCACATCTGGAATTCAGCTCTTTTATCCATGTTTGAATCAAGGCTGTAATGAGATCAGGAGTTGAGTGGTCCTGGCGGAACCCAAACTGAGCGTCAGTGAGCAGGTTATTGCTAAGCAAGTGCCGCTTGACAGCACTGTTGATTACACATTACACCACTTTACAGATGATCCTGAGTAGACTGATAGGGCGGTATTCGGCTGGGTTGAATTTGTCCTGCTTTTTGTGTACAGGACATACCTGTAATACAGGTAATTTTACACATTGCTGGGTAGATGCCAACATTGTAACTGTACTAGAACAGCTTGGCTAGTGGGGTGGCAAGTTCTGGAGCACAAGTCTTCACTATTGCTGGAATATTGTCAGGTCCCTTAGCCTTTGCAGTATTCAACGCCTTCAGCTGTTTCTTGATATTAAGCAGACTGAATCGAATTGGCTGAAGACTGGCATCTGTGATGCTGGAGACCTCCAGAGGAGGCCAAGATGGATCATCCACTCAGCACTTCTGGCTGAAGATTGTGCCATGAGGTTACAGGTTGTGGCTGAGTCCAATTCTGCAGCTGCTGAGCCCACAGTGCCTCATGGATGTCCAGTCTTGAGTTGCTAGACCTGTTGGAAATCTATCCCATTTAGCACAGTGCTCGATGTGAAGATGGGGCTTTGTCTCCAGAAGGACTGTATGGTGGTCACTTCTACCAATCTGTTATGGACAATGCATCTACGGCAGGCAGGTTGGTGAGGATGAGGTCAAGTATGTTTTCCCCTCTTGTTGGTTCCCTCACCACCTGCTGCAGACCCAGTCTAGCAGCTGTGTCCTTTAGGACTCAGCCAGATCGGTTTGGTGGCGCTACTAAGCCACTCTTGGTGATGGACATTGAATCCCCTAACTAGAGTACATTCTGTGCCCTTGTCACCCTCAGTGCTTCCTCTAGGTGGTGTTCAACATGGAGGAGTACTGATTCATCAGCTGAGGAGGGGCGGTATGTGGTAATCAGCAGGAGGTTTCCTTGCCCATGTTTGACCTGATGCCATGAGACGTCATGGGGGCCGGTGATGATGTTGAAGAATCCGAGGGGAACTCCCTCCCAACTGTATACCTCTGTGCCGCCACCTCTGCTGGGTCTGTCCTGCCGGTGGGACAGTACATACCCAGGGATGGTGATGGTGGTGTCTGGGACATGATCTGTAAGGTATGATTCTGTTAGTATGACTGTGTTGCTTGACTAGTCTGTAAGACAGCTCTCCCAATTTTGGCACTAGCCCCCAGATGTTCGTACGGAGGACTTTGCAGGGTCGACAGGGCTGGGTTTGCCTTTGTCTTTTCTGATGCCTAGGTTGATGCTGGGTGGTCCATCCGGTTTCATTCCTTTTTATTGATGTTTTAGCGGTTTGATACAACTGAGTGGCTTGCTAGGCTATTTCAGAGGGCATTTAAGAACCAACCACATTACTGTGGTTCTGGAATCACATATAGGTCAGACCAGGTGAGGATGGCAGATTTCCTTCCCTAAAGGACATTAGTGAACCAGATGGGTTTTTATGACAATCTACAATGGTTCCATGGTCATCATTAGACTTTTAAGTCCAAATTTTTATTGAATTCAAATTTCACCATCTGCCATTGTGGGATTCGATCCCGGTTCCCCAGAGGATTACCATGGGTTTCTGGATTACCAGTCCAGTGACGATACCACTATGCCACTGCCTCCCCAAACAGCAATTGTCACGGATGTTCTGCAACAAAGAGATTTGTACTACAGTACATGCAGACATCTTATTAAAAAGACATAATAAAATCAAATTTGCCCTCGGAATGTTAGGCTCTTTTATAATGGGGGGGAAATATATGTCTATTCATGCTTCTGTGAAATGAAGTGAATTCTGTTGCTTTTAATGTAACTTTTTTTTATTCAGTTGAAAAGGGGTAATTATAAGAGTCTTAACCTATGTTCTGTTACACATATTGTCGATAGAATAAATAGACTGGGTTGATTGTCATGTTTTTCTCTATTGTAATCTGGTACGTTCTCATTATGTCAGTTCTACTTTGCACATGATTTCACTAGAATGAGTGGATTTCACTGAAGCCATATAGCATAATTGAGCAGATGGTTGGCTTTACTTAGTGCAGAATTTAAACGTCTGTATTGTAGGATACATGAAAAGCCTTCAGTTTCGATCTAGCTGTTCTTTGCTGTATCTCTTACAGTGCCATCAATGTGAAAATGGAAAATAAATCTGAATATAAATTGTCCCATTATCACTTGATCAATGTTGTACATCTTTGTTTCCCCCATTTTCTTTATGTAGCATGTGATTTGTTGCCTGGAACAAGGAACATAAGTGCTTGGGTTCATTCCTGGGACACAACTGCAATGCAAGAGGAAAATATTTTTATAATAAAAGCAAAATACTGCGGATACTGGAAATCTGAAATAAAAACAAAAAAACTCGGCAGGTCTGGTAGGATCTGTGGAGAGAGAAACAGATTTAACATTTCGAGTCCAATATGATACTTCCTTGGAACTCAGCTCTGAAAAAAATCTTTTTATATCCAGACTTTTTAATAATTTCTGAAGTGCAACTCTCTTTATAAAAAATAAATAACAAACCAGGCAAAGAAGTATAGCAAAAATGAGATCTGAAGATCATTTCTCAGATTTGCAATGTGCAATGATGCATTATATTGTTTCATGCTTACAAAGTAACAACTTGCATTTATTATATAACACTTTTAATGTAGAAAAATATCCCAAGACAATTTATAGAAAGTGTATCAGACATGAGTAGTGGAAAATAAGATTGAAGAAAATAACTTAATCATTCCAATTTATATTAAGAGAAGTGATAGCATAGGGTATTTCTAAGAAGTAATTTTCCCAATAAGATCTGCATTTCTGTTATTTCCTATTGTTATAAATGTTACATCAGGACAGATTTCTGGCTATAATTTTGTTAAGGTCTAATAACATTCGGAGAAAAAGTAGTGTAACACACATCAGAACAGTTGTTATGTTGTGACAGAATTTCATAATTTTGAGCATTTATTGTAAATTTCCTAAAATTGTTGCAAAAGCAGAAATTAAGGCAGTTATTGGGGTGATAATTCCAATTAATTATAGCTAGGCTGCAGTTTCTAAATACTTAAGTAGCCTTTAGGACAGTCGCTAATGGGCCAAAAAGCCTTGGCAAATTAGCAACACGCTACTAAATCAACAAGTGCAGAAATCTGAGACCGTAGTTCGAAAACCTCTGGCATAATGTTGTTCTCATGGCCTCTACTGAAGTTTGTAAGCATGTTTAGTTATACTGTTACAGTTTGTTATCACACACTTGACTGAATTGCTGACTTGTGTGTTTCAGCTGTAAAATGCTTTGGACAGACCCCATCTGCAGTACTGTGCACAGTTCTGGGCACTGCACCTCAGGAAGAATATATTGACACTAGTAGTGGCGGAAAGCCAATTCAACAGAATGCTGGGGGTTAAAGGGTAAATTTTAAGGACTAGTTATATAAACTTGGCTGTTTTTCTTTTGAGTATAGAGAATTGAGAGATCAACTAATTGAGGTGTTTAAAATTATAAAAGGCTTGAATAGAACCAATAAAGGCAATCTATTTCCTTTTGGGGTGGAACGCTAGAACAACAGGGCATAATCTTAAAATTTAAATCAGACCATTCAGGTGTGAAATTAGGAAGTACTTCATACAAAGGGTAGTATAGTAGTAGAAATCTTGAACACTCCTTCCAAATGCACCCTCTTCCTTCTCCCCCTGAAAAACGGCTGTGTCTGCTGGGTCAGTTGAAATTTTCAAGATTGAGATGGATAGATTTTTATTCGGTAAAGGTATCAAGGGGTATGGATCAAAGTCAATAAATGTGGTTGATGTAAAGTTCAGCCATGATATAATTGAATAACAGAACAGGTTTGAGGGGCTGAATAGCCTACTGTTGTACCTATGTTGTCCATATATTAATGCTCAAGAAAGAAAGAACTTGTATTTATATAGAATATAAAGCTAGAGAAAAGTTTTTCATAGCTAATACTGCACTGAAGCTGGATGTAATTAATCCTCTGGCGGCAGCTTGACTTTCATTTTGAAATCATTTAGAGATTGGGGTGGGTGAAATGATTTGAGCTGCTTTGTCTTTGTCTGTACTGGTTTCATCTGTGTGGTACAGGCTCTGTGGCAAGCATCCTCACTTCGAGGGACTGCTAGTTAGTGGGGTAGAGAGAGAGAGATATCTTACAACTAAACTGATGCATTTTTAAGTAAAGGCACAGCCACAGTTTGCTTTCAGTTTTATCACCTGGAGGTGAAGGAGTGATCGTTGGACTTTGCTTTCAAGTAAATATTCTGTGAAGGGTATTATTTCATAGAATATTCCAATAGGTATGGAAATCAACACTCATTGTAGTATATGAGCTTTGCAATCTATTCCGGCTTTGTTTTCATTTAAAATAAATTGACTATTTAAAGTAGTTTTGCAGTTATACTTTTGCAATAGTGCTCTCCCAAACATTTTGAAAATGTAGAGATTGTTCCTCTTGTACTTCTCTGAAAGATTTTTGGCATAAGTGAACCACGTGTGATCAATCACTATGGTGGATTAGGGCAGCACTATTAATGTCTTTTATAACTAAATTGGCCAACAGGCAATAGCTAGTATTTAAAGAAGTATTACATGGTCTACAACAAATATGCATTTAAGACACAAATATCCAACAGGAAAGGTGTATCAACTGTGGTTAATAAAATAAGTTAAAGATTGCATTAGATCAAATGAAGCAGCTTATGGGTTGCCAGAAAAAGTGGTAAGCCTGAGGATTGGGAGCAATTTAGAATCCAGGAAAGTTGGATAAGAAACTTGTAAAGAAAGGGAAAAGAGAATATGAATGCAAGCTAGTGAGAAACATAAAGGACTGTAAAAGCTTCTTTAGGTATGTGAAAAGGAAAAGATTAGCAAGAGCAAATGTGGGTCTATTACAGGCAGAGACAGGAGAATTTATAATTGGGAATAGGGAAATCGCAGCAAAACTAAACAGTTACGTTATGTCTGTCTTCACGGAGAAAGACATAAAAAATCTTCCAGAAATACTAGGGAATCAAGGGACTTGTGCAAACGAGGAACTGAAATAAATGAGTATTAATAAAGAGGTGTATTCAAAATTAATTGGATTGGAGGTTGATAAATCCCCAGGACCAGATGAGCTACACTCCAGAGTGTTGAAGGTGGCAGATATGGAGATAGTGGATGCGCATTGGTGGTTATCTTTCCAAATTCTGTAGATTATAGAAAGGTTCCTGCAGACTGGAAAGTAGCAAATGTAACTCCACTATTTAAGAGAGGGAGAGAGACAACAGGACTATAGACCTGTTAGTTTGACATCAGTAGTAGGGAAAATATTAGAATCTATTATAAAGGATGTGATAACTGGACACTTAGAAAATAATGATATGATTGGGCAGAGTCAACATGGATTTATGAAAAGGAAATTATTTTTGACAAACCTGTTAGAGTTTTTTGAGGATGTTACTTGTAGCATGGATAAAGGAGAACCAGTGGATGTGGTGCATTTTCGGAAGGCTTTTGATAAGGTCTCACACAGGAGGTTAGTAAACAAAATTAAAACACATGGGGTTGGGGTTAATGTACTTGTATACTTGTATGGATTGAGGATTGGTTAACAGACAGAAAAAGAGTAAAAATAAATGGGTCATTATCAGGATGGCAGGGTGTGACTAGTTGGGTACCACTAAGATCAGTGCTGGGGCCACAGCTGTTCACAATCTGTATAAATTATTTGGATGTGGGGATCAAGTGTAATATTTCCAAATTTGCTGATGACACAAAACCAGATGGAAATGTAAATTGTGAGGAGGATGCAAGGAGGCTTCAAGGGGATTTGGACAGGCTAAGTCAGTGGGCAAAAAGATGGCCGATGAAATATAATGTGAGTAAGTGTGAAGTTATCCACTTTCGTAGGAAAAGAACAGAAAGGCAGAGTATTTCTTAAATGGTAAGAGATTGGGAAATGTTGATGTCCAAAGGGACCTGGGTGTCCTTGTTCATGAGTCACTAAAAGCTAGCATGCAGACGTAGCAAGAAATTAGGAAGGCAAGTGCTATGTTGGCCTTCATCGCAAGGGGATTTGAGAACAGGAATAAAGATGTCTTGCTGCAATTGTATAGAGCCTTGGTGAGACCACACCTGAAGCATTGTGTACAGTTTTGGTCTCCTTGTCCAAGGAAGAATATACTTGCCATTGAGGGAGTGCAACAGATGTTCACCAGACTAACCCCTCTGATGGCAGGATTGTCTTATGAGGAGAGATTGAGGAAATTGGACCTGTATTCGCTAGGTTTCTAAGAATGAGAGATCTCATTGAAACTTACAAAATTCTTACAGGGTGTGACAGGGTAGATGTGGATAGGATGTTTCTCCTGGTTGATGACTAGAACCAGGAGAGACAGTCTCCGAATAAGGGGCCATCACTTAAGACTGAGATGAGGAAGAATTTCTTCAATTGGAAGGTGGCGAATCTTTGTAATTCTCTACCCCAGAGGGCTGTGGAAACTCAATCATTGAGCATATTCAAGATAGTGATCGATAGATTTCTGGATACTAATGACGTCAAGGGATATGGAGATAGTGGAGGGAAAAGTGAGGTAGCTGATCGGCCATGATCTGTTGAATGGCGGAGCAGGCTTGATGGGCCGATTGGTCTACTCCTCCTATGTTCCTAACAGGTGAAACAATGTGCCTCCTTTTTCAACGTTCTGATGTCAAAGAATTAAGTAGAATTTTCCCTAATGTAAGTCTTTTTATTTAACAGCTGCCTTTGCATTGTTTTGCAGATTGTAATCTAGAAGAATCAATTTGATTTTCAATTCATATTTTGTAGTGAAAAATATTTCCCAAGATAAATTTGAAAAAAATGTATCCCCCAGGTGCTACTACATCATTTTGCTTCAAATATGTTGAAGAAAATACCTGTATAAAGCTGCTTTTCCTAAAATTCCTCCCCATTAAACATACCAAAGACTGGAGCTGTTAATGAAAGTAAACCAAAAAATAATTACTTTGGGCAAATTAAGTTTTATCATATTTAACTACCACATAATACAATGCAGGTCAAATTTGTTACTCCCACTTCACCAAATACATCATAGGGACAGAATATCACCACTTCATAGGTCATATTAACACCTGAACAGAATGTTGTAACTCCATTTAAATGCACTTTTGGAAAATTAGCAAAAGATCTTTCAAGTATATGAGCAACTTCTTAGAAACGGAATTGTATTGAAAAATCACTTCCTGTTACAAGGACAAATTCATATAACTTGTATTTATTTATGTGTGTAATATATAAATGGTCCTAAAGAACCAAAACCGCTACGATAATACAAGCAATGTTTAAACTGCTAGCTCTGACTTACTGACCTATTCTTGCTCTGCTTTTAAATATAAATCAATTTCTGAAAATAGATTTATGGTTAATTATTTTAAAGATCCTCTCATATCTAAGTTTTTAAACTCCCCTATAAGGAAACTGTTAATATATTTCACAATGCATATTTTAAGGTAAATGTCACAGTCAAATAACATTTTAATGAAGCACAGCTTCAAAAGAATGATGTTACCAATAGAGTATTTCTGTTTAGTTAATGTCTTGGTAGAACATTAAACATATGACCCTGAAGTATTAGAAATCAATAAACTCATTTAAATTGGCATCCTGCCTAGTTAACTAGCTGCCAAATGTATGGAAGCCAGGTACCCTAAAAATACCAAATTCTGTACAATAGTGCAGGGATAGCATAATAATAATAATAATGGCTAATGAACCTCTTTGGGTCTCCAAATAAGTAAGATTGGTGTAGAAATAGGGGAAGGCAGTATATTTGCACCGGGGGTCTAGTCAAACCATGTACTTGATTTTTTTAAATATGGCATTGGGTGATGATGGAAAAAGCAAAGCAGTTCTGACAGAAGAACTATTTCAGTAAACTGTATATAAGGATATTCTTGACGTAGACTCAATCATGCTCATCTTGCTATTCTGTATACAAATTGAACTGACCTAGTATTGCTGTTTAGTCTTGATTTAGGTAATCTGTAAAATATTCTGTAATTTGGCTGTATTATTTTGAAAATAAATTTCAGTTTCGGCACTCTTAGGTTACATCTCTGAAGAGAGCATACTTCACTGTTACCACAACTTGCAAGATTTATTCAGTTTAGAATGATGCTGTACCCTCCAGCCTTTTAAATCAAATGTGTTGGAATGCACACTGCTTTCTTTCACTCCTACTTGAATGGGTTCTTAGTATTTCACACCAAGGTGTCCTTCAGGGTGCTGGGTCAGGCTACCAAAACAGCTTCTATGAAGGGATTAGAACCAATTAACATCTTTGTACACAAAAGCTGCTGGCAGCTGAACAGGCGGCCTTGTGACCTGCTCAGGAGCTGCATGTTAAACAGGGGGCTGTGTACTTGAGCTCAAGTAGGGAAGGGGTGGAGAGAGTTTTTATTTATAATTGAAATGGTGCTTCCTGATGGATTTTGGGGGGGGGAAAACCTTCCACCGAATTAAATTGTGCAAAGAGTCTCAACTCCATCTAATTTCAAAGCAATGCAAAATACTTCCTTTATATTAAACATGACATTAAAATGAACACCTTATACCAGCTAATCCAATTTCATAATCCACTTGGAAATTATATAAATTTTCAAATTATATTTTAAAAAATGTCCGATGCCTTGACAGCAAAATATTGAATTTGCAATATTGAGTTTCTTTCTGACTTTGTCTGAATCAAATGTTTTGTTCTGCAGCCAGTTGGATCATTTATTTTATTAAATAATGCAACACACTCCAAAAAAATTATATTTAGCTATCTGAGTTGTGTAGTTGAATTTATCAACTGCACCATTCAATGACCTGAAATTAAGTTTATTGCTATAAATGGTACCTCTTCCCTATTTGCTGCAATACCTGGTTAACTTATTTCTCCATTAGTCATTGTTCAGGTTTAATTGTACGTTGTTGAGTGGTAACACTGAAGTCTCTGCATTGGCAAATTGGTACTTTAAAAAAAAAATGTCCAAGGCAGACTGGGAAGAATGTTATAAAGATGAAAGATCCACTTGAGATGATTAACCTGAAGCTTTTTGAAAAATGATCTATTAATAGAATTAAATGTTCTCTGTTTAGGACTATTTACAGTAGATTTAGCAATATTACTCTCTCGGTAAGTAACTGAGTGGATTATCTGGTTCAGGAGTGTTCCTTAGTTTGAGTGTTATGCAACTTTTAAAAGGAAACTAGAAATACTTTAGCTGATTGCAACACTGTTATATGGTTTTCATGCTCGAGCAGTTTGCCTTGCTTCTCCCGATGTTTGCTTATTAGTGAATGAAATGCAGGTGTGTGGGAAACAGCAAGCGAACATTGACAGGTTTATTCTGTTGGCTGCAGCCTAATTAGTTGCATAGTGGATGCACCCCGCTAAGCTTTAGTGCACTGCAGTAGAGCTGGTCTGTTCTAATTTCCTTGCAGCTTTGATATCGGTGAAGAGATTGACGGATTACACAAAAAGCAAAGCGTGATAGAGGCCTATCGAAACAATGCAGTCCTTACTTCAGCCACCACAGATGTGAGAGAAGGCTGATCAGAAACAAATGTCAACCATAGTCAAATTGTCTCCTGTGTCTGCATGGTTAATATTTTCCCATGTAAAGGAAAAAAGGCAAGGTAATAGTCTGTGTCTCCCTGTATTGCTGCTTCACCTGAGAGAACTGCCCAAAGTTGCAGTTCAGTACTAATAAGGCAGTTTTGCACTTGGTAATGTATCAAAATCATGCTGCAAAAATTCCTTTTCCTGCAATTCGGTGCGACTCAGTTGACCACCCATACAACAGTAATGCCATTGTGCCTAGTCCATCAAATGGTGAATTATGCAGTTGCTTTAGGGTTTGACCAGCAATTGAAATATTCTATGGATCTTATTTTTCATTAAACTTCATTAAAAATGATCTCTGTAACCATGCTGATGGAGAAGGGAAATCCTTTAGTAAACAGGCAACAACAAACATTTCAAAAAAACTGGATATCTTGAGAAGTGGAATGTTGTGCTTTTGCCCTGCATTGAAGGACAGTGAAAATGTAAAAATTAAGTCCATACATTTACACCAACTGTATTTAGTTTTATTTGCAGTCTTAACACTGCAAAATTCATTAGATGAGTAATCTGTTTGTTTATTGTATTTTGCATTGAATTTGATGACTACATTTCTGAATAAAGCTCATTCTGTTGTGAATTTTATTTTTAATAGCCTACAGGACAGTGTCTGGTGTTAATGGGCCACTGGTGATCTTGGACCAAGTAAAGGTATTTATCACAGTAAAAACTTAATGTGGGTAATTCTGAATGCCAGTCATAAGTTTGAATCCGAACAAAATAATAACTAAAATGTTTTGCCAAGAAAGGTTGTGCTGATATCAGGATTTCAATAGAGTGCTTATAAAACAACTCCTAATTAGCACCTCTGTCCATTCAATCGGTCTTACTGCTGCTGAATCTAAATTTAGATACTTAAGCAAAATGTCCTTTATCATCTGAAGTTATACGGTTGCCAAGCAATAAAAATGCAAATAACTAATGAACATGTTTGAATCAGCATGCGTTCAAGTGTTATGTTTAGAGCAGGAAATGTGTGGGAATGAGGTGGAATAGGACTGGCAAGAACTAATAATGAGTGCTGGCATTTGCAAAAATCAGCAGCATTGTACAAACCTTAATGATTTTTTTATTCATTCATGGGATGTGGACATCACTGGAAAGACTAACATTTATTATCTTGATAAGGTGGTGAGCCACCATCTTAAATGTTGCAGTACGTGTGGTGTAGGTACAATTACAGTACTGTTAGTCTCCAAAGCATAACAATTCTCTGTGAAATTCTTTCTTGATCAAAATACTTATCAAGTTATTGTAATTGTTCAGCTACACAGTTTGTAGCACAGTAGCTTTTAGTAAATTCGTTCAAGCCCATGGAAATTGATTGGAACTTTCGAATGGTAATATTGGATTAAAATGGTATTTGGAATTATGTAATTTATCGTATTTGTATGAATTCTCAGCTAAAATATGTTTCTTTACTGTTAGTTTCCAAGGTATGCAGAGATTGTACATCTGACCCTTCCTGATGGATCCATCCGAAGTGGACAAGTTCTGGAAGTTAGTGGCAGTAAGGCTGTAGTCCAGGTGGGGTTTCTATTGAAATAGTATAGTGTTGGAATGAATGCTTAGTAAATGTATTGACTGAATCATCTAATTATCTCTAAAAGCTTTATTTTGAAGAATTTGTCAGGACTTTTTCTAAAATGTTTTGAGTGTCTCCATAATATAAAATAAAAGCAAAATGCTGTGGATGCTAGAAATCTGAAATTAAAACAGTGCTGGAAAAATTCAGCAGGTCTGGCAGCATCTGTGGAGAGAGAAAGAGTTGATGTTCTGAGTCTGTGTGACGCTTCAGAGTTCTGAAGAAGAGTCATACAGACTTGAAATGGTAACTCTGTTTCTGTCTTCACAAATGCTGCCAGACCCGCTTAGTTTTTCCAACTTTTTTTCTGTTTTTAATTCCATAATATAGAACTTTAGTTTTGAAGTCTCATCCTAACCCATCACAGTTGGAATGACCTATGTAAAGTATTACCTGTGATAATCCAATTTCACGTACTGTGTATTTTCTTCTAAATAAAATATGAAGTAGGAATAAGAAAAGGCAGTTCCACTCTTCCAGTTGGCTTTGACTTTTCCAAGTATATAGTAATGAATCTGTAAAACCTCAAAATTTCATGTTTGTTTTGGTAAGAAGCTCATGGCCTCGTTTCTTATAGAATATACTTCTACTTTGTTTTGGCAGCATTTGATACTGTCTTCTAAATGTCTAAATTTTTGAGTGGAGGGAGAAAAATTGCACTGTTGGATTAATTTCAGCTTTACACAATTTTATCTATATTTAGCATTTTTTTGTAACTTAAAATACAGTACTTATTTCAACTCTTCTTCATTGCTCATAAACTTTAACTTAAAATCTTTAACATTGCTTCCATGTCTTGTAGAAGGTATTGTTACCACCATCAATTTAATTTTGTTCCATAAATTATTTGTTTAAATTGTTTTCATCCAGCCTTTTCCCAAGACAGAGATTAATGCTGGCATGTGATCCCATAGATCTGACACCTTAAATGGGCAATGCACTGAGTCTGAATAATCAACGCATGTTGGCTGTTCAAGTGCAGTTAGAAGCCACAGAGCCAAGGGCAATACTTTGCTTGAATGCACAATTTTCTACATTCCAGTGGGCGTTCTGAACAATTTTTATCCCTAATCTGGGTTCTTGAGGTATAGTGTTATCATCACTGCTCTTGCTGAGACCAGCTCGCTCAAAGATGAAGGATTAAATCTCAAATCCTCTTTGTATGGCTTAGTTTTACAGTACATTCACTAAGTGACTGGGGACCACATCAGTGTAATCTGGCATCTGTATCCATTCCTTGGACTTGTGCTGTGGATTTGCCTGCATACACCATTATTTTGCATTGTTGAATACTGCTACACTGTGCAGCAGAAAGATAACCTCAAATTCAAATATCACAACTATACCTGTTCTGCAAGACTATCTCATCCATCTGATCCTAAGATACTGACTCAAACAGTTTGGTTCCTCAACCAGTAACCCTCCAATACCTTCTTGAAGCCTAGACAAACAAAAGGGTTGATAGTACAGAATGAGGCCATTCAATCCATTGTGCTTGGTCAATCCAAAACATATTTCACTGTCTGCTCTTTCTTCACATTGTTATACTGTATCTTAAAATTGTATCCAAATTTTCTTTAAAAGATACAAAAGTTTCTTCTGCCACAACTCTATAGAAAAGCATTCCAAGTTTCCAACAACCCTCTAAAGAAATTTCTTCAAACCAATCTTCTCTATTTGCAACAATTTTAAATTGTTGCCCTTCATCGTGGACTCTGACCAGAGGATCAGGCCTTTCTCAATTCATTCTTTCCCTTTTCCAGTCTTGCCTTGTAATTATAACTTTCTGGCATTGGCTTTAATTGTCTTTCTCTGATGGGGTACTGAAAATTACACACAGTACTCTAAATGTAGCCTAAGAATTTGAGCAGAATTTTCTCCATGTTCCTAAGGTGCTAAATGGTAATGCCCCTTACTATCATCCCATTCAAGATCAGCTAACTCTCCAAGATCAGGAATTGTATTTGAGAATTAACGGTAGCCTATAAAAGAATATTCCAGTGTTCTCCAGGCCCTCCCACCTTGCACCCTTCATAACTTGAACTGATCTAAAACTCTGCTGCACTTAATCTGTCTTGACCAAGTCCTGTTTATCTATCACCCCTCTGCTCACTGACCTATGATGGCTCCTGAACACTTCAATTTTAAAATTTAAATCCTTTTTAAATTCCTCCATAACCTTGTCACTCCTTGTCTGTGTAACCACCTCCAGCCCTACTACTCTCAGAAACCCCTGCACCCCTCCAATTCAGGCCTCTTGCGCATCCCCTATTTTCTTCTTCTCACTTTTGGTGGCCGTGTCTTCAGCAGCCTGGGCCCTAAACCCTGGAATTCCCTCCTTAAACCTCTTTATTTCTCTATCACTTTCTCCTTGAAGACCCTCCTTAAAACTTATCTCTTTGATCAAGCTTAGTCACCTGCAGTAATACCTCTGTGTCTGACATGATGCTAGATTATGTTTGATAGTGCTTGTGTGAAATGCCTTGGAATGTTTACTACCTTTTACAATGTAAATACAGGTTGTTATACTTTTTCAATTCCGTGGTAAAAAATACATACTGAACTTTGTTCAATTAATCAATGAAAGTGAACCTCCTTGATGTCTGTGACTTTTGACAGATGACCACATGATCATTCTCCACCATGCCACCTTCGTGGTCAACTTCTGTGGACTATTTACATCCCAATCTGTTCTATCATCGGTTACGTGTTTCCTGCAATGACAGTTGAGAGGCCTTCCATGTGCTCTATATAACTCTGATTCTATAACTTTAGTACTATTTCCACATAAGAGTATATCAAGTTTTATCCAACACCTTTTATTTCTCATACTTTAGGAACAGGAGTGGGCCATTGAGCCCCTTAAGCCTGTTCTGCCATTCATGGCTGATCTATATCCTGGGTTCATATCCCATAATACCCTTAGCAAGCACAAAGCTGTCGATCCCTGATTTAAATTTATTAGTTGAGTTAGCATCTACTCTTTATCTGTGGGAGGGAGTTCCACATTTCTACTACCCTTTCCATGAAATGTTTCCTAGTTCTCACCTGAATGGCTGGCTCTGATTCTGAGGTCATGTCCTTGGTCTTAGATTCCGACAGCACCAATCAATTCCCTTTCAATAAATCAGTCAATGTCCAATCAATCCTAAAAATCTCAACTAAATCACCGGTTAACCTTCAATAACATTTATTGCATGGGGGGCCACATTTCAATTTTTCTCTTACTCAGCGGATCGATGACCAAATTTCTGAAAGATAACGTTTGGCACAACACTAAACGAATTTCTGAAATGAGGCTGAAGTATGAAACAACCTGCTTTTTGTTTTGCTCAATATCAAAGCAATAATTGATAATGTAAAAAAATGAGAAATAAAGATGACTATTAGAGTGTGAGAGGATGTGTGTCTGACTCACTCGGAGTCTCATGGTGCGTGCTCACTCACTCAACCTCACCTGCT
Organism: Cetorhinus maximus; assembly: GCF_964194155.1. NCBI lineage: Eukaryota > Metazoa > Chordata > Chondrichthyes > Lamniformes > Cetorhinidae > Cetorhinus > Cetorhinus maximus. The sequence goes on from NC_135898.1 coordinate 50,182,406, forward strand.
ATGTGAGTAAATGTAGATAAATGGGAACCCTAAGAGTGGGAGTGAGCCCGTCTCTCGAACACACAGTCCTCTCCCTCTCTCTCACACTCCTCCCTCTCTCCCCCCCACTCTTTCTCTCCCTCCCCTCACCCACCCCCCTCTTTCTCTCCCTCCCCTCCCACCTCTCTCCCTCCCTCCCTACCCCCTCTTCCCTCCCTCCCTACCCCCTCTTCTCTCCCTCCCGCCCCCTCTCTCCCTCCCGCCCCCTCTCTCCCTCCGTCGCCCCCTCCCTCCCCCCTCCCACCCTCCCTCCCCCCTCCCACCCTCCCCCCTCTCTCCCACCCACCCCCCTCTCTCCCACCCACCCTCCCCCCTCTCTCCCTCCCTCCCTCACCCCCCTTCTCTCTCCCTCCCTCACCCCCCTTCTCTCTCCCTCCCTCACCCCCCTTCTCTCTCTCTCCCTCACCCCCCTTCTCTCTCTCTCCCTCACCCCCCTTCTCTCTCTCTCCCTCACCCCCCTTCTCTCTCCCTCCCTCACCCCCCTTCTCTCTCCCTCCCTCACCCCCCTTCTCTCTCCCTCCCTCACCCCCCTTCTCTCTCCCTCCCTCACCCCCCTTCTCTCTCCCTCCCTCACCCCCCTTCTCTCTCCCTCCCTCACCCCCCTTCTCTCTCCCTCCCTCACCCCCCTTCTCTCTCCCTCCCTCACCCCCCTTCTCTCTCCCTCCCTCACCCCCCTTCTCTCTCCCTCCCTCACCCCCCTTCTCTCTCCCTCCCTCACCCCCCTTCTCTCTCCCTCCCTCACCCCCCTTCTCTCTCCCTCCCTCACCCCCCTTCTCTCTCCCTCCCTCACCCCCCTTCTCTCTCCCTCCCTCACCCCCCTTCTCTCTCCCTCCCTCACCCCCCTTCTCTCTCCCTCCCTCACCCCCCTTCTCTCTCCCTCCCTCACCCCCCTTCTCTCTCCCTCCCTCACCCCCCTTCTCTCTCCCTCCCTTACCCTGCTCTGCCCGCCTCTACTTTTATCCACGCTGATATGGGTCCATATTCGCATGCTCTGGGCCCCAGGCCAGAAGACTAGTTTATGCATTCTTTCCTCATGCCCTATGCCTTGGTGCCCTGGTAACATTTTGGTGAAGAGTGCACAAGAATTTCATGCATTTTAAGTGTGCTTTCATGTCTTTTTCATTGTGTACAGGTGTTTGAGGGGACATCAGGTATTGATGCAAAGAAAACAGCCTGCGAATTTACAGGTGACATACTTCGCACACCTGTGTCCGAGGATATGCTTGGTAAGTAGACTCTGTTCTCCATAGGAAGCTTACCTGCAGCAATCTTCCTTCATATAACCACAGAACAAATGATTTATGTTATAACATTATCATTGAATGCGTAGGGCATTCCTCTTGTGCATCTCAAATGTTAATGCATTGTTTTTTGATAAATAATAGGCTGCATGTCAACTCTGGTTATTGTCACCCTGTTTTTCTCGTTTAGTTTTGTAGTGTATCTTAATGTTGTAAAGTATCTGCGTTCCATTTTTTAATAGCTTGAAAGCTGCATTTGAATCCACATTTATATGCAGTATTTTTCAAATCTATTTTTAAATTGTCCAATTAATTGGAATTAGAATCTTCTGGATCTTCAAAATGGTACAGTACTTTGTATCATTTGAATAAGATTCGATTTCGTTTTTGACTGAAACTAAATCTCATTTGTTTGGTTTTGAACCCTGTTTCTTGCTCCCTGTTTTAAGAATTAGTGAGGACAATTGCACTTGAAGGAACTTCAAAGTGGGAAAGCTAATTACACGAGGGACTGTTTCCACCTATTTAGTTCCATTTGAGTTTGAATAAAATACCACCGAGTGAATTCTAGAAGTGTCTTTTTCAAAAAGGAAATGGGACAGCATCACAAATGAACATTTTTGATTATGCACAAAAGATAAGATCATTAAAATGGATCAATTTTTAATTTATGTAATTGACTGCTCTTTAGTGGGCTCTAGTTTTTGTTTAATATGTTTCCGGTGATCAAGATGGTGACAAAGACACAAACGTAAGATTTAAAAAGAAATCATTTCTTTAGAGGGTATTGCAATATGCTGTTCCCTGTTACAATCTATTGTTGTAACAGCATCCATCTCTGATTTTTGAAGAAAAAGTGATATTTTGAAGGGATTGGGAATGATTAAGAGAGTGGGATTGAACTAGGTGGCTCATGTAGAGCAAAGCAGAAATAAAGACTGGATGGGCTAAATGCTCTGTTTTTACGCTGCTGCATTTTATGATTTCAGTTCCCTCTTGAATAATTGGAAGTCTGTAGCCCCACTTTTAAAGTAAAATCATAGGTAAAAGTGAAAGCTTTTTGTTATTATGTCTATTTTTCTGTTTGTGAAGTATAGGTTATGATGTCAATGAACAACAAAACTGCAAAGAGGCTGAAGAGGCGCAGTTGCATTTACTTTTTCAAGACGTACTAGTGATCCTTTTAGAACAAACTATCCAGCTTAATATATATCTGAAAATTCCAGAATTGATTGGATTAAACTTTCCTTTATTTTTGCATTAAGGAGCCTTGAACAGAAGAATAAGTTGAAATCTGATATTGTTAATGTTTGAGAGTATCTTAAACTGAATTCAAAAACTTGAGTGCATTCACACTAACTTTAGTATTAACGTGAAGCCATTTTACTTTCCACCAATAGTGCAGCTGTACTGTGAACGTTGGTTGAATCTGAAATTTGGATCCCACTTGACACCAGTATGGAGGCATGTTGACTTGAGCATTGATATTCGATTTACACTTCATAAGACTGTAGTTTGAATTGCCTAACTACTAAAAATATGAGTTTCAAAATTTTAATTTTTCTATTGATGATTAATAATAACACTGCTCCTTTACAGGTAGAGTGTTCAATGGATCAGGGAAACCCATTGACAAGGGGCCAACAGTGTTGGCTGAAGATTTTCTAGATATCATGGGTAAGCTGATGGTCATAAAAACTGAGATAATTGTACTACTGAAAATTCACCAATTTAATATTCTCAGCTTTATGGAAGAAAATGTGGCCTGGCTTGAAGTAGTGCTTTAGTGCGGCAATCTCTGTTTAAAGTCTTGGATTCTACACATACAAACGCTACTCTGGATTGGCAAGAGGCAATGAATGGAGTTGTGTTTCCTGGGGAGAATAACATGCACTGTAGCAGAAAGTTATAAATACTTTTTGATCAGAGGTATTTTCTGGTCACTTTTTAAAGAAAATTATACCGCAAAGAAAATCAAACAACATGCAGAATAAAATTTCTTCTTTTATGCTTGTGTTCTCAAATTTATAAATCTTCAAGGATAATCTTAAGGGGTTTCTTACTTCTGAATTTTTAATCTTGAAGTCACACCCCAGCAATTCTATCAGCTGTCAGTTAAAAGTTCCCTAATTCCAATTAGCTGATAATTCAATTCTTTAAGCACTACAGCCCCATTTTGTTGTATTATTTTGATTGCTTAATTCAAATTATTGGCTAATTCTAATTTGTAGTGTAACTATTATTATCAAGAGTAGACAAGTTTGGACTCATTTAGCTTTTTTGAAATATTAGTGACATCAGTGGTGAATAACTGATGGCAGGACGTGTGATCAACATTTTCTTGCAACCAAATACATTGGAGGTAGAAATGCATCATTTGAGGAACTTAGTTGTTCAGGCATAATGTAGTATTAGTTTGTGAAGTGCATTTTAAGTGCAGTTGCTGCAGTACTGAAATTAACAAAAATATTTTCAAATTAGATTGTTTTGCTGGTAATGACCAGGAGTGGTTGCTGGTTTCCAGTTTTTGTTCTGATCGATTTGAATGAATTGATCACCTTATCTGGAAAGACTGGGGATCATTTAAGCTTAATACTTATTCAGGGTTTTACTTGAGTTTGGAAACAGCTTATTGGCTGTTCTGCATTTCCTGTGGCTGAATGTTTCCTGCTATGTTTATGACTTCAACTGGACAGAGTTTGGTCAAGGTGCAGTGTGTCCAGAGAACTATATAGTTTTTGTATGAAATCCTTTGACTCGTTCTCTACTGACATAATATAGTTGAGCATTCTGTTTATTTTGCTACTTCACAGTGACTGAATACATGAAGTGCTGAGCCTACTAATACCTCTTAGTCTCTTTATTTAAACTTCATTCTTGGCTAGTTTTACACTGTTCATGGAGTATGTTGCTCATTTATTCTTCCTTTTAGGAGTTTAACACAGTTATCCATATTAAATTCCATCTGCCCACTTAAATAATTTATTTAATTGCTTTGTAGGTCCTTGGCTGTCTCACCAGGCAATGCCTCAGCTTGCATTCATTTTCCAAATACAAAGTTCCAGCATTCTACCCTGATTTCTATCATTCCGTTATCAAGCACTCTTTGTTTTGCGTTTTTTAAATTTTTTTTAATCCATATCTTATTGTCTTAAGTTTATGCAACAGCTGCCTGTGTTGAAACTGTCAAAGACTTGGGTGGGATTGCACTTGCCTGCTTCCATTCTTATTTATCCAGTCACAACCAGAAAATCACCTGCAGTGGTTTCTCTTCCCACTCCCTCACTATTACCTTTGTAGTCTCCCAAGAATCCCTTTCTCACCTCCATACTGCCCCTTGGTGACATCTGAAAATGTCAGTTTCCACATGTACACTGACAACATCCAGCACTACCTCACCACCACCTTTCTCAACCTCTCCACTGTCTTTAAATTGTAAGATTGCTCCATCTGGCTAAGACGGTACCAGACCGTTTGCAACCTTGGCGTTGCATTTGCCCCCAAGCTGAGCTTCTGACCATATATTTGCATCATCACTAAGACCACTAATGTCTACCTCCATAGCACTACCTGACTCAGGCCTGTCTCAGCTCATCTTCTGCTGAAGCCCTCATCCACGCCTTTGTTACCTCTAGACTTGGACTATTCTAACATTTTACTGACTAGCGTCATCTTTCACCCTCCTTATTCTTGAGCTCAAGCAAAACTCTGCAGCCTGTGCCCTAATTTGCACAAAGACCCATTCACCATCACCCCTGTGCTCGCTGATCTACATTGGCTCCTAACACAGCAATGCTGCATTTTTTTGAAATCTCATTCTTGTTTTTATATTCGTCAATGTCCTCACCCCTCCTTACCTCTTTAACCCCTTCCAGCCTCACAACCCTCCAAGGCAGCTGCGCTCGTCTGGCCTCTTGCAAAGCACCTATTTTAATTGCTCCATTGTTGGTGGCCAAGTTTTCAACTGCATAACCCACAAACTCTTGATTCCTCACTCTAAATTTCTCTGCCTGTCTCTCCTAACACTTCTAAGAACCTTCCTCTTTGACCAAGCTTTTGGCCATCTGCCCTAATACCTCCTTATGTAGCTGGGTGTCAAATTATGTATGATGTTTTTGTGAAACATCTTGTGATGTTAAAGGTGCTACATAAATGAAAGTTGGTTCATGGTGGAATAATGGTACACTTGATATCATTCCTAATTTTTATAAAGATAGTTTATGGTTGAATTATATTTTAGGTCAGCCTATAAATCCACAGTGTCGTATATACCCAGAAGAAATGATCCAAACTGGAATCTCGGCAATAGATGGTATGAACAGTATTGCTCGAGGACAGAAGATTCCTATATTTTCTGCGGCAGGTTTGCCACATAATGAGGTTCGTAAAAAATCTTCAATGGACCATTACTATTTTATAGATAAAAGGAAAAAACTGCGGATGCTGGAAATCCAAAACAAAAACAAAAATAAAAATACCTGGAAAAACTCAGCAGGTCTGACAGCATCTGCGGAGAGGAGTACAGTTAACATTTCAAGTCCGTATGACTCTTCAACAGAACTAAGGAAAAATAGAAGAGAGGTGAAATATAAGCTGGTTTAAGGGGGGAGGGTGGGACAAGTAGAGCTGGATAGAGGGCCAGTGATGGGTGGAGATTGCCAAAAGATGTCATAGACAAAAGGACAAAGAGGTGTTGATGGTGGTGATATTAGCTAAGAAATGTGCTAATAGGTGACATTAAGGGTAGAAAGCAGGACGAGCAAGGTACAGATAGCCCTAGTTGGGGGTGGGGTGGGGGGAAGGGATTGAAATAGACTAAAAGGTAGAGATAAAACAATGGATGGAAATACATTTAAAAATAATGGAAATAGGTGGGAAAAGAAAAATCTAATAAATTATTGGAAAAAAGGGGGATCGGATAGGGGGTGGGGATAGAGGAGAGAGTTCATGATCTAAAGTTGTTGAACTCAGTATTCAGTCCGGAAGGCTGTAAAGTGCCTAGTCGAAGATGAGGTGCTGTTCCTTCACTGGAACGTTGAGCTTCACTGGAACATTGCAGCAGGCCAAGGACGGACGTGTGGGCATGAGAGCAGGGTGGAGTGTTGAAATGGCAAGCGACAGGGAGGTCTGGGTCATGCTTGTGGACAGACTGAAGGTGTTCCACAAAGCGGTCACCCAGCCTATTTTATAGATTGTAGGCTTGGTTAGCACTGAATATTTTATTGAAATGAGGTTGCTTAACTAATTGCTGATGTTTTAATATTTTCTGCTGTTATTTCTGACTTTTTAAAATGCCAATAACTTTAGTACAAAATTAATACATTTTCAGTAGTTGACAAGTTTGCCCAATATGAAACTAAGTCTTTCTCTGGTGGTAGCTGATCTCAACCAGAATAGTATTGCAATGCTATAGTTGGCCTTAGGGGTTTGCTTTAGGGAGGACTAAAGGTTCAACCAGGGTTCCCATAGACCAGTGACACATTTAGGTAGGTGCAGGACAAGCTCAGGCAAAGCTTTGATGATCGTCCTTCACTCCCGTGGCTAAATCCTGCTAACAATCTCCTAGGCTGAGTGGTCACCTGAACAGTGTAGTTGAGGGCAACTAGTGACTCTAGAAATGTACCCATTGTGAATTCATAACTGAGGAAAGGAAAAATGGTACTAATAAATTATTTAAACTACACTTGCCTGAAAACATTTGCCCAAGAAAGTGATAGGGTATTAAAGGTTGGATAAAAGCAAAATACTGCCAATGCTTGAAATCTGAAATAAAAACAGAAAATGCTGGAGAAACTCAGGTCTGGCAGCATCTGAGTGGGGAAACAGAGTTAATGTTTTGAGTCCGTATGACTTCTTCAGAGCTTGGTTACTAAGGGCAGCACGTCGTTGAAGATCCAAGTGGTTCTCTGAGGTAATGGTGCAGGAGAAGGAAGAGAACCTTTTGCTGGATATGTTGTAGCTACAAACAGTTAGATAAGAGTGAAACTAAACAAGGCCATTTCTGCCGACCTGGACAATGGAAGAGTGGGCATTGGAGGAGGATGTCCAGTATGAAATCTTAACTAATTTCATTTGAGTCTGATTTGTGATCTGCTTATTAAGTTTTTAATAATAATTGCAGCCAATGGGCCTAGTGTAAACACTTGTACAAAATAATCTGAACTTTTGAAAGGTTCCCAGTACAAGAGAATAAATTGAAGTCCATGATTTTTTTTGAATATTTTCCTACCTCTAATAGTAGGAGACATTCTTCACCTGTTTTGAAAGAAAATGCATTGTTGCATTATGTTAACGGTTGGCAAATTGCTGAAAAAGAGACATGATGTTGAAACTTTTTGAGTTGCACTCATCAGGACCAATGCAAGAATGTCAAATTTCAAAGGGAACAACTTTTTATACTGCATTAGAAAAAGTGTGCTGATTTGGTTGGCAAGCCAGCTCTGGTTGAGACATTGCCATGGTGACTGCACCAGGGAGCTATTGACCCCGTGCTTTTGTTTATTCAAAAAAGGTGCAATGCCTGGACGTATCCCTTCAGGACAAGTCCTGCATATGAATATATGTAGCTTCTAGCAAGCGTAAGTGAGCTACTTGTGAGCCCAACTGATCTTAAATTGGTTGTTAATGTAATTCTTAGTACACTCAGGATTATTCAGCAAATGCTTATAGCAAACATGCCATTTACGTATCAGAAATATGCAAGGGATAGGAGATTAGGGGTCATTCCATCGAAAACGCGTTTCTCATGGAAATTGACAAAAAATGTTAGCAAGAGCTGAACCTAAAGGGGAACCCATGGCAACGCTATCTATTTGGGCATATATAGTGCATCCTTTTTCTCATGCAGTATACATTGTTGTTCCCTTTGAAATTTGGCATTCTTGCATCTGTCTTAATCAGTGCAAGACGAAAAGCTTCAATAGCATGTCTCTTTTTGTTTCAGCAATACAAAAGTTCTATGCTACCAAATGACTAGTAGGCAAATTGTTTTTTTTTTTGGCCACTATAAAACAAACCACCTACTGCTCAGATAAGTTTAGAAAAAGCTACTGTTTTTGTTTGTTAATGCAGTTTCAACTTTTTTGTGTTGGCTTTGGTTAAGACTAAGTTGTTAGTAAATTCTGAAACCTACGCTCGAACAGGATTTTGTCCTGCCTAAAGCAGCTAATGGGTGTGTGTCTTTAAGATAGAGAAGGTTTCACAGAAGATGGTTTCATTCAATTTGAAGTACAAAACTGAAGGAGGGAAACAGCTAGAAACGTTCTCATTTACTAAAAGTAAAAAAAAATGGTATTGGGGGCCCTGGACTCATGAAGAACACTGCATCTAGTACATAAATCTCCTAATATGTCTAAATTGCTTTCCAGATTGCTGCCCAGATCTGCCGTCAAGCAGGCCTAGTTCAAAAGTCTAAAGATGTCATGGACTACAGTGGAGAGAATTTTGCCATTGTGTTTGCTGCTATGGGTGTAAGTCAATTAAAGAGGACTATAGCTGTGTAGACCTTGTTAATTGGTCTACCAATTAATTGTGTTGCCATTAATGATGATAGAGTTACAGTGGCAGTACAGTTCCCCAGGTTGCAGCTGTTGGTGGTCCACATTTGCCTGTGCATTGAAGATCAGTAGATTACCATGTGAGATTTGGTTTACATTATTTGAATCCTGCCACACTAACCAGAATAGATGGAAAAAGCAGTAATTAATATGCAATGCTGTGGCAAAATGAGACTATATTGATCTGATGGTGGAAACCTGTCAATCTTCAAAGAGTAACATTCTGTTATATCGTTATATATACAAATTTGTGAAATAACAAAAAAAATGGCAAGTTACTCAATTACTCTGTTATTTTTAATATTTCTGACAAGGTCAGAATTTCAACATTTTTCACCTCCATTGTAAATACTGTAAAATGTAAGGCCATAGAGCTAAATCATATGCATTTTGGTAATGCTGTAGTAAATGAGAAATTCTACTAAACTTTGTTTAAAGTTTTAGTTTATAAACTATCACTATCCGCCACAGCAACATGGGACCTTGATTATACATAAAGAACAGACAGTCCTGACACAAGACTGGATTTAAAATTAATATAGATGAAGACTGAGGCTAGCCAAATTTCATTATGAAGCTTACTTTTGATAATCAGATTTACTAATCCAACTTCCACATCAACAGTAACAACTTGTATTTATATTAAATGCATATAAAAACCACAAGTAGACCAGTCAACTCCACTGGCATGTTCCGCCATTTAGTTAAATCATGACTGATCTATACCTCAACTCCATTTATCTGCTTTTAATTGATATCCTTACTGGCTAAAATGTTGTCAGTGGCTTAATTAGATCACTCTTAAGCATCAAAATTCAAGGGCATGCAAGCATGATTTGTGATACCTATACTCCTAATTTAACCTTTTAAGCCCTGTTATCATCCTGTTAAATCTGAGCTGTACATCTTCCAAGGCCAATGTATCATTCCTCTGGTGTACCTCAGATAGAATCTTCTCAATGCTTGTACAACTAAACCATAACTTTCTCCCCATTGTATTCCAGACCCCTCGACATAAAGGCTAACATTAATAAAAAAGAAAATCTTAAATTTTACAGCATCTTTCATGACACCTCATGGTGTCTCGAAGTACTTTACAACAAATGCCAAAACTTTTGAAATGCAGCCACTGTTGTGATGCAGGAAACATGGCAGTCATTTGGTGCATAGCAAGCACCAACAAAGAGCAATGACCATTCCTGGACAAAATATACAGCTGTAGCATCTGGGAAATGTTTTTGATATTCTACCATATGTTTTCTAATCAGGGCACCTTTGCCAGGATATTGCTAACACTGATGGTTACAAATGCCTTAATTGATTTGGGTGCTCACTATGGTTGTTAGATGAGTTTAACCCATCTGACATAATACATTTGAACTGAGCGCCATTTTCTAGCACAGTGGTGCTCATCCTTTATCCAATGTGAAGACATTTTAGATCTGCATTCAAAAGTACAAAGATTTAGTCATAAGATTGTAAAACACACTTTGGAGGAACACTTAAAATATAGCAGTCATGTTTTGAGCACTCGGGATACTTAGGATTAGAAAAAGATGTGAGCTTGAATTGTTAATAACTAACTTTGAGAAGTAGGAGTCAATGGCTGTTGCTGTAAACCTGATGAGTGAGTTGCTTCTACTTTTTGAACTTTATCTCAAAGAGCAGAATGTGTTGCTTGTTTTGGTGGTTGAGACCAGTGTAAGCATTGGATCTTGGCTAGGTATGATGTGCAGCCGACTTCCAGAATCCTACTCAATTTGGCCTGATTTGAAGAAAAACCACAGTTCGTCAGACTCCTTTACACTGCCAAATTGGGCATTCCTGCTCTTGAAAAATAATTTGGATTTCATGGTTATTTCGGAAGTTTGAGGGCTATCTCAAGGATTTTCTTAAACAGGTTTTTTTTTGATTACAGCTGACGAATAGGAAACTAATGATACACAAACCTTAGAATAAAGCTTTCTCCACATTTAAGAAAAATTGAGCAAATCTTCCAGTCAGCATCAATGCCGCTGCCCAGTGTGATTTTCCTGACCCAATGCTACTGCCCATTCCCCCAGGATCTTCCAATCCTGGCTGACACAAATGAGCAGCCTAATGTCTCCTGTCTAACTCCAGGGAGCGGATTAGAGTTGGGGGTAGGAGAGAACACACTTTTTATGGCAGTAGATGTCATATTCTGCTAAGTATTTAAAGGTTTAAAGGTTCAGTCTTTTAACGAGTGGGTGGGTTGTAAATGGGCAGTTGGGGGTTGGGGGGTAGGTAAACTAGTCAGGCCGGGGGTAGTCAGGTGGTTCGGATGGGGTAATTTGGAGGGGAGGGGGTTGGTTGTGGAGTTACCCTGCTGTTAGACCAGGTTTTAAACTGTCTAACATTTCCTGGGTAACTGTCAAGGCAAGTCACACAGGTCTAGCTCAAGTCTCCGCCTTAAGCTCAGGGTTGGAGACTTTCATGCAGGGTCCCGGGCAGCAGGATGTCAGTCCATTGGAAGTTTAAACTTCCTGGGTAATTCCCACATATATCCGTGCATCAGGACTTCTGCAGGTTCCTGATGCGGAACTCTGTTGTATTTTCAGTCTCCCACGATCTGGAGACTGGAAGATTTGGGCCCAGCGTTTACCCTGCTTTAATAAATATAAAAATTTTAATGAACCTAGCACCATCCATGAGTAAGAAATGGTTAAATGTGCCATCTGTGTTGTCTAGAGCACCTGCCTAGAACCAGAATTGTTTGGCTTATTCTTTAGAACTAAATTCAACGACTGATATGAAATTCTTACCTTAGAAAACTGCCATGCTTACAGCTTTTTGACTTTGGTTGCAGCTGTCAGATCTTTTGTGCTATAAGAAATACGTGGTCCTATTTCCACACCCAAACTTTCTGCTTAAATCGATATATGATTTAAAATCACACTTTTATTTGAAAAGTATTGGGTATGGTGAGGAGGAACACACCTAATTATGAAACACTGCATTATTTTTCTGGATTTAAAGAAAATTTTACATGTTTAAGGATGGAAGGATACTGCACAACCTGAAACAGCAAAAGTCTCTTGTGATCAGGGTACAGGTACGAATGAGATGTTTTATGATACAGCCGATGATAAAGGCTGAGTTGTTCAAATCCCAGAGGGAAACTTGAAACAACTGTCATAACCCGTTTTTGCAATTTGTATGTTTTGAGATGCAGGCTTTGAATTCAGTAGTAATAAGACCACTGAGTCTCGAGGCTTTTTATAAAACTAAATTAAACATTTATTAATACAAGAAAGATTGTAAGCACATATATATGTCTACAAAATTACTACTATAATAACTATGAAAATACTCTAATCTGACTCTTACTCCGTTAAGGCAACAGTAAAACTCTCAGATTTAAACAGACCTCTGGCAAAGCACACTCTGGACAATCGAATTCAAAATTAGTTTCTCTCGGCTCTGGGTCTTTTCAGACAGCGGCTTGAGGCTTACAGGCTGGAGCTTTAGATCTTAGAATCCCTCCTCCTTTGTACATATTTTCCTTTTTGAATGCAAATTCTCATTGTATCACTAGGTCTTCTGAACTTTAGAACAACGCCCATCCAGGACCCTCCACCCCTTCCCGTCCCGCTGATCCCATCCCGTCTCCTAATCCCAGCCCTTGCTGTGTATTCACCATATCCTCTGACCTTCCTCTCTCTGAAGCTGAACGTTCAGTACTCAGCAAAGGACTCAGTTTCACACCCTTACGCCCTCACCTCAATGAATTCCGGGCTCGGCATGATTCTGAACCCTTCTTCCGCCGCCTTTGTCTCCGTGCTCACTTCTTTGGGCAGGAATCCTCCCCCCATTCAACAGATCCTTTCACCCGCCTCCAGTATTCTTCCTCCACCTGGACCCCTCCCTCTGGTCTTTTACTTGCCCTTGATCTTTTCATTGAGAACGTCGATATGACATCGGCCGTCTCAATTTCTCTGCTCCTGTCAACCACTCTAACCTGTCTCCTCCTGAACTTGTCGCACTCTGTCATTTCTGCCAACTCCAGCATAATGCCACCACCAAACACATCTTCCCTTCACCGCTCCCCTCGTCAGCATTCCGGAGGGACCGTTCCCTCTGGGATACTCTGGTCCGCTCCTCCATCACCACCAACACCCAACCCCCTCCCACGGCACCTTCCTATGCAATCGCAGAAGGTGCAACACCTGGCCCTTTCCTTCCCCCTTACTCACCATCCAAGGGCCCAAACACTCCTTTCAAGTGAAGCAGCGCTTCACTTGCACTTCCCTCAATTTGGTCTACTGCATTTGCTGCTCCCAATGCGATGGTCTCTACATTGGAGAGACCAAATGCAGACTGGGTGACCGCTTTGCGGAATGCCTTTGGTATGTCCGCAAGCATGACACAGACGGACCTTCCTGTCACTTGCCATTTCAACACACCGACCTGCTCTCATGCCCACATGTCCATCCTTGGCCTGCTGCAATGTTCCAGCAAAGCTCAACGCAAACTGGAGGAACAGCACCTCATCTTCCGATTAGGCACTTTACAGCCTTCCTGACTTAACATTGAGTCCAACAACTTCAGACCATGAACTCTCCCCTCCATTCTCACCCCTTTTTGATCCCCTTTTTTCAATATTCATTTTTATTTTCTTCCACAGTATTATTTTAAATTTATTTCCATTTTTATTCATTGTTTTATCCCCAGCTTTTAGCCTATTTTCAATTTCTTTTCCTCTTTCCCACCACCATCCCCTCCCCCTACCCCACCCCCACTAACGCCATCTGTCACTTGCTCATGTTCTTTCCAGAGCGCTTACCCTGGTCCGGCCATTATCACATTCTGCTTTCTACTGTTAATGTCACCATTCACGCCTCCTTTAGCCAGAACCACCACCATTAACACCCCTTTGACCTTTTGTTTATGACATCTTTGACAATCTCTCCTTTGCCTCCAACTATCGCCGGCCTTCTACCCAGTTTCACCTGCTCCAGCACCCGCCCCACCTCTTAAACAGTATATATTTCACCACATTGCTACTTCCCTTCACAGAATCACAGAATATCACAGTGCAGAAGAGGCCCTTTGGCCCATCGAGCCTGCACTGACACGTGAGAAACACCTGACCTACCTACCTAATCCCATTTACCAGCACTTGGCCCATAGCCTTGAATGTTATGATGTGCCAAGTGCTCATCCAGGTACTTTATAAAGAATGTGAGGCAACCCGCCTCCACCACCCTCCTAGGCAGTGCATTCTAGACCGTCACCACCCTCTGGGTGTAAAGGTTTTTCCTCACATCCCCCCCTAAACCTCCTGCCCCTCATTTTGAACTTATGTCCTCTTGTGACTGACCCTTCAACTAAGGATCCCTATCCACCCTGTCCATGCCCTCATAATCTTGTACACCTCGGTCAGGTCGCCCCCTCAGTCTTCTCTGCTCCAACGAAAACAAACCAAGTCTATCCAAAACAAAAATAAAAATAAAAATACCTGGAAAAACTCAGCAGGTCTGGCAGCATCTGTGGAGAGGAACACAGTTAACGTTTCGAGTCCGTATGACTCTTCAACAGAACTAAGTAAAAATAGAAGAGAGGTGAAATATAAGCTGGTTTAAGGGGGGGGTGTGGGACAAGAAGAGCACATTCCTTAGATAATATCACCACCTTCCACACCTCTTTAACTTTTGTCTATGACATGTTTTGGCTATCTCCACCTATCACTGGCCCTCTATCCAGCTCTACTTGTCCCACCCCCCCCTTAAACCAGCTTATATTTCACCTCTTCTATTTTTACTTAGTTCTGTTGAAGAGTCATACGGACTCGAAACGTTAACTGTTCCTCTCCGCAGATGCTGCCAGACCTGCTGAGTTTTTCCAGGTATTTTTATTTTTATTTTTATTTTAGATTTCCAGCATCCGCAGTTTTTTGCTTTTATCTCAAGTCTATCCAACCTCTCTTCATAACTTAAATGTTTCATCCCAGGCAACATCCTGGTGAATCTCCTCTGCACCCCCTCCAGTGCAATCACATCCTTCCTATAATGTGGTGACTAGAACTGCACACAGTACTCCAGCTGTGGCCTCACCAAGGTTCTATACAACTCCAACATGACCTCCCTACTTTTGTAATCTATGCCTTGATTGATAAAGGCAAGTGTCCCATATGCCTTTTTCACCACCTCACTAACATACACACGCCAAGGTCCCTTTGTTCCTCAGAACTTCCTAGTGTCATGCTGTTCATTGAATACTTCCTTGTCAAATTACTCCTTCCAAAGTGTATCACCTCACACTTTTCAGGGTTAAATTCCATCGGCTACTTATCTGCCCATTTGACCATTCCGTCTACATCTTCCTGTAGCCCAAGACACTCAACCTCACTGTTAACCACCCAGCCAATCTTCGTGTCATCCTATAGCTCTGAAGAAGAGTCATACTGACTTGAAACGTTGGCTCTGTCTTTCTCTCCACAGATGCTGTCAGACCTGCTGAGCTTTTTCAGCGTTTTTTTTTGTTTCAGATTTCCAGCATCCGCAGTATTTTGCCTTTATCTTTTGAACTTCACCTCTTCTAACAATAAAACGCCTTTCATAGCACCAATTTTATTAGTATAAAAATAATATAAAAATAAACACATTGTTTAGCTTCTTCTGGCTAGGTGTGATATTTCACCCATTCTTTTGAATGGTTTATTTAAAAATGTAAATTTCCCCCTTTTCACTTCACCTTGTAACTTCCCTATGTTTACCCAATTACTATTTCAAACCTTCTCTTCTATGCATCAAAGCCTCTGGACCAGCTGGCTTTAGCCCAATTAAGACACACACACCTACATAGACACAGACATCACTAAACTCTATTAAAATAATTTCCAGTAACATTATAGGCGTCATTATATCTTCTTGACAGATACATTATATGCTGTGTTGCTCACGATATCAGCATTTTATTGGCATGTACCATCAGAGCTCCTCTAACTTAGTGCACTCTGTTACATGAACCAACATACTGCTAAATCCAGTGTTGAAAATCATAGTCTGATAGTATCAAATGAATTGGGATATCCAAGTTCTTGGTTGCATAGCTTGCTTTTTATATATTGTGCATTGAAGGTAATTGCAGGACATGAAAAATAATGATTTTCTTTTTTTTTTGAGAGTGAAGTTGGCACTTACAATGATTTTAAAAGGCACTACTGTACTACATCTTGGGGGAAAATACTTCTTGTCTCTTGTAGATTATTTTCTAACACAGAATTTGTTTACAATTAATATAAACCTACTTTTGCCAACCTTAGTAATAAAAAATATGGCAAAGAGTCTTCTGATAAAGTGGTTTAGTTTCCAATTTGTCATGCAACATATTAATTACCTCTATGTAGTAACATGGTCTATGCAGAACAATCATTTATCCTCTCATGCATCCCATTTGTGATCCACTTCAGAAATCCCTCTTCCCCATTTCAAACCTTTCACTTTTATGGATCAATCTTCTGTTTAGCACTGTTAAAAGCCTTGCAAAGTCCAAGTGCATAATATGCATGGAGTTTCCCATGTGTCAGTTCAGGTCATTTGTTAACATTCTCACTACCTGAATCTATGGGTTCAAACCGCAATTTGGGCATCTTAAAGTATTTTTCAAACGCAGTACTGGGGAAATAATGCATTGTCAGGAGTGTTGTTGAACTGTGAACTGAACCCCTGTCTACCTGTACCATGAGATATGGTGGAGATTAAGGATCTAATGGCACTATTCAGAGTGCAGGGCGTTCTCCCAGGGTCTTGGACAACATTATTTCCTCAACCAACATCAGATTAACTTGTCATTCATCCACTTGCACTGCAAAATCCCACAGACAGTAAACAGTGGCAACTGCATTTACCTACATAAGTCACTAAATTTTAAAGTAATTCATTGTATCTGAAGTGCTTCGAAACATACCACAAAAGGCATTATATAAAAGTCTTCATGTCTTCCAAGTCAATTATTTCCTTTAAGTCCAATAAATTTGTGAAATGCCACTCTCACCCCATAAAGGCAATTTGTGGTTCCCTCCGTTCATATTTCTCTGCATGTATCATTTATTCTCTCCTTTAGAATGTCTTTCAGCATATTTACCAAATAGTGTTTAGTGGTCTGTAGTTTTCGTAGTTATTTTAATATCCTTTTTATACATCAATATTACATGTATCCTTTCCCTTTCCGCCCCTATTTTAATGATTATGTAACGTTATCGCCAGGCTCTGACACATGTTGGTCACTTCAAGTACCCTGCTATGCAGTGAATCTTTATCTAGTTCCTTGTACTTTTTTAGTGGCTATGTACCTTAACTGCTGTTTTTGAGCTATATGTTAGATGTATTTATGATTAATCTAAGGGTAACCAAATGGGCTGATTCTGTTTCGATTATTTGCATTCTGTATAACAGGTTAATATGGAAACTGCAAGATTCTTCAAGTCTGATTTTGAAGAAAATGGATCAATGGACAACGTCTGTCTCTTTTTGAATCTTGCAAATGACCCAACGTAAGTACCTCAAAATAACAGATCAGGAAGTGAGTTTTGCCCTCTTGCAGCAGTTAAACCAAAAGAGTGCATGAAATTAGACAGGCTTCTGCATTTCATGAGAATAGCACATTTTTGCAAGACGACAGGTGCAACAAGCAGTAAGTAAACACACTTTCAAGGAAAAATACAAGATATCATTAGTTTATACAAATCTTGACCTACAAAAAAACTATTATTTTGCAAAACAGAAATATTTTCTTTGCCACTATCATAGTAATTGCTGAATGTATCTTGCAAATGCATCTTCCATTGTACATTTTATATACACTGCCATTCACAATCTAACAAGAAACACTCAGGTGAAACTTGTTTGCCTGAAGGAGTGATTGATTGTGCACGTCTAGATTGAATGTTTGGTTAGGCCATTTATGTATTTGCTGTATACTTTCACACTGGTATAAAACGCTCCATTACCCCCATTACATCATGTCAAACTATATTCTCTGAGCTATCCTAACAGCAATTCATGCAAGCATGTCTTGCCACCATGATCTAGAATCTTTATTCTGTCATGCAGAAGTAAATATTCAGGGACTAATAATTATCCTGCTTATTATTTATTATTATCATTATTTAGGTGTCAACCATGGCTCAATGACAGCACTCTCGCCTCTGAGTCAGAAGGTTATGGTTTCAAGCCCCAGTCCAGAGACTTGATCAAACATAATCCAGGCTGACACCTCAGTGCATAGGAAGAGAGTGCAGTACTATTGGAGGTGTGTCGCCTTTTGGATGAGACGTTAAACTGAAGCTTTATCTGCCCTCTGAGGTGTAACATAAAGATCCCATGATATTATTTGAGAGCAGGGTAAATCAGTAATTAGCCCTCACCAACGTCACTAAGATAGAAGTGTGGAAATTGTCTGCCTTTTCAAAAGTGCTTCATTTGTTGTAAAGCACTTTGGGACATCCTGAGATCATGAGTGGTGCTTTATAAATTAAAGTTCTTTTTTCTTATTGAATTCAAAGTAATCTCACGTTTCACTACCCATAACCACCACCTCCCTCTCTTTGTTTCTGCCTGTAGTATCCTCGTCATCTGAGAGTTACTAGTTTTGGCTTCAGCTATGATACCGCTATGTGGCAAGACGGGGAGGCAGGCCCCAAGAATTACCTCAGCCCGTACAGGATTGAACCCACGTTGTTAACCTTATTCTGCACCACATTCCAGCCACCTAGCCAAAATGCCCTCTTCAGGTTGATTAATATTGCAATGCAAACCACAAGTTTATAGACTAGAGCCAATGACAACTAGTTTTAAAAAATTAAAAACTCAACAATTAGAAAATACTGCGAGCCCAATTAGTGAAAAAGGAAAAATAATTATCATTATTGACACACAATGTGTATTATCCACATTGCTGGTTATGTATTAGGAGTATTTGAAGAGCAATTTGTTATAATGGATAATGAGAGAAGATCTAATAGAGGTGAACAAGGTTATGACAGGTTCAAATAAGGTGGACAAAGAAAATCTGTTCCCATTAGCTGACCATACATGCACTAGGAGATACAAATGTCAGGTTTTGGGGAACTTTCTGACACAGCAAGTAAATGACCCAGAACACACACACTTATGAGGATGGTGGAAGTGGAGATGATTAATGATTTCAAAAAGAAACTGGATTGGAACTGGAAGGAAATAAACGTGCAGGGCTACAGAGATGCAGTGGGTGAATGGGACTGACTGGATTACTCTATAAAGAGCAGGCATGGATGTGATGGGCCGAATGGCTACCTCTTGTACCATAATGACTTTGCCTAAATGTGTTATTTTAGACTTGCATAACTTATTGGTATGACCACATTTAAAGTAGTTCAGGTGTACCATGCCTCCCAAAGGATATTGATGTACTGAAGGAGTTTTAGAGAAGAAGCATACATTGAAGGGCAGAATGGCACCTTCCTCCTCTGAAATTTCTTAGAATTTTGTGCTAAGAGAGACAGATGAATCTGGCCCACACAAATGTATGAGGAGAAGCTTGTCGAGTTCAGCCGCCTTGTTGGAAAGAAGATTGAGAAAATGGCCTATGATCTGGAATGCGCTACCCCGAAAGATTAGTGGAACCAGAATCCATTGGAACATTCAAAAGGCAATTGGACATGTATGTGAAGAGAATGAAACTGCAGTGTTATGGAGAAAAATCTGGGTTGTGGGACTTCTTAGGACAGCTCTTTCAAAGAACAGGCATGAAGGACTAAACAGCCACCTCCTGTGCTGTATGGTTCTATGATCTCTACAATCATTGCAGAACAATTTTTAAAATCAAATTAAATACATTACAAATACAGAATTACAATTAAAGGTGTGCTGATAAAATCAATTTTAAAACCTGACAGCCAATAATCATGCTGCTGAACCAGATTCTTTTTGTCAACAGGAAGACTTTTTGATTTTAGTTTAATTTCTGTGGAAAGTTGATCAGCATGATGAAACATTTTAAATTGTAATTAAAGTGAATAGACTCGCAAATTGGTTTGCCAAGAAGATGTCAACATTACTTTTGCTGTCACCAACAGTTTTCAGGAGTGAAGTTAGGAAATACATATAAAGGGTGGTAAAAGTTTGGAACTCTCTTCCATAATAGTTAATGCAAGATAAATTAATTTTAAAACTATGAATGAAAGATTTTTGTTAACCAAAGATATTGAGGAATTTGGAGATAAGCTACAGATCAGCCATGATCTGACTAAATGGCAGAGCAGGCCTGATGGGCTAAATGGCCTACTCCCATTCTCATGTCCCCCAGCAGAAATACTATGTGGATGTAAAGCTAATACTGAAATGTTTACATTCTAAGACTAGTACTGATCTGAATACTGATGGGTAGCTGTCTCTTTCAACAGCATTGAACGCATTATTACACCTCGTCTTGCACTGACTACTGCAGAATACCTGGCCTATCAATGTGAGAAGCATGTGTTGGTTATTTTAACAGACATGAGCTCTTATGCTGAGGCTTTGAGAGAGGTACGTGCATTTTCCCCATCCCGAATGTTCATCTTGTATAAAGGAACAGCATCATGTGTAAGATGTTCAGTGGTAGGGGAGGTATTAATTATAGTATAATATAATGTAAATGTTTGCTGAGCGAGTGCAACTGTCTGTATTGTAGGTTAGGGGACCAGGGAGGAGATAACCTGGAAATATAAAGAATGGAATGAGGAAAAATCATGATAAAGTATGTTCCTTCTAGAATCTGCATAGCTTGCCCTATTATTGACCAACCAATCAACCCACTCGATCTCCGAATAGAGGCAACAATCACAAAGTTTCATAGATGATAAAGATTTGTCACTAGCCTACATTCCCCGAAGGTAACTAAGCAAGACTCTAGGGTATCAATGTAGCCATGAAGCCCACATTGTCTGGTTTTATTGCACCATTATATATATTTGATTGCATACTCCCTCAATCATTCTCTTTTGTAATTAAACTGATTTCACAATTGACCTTCTAAAATTAATATGTTCAGGAACATTCTTCTCCATGTGTAATATTCCAAATGTAGTTTCTGAAGAGGTTGTATAAAGTTGGAATAAATTATTTTATAATCATATTTGCCTACAAGGGCATTCCATCTTGTAATTAGACTTGATAGCTTCATATTGAATGCTTTTAGCAAATATTTACAGTGGATTTTTAATGCATACTTGCACATTTTTACACTTGTGTGTTTTCTATTCCAATGTATGTGATCTTGCATTTATCTATATTGTCATTGCTTAATCCAGCTGGTTGTTCTTGAGCTATCAATTTATTTTATGGGAGTCAGGTAGCCACATGGCTTGGTGTAAATTGGATCAGATTTACCATCCTTCAGCTTGTGTAGGAGAGGAGAAGGTGGTCAGATCAAAGAGGGGATAGGTTGTGCAGATTTTGGGGGTGGAGTTTGGCAATTGGACAGATTGTGGTGTGGGCAGTTCACAGGTTTACTTGTTGGGCTGGGTGGGAAGTGGGAAGAAACACTTTTGCTTCTCTGCCCTACAAACCTTCCTGAAGCCCAGGATACCCAGCCTGTAAAACAAAAAGTAGGTTAAACGGAGACCACAGCCTCCTTTAAATTTTTTAGGGCTCGACCTCTCTCCTGAGAGAGGATTTGTTGCCTGCCTCAGTTAAAACCAAAATTGGTGGTTGGGATTGGGTTGATTTTTAAATGCACCCCTTTCCCCACTGCCCTGGGAGGTTTCCTATAAATTGTCAAATTCTGTAATCTCCTCACATAAACCCTGAGCACCCAGTTTAAAACCTCTTGTAGGTATTAACTTAAATTTGAGTTCAGATCATAGTCCTTGAAAATCTGTCTGTTCCATCATGAATGTCAAAGTACTTTTTATAGTTTTTTGAAGGCATTCTCCACACAATGATGGACAGATCACTTAATGTTTGTAGTGCTTATTTAATGGTAATATCTAAATGGAGATTGCATGTAGTTTATTGTGTTATGTTAGATGTATTTGCTCTTTAGCCTTTTGTTGAACAAGTCTACGCTGCTTTTGAAAGCAATTTTGGTGTGGAAGACTGTTACCAAGGTTGAAAAACACAGTTTTTGTTCAGATAGGGAGATGTCTGTAGATTATTTTCATTTATTTACTAATAACTGTGGACATAGCATGAATGTTGCTGCTGTCGTCTGGAGGTGAGGCCACATCTATTGCTGCACAGCGCAAACTAAATGCAATTGATTACTAACAAAGCTTTGAAAAAGCATTGGCCTTGATTCAGAGCATTCTTTTCAGTAGATTTTGGTAAACTACATCTTTGCTATTAGAATAAAGTGATATTTACGTAACTACTTTTTCAACATAGATAAGTTTGACCTGCATTGAAGTTATTTTTATCCGTATTCTGCTATTTAACTTAATTTAGTTTTCATTAAGTAAAACATTTTCATTTTCCCGTGTCCACTGAACCATTATTTTGAAGTGAGGATTCACGATTTTTGTAAAAATAAAAGTATATCTAATTAGGGAAAAAAGGCCAGTTTTCCAGCTAATCAGTCTTGGCCTTATTACATATAAAAACAGAAAATGCTGGAAAAAGCATGTCTGGCAGCATCTGTGGAGAGAGAAACACAGTTAACGTTTCGAGTCCGTATGACTTCTTCAGAGCTCTGAAGTGACGCCTGGGTAACAGATTCCCTCTGGGTAGAATTATGAGGTCACCTGTGAATCTCCCCAGACAAAAAAAAACAAATGCTTTTAACGTAATAAAATGTCCCTAGATGCTGCGTTTTGAATTATAAAACAAAATTTGTCACTGAGCCACCTAAAATATTAGGGCAGGTGACTAAAACCTTGCTCAAAGAGGTAGGCTTTAAGGGATCTCAAAGGAAGAAAGAGAGGCAGAGAGATTTAGGGACGGAATTCCAGATCATTGAGCCCAAGCAACTGAAGGCATGGCCACCAATGGTGGAATCATTAAAATTGGGGATGCTCAAAGAGGCCAGTATCTTGGGGATGTAGGAGATTATAGAGCAAGGAGAGGCAAGGCCATGGAGGGATTTTTAAACAATGAGAATTTTAAAATTAAAACATTACTTAACCAGGAGCCATTGTAGGTCAGCATACACAGGGCTGATGAGTAGATCCTTGGGGGCCATCAGAGGTAACTGTGTAGAAGTGAGAAGAGAGTCATTGCAGTTGATTCTCAGGCTATGATTAGATAGATAAGAATGGAATCAGCCGAGTGCAGTCACATCCAGCTGGACAACACTGGAGCGGTGTTGGAGGAGGATGGTGTGATCAACTGTCAAAGGCTGCAGTCAGGTTGAGAAGGATGAGACGGATAGTTTAGCTTTGTAACAGTCACATTGGATGTCACTTGTGACCTCAAGAGCAGTTTTGGTACTGTAGCAGGGTCAGAAACCTGAATATAGGGATTCAAACATGGACACCCCACACAAGTTGCTGTGGATGTAGATGTGAGAGAGGAAAACTCGTCTTCCCATTAGACAAATGGGGCAGGAATTTGTCAAATTGAATGTTACTGCCAAAATCCTGCCTCTACCTCCCACCCATCCCTTCAGACGATCAGCCTGAGTTGAATCATATCCACACCTGAGGAATTTTGGTCTTGTTCAAATAAAAGTGTGTATAATGAATATAAACATAGTAATAAGGCATATGCATATATATTTATTTGGAGTCTATATTGTGAATAGGCTCAGAATAAAGATTTGAATCGTTTATCCTTTTTTATATACAATGAATATTAATAGCACCAAGCAGCAACTTGAAGTCACTCTGTAAGCTAATATTTGGTGTTAAAATATATATATTACACACACAAGGAGTTTATCTTTTACATCTAAGGTTTCAGCAGCTCGAGAAGAAGTACCTGGTCGTCGTGGTTTCCCTGGTTATATGTATACTGATTTGGCTACTATTTATGAACGAGCTGGACGGATTGAGGGCAGAAATGGGTCCATCACACAGATTCCTATCCTTACTATGCCCAATGATGGTGAGTAAAATAGGTGTATTTTTGATCTATAAAAGCAAGAGGGAAAGATAGCATGCACATTTTTCGAGCAGAGAAGTATGAAGTGATGAATTTTGGAAGGAAGAATGAGAAGCAATACAAATTAATTGGTGCTATTTTAAAGTGAGTACAGGAAAAGAAAGCTGGGGTTTACACACACAATTTTAAAGGTGGCACGCCAAGTTAATCATCTTTCGGCTTCTCCTATTTTACTTGGAGTCACCACAACGCTGGTGGATCACCCTTTTCCATCTCTTATCTGTCACCCATTCCTCTTCCAATCCTATTGCATTTAAGTCTCTCACCAGCACATCATCTTCCTGCAGTCCCATCTCCATCACTCATTTCATCAAATTTCCCCCCCTCGCTCCACAACAAATGACCATACTAATTCAATCTCTTTTTGGCTACTTGCTTCGATGCTCCCAAAATCTTCACTGATGACCTGATGTGTTGGTTCCTGATTTTGTCCTTGTTACTCCACTTTCCATTGCAGCATCTGCATCTCATTAGTATCCAGTCATTGTCCCTCTTTTCTTCATGTTGCCAAAGTCTCTGCACTCTATCGCAAGGCTGATCTCGCAACTGTCTTGTAGATTCCTACTTTCAGTTTCAGCGATACTTCTATCACACAACACTCCACTGCACTTTTTCCAATTACCCCAACCACAGCTAATCCATTGTCAAATGATGGCAGGACAAGTTGACATGGCTGTTTAAAAAAACAGATGGGATCCTGGGCTTTATAAGTATAGGAATAGAGTACAACAACAGGCAGGTTCATAATTTAGTGTTTAGGGCTCATCAGGAGCATTTTGTTCAGTTCTGGGCACCATCCCTTGGGAAGGATGTCAAGGCCTTGAAGAAGTTATAGAGGTTTACTGGAATGGTACCAGGGTGAGACACTTCACTTATATGGAGAGATTAGAGAAGTTGGAATTATTTTCCTTGGTGTAGGGAATTGAGGGGTGATTTTAATTGAACTGTTCAAAGTTATGAAGAGTTTGGAGACTAAATAAGGAGAAACTGTTTCCATGGACATAATCAGTTTGCAAAAGAAGCAAACTGCAATTATACAATTGAATGCAATGAGTTATGATTTGGAATGCAATGCTTAAAAGGACAAAGAAAGCAGATTTAATAGTAACTTAGAAGAAAGTTGAATATATACTTGGAGAAAAAATTTGCATTGCTATTGGGAAAGAGCAGGGCAGTGACACTAATTGGTAGGCCTCCTCCTGTGCTGTATGGGTCTGTACAGAATTGGCAGAAAATCATGGGTTGGATTTTGTGGTAATCAGCATAGCAATAGTGCTCACCACTGCCCTATTGATCTTTGTACCGTCAATTCCCCCTTGACAATGGCAGTTTAAAGCTATTACTAAGTCAAGAGGATTGCCAGGTGTTCTACAGCCATGATGTCAATAAGGTAAGCAACCAACCACACTGAAGGTTCTGATGACCCTTCACTTTTTAAAATTTAAATTTCCAGACAGCAAAATAAATGAATCATGATAGAACTTAAAATATTATAAATAAACTTAAACAATTCCACAACTTTAAAATAATTTTTTAATCATAATGGAGAAAGTTGGCACCCTACAAAAATAAAATTAGTTTTTCTGGGCCAGTCGGGTTGTTCAGTAGTAAATATAAACTTAGAACACTTATAGAAATTCAGTTACACCGCATTAAACAAGGTGTAACTTTTTCAAGGATTTTTACATCTGAACTAACAGTGTGGAAGTTTTCGTCAACTGATTGCTCAAGAATTGCAGTCTGGAAAGACCTCAACAGCGCACCCTCTGGAGAAAGGCAAAGTCACTGACAGCAGCTGCAAGCAGACTCCTGAAGTTCAGTTTCAATGGAGTAATGATGGCGAATACTGACAGTTTTGCTGTCATTAACACTGAAAAATCTGGGTCCTTGCCACTTTACCATTTCTATTAATTGGAAGTATGCATTCAATTCCAGATCACGATTAAAATTTGTTTATTATAATTTATCTTTTTCTTGTAGATATTACTCACCCCATTCCTGATTTGACTGGATATATCACAGAAGGTCAGGTCTATGTTGATCGCCAGTTACACAATAGACAGGTAAGATGCATAGAAATGAGTTGGAAGGTACCTTTTTAAAAAAGAGGGTTTGCTAGTAATGCATAAATTTGGGAAATTTGATTTGATGGTGTTCAGTTGATGGATCCATAAAATTAGAAGCTTCCAATGCTTATGGCTTTAAATAGAGCTGTGTAGATATATATGAGAAATTATTTCAGATGCACAATTCAAGTTGTACTTATTCCAAAATGTTTATACAAATAATTGGCTGAACCTGCATTTAAACTTTTGCATCTAGCAAAATGGTTTTGGGTATGCAAAAGTAGCAATGTAGCTCAACACTTTTGAATGCTTAATTCTTAAGGTGCAAAAGCCTCTTCAGGAGGGGTGATGCTTCCATTTGCAAGCGAGACCAGAACTAGGGGCTGTAAATGTAAGATGGTCACTAATGAATTCAATATGGAACTCGAGGAGAAATTTGTTTACCCAGAGAGTGGTTAGAATTTTGAACTCCCAACCACAGGGTGTAGGTGAGACAAGTAACTTAGGTGCATTTAAGGGGAAACTGGATAAGCACAGGAGGAAGGAAAGAATACTTGATGGGTTTAGATGAAGAAGTGTGGGAAGAGGCCAGTGTAGATCAGAAACACAGGTATGGATCTGTTGGATTGAATGTTTCTGTGCTATAATTACTTTGTAATAATTTGAACAAATTAATTTGTGGGTGCTACTAATTTTTTCTTGCATGGTGATATTGATTGTCTGCAAGCAGAACTATGTTTTGTACTATTTCATTGTGATCATGGCAGGAATTCTCTCCTTTTTAAAGTGATTGCAGGCAGCTCCTTTCCCTGTACATGGGTTGGTTTAAACCACTTGTTGGGATGAGGGAGATGGCAATGAAAACATGCTATATCAACAACCTATAGCGAACTAGACACTTGGACACAAAGGAAGCAATTGTTCAAGTTGAGGCTGAAAAAATGTAGTTGCTATAAATACGAAGTTTGAAAGATTGTTTTGGGGCTGCCTCTTTAATTTAAAGTAGAATGAAGGGGGATCATGTGACCTGCTCTGAATTCTGCTTGACACGCCTGGGTGACTCGGTTGCTATGGGGACAAGGGAAGCTCCTGGATTAACTCACTGGGAAGAAGGTGCAATATGCTCACACCAGTAGACAATGGAGAGAGCAGCTGTACTATCTGTGGGTAGACTATTAGGCGCCAAGTGTCATAGGGAGGTTTTAGAATGTCTGGTTTTATAAATGGTTATTCTTTAAACTGTCTGTTTAATTGCAAGATAGAATGGAATTGGGGGTCTACAAGATAGCTAATTAGCATTTCTACCTAGATACAAGGCCCATGAGACTCTCCTTTGAATATTGCTGAAAAAAGAGATGTCTAAGCTGTTTGTCTTGCACTCATCAGGACACTCGCAAAAATACCAATATAAGGGGAAAACAACAATTTATACTGTATGTGAAGAGAGTGCTGATTGGTTGGCAAGTGGTGTTGCCTTGGAAAATGCACCAGTGATGGTGACTGACAGTTAACTGCCAAGCATTGTTTGAAATTTAAACCAGGCAGCTTGACCCTGATTGATCAAGACATTGCCCTGAGGAATGAGTCAGCGAATGGCTGTCACTTATTTTGTTTAGCTGAAATAGGTGCAATATATGTACATGTTCTTTCTGTTTGCAAAGAGCAGGGCCCTGTGTATTAATATATGTAGCTTCTAGTACATGAAAATGCTCCACGACTGACAATCTTAAATTGGATGATCTTAAATTCCAATTCTTAGCACACTGAGGATTATTTAGCAAATGTTGGTCCAATCACAGAATCGCATCTAATGTTGGACACTGTGTTTTGAGTTTTGAAAACACGGGCTGGTCGGGTACGGTCTGTATGCTGTCCATTGCGAACATCGGCTGGGGCATGCTGTTTGATATGATCCGCTGGTCTTTGGGATGTATGGCCTACATACTAGCATCACACTGGCACTGAAATTCATATGCCACATTTCTCATTTGTGTGATAGGCAGAACGTCTTTTTTTGGCTTGACAGCAGCATCCTGTAAGTGGCGAATACCACTCATGTTGCTACTACATAGTAGCAGTATGAAACAGCTAGCTTCACCTGTAGCTCCAGTTTTTGAGATACCTTGCCCTTCCAGGGTAATCTGAAGTAGACTGGGCACTTCTCAGGGCCGAAAGTGATGGCCTTGGACCCGTTTATGAGTTTGCATGATACACAGCGCAAAATGATCTGATCAGGATAGCCATTATCCTGCAGGATGCCTTTGATGCGCCCTATTTCAGCATCAAGTTTACATAGGGCCCCGAACCATTTGCTCACTATTTACAAGGTTGCCAGTAAGACCAATCTTCTAGTATGTGGAACTGTAAGAATCCTAACACGTAATTTGACCAGTGAAGGTAGGTTTGCGGTAGACTGTGGTAGAGAACCCACTGACTGATTTCGCAACTAGTACGTCAAGGAAGGGGAGTTTGTTTGACTGCTCCATTTCATAGGTGAATTTGAGCTCAGGATGGAGCCCATTAAGACATGTAAGAAATTGTTACATGCAGCTGTGGATTTAAATATAGCAAACGTATCATCCACATATCGGAAATATGCAGGGGATAAGAGGCTAGGTGTCATTCCATCGAAGACATGTTTCTCATGGAACCCAACAAAGATGTTTGTGAGAGCTGGACCTAGAGGGGTTCCCATGGCAACACCATCTGTTTGGGCATACATAGCTTTATTAAAACTGAACCCAACTGCGCGAGTTGCCGAGTTCATAAGTTCGATGAATACTGATTCACTCAATGGTGGCAGGCCTAGATCACCATGACATAGTGCTGCAGCGCAAATATCTAAGTGAAACATTGAATAGGTTAGCAATGTCAAATGAGCACATGGACACAGCATTGCAATCGATATGCAAGTCCTGTATGGCCTTCGCAAATGTGAAGGAGTCCTTCATTGCGTATGTGGAAAAATTGCTCAAAACTGGTTGTAAAAATTCACCCAACCATTTGGCTAATTTATGTTGTACTGAACCGGTCACAGATAAGATGGGCCATAGAGGGACATCGCTTTTGTGTGTCCTGGGCAGCTCATACCTACGTGGAAGTAGCGATCTTTGAGGACGAACCCTGTCATATATATCATGCGGTAGCTCATCGCTCTTACATAAGCCTGGAAGGGAAAAGTGAATAGAATAGCCATTGTACTATTGGGCTGCAGATTTCCTGAGATATTCCTGAAACTCTGTCACAAGTCAGTCATCTGAGAGGCAGGAGGTGGAGGCAGCCAATGCTGCACCTGAAGCAGCGAAAATGCTTAACTGTACTGGTCATCGTGCAGAATGCGGGTGAAGCTTGCACTTGGATTGAAGAGATCAAATTTGTGAGGATTTAAAAGAGGCTGGAAGATTTTCCCACTTTGGGCTAGAGGGAAGGAATCTCTAGTGCAACCCTCATAGTAAAAGTCAGTTCTGGGATTTGAAGTTACCCCACTGGGAAAGGAAAGAGGAAGCAGGCAATCAGGAGTGGAGAATAGCTTTGGACTGGTCCCAGAAGAGTAAAGTGTCTGCTTGAGCGACAATGTAAAGTATAACCGTGGCGAGGGATTGTCGTTCATATTAAAACTAAATAGGGAATTTCTTTTCTGTAGTTTAAGAGTATAAGTTGCGTACTGAATAGTGTTTATACAAAATAAACCAGAAAATGCTGGAAAAACTCAGCAGGTCTGGCAGCATCTGTGGAGCGACAAACAGAGTTAACATTTCGGTCATATTTCAGTGTATATACAATGTTTTTAGTTTTTTTATAGTAAAAGTCTTGAAACTTGAAATCCTTGACGTGTGACCCTTTCAGTCAGTCACTGGAAATTTTAAAATATTTTTTAAAGTTCTTGGTCTCTACGGGGGTTGTAATGTAGTTGTGGGGAAAAAATTCTGTATATTAGCTCTTAAAAGGAGGCTGAGATTCTAATTTGAGAACACTCCTTACTTTCCATACTTTGTTATAGGATTGTACTGTGACTCACTGTTACCTACCACAAAGTGCTTGTCCCCTTAAAAATAATGCACATGGAGAAATAACATTGGTTATTCAATGCACAAATTGTATCTATCAAATTCTTATGAGAGGAAATGTATTTACAAACTTTCAACTGCTGTTACAGATCTATCCACCTATTAATGTTTTACCATCTCTATCGCGATTAATGAAGTCTGCCATTGGGGAAGGTATGACACGGAAAGATCATCCTGAAGTGTCTAATCAGCTGGTAAGGTTTTTAAACTGTTAAATAAATGCCTGAAATCAAGGGTTTCAAAATTGAGGTATATCTTATAACTGAACAGACTTTTATCTTGCTACTTTTTGAGCTGCTCAAATGGCAGAACATGAATTAAATTTATATTATGCTATATAGGACTTAATGCAATTAGAGAGATCACATGTTT
Source organism: Cetorhinus maximus (assembly GCF_964194155.1). Taxonomy (NCBI): domain Eukaryota; kingdom Metazoa; phylum Chordata; class Chondrichthyes; order Lamniformes; family Cetorhinidae; genus Cetorhinus; species Cetorhinus maximus. Next base: position 50,212,827 of record NC_135898.1, read on the forward strand.
TGGTGGTGATTTTATTTTACAATAGTTCACTGATAGGTTCCCCAGTAATGGGTTACGATACCATCTTTTACTTCCTGAACCTGTGTTTGAAATCAAAATTTCCACTGTGTGCTAGCTGTAGGCATGCAAAGAAAAAATTAGTTTAGCCAGTCTTGGCCTGGTTTCTAGTGGATGAGAGTCTATATCACAATTACCTCAAAATTGTTACTGATGCTTAAATGTAAAGGATGGGTCGAGGACAGAGTATATTTTTAGGATGAGAGTAGCTTGAGTCGGTACCTCCCACTTGCACTGTTACATAAATGGAACTACTTCCTCAGTACTGTTATCACCACAACAAAGATAAAGTTCACTGCTAAGTGTTTACACTTGCCTTCTAATTATTTTTTAAATGAAAAGACATTGGAGTTTAAACAAAACTAAATGACATACGGAATACTTAGCCTAGCTATATCTAGATTTGAATCTGCTAATAACTTATAATAATTTAATAATAATCCAACCAGTGTCAGTTAAGCATTATTAAATAAGTTATGAAATGTTCTGTCTGCACAGTATGCTTGCTATGCCATTGGAAAAGATGTCCAAGCCATGAAAGCTGTGGTTGGTGAAGAAGCTCTCACGCCTGACGACCTCTTATATTTAGAATTTCTGCAGAAATTTGAGAAGAATTTCATTGCACAAGGTATGTGTATATCATACAGACAATAAGCATGCCTGAAAATATTAAATTAACCTAAGATAATTTGGACCATATAGCTTTACTTAGCCAAACTTTTCAAATGCAGAAGGCCCTAGCCCTGAACTTACCTCTTTCTTTAGTTTCTCACCTATCTTGACCATGACACCAGCTTCCTGTTGCCTCAACCCTATTCCCACTAAACTGTTGACCAGCCAACTTCCCCCTCCTGGTCCCCATATTAGCTGATATTGACAACAGTTTGCTCACTTGAGGTGTTCTCCCTCTCTCCTTTAAATCTGCCATCATCCCTCTGCTAAAAAGAAAAACATTTTACCCCACCATCCTTGCAAACTTCCGCCCCATTTCCAACCTCCCATTCCTCTCCTAAGTCCTTGAATATGTTGTCGCCTCCTAACTCGCCACAGACTGAAGCATTTGACCATATGCAGTAAGACCTGGACAACACTCAGGTTTGGGTTGATAAGTGGCAAGTTACATTTGCGTCACACAAGTGCCAGGCAATGACCATCTCCAGTCATCTTCCCATGACATTCAATGGCATTACCATTACTGAATTCCCCCATTATCAACATCTTGGGGGGTTACCATTGGCCAGAAGCTGAACTGGACCAGTCATATAAATACTGTGCAGTTACATCAGGTCAGAGGCTGGGAATTCTGTGGAGAATAACTTGCCTCCTGACTCCCCAAAGCCTGTCCACCATCTACAGGGCACAAGTCAAGAGTGTGATAGAATACTTTCCACTTGCCTGGGTGAGTGCAGCTTCAACAACATTCAAGAAACTCAACACCATTCAGGACAAAACAGCCTGCTTGATTGGCACCCCATCCACCACCTCAAACATTCACTCCCTCCACCATTAACACACAGTGGCATCAGTATGCACCATCTACAAGATTCACTGCAGCAACTCACCAACGCTGCTTTGACAACACCTTCTAAACCTGTGACCTCTACCACCTAGAAGGACAAGGGCACAAGATCCATGGGAACACCACCACCTGCAAGTTTCACCCCTCCAAGCTATATACCATAGAAATATGGAAATATATCACTGTTCCTTCAGCGACGTTGGGTCAAAATCCTGGAACTTGCTGTCTAACAGCACTGTGGGTGTACCTACACTACATAGACTGCAGCAGTTCAAGAAGGTGGCTTACCACCACCACCTCAAGGGAAATTAGAGTGAGCAATAAAGACTGGCCTAGCCAGCAATGCCCACAACCCGTGAAAGAATAAAATAAAAAATCCATGTCCATCTTTCCTGGAACTCCACGTTTGAATCCCTCCAATCAGGTTTTTGTCCCTGCCAAAGTACCTTGCTAAGTCACAAATGACCTCTTATGTGACTGACAAAGGCAAACTTTCCCTCCTCATCCTTTTCCACCTGTCTATAGTCTTTGACACAGTTGACCCACCATCCTCCTCCAGTTCCTCTCCATACTCGTCCAGCTGTTGGGATTGTTCTCTCCTGGTTTTATTCTTATCTATCCAATCAAATCCAGAGTATCACTTGCGTTGGTTTCTCTTCCTGCTCTGGCACTATTGGCTCTTGTGTCTCCTAAGGATATATCTATTGCCCCCTCCTATTTCTCATCTATATGCTGCCCCTTGCCTGTATCATCCAACAACATTCCATAGGTTTGCTGACAACAACCAGCACCACCACCTCTCTTAACGACTCTACTGTTGCTAAATTATCAGACTGTTTATCTGACATCCAGTGTTGGATGAACAAAAATTTCCTCCTATTAAATATTGAGAAAACTGAAGCCATTGTTTTCAGTTGCTGCTGCAAACTTCATTCCCTAGATACCAACTTCATCTATCTCCCTATCAGCATTCAGAGATTAAACCAGTCTGTTCAAGCCTTCACATTTGACCCTGAGATGAGCTTCCAACCACGCATTTGCACCATCACCTAAGACTGTCTATTTCCACCTCCCTAACTTGCCCAACTTTTCTCCTGTCTCAACTCGTCTGCTGTTGAAACTCTCATCCATGCTTTTGTTAACTCTGGACTTGACCATTTCATCATGCTGATGACTGGCCTCCCACATTTTAGCCTCCATAAACTTGGTCATCCAAAACTCTGCTGCTTGTGTTCTTAATTCACATCAAGTCCCTTTCACCACCAATGTACTTGGTGACTATGTTGGCTCCTGGTTAAGCGGTTGGCTCCTGGTTAAGCGGTATCTTGATTTTAAAATACTCACCCTTGTTTTTCAAATCCCTACATGGCCTTGTCCCTATTCTTGCAATCTCCTTCAGCTCAACTATTCTCAGATATCTGCGCTATTCTGATTCTGGCCTCTTGTTCATTCCCAATTTTAATTGCTCCACTATTGGTCATTGTGCCTTCAGTTGCCTCACAAAGGTCATCCCCATAAAGCCCCACCTTTCTGCCTCGCTTTCCTCTTTTAAGACACTTTTAAAACTTACCCTTTGACCAAGCTTTTGTTCATCTGGTCTAATAATTCCTATGTGGCTCGGTCTCATTTTATTTTCTAATACTCTTGTGAAGCATCTTGGACACTTTATTATGTTAAAAGTGCTATGTAAATATAAGTTGTCTTAGAGAAGTACATATTTTTACAAAAAGTATTTGCAAGAAGAGAATTTCACAATTATTACAGCACAGAAGGCGGCCATTCGGCCCATTTGTGCCAGCTCTCCACAGGATCAATCTGCCTGGTGTAGCTCCCCAACCTTCTCATAGTCTTGCACATTCTTCCTTTCAGATAACAATCCAATTGCCTCTTGAAAGCCTCGATTGAACCTGCCTCCAGCATACACTCAAGCAACATTCCAGATCCTAACCACTCACTGTGTGGAAAAGTCTTTTCTCATGTCGCCATTGCTTCTTTAGCCAATTATCTTATATTTGTGCCCTCTGGTTCTCGATCCTTCTACCAATGGAAACATTTTCCCTATCTACTATGTCCATACCCCTCATGATTTAAATACCTCTATCAAATCTCCTCTGAACCTTCTCCTCCAAGGAAACCAGCCCCAACTTCTCCTGTCTATCCATGTAACTGAAGTTCTTCATCCCTGGGACTATTCTCATGAATCTTTTCTGCACTCTGTAATGCCTGCACATTTTTCCTAAAGTGTGGTGCCCAGAACTGAACGCCAGTTGAAGCCGAACTATTGTGCTATACAAGTTTAACATAACTTACTTACTTTTATACTCTGTGGCCCAATTAATAAAGCCTAGGATGTGGAATGCTTTATAAACTGTGCTCTCAACCTGTCCTGCCACCTTCAATGATTTATGCATAGGTCCCTCGTCTCCTGCACCATTTTTAGAATTGTACCCTTCATTTTATATTGGCTCAAATATTAGAGTCTCCAAATTATTAGAGACCGGACGTATGACGGAAGATGCATGTCAGGACCCTACGAAGGTCTTGACCTGCAGACCTATGAGGAAATTGAATGGAAAGTTTAAACTTCCAATGGGTAACTCTCCTGCTCCCTGGGACCCATTGCAAATGTCTCTGTCTCTGAGCTAAAGTCAAAGGCTTCAGACAGTGCTGCAGTAGTTACCTTGATAGGAAATGTAAGAGATTAAAACCTGGGTAACTCCACAACTGACCCAGACTTGACCAGCCAACTGCCCCCAGACCTGACCCAACTTACATCCTCGATGCTTGACTATCCCTTGACCACCTGATTTACACCTGAATCATTTCTAGAAGCTTTCCCACCACTAAAGTAAACTGACTGACCTGTAGTTGCTGGGCTTATCTTGGCACCTATTTTGAACAAGGATGTAACATTTGCAATTCTCCAGTACTCTAGCACCACCCAAGTCTAAGGAAGACTGGAAAGTTATGGCCCATGTCTCCATAATTTCCACTCACTTCCCTCAGTAACCTTGGATGCATCCCATCGGTCCTGGTGGTATGTGAACATACCATTTATTTTGTTTAAAGTGATATTTTAAATGCATAATGCTTAGCACTTTATTTTATTTCAATTTATTTTTTTCCGTTTTGAAAAGCATACAAACCACAGTCCAAATAAAGAGGAAATTTGTTGTTTTTCACAGGTCCATATGATAATAGGACCGTATTTGAAACTTTGGATATTGGCTGGCAGTTGCTCCGAATATTCCCTAAGGAAATGTTGAAACGTATCCCTCAAAGTACAGTGGCAGAGTTTTACCCAAGAGATTCTGCTAAACATCAATGAAGTTCCAAATTCAAGATTGGAAGATTTTTCTTTCAAACTTCATAAGAGTACATTTAGTACTGAGGCATTCTATACTTAACGCACTCCAACAATTGTTTATATCTTGTGTTTTTGTATTGCAAAGATAGAAAAATATACAGATCAAAGTATTGGAATCCACAAAATATTATTTCAAAAAAGTCTTTATCTGTGAGCATGCTAAAACTTGCAGAAATTTGTTTACAGCAATTGAAATCATTTGTTTACATTCTCTACCAGTGTGTGAAAACAAAATTAGATTTATGATCTGTACCCATTGGATATGAGATCAATCAGTTTAACTGATCAAACATTCTCATCTTAAAAGTAAAAAAATAAACTGGATATTGAAGAATTTAATGTAACAGTTTGCATCAGTTAACTAAGCTTAATTTATCTTAGTTCGGGAATTACTAGGATTTTCAGAATTAGGAAATGTCAAATTCTATTCTCGTACAACTTGGTACCAAGCACATAGAAAGAAATCAACATCTGTGTTTAAAGTATATTTGCCTGCATAAGTCGTGCTTTTCAAAAATAATTAACTGTGTGGAAGATATTTTGATATAAGGTACTGTATAAATATTTTTCTTGGTCAATTATGGAGAAATGAATTAATTCAAGCAAATAGACCTGCTTTAATTATGTCCTGCATTTGCTTATGTTCTAAACTTAAGAAATTGGGTTGTTTTAACTTCTGTGTTTATTGCTATAATAGGGTGAAAAATAGAAAATAAAATATATGGTATGGAGATGCATTCCACTTGCTTATAATTATAAAACTGTAAGGATAATGGACTTTAATCAAGATTTTACTCTACTAATTTTGACCTTTGTGGGAAGATCAGTTAACAATGAGTATTGATCCAAATGTAACTTTTGATCTGTGTACATTATACAAAATATTTCACTTGAGTTTTCGTTCCTCCTCACTAATTGTTCTTTTCAAAACATCTTTTATTCATTGCCCATTGTCAAACTACTGATTATTTCCACGTAAACTTCTCATTTGGAAATTTATCTTGTAGAGGACTGAATGTATGTACGCTGCTATTCTGTTCCGTATATTTGTGCAACTTAAATTGACGTGAAATAAAGTTAGAAAAGGAAAAGTTAGACTTAAAATGCTTATGATAATCTCATCGGAAAATGTCAAACTTTGCTACAGTGCAATACTTATTGCAGTAGATAACATAAACCAGTGAACAGATTTACTACTGTAGAACAAAACTGTTACTTCCGCACATTGCGATATTCTGTTTTGGAGACTCAAAGTGGATCTAAATTTGCCTTTGCACTGTTGGTGTTTAATGTACTGGTACTTTAAATGCTGAAAATATACATGTAATCTGCAAACCTGAGTCTGTAGACATTTCTTACCACTGCTGGTTAGATTTTAGACTCATGCCAAAATTAATTGGACTGGCTAAGGAATAATGAGCTTGCTTTTGTTTTTACAAGTAACTTTGATTTAAATACTGTTCTAAATCATGATGAATAATATTTCCATGTCACATACATACCAGTTGAATGTAGTCTATATTGATGTTTTAAAGATGCAGCATTGTGTGCTTTGAGCTTATTTGTCTGTTCACATACCTAGATTCTGATTTTCATTCTATATGTACTTTATTGAAAAGCGCAAATCAGTAGAAACATGTCATACAAAGCTGATTCAAGAATGACTTATTACAAATAGATGCAACAACCAACAGACACATGAAAAAGACATTTTCCTAAATGGAATGAATGCACAGAAATCACAGAAAAGTGAGCTCTAGGATGGTACATAAAAGACAATGAGGCAGATGTATGAAAAGTCAACTTTTACATTTACTTATGGTTCAGAAGATCAAATATACTTTTTATAATATGGGGTTATTATGCCATATAACAGTGTATTCTCTGACTCATTGGAGATTGTCCTGGGATTCATCGTGTTGTCTGATATCACTACAACTAAGGTCAAATTTCAAATCACTGTGTAGAGAAGTTCCAGCCCAAGCACTGCTCAAACTTGACTGGAAATACTACTGTCGGATGGTTAACACATGGAGTCAAATACCCAAATTTATCTACCAAAAAAAAAACTTGTCCTTTTTTTTGAAAAATTGCTCTTCATTCTGCATCTATCACAGTATTGTCTAACTTGCTGTAGTTTCTATATAATCTATGTAGTGAATATGCACATCAATATCTTAATTGTGCTCTGATTGGTTATATACCTATATCCATGCTGTCACTGGTTCACATGAACATACACAATTGATGGCAGAGAAAGATCCATCAAGTCTGCCCCATGAGCATCACTATTAGGAACCCATTTCCAGCACCCGCATACTCAGGAGGACATTTAAAGCCAAGAATAGAGGATAGCTGGAACTAGATTTTTGTATTACTGAATGGCTCCTGAAGGACTGAAGCTATATCAGATTAACAATGCAAGAACTTTTTCTGCACAACCAGGTTTCTGTCTGTTTCCCACAACCTCATAAATAGTTCAAAAGATAAGTAAATGTGATAGCATTAATTACCAATTGGTGCTACAAACTTTGCCCATCAGCTGGGTGGAGATGTTAAAATTGCATCCAAATCGGTAAGTATTATAGCTGATGGCTGGGCTATTGGCAGAATAGCTATGTCACAATTGTTAATGCTTCACAAAAGTTAAAAATGATTTTTTCAATGGCTGTTGGTCCTATCTTGGGTGATATCTCACCCATTCAGTAATATCAACAGCACCTAATTACCATTGGTTTAAAATATTCTATTCTGGTCTTGCAACTATTTCACTGAATCAGCTTGGATAAAGGAAGCCTGATCTCATTCTTCCAGAATGCTAACTCCTCAATCATCTCATTTCTCTTAGCCAACTGGCTTTATGTGAGTTTATTCAATGATGGCAAGAAAATACATTCACAAGTTCCTTTGTTCAGAATTTTTTGTTTTCTAAATAAGGAAGAATTTACAAACTACTGAATTTAATTCTGGGTATTATAGTGGCCTAGAATGCAAAAGCAAGAAAGTTACACTAAATTTTTATAAATCACTGCTTAGGTATCAGTTGGAGTATTGTGGTCAATTCTGGGCACCACACTTTAGGAAGGATATCAAGACGTTGGAGAGAGTCCAGAAGAGATTGACTAGAATGGTACCAGAGATGTGAGACTTCAGTCATATAGAGACTGGAGCAGCTGGGATTGTTCTTTGAGCAAGGAGGTTATGGGGAGGTGTAATTGAGGTTTTCAAAATTTAGAAGTGTTTTGGTAGTTAATATGGCAAAACTGTTTACACTGACACAGGATTCATTTTAAGAAAATCTACAGAAGAACCAAGTGGAAGATGGGAATTTTGTTATGCAGCAAGTTATGATTTCTAATGCAGTCTAAGAACAACTTGTTTGTATAGTACCTTTAACTTAAAACACCCCACAGCTCTTCATAGGAGCAGTATAAAACAAAATATGATGCCCAGCCACAAAAAGATGTTAGGTCATTTGGCCAAAAGCTTGGTCAAAGTAGATTTTAATGGAGTGTCTCAAAAAGAGGAAAGCGGGGCAGAGAGGTTAAGGGATGAAATTCCAGAGTTTAGGGTCTATGCAGCTGATGGTTGATTAACATTATGGATACTTGAGGCTGGAATTAAAGGAGTTGCAGCTTTCTCAGGGTTGTAGGAGGTTGCAAAAATTGGGAGGGGCAAAGTCATGGAGAGATTTGAAAGTGGAGAAGAATTCTAAAATCAAGACATTGTTTGACCAAGTGGCAATGTGAGTCGGTGGGGTGGGGCTGTTGAACAGAACTCGATGAGTTCAGACATGGAGGCAGAGTTTTGGATGGCCTCAATTTTATTGTGGGTAGAATGGGGAAGACCAGCTAGGAGTTCTTTGGAATAGTCGATAGCCTGAAAGGGTGATGGCAGCAAATTCATTAGTAATTTTTTTAAAGGGAATTGGAGATATACTGGAAAATGAAAAAAATGTGCGGGTCTATGGAAAAAGTAGAGTAATTAATTGGGATAACTCAAAGAGCTAGCGCATGCACAGTGGTCTCCTGTTGATTCTACGATTAGGGAAAATTGGTTCCAACGAGTCTGCAGTCTGAGGGATCAAAATGTTTTTGCTGCACAACTCCAAAGTACTTCTATCTGTAATGCGCTATTGGACGTCATGAAAGGCGCTATTTGAATCCAAATTCTTTCTTCGCGTTTAAGTGCTGATTCATACTACCAGAAATGAAGTATCGCAGTGAATTTAAACATAATCCACGAGTTGTGCCTTTGTTTCCTATTTTGAAACAAGGTTGGAGCAATTTGTTCATAATTTCTATCTCACTACTCAAAGGCAATACTCCACAAATGCAGTTGAATCTTATTTGTCAAAACTAATTATTTTAAGATATACATTTCTACATTGAGCAGTACTCCTGCTATGTAGTGAGACCGTCACTTGAAATAATGGCAGGATCAACAAAGTAACATAAGCGATGCTGCTGTGTTTTTAGACTGTAGAGGATAATCAAGCTTACACTCACTGTACACCGAAGTCTAACACCAGTTTTGAAACTACTGTATGAGATTAGCCTTTACCACAATTTTAAGAGACTTCCTTGCACTTGGGGCTTCAAGATACCAGTCCTATTATCTATTCTACATCTTTGACCTTTCACAAGTATCTAATTTTTAAAAAGTATACATCCTGTGTGTGTTCCAGCATGGAGGTGGGAACAACTTTCCAAAGATTGTCTTTTTGAAACTCTTTCGAGTTATCAACAGTCACAGATTGCAACTCTTTCGAGTACAATCACAGTTCTTGGTTTCCGGGAGTGGGATACTCTTTCGAGTTATCAACAGTCACAGATTGCAACTCTTTTGAGTACAATCACAGTTCTTGGTTTCCGGGAGTGGGACATGAACCCACAACCCTCTGATTCAAAGGCGAGGGTGCTATGAACTGAGCCACAGCTGACACCTCATTGTCTTTTTGAACCCGAGCTAATGGACACCTATATAAAATTAGCATACTAATTTAAACTCTGGAATTGCTAACTGGCTGGTGAAAGATGAGTTGGCTTTTATAGAGCATACTTTCTCCCCTCGGAGTTCACAATTAGAAAATATTGGAGATAGGACAACATGGTGATCACACTCAATTTTCCTTCCTTGGCTTATGAAGGGCTTTAAAGGGTAAAAGTGAACGCTAAGGTTTCATTAGGGACCCACCTTTGTTTTTGAAACAGAAGCACAATTATAAGAATTGAACATAACACATTCTTTTTAAATTATAAATACCATCGTGAATTACCGAGTTCCTTTCGATGAAACAATACTTTGTTCCCCTTGCAGCTTTGTTTGCAGGGTGTGTTCAAAAGTTACCTAACTGCAGCTAAACCAGGAGTCAGGTCCACCTGGAAGAACGCCAGCATGAGATCAATGGGACAACCTTTCGACTTCCTGTTAACAGTTCAAATCCGGGACCCAGCAAAAATGGCCACTTCTGAGGAAGACAAACACATCAAAAATTTCAAGGACTTGTCGAAACAAGGTGCGTGTATGTGTTAAAGATTGTTATATTACTCCCACCTCATCCCTTAGGACCCGCAAGCGGTAATCACTAGAAAAAGTTATAGACACTGAAGCGATGTTAAATGTTTGGTAGCTGCGTAAAAAGTCAGAGCCCTCGCTTACTTTCACACAAAGCAGCCTTGAGAGGGCTATTTTTTAAGCCTGAACGGTTGCAGACTCTTAAGTGTCTGTCAAACGAGTGCTCTGTGACTTTGTAGTCAAATTAAAGATAGCGTTTGGCACTTTTCAGAAATGCAGGCAGTTGAGTGCACACGTGAAATAATTCCGCCTTTAACGTCATTAATTTATTCGGGCATCTTCATATAAACTTATGAACGATACGTTTAGGTACAGTATTTATTTCAATAGTTTTTGAATAAATCACAGAGGCCTCAGCTTTATTGTTGAGTGCATTCGACATTATAAATTACATTTGCAGTTAAGATGGGTCTTGCATAGTTCTGTACATTTGAGTAATAATTACTCATTGACAGTGTCAAGATCTAACCTCGGTTCGTTGCCATTGTTTTAGTGTTAATTCTTAGCAAAAATGTTATCTGTAGTGATGAATGATATCCTTAATTTGTCAGTGATACAATCACTGTATATAATCCTAGTATCAGCAATTTGTCAAAGCTAATTATTTTAAAATACATATATAAATTTAGCAGTACTCTACTCCTATGTAGTGACACCGTCACTTGAAATAATGGCAGCCTGGCCTAATTTCCATTGTAGACGCTGTGCTGTATTTCTATGTAGTAAAGTGACCAATGAAACAGGCCTATTATTGTATGTAACACTCTCTAGCAAAGGCAAAATGAGGTGTGATCAGACAAGATTGGAGAATTGGATTTCTTTTAATTCTCCAAATTTGGATGATGTGGGTTAACTTTCAGCTGTGACTTGGATCGGAAACCACCCTGAGCTGATAGTACGAAGGTCACTAGTTCATCTGTAAGAATCTTAAGTGAAATAAGTCTTAGTCATCTTAACCCCATTCTTAGCAGGCGTGAGATTGAGCGCTAAGTCTCACAAATGCCAGAAAGAAAATGATGCAGAAAATGAAAATATCTCTTTGATGCTGTAAGAGATGGACGTTTGAGTTTGCAGCAGAATACAGCAAAAGGCACTGCACTAACATTGCACTGATCTACCTTATGTTAAAACTGTCAGAGTGTGTGAAATGTGGCTCCCTTAATTCTTAGATTACTATTTTTTGTATGGTTGTAATTTTTAAGGTCTAGTTATCAACAGCCTGGATATCAACCACATAATCAGTTAAAGGAAGATGTGATCACATAGAACGAAAAGATCAATAGAGTCAACAACAAAGCAATGCGGATTTCAGGATTGTTCAAAACCTTGCAGATAGCAGGGTAGGCTGAGACAAATGTAAAAATAATGGAAACACGATTGAGAAACTGGGCAAGAGAGTTAAAAAAAAAGCACCAAAAGAAATACAAATTTTAGAAAGGTAGTCATTTATAAGTGAGGAAAGGAAGACAAGACACAAAACCTGGACGGACTTTGTCACATTCTTGCCAATCTCTTTGGGGAATCATCAGAAGTAGGAGTAATGAAGGAGGATTGAAAAGCAGCTAACATAACACCAATCTTTAAAAAAGGGGCATAAAATCAATCCAGCAAACTCTAAGCCAGTGAGCCTATTATCTGATGTGAGTGAAGCAATAGAAGGCATTGTGAGAGAGGGCATCATAAAACAGCCAGATAAAAGCAAAAACTGCGGATGCTGGAAATCCAAAACAAAAATAAAAATACCTGGAAAAAATTTTGATTAGTGAGGACATTTATGGATTTATGAGGGAGGAGGTTTTCAAGGAAATGACAGACCTTATTAACAACACAAATTCCATAGATGCGATGTCTTTAGGTTTCAACAAGGATTTTGACACTGTACTACATAACCAATTAGTTTATATGGCAGTGGAATAAGATTTAAGAGTCTGAAAGGGATTGAAAGTTGTCTAAGCCGGAACAAAGCAAAGGATGGCCCTGAATAGACCTGTATCAACATGGCAGAGGGGTGCTAAAGTAATCAGCAACTAAGCCATTACTGTTTACACTGAATATAAACGACTTGCTTCTGGGGACAGAAACAAACCTAAGTTTGCAGATGGTATGTAATTTGGGGTGGGGGTGTCAAACAATGGGAAACAGAAACTAAAAAGCAAAGTTTTTGTTAGATAAGTTGTGAAGGTGGGCCATTTGTCATGCAAGTTAATAAGACTGCAGAAAAGAAATAAAACTAAGCAAAATGACTCTCGACTATAGGACACTGGAGATAGATTTGGGAGTGTTGTTGTATGGCCTATTAAAACTAACTGTCAGGCAGCAGCGAGGAAAGCTAACTGGATCCTGTGATATAAAACCACAGGGAAAGAACATTAAACCCCATAATGAGTCTGTACATGACACTGACAAGGTGATCTCTGGAGTACTGTGTACAGTTCTGGTCAAGGATATGCAGGCATTACGGATCATGCAATAAAGGGTAACCAAACTGATATCTAGCTTATGTTACCTGAGCTATGAATTGAGATTGAAGAGACTGAGCTAATTTACTCTACAGAAGGTTTATAGCACATATTGAAATTTTTATGATGGGTTGTTGCAGTCTAGAATCAGGAGATATGGTTTCAAACTCAGGAGAGGTAAGGTGCACTGACAGTTTATAGATATGTAGAATGCTACAGTATAAGCTATTTCTTCCACCAAATCTGCACCAGTGACTTTCTTAATATAAACTCACACATCTAATCCCACTCAGCTATTCTCTACCCCATCCAAAAAAAGACATATCCTCTAGAGGCAAAGGATGAGAGTAACCCCCAGTGACTGAAAAGATAACCTCCTTGATTGAGAACCACATGTGAAATGCATTCTGCAGCTGTACCTTGACGCCAATAGATAATAATTGGTCTGCAAGGAAAATCAATCCACATCTTAGAAGCCGAACAAGAGCTGACCTAGCTTCTGTGAACAGACAAACATGAGCAATTTTAAGCTGTCATTATTCTGCCTGACCAGGAACCAGCATGCGAGTCACCTGATTGTACAAAAGTTCCACACATGAGTACTTTTTCATAAGGCATTTTCAAGGGGCAACTTCAGGGGAATATTCAAGTCACACAGGAAATTCAAATCCTATTCTGCTTTCCACAACAAACATAGACAAATGGGCATAAGAATAAAAATGCTGAACATCTTTCAAACAGCTATATAATTCCCTTTTTATGGCTTGCAAGAGGATTCATATTCTATTCACCCAATGTATAATATTTTCTAACTTGTCCTTAGTTCTTTATATGATTACCTTAACCAAGTATTTAGCCCTTACTGGATATGACTTTAATACAGAGTTTTGAATAGTGTATAGATAACTCTTTCCAGCATTTTAAGTTCTATGAATAGACTGTGATAGCTGCATAACGTGAGCTACTGGGGTAATAATTGAAAATTGTATTGACTCAATTCTTATGTGAAAATGTCTTTTTCCTCTACTGTAGCAATTGATGAATATGAAGAACTGGTGAAAGAAAATGAAAAAATAAGAGAGGAGGTTAGTATGTTTCCAATAGTTCAAAATTAAATGACAATACCATATAGGATATAACTCTATAATTGCTTTGTGGATCCTAGAAATTACACACCTGCTAGTATCTCCTATATACACCCTTCTATTGGACATGGTAGATGCATTGTCATTTTTTAAAAGCTTGCAAAAGATAATTAATCTATTTACAGCTCATTTGCAATGATATGCTTTTGCCCTTGTCCTCCTGAATCAATTTGGCTCCCCACTCCAGTGGCATTTTGCGTCCCCCCACCCACTTCATTGATCAGCTGATTGATCCTGCTACCTCACACTGCCAAGCCTTTATGCCGTTTCCACACCCCTTGCCTCTCCATGAGAGACATTTCAGTCCTTGCCATTCCCTATTCACCTAAACTAGAGAATAAGCCTGTGAAACTTCCTGTCTCTACTGATCAAGTACATTTTTGTTGGCCGATAGCCCAATCCTCCTCCACAGGGCCCTCAAAACCTGTTCTGCACCCGTCCCACTCCATCCTCACTAATTATTCAATCATCCTCCACCACCTCTTCCTTCCCTAGTTGTCACTCTCCTCATTCTCTCCCTTCCCCTTACCCTCCTTTCCCTCTTCCATCCATCTTCAATGTTTCCCTCTTTCTCCTTTTCTCCTCCTTCCACCCTTTTCCTCTTCATGTTTCCCTATATGCCTTCCTCCACCCTCACCAATTTCCTCTTTTTCTCTTCTTGTACATTCATGTCTCCTCCTCCAAAAGCTTGTCTTTCTCTCTCCTGCTCCATTTCTGCTTACCTCTCCCTCTTCCCACTCATGCCTCTCTCCCCTTCTCTCCATCTTCCTCATGCCTTCTCTCACCTTGTGCTCCTCTTTTTTTTTCTCCTTTCACTCCTCTTTTCTCTTCTCCACTTAACACTTCCTTCCATCCTCCTTCCTTCCGCCTCTTATTCTTCCTTCCCATCTGCATCTTTCTTCTAATGCTGCTGCACCAGAATACTTCGCTTGCTCTTGACTCCTTGTGTGAAACACCACAGAGATTGACTAGTTAATTGCTAATTATAACTGGTCTATTCAGCGCCTTCTTAATTATAAATTTCAATGGCGTTTATAGAAATTATGTGGCTCAAAATGTTCACTGTAAAATTGGGTATTGTAACTTAATTGTGTTTTGTTATAATAATGTTTAGAATTTTGCTACAAAAAGCAAACATAAAATTTCCCCTGTGGGTTGTTACATCAATGCAAATTTTGATGGTTTGTTTTTACAATAAATATCAAGTTATATGATTGATTTATTATTATTAAGATGGATGATAGAGCTAAGGCAAGGAGCCTCCTTTGGTTGGTCAGGCCTTAAGCTACGGATCATTGGCCACATTGCAGTAATACAATTTTTTCATTAACTTCTGTTAATTCTGTGAATTATTGTTCATTTATTGTCATATTAATACATTAATGTGTTGAATGTGTTCCACAGTTTAATTATTTAATTGAAAATAATTGACTATTTAGTGGATTCTAGGTCAATGGAATAGTTACTCCAACAGTCTCTATATGAATAGGTTGTGATTTTGATGGGACTCTATTGTAATTGTGTTAATATATAATTAGTAATTGTGATCATGCATCATAGTGTTATGAATCTTGGGGAGGGATTGTGTTGATAATTGTAATGGGCTTTTCTGACATGCTGCATAAAATATATCTTCCTGAATTGTTTAATGTAAATATGTAAAATTGTGGTAATATATGTCCTCTTTGGTTAAAGAATACTGAAACTAAAAAATAACTGAAAATCTGATCTTTTTAGCCAAAAGTGTTAATAAACAGAACATGAAGTAAATCAAAATAGAAATTTTTGTTAAAAGTTATTTTATACATTGGTGTTTGTCCAGACTAAAAGCAAATTTGGTTTGGAATTTAATTTGCATTCAATGTCAAGTTTATGTGGTAACTAAAGTACTCTAAATAAAATTGAGCTCACCTTAATAATATGTAACATTTTTATCATCTACTCAGTCAATCAAACATTATGCTTCTAAAATATAATTTGAATTCATAATAAGATATGTTGAGCAGGACATTCCTGATGATTAAGACAAGTATTGAAGTTTCACATTTTGTTGCTATTTCTTAAGAGTATGGTTTCTCAGCATTTGGAAAATTATCGGTCAACTTTTCCAAAAGTTACCTGCAAACGCATCATACGTTATTATGGTTCCCCTTGCTATTAATGTGTCTCCTCCCAGTACCATCATTCCTAAGAAACATATCCTTTTAAAAAAGCGTTGTCATTCTTTAGTAACTCATACAGACAGGGGCACCATTAGAACCATGCAACCTGAGCTAGTCAGGGACCCTGAGTGGCTCCACTGAAAGGACTCCTATGCAGTTGTAATTGCAGATTCCTGATCACTCTGTCAACTAATTGAAAATGTGACCGATCGTGATCTTTGGTGTGTGAATTTGACAATAGTTTGTTTTTAGCCTCGTTGAATAAAATTAAAGGGCCCCAACCCAAACCTTTGCGAGGGGCCCTGGCAAGGCAAACACCGCTCTTGCTTACAGAAGAATATGGAATATCATCAGTTCAAAGCTCTTTCTACAAAATAGTGATTTAAACATTCCAGTACAACCCTGGTACAATAGCCAAATTTTTGCAATGAATCGTTGACATTTTTTTCCGTTTTTACATTTTAAATTCAGTTCGAGATGGTGTTGAGTTGATACTGCTCACAAAATGGGACTTGTATTATTGCAATGCATAGTTGGGTAGCCCTGTGCTTTGGTTCCTTTTGTATGTTACGCTTTGTTCAGACGCGCACACTTTCACAGACCTCTGTTCGCCAGCCGATGAAACTTATTTTTTCAAATCAAGATTGCAGTATCATTAAAATATTCACATTTAAGAAATCTCCTGGCTGTTCAGTTGATTATTTTTAAACTTGATTTATTCAAAATCATGAAGAGTCTGGACAAAGCAGATAGGGAGAAACTGTTCCCACTCGTGAAAGGATCAAGAACAAGAGGGCAGTGTCAACATCAAGGATTCCGAAATCAGTAAAGGTATCCTTGGGCCACAAATAGTAAGTGGACTGTGTAAGTCAAACACACTTTTGAGTTGGGCAGAATCATAAGTGCATGCAAGCATTCCAGTGATCATAACTATGTTGGCAACACTATGCATCATGTCCCATTGATGTCCCAGGGAACCCATAGTTGAAAAAAACACTACAACAAAGTGTACTATGCCTAAAAGATGAAAGAACTGCTTAGTAAACTGACCTTTACCCGAGTCCAACAATACAAGAGTCGAAAGTTCTATCAGTAATTTTTTTTTTACCTGTCACGTTTCCATTTTGCACAGTAGTGACTTCTTTGCATAATATTTCCAAATTTGGTAATCCTTTATGCTATGACTCCATTGGGAGCTGGAAAGAAGAACTAGACACCACCCACAATATCAACTTGCATTTATATGTAGTAAATATAGTAAATGCAGTAAAACATGTAGTAATGAAGTAAAACAAGTTAAAGTTTAATGTTTTTAAACTGTAAACAGTTTAATGTAGTAAAACATTTAGGGGCTTCACAGAAGCAATTATCAAACAAAATTTGACACTGAGGCACATGAGATATTAGGGCAGGTGACCAAAAGCTTGGTTAAAGTGTTAAATTTTAAGAAGTATCTTAAAGGAGGAGAGAAAGGCAGGGAGGTATAGGAGGCATTTCCAGAGCTCAGGGCTTATACAGCTGAAGAAATAGTACCATCAGTGGAGCAAAGAAAATCAGAGATGTGCAAGAGGCTGCAGAGATTTTGGATGGGTTGTAAGGCTATGAGATAGTGATGGGCATGGCCGTGGAAGGATTTGAAAACGAGAGTGAGAATTTTAAAATTTAAGTGTTGCTGGGCTGGGAGTTAATGTATGTCACTGAGCAAAGGAGGGATAGGTGAACAGGACTTGGTGCGGGTTAGGATTTGGGCACTGGAGTTTTGGATGAGCACAAGTTTACAGAGGGTGCAAGGTTGGAGGCTTGTCAGGAGGGTATTAGAATATTCAAGTCTTGAGGTGGCAAATGCATGGTTGATGGTTTCACAGAAGATGAACTGAGGTAGGGGCAGAGTTGGGTAATGTTACAGAGGTGGAAGTTGGTGGTCTTAATAATGGCACAAATATCTGGTCAGAAGCTCAGCTCAGGGTCATATAGGATGATGAGGTTGCGACCTGTCTAGTTCAGCCTCAGACAGTTGCAAGAGAGAGGGATGTTAGTCAGGCTAGGGAACAAAGTTTATGGTGAGGACCAAAGATAAATGACTTTTGTCTTCCCAATATTTAATTGGAGGAAATTTCTGCTCATCAAATACCGAATGTCAAAGTGTGACAAATTGGAGACAGTGAAGGGATCAAGAGGGGTACTGGTGAAGTAGAATTGGGTTCAAATCAGCTTACATAGAAATGTAGGGACATAGGACTTAAGAGCAGGAGTAGACCATTCAGCCCTTTGAGCCTGCTCTGCCATTTGATAAGATCATGGCTCATCTGGTTGTCGTCTCAACTCCACTCTCCCGCCTGTTCCTCAAAACCCTTGACTGCCTTGTCTATCAAAATTCTATCTAACTCTGCCTTGAATAAATTCAAAGACCCAGCCTCCTCTGTTTTCTGGGGAAGAGAATTCCATATGCCAACAATCCTATAAGAGAAAACATTTCTTCTCATCTCCTCTTCTTAAAAAGTAGACTTCTTAATCTTAAACTGTGTCCCCTGATTCTATTCTCTCCCATAAGTGGAAATGGTATCCACTGGTATCCTGGTATCCACCCTGTAAAGTCCCCTAAAGATCTTATACGTTTCAATAAGATCACCTCTCATTCTTCTAAACTCCGATGGGTAAAGGCCAATCTGCTCAACCTTTCCTCATAATATAAGCCCCTCACCCCAGGAATGAATTGAGTGAACCTTCTATTAACTGCTTCTTTATATCTTTTTTCAAATAAGGAGACCAATACTGTGCACAGTATTCCAGATGTGGTCTCACCAAGGCCCTGTACAGCTACAGTAAAACTTTCTTACTTTCATATTCCATTCCCCTTGCAATAAATGACAACATTCCATTTACCTTCCTAATCACCTGCTGTATTTGCATAATAACTTTTTGTGATTCATGTACTAGGACACCCAGATCCCTCTGTACCACTGAGTTCTGCAATCTCCCTCCATTTAAATAGTATACTGCTTTTCTATTCTTCCTTCCAAAGTGGGCAAGTTCACATTTTCCTACATTATACATGTGGAACCTAAAGTTGTGTCTTTGGATGATGTTGCCAGTGGGAAGCATGTAGACTGGGAATAGGAGGGGATTAAGGATAAATCCTTTTTGGGGTGTGGGGGGTCATGTGGCGACTCCAGGGGAGAAGGAAAAATGGTGTGGGAAGAGAAGCCATTTGACATTGATTCTCTGGCTATGACTGGGTAGATAAAAATGGAAACAGATGAGGACAGTGCCACTAGCTAGACAATAGAAGTGGGGTTTTGGAGGAGCAATGCATTTCAAAGTGATCCTGGAGTAGTGAGCAATTTTGGCAGAGAAGAGGAGGGCCCAATAATGCTTTATGTGATCCAGCCAGATCTAGCGATGAGTGACTAAACCAGCTGTCCACCATAAACGTTCAAGACTGCACGCTGTGGACCTGTGGGATCAGGGATGACCATATAAGATGACAAGGTCAAGGGGTGGCCATGACAATAGATCAACAAGCTTATGTGGAGGGGGAGATTAAGGGACAATAAGAGCCCATTGAATAAATGTAAATTGTGTTGACCAACTGCAATATCTCCTTCCTTAAGATAACTTCCTAATTCTTCATTTGAAAAAAAGCTACCAGTATTAGTAAATTTTAGTATTCACCAAATCCGGTTGAAAATACTCTAATTTTAAATTTAGCTGTTAAGATTCTCCAATATTATAGGATGCATTATACTGCTATACAACTAAACTATTATACTCATCTGAGACTGGCGCCTACGCATAATGATGTAAAGTTGTTACATCTTGAGTTATATTATTGACCACATGTTGTACTAACTTAGTAACTGAGCATTCTCAATATTAAGATTGTACAAAATGTGCACAAAAAGCTGTTACGCTTCATTGCATGACAGTATCACTGTTTCCAAAATAGTTATCAGAAACAAGAGGCAAATATTTGCTGAATTAGATTTGGTTCACATTTTTCCAAGTAAACTGTTAAAAATTACAGCTGAGTGGTAAATTGATAATGACAAGCCACAGCATCATCTTGTGTTATGTTTGATATGATTTTGATTCATTTTCCTTTTTATGAACAGAATGCAAGGTTGATTGAAGAAAAAAATAATGTTAATCAGCAAGTGAAGGAGTTTCATCGAGGTAAGTCGATGTGCTAGATATGTTGATGAACTCTTGAGTGCTACAATAGTTACAAAATGCTAATTGGCATGCTAGAATTCACAACCTTATCAGATCTAGTGTAGCAATGTGTAGAAATATAGCAGGAAATGTGAAATTAGAAACAGAAAATGCTGGAAATGCATGCCAGGTCTGTCAGTAACTAAGCCTGACAAGACCAGGTAATGCCTCAGGCTATGAGCCTTCCACAATGGGCCAAATGACCTTCTCTGCTGAAATTTCTATGATTTTATTATCAGAGTTGGTACACAGCAGGAATATCCACAGAATCTTTACAGTGCAGAAGAAGGCCTTTCGGCCCATCGAGTCTGCACTGGTTCTCTGAAAGAGCATTTTGCCTAGTCCCACTCCCCTGCCTTATCCCCGTAACCTTGCGCATTCTTTCTTTTCAGATAGCAATCCAATTCCCATTTGAATATCTCAATCAAACCTGCCTCCACCACCCTTTTAGGAAGTTTGTTCTAGACTCCAACCGCCCTCTGGGTGAAAAGAAATTTTCTCACCTCACTTTTACTCCTTTTGCCAATTATTTTGAACCTGTGCCTTCTAGTTCTTGATGCCCTCTTGAGTGGGAACAGTTTATCACTGTTTACTCTGTCCATACCCCTCAGGATCTTGAATACCTCTATCAGGTCTCCTCTCAGTCTTCTTTTCTCAGGAAAACAGTCCCAACCTCTCTAATCTATCCTCATAGCTACAGTTCATTATCCTTGGAATCATTCTTGTGAATCTCCTCTTTACTCTCTCCAATGCCTTCACCTCCTTCCTCAAGTAAGGCTCCCAGAACTAGACGCAGTACTCCAAATGAGGCCTAGCTAGCTTCTCACACAAGTTCAACATGACCTCCTTACTCTTGTATTCAATGCCTCTATTAATGACTTCAATGACTTATGTACATATACACCAAGGTCCCTCTGTTCCTGCACCTCCTTTAGAGTTTCTTGCTTTATTTTAGACTCTCTGTCCATAATCTTCCTGCCAAAATGAATCACCTCACACTTCTCTACATTGAACCTCATCTGCTACTTAGATAAAAACAAAAAACTGCGGATGCTGGAAATCCAAAACAAAAACAGAATTACCTGGAAAAACTCAGCAGGTCTGGCAGCATCGGCGGAGAAGAAAAAAGTTGAAGTTTCGAGTCCTCATGACCCTTCCTGTTGAAAGGTCATGAGGACTCGAAATGTCAACTTTTTTCTTCTCCGCCGATGCTGCCAGACCTGCTGAGTTTTTCCAGGTAATTCTGTTTTTGTTCTCGTCTGCTACTTATCTGCCCAATCCGCTAACATGTCTATGTCCTTTTGAAGTTCAAGACTATCCCCATCACAGTTGACAGAGTTTCCAATTTTCGCATTATCTGAAAATTTTGAAATCATGCCCTGAACACCACAATCTAGGTCATCGATATATACCAGGACAAGCAAGGGCCACAACACTGACCCCTGCAGAACTCCACTACAAACCTTCCAACAATCTGAAAAACAACCATTTATCACTAGTCTCTGTTTCCTGTCACTCAGCCAATTTCTTATCCAAGTGCCTACTTTCCCTTTTATTCCATGAGCTAGAATTTTGCTCACAAGTCTGTTGTGTGGCACTGTATCAAATGCCTTCTGAAAATCCATGTACACCACATCAACAGCATTGCCCTTATCAACTTTCTCTGTTACCTCCTCAGAAAAACTTCATGTTTGTTAAACATGATTTTCCCTTAATGAATCCATGTTGGCTTTCCTTAATTATCCTGCACTTGTCTAAGTGACTATTGATTTTGTCCCAAACTATAGTTCTCAGAAGTTTCCCTCCCACTGAAGTCAAACTGACTGGGCTGTAGTTGCCGGCTTTATCCTTGCACCCCTTTTTGAACAAGAGTGTAACATTTGCAAATCTCCAGTCTTCTGGCACCACCCCCCTGTCTAAGAAAGACTGGTGCCTCAGCAGTTTCCACTCTCGCTTCCCTCCGTACCCTTAGATGCATCTCACCTGGTCCTGGTATTTTATGTAAAGATTGCCTTTCCAACACCTACTTCTCAATTGTGAATTCTTCTTATGTACCAGTTACCTCCTCTCTCACCTTGGCCTGGGTAGCAACTACTTCCTTTGTAAAGACAGATGCAAAGTACTCATTTAATACCTCCACTATTTCCCCTGCCTCCATGTGCAAGCCCCCTTTTTTTATCCCTAATTGGCCCTAATCTGTCTTTTATCCCCTTTTAATATTACAAAGTGACGTAGATAGGGTAAATGTGTGGGCAAAGAGCTGCCAAATGGAGTATAATGTGGGCAAATGTGAAACTGTCCATTTTATCAGGAAGAATAAAAAAGAAGCATATTATCTAAATGGTGAAAGATTGGAGAGCTCTGAGATCCAGAGGGATCTCGGTGTCCTAGTGCATGAATCACAAAAGGCTAGTATGCAGGTACAGCAAGTAATTAGGAAAGCTAATAGAATGTTATCATTTATTGCAAGGGGAATTGAATATAAAAGTAGGGAGGTTATGCTTTAGTTGTACTGGTGAGACCACATCTGGAGTATTGTGTGCAGTATTGATCTCCTTATTCAAGGAAATATGTAAATACATTGGAAACAGTTCAGAGAAGGTTTACTAGGCTAATACCAAGAATGGGCGGATAATCTTATGAGGAAAGGTTGGACAGGTTAGGCTTGTATCCACTGGAATTTAGAAGAGTAAGAGGTTACTTGATCAAAAGCTTTAAGATCCTGAGGGGTCTTGACATAGTGGATGTGGAGAGGATGTTGCCTCTTGTGGGAGAACCTAGAATTAGGGGTCACAGTTTAAAAATAAGGGGTTGCTCATTTAAGACAGAGATGAGAATTTTTTTCTCTGAGGATTGTGAGTCTTTGGAACTCTCTTCCTCAAAAGGCAGAGGAAGCAGGGTCTTTGAATATCTTTAAGGCAGAGCTAGATAGATTCTTGATTAATAAGGGGAGGTAATAGGTTATCAGGGGTAGGCAGGAGGTTACAATCAGATCAACCATCATCTTCTTGAATGGTGGAGCCATTCAAGATGCTTGAAGGGCCGAGTGGCCTACACCTGCTCCTAGTACATATGTTAGTGTACATTTATATGCTTATAGAAAACCTTGGGATTCTCTTTTATGTTCGCTGCCAGTCTCTTTTCATGCTCTCTCCTTGCTTTGCTTATTAGTTTTTTTCACTTCCCCTCTGGTCCTTCTGTATTCTGCCTGATTTTCCATTGTATTTTCTACCTAACATCTATCATGTGCGCACTTCTCCCTTTTCACCTTCACCTCTATCTCTCTCGTCATCCAGGGAGCTCTGGATTTATTTGTCCTACCTTTCCCTTTCAAGGGAAAATACTTTGAATTGCCTACAACACTGTTTCTTTGAAGGTGGCCCATTGATCAGCCACTATTGTTTCCGCCAACATTTGATTCCAGCTCACTCGACTCAGGTGCATTCTCATCGCATCGAAGTTGGCTTTTCCCCAATTAATTATCCCTGCTCTGGATCATTCCTTGTCCTTTTTCATGGCTAACTTAAACCTTATGATACAATGGTCACTGTCCCCTAAATGCTCTCCCACTGATATTTGATCCACTTGGGCCAACACATTCCCCAAACCAGGTCCAAAAGTGCCTGCCCTGTCGTTGGACCAGAAACATACTGCTGCAGAAAATTATCTTGAACACATTCCAAGAACTCTTGCTCCTCGCGTCCCTTTGCACTATTCCTATCCCAGTCTATATTAGGATAATCAAAGTCCCCATCATAATTACTTTATAATTCTTTCACCTCTCTAATTTCTTTGCAAATTTGTTTCTCTACATCCCTTCCATTATTTAGTAGTCTATATGCTATACCAATCAATGTTATTGCACCTTTTTTATTCCTTAGCTTTAGCCAGAGAGATTCTGTCCTTGACCCCTCTGGAACATCCTCTCTCTCCAGTACTATAATGCCATGTTTAATCAATACTGCCACTCCCCCAACTTTTCTTCCTTCCCTGTCTCTCCTAAACATCTTATACCCAGGACTATTTAAGGCCCAGTCCTGTCCTTCTTTGAGCCAGGTCTCTGTTATAGCAATAATACCATAATTTCATTTGTCAACCTGTGCCTGTACACCAATCTTATTAACCACGCCCCGTGCCTTCACATACATGCACATTAACCTTGATTTAGGCTTTTTTTACTTTCCTCCTTACTCTGACCCCATCTAATGACTTACTATTGCCTACTCTAATTCTATCAAACTCTCCAAATATTCTGTTTACCTTGATACTACTCTCTGATATATCCTCCTAATCAATTAATATTCTGTACTTTCCACTGCCAGTTTTTCTCATCTGCACTCTGAATTTCCCCTCAGGTTCCCATCCGCTTGCCAATCTAGTTTAAACCCTCCCCATCAGCACTAGCAAACCTTACCGTGAGGGCACTAGTCCCAGTCCTGTTAAGGTGTAACGTGTCCTTCTTGTAGAGGTCCCACTTGCCCCAGAACCAGCCTTAATGCCTCAGAAATCTAAAGCCCTCCATTTCACCAACCTCTTGTCGAACTGCTCAATCTTCCTATTCTTGTGCTCACTAGCATGTGGCACTGGGAGTAACCTTGAGATTACTGCTCTTGACAGCCTGCTTTTTAATTCCCTTCCTAACTCCCTAAAATTTGCTTTCAGGACCTCATCCCTTTTCCTGCCAATGACATTGGTCCCAATGTGGACCACAACCTCTGGCTGTTCACCCTCCCCCAAAAGAATGTCCTGCAGCCGCTCTGTGACATCCTTGATCCTGGCACCAGTGGGGCAACATGCCATCCTGGAGTCATGTGTACACCCCAGAAACACTTGTCTGCAACCCTAACTATGGAATCCCACTGTTCCACTGTTCCTCCTCCCCTCCTATGCAGCTGACTCACCTATGGTGCCACAAACTGGGTCTTGCAACAGTCCTCTGAGAATTATCTCATTCACCAGTAGCCAAAATGGAAAAGCAGTTAGTGAGCAAGATAGCCTCAGGGGATTCCTGCACTACCTGCCTGTTTCTCTTGCATGTTCTGGTGATCACCCATTCCCTCTCTGCCTGTGTACTTCTTGGCTGTGGGTGTGATCACTTCTTTAAACGTGCTGCCCACATAATCCTCAGCCTTGCAGATGCACCACAGTGACTCCAGCTGCTGCTCAAATTCTGCAACCTGGAGCTCAAGTTTCTGCAGCTGGTGACACTTCCTGCAGACAGTCACTGAGGGCATTTTGTGCCTGCATGACCTCTCACACCCTGCAGGATGCACATCCCAGATGGCCGAGCTACACTGACATACCTTAACTTTTATATAATGTGTTTACTACGGAATGATATAATATAATAACTCACCTGTCACTCATCCATTATCTCCTTTGTACTGAGCCTGGAAAGGCTATAGTTACCAACCAATCAACTTACGGGACTCCTGTGATGTCACTTTTAGATTTTATCTGTAAACTCCCAGCTTACTCTCTCCACTGCTTTATGGTCTCTCCTGTTCTCGGTCTGAACTCCGACTACTTTATGGGCTGTCTCCCTCCGAACTCTCTTTTCCTCGCTCCCTCTTTTTCTCTCCCTCTCTCTTTCTCTTGCGCTCGCTCCAAACTCCTGCTGCTTTACGGGCTCTCACTCCGAACTCCCACTACTTTTTGGGCTCGCATGCTCTCTCCAAAGTCACAGCTTTCTTGCGATGTCACATAAGCAGCTGTCCCCAGTGCGTTCTCCAACCAGGTTCGTTCTCTGCCTCTCTCCCGGATAAAATCCTTAAAATTCCAACAGTTGCTGTGATGTGATTTGAACCCATGTCCACAGAGCATTAGCCTGGGCCTCTACATTACCAGCGACATTACATTACCCCCATGCCACCATCACCCCCAAATAGCCCTTTTATAGGATTAACCAGAATGAAGAAGGGAAGAGGGAACGATAGGTAAATGTCAAGAGTACAGATGTTTTATCAAGTAATTAGCTACCTCAAATGTAGTATGTATAAAAAAATGTTAATTTGTTATTTACATAATTCAATGTCTTTCCCCACCACTATTCCTTTCCACAATTATTATTCATTCAAAGAAAGTTGATTCTACTACACCTGTATTAATTACCATATTTTAGACTGTTATATACATCTTCAAATTTTAAAGCAGTCCTGCCAACGTAACAGATAATAGTGGTTCATTTTGTTGTATGCTACTTTGAAAAGTAAGTACAGGTCTATTTTAAATAAGATAATGAAAATGGGAAAGGAAAAACATGTAAAATATGTAGAAGGATATTAAAAGTTTTAAACTAAAGCTTGAGTCAAAATTGGTGGAGAGTGAAGCAATACCACTGGACAAAGGAGAATCTTCAGTTCCCATCAGAATGCCGCGGGGCTTATAATAAGAAGATTAATCTTGCACACCTTCTGGATGTACCCTAACTGCTGAACAATTGGCAAATGATGCTACACAATATGACATGATCAAGTCGCATAACATGCACCATGGTGCACCCTGTGCTTTTTTTATATTGGTTTCCTAGGCCTGTAGGCGAGCAAGCACCCAGATACCCGTTTAAATAGTGACACAAAATTCTTATTTTGTGTTGAAATTGGAAGAAATTGAAATAGAGCTCTAGCTCAATAAATTGCCATTCAAAGATGGGGAAGGTGTAAAACCATTTTGTTGTGGCACTATAACAAGGCTAAGCAAAAAAAGCAAGTTAAAGTAGACCTTATGGCTCCTTAAGCCTCCTACATCCTTGTGTTAAATCACAGCTGATCTTTGACCTCAACTCTACTTTCCTGCCCGATTCCCATATCCATTGATTTCCTTAAATTCTAAAAATCAATTTATCTTAGCATTGAATATACTCAATGATTGAGCATCCACAGCTTTTGAGGTAGAGAATGCCAAAGATTCACAACCCTCCAAGTGAAAAAATTCCTCCTCACTCCACTCTTTATTTTATTCATTCACGGGATGTGGGCTTCACTGGCTGGGCCACAATTTATTACCCATTCCCTATTTGCCCTTGAGAAGGTGGTGGTGAGCTGCCTTCTTGAACCGTTGCAGTCCATGTAGATATACCCCCCACAGTGCTGTTAGGGAGGGAGTTCAGGATTTTGACCCAGCGACAGTGAAGGAACAGCAATATATTTCCAAATCAGGATGGTGAGTGACTTGGAGGGGAATTTCCAGGTGGTGGTGTTCCCATCTGTCTGCTGCCCTTGTCCTAAATGATCAACCCTTATCCTGAGGCTGTGACCCCGTGTTCTAGATTCCACAGCCAAGGGAAACAACCTGTCTGTGTCTCTCCTGTCAGGTGTCTCAGAATTTTTTGTTTCCTTGATATCACGTGTCATTCTTCTAAACTCCAGAGAGTATAGGCCCAATCTACTTACCCTCTCCTCACAGGACAACCCTCATCCCAGCAATCAAACAGTGAACCATTGCTGCACTGCCTCCAAGGTAAGTATATGTATTCTTAGATAAGGGTACCAAAACTGCACAGTATTTCAGCTGTGGCCAAAGCCCTGTACAATTGTAGCAAGACTTCCTTACTCTTATACTTCAATCCCCTTGCAATAAAGACCAACATTGCATTTGCCTTCCTGATTGCTTGCTGAGAAATCAAAGTGGAGGGTAGAGTTCATGGTCTGAAGTTGTTGAACTTGATATTGAGCCCAGAAAGCTGTAAAGTGTCTAATTGGAAGATGAGGTGTCGTTCCTCCAAGCTTGCTTCCTCTAGCATCTCATCTTCTGATTAAGCACTTTACAGCCTTCTGGATTCAACATTGTGTTCAACAACATTGTGTTCAACAAATTCAGACCATGAACTCTGTCCTCTGTTTTGAATTTTTCCCCCAGTGCCAGATTGTATCTTGTTCTTATGTTTTTGTTTTCAGCCAGTGCTGACTCTTTGCCTGCTATTAACACATTCTCCTATTTTGTTTTCAGACAGTGTTATTCTGCTATTAGCACTTACTCTGGACTAAAGCTTTAGTCTTTAACACTATCATTACCACTCCCTTTGTCTTGTGTCCCATGGCATCTTTGTAATTTAATTTCTCCTGCCCTCTAACCTATCCCTGACCTTCTATTTTGCTCCTCATGCCCCTCCCCACTTTTTACAACAGAATAAAGCCCATCACATTTCTACCTCTCTCCAGTTCCAAAGAAGAGTTGTATTAGGCTCAAAACGTTAACTCAGTTTCACTCTCCACAGATGCTGCCAGTCTTGCTGAGTTTTCCCAGCTTTTTCTGGTTTTATTTTAGATTTCCTCAGTATTTTGCTTTTATGCTAATTTTCTGGCTTTCTTGCAGAAGGATATCTAAATCTCTCTGAATTGTCTCTCCATTAAAGAAAAGCTATGTTTTTCTATTCTTCCTGGTAAAGTGAATAACCTCAAATTTCCTAACTCCATCTGCCACTTTATTGCCCACTCACTTAACCTGTCTATACCCCTTTGAGCCTCTTTGTGTTTTGTGTTCTACTTGCAGCTTATTGAGTGTGAGAACCTTTGACCTAGAAGCAGTGCAGGAAGGAAAATTTATAATTTCTAGACAGTGGAATCTGTAATTGTTTTTAAGAATGTTTGAAAAGGACTTTCATGAGTTTGCTTTAATTGTAAAGAGATCAGCTCTAATATTCTTGAAAATTAAGGAACTGGTCCATGTGACCTGGTGACCCTTAACCTGGCAGCAATACCAACAGGAAGCAAGTTGAGATACCAAAGCCATATGGCTGCCAGACACAAGGAGAGCTGGAGGCAAAAGGTGATCAGCATGCAGTTGCAGACACAAGGAGGATGCAGACAGAGCCAGAAAGAGGTGCATAGAATTCATGTGAGGAGAAGCCAGCAAAGTGCTCTACAAAAATGTCAGTTTTCTGTTTGACAGCAAGAAGGAATATGGAATTTCAGAAGCTCTCGTGGAAGTGATGTATGAGCGAGCTAAAAGAGATTGAATCCTAAGAGCGGTGTGAAGAGCTCAGACATGTAAAGGAGCTGAGAGTTTGTATCAGAGGACCAGATAATGACCTGGGTGGCGTTGGTTGGTTGAAAAGGAACTCCGGCAAACTACACCATCAGAACTGTCGTGACCCGAGGAAGAGAGGGTTCATAGAAGTGTGCCTTGCAGATGATGATCATACCTGTGAAACTCAAGATGTGAAAGCTGCTGTCAGATAGGACTCCTGAACTACCCTGTGAGAGTAAAGAGCAGCATGTTGTAGAACTGTGTAGCTACCGAATGTCAAATGTCTGCAGGGACTGATGCCAGTGCTTGTGGTGGTGTAAGACATAACTTTGTTGTATCAACTATTGAAAGAGAAACTTACTTTTTATTTGAAATATCATTTGTTTGTTCATTTACATTGATTCTGATGTGTTAAAGTAAAAGTCACAAAAGTAAAACCTTGTTGGTAATATCTTCATGAGGGGGCGGGGGTGGCATGGTCACAAAATTGCAAAATGGTTACAGCACAGAAGGAGGCAATTCAGTCCATTTTGTCTATACTGACCCTCAGAAGCAATTTACCTAATGCCTCCCTGTATCCCTGCACATTCTTCCGTTTCAGATAATAACCATATTCCCTCTTGAATGCCTCGATTGAATCTGCCTCCACTGCGCTCTTGGGTAATGCATGCCAGATCCTAAACATTCACTGTGTGAAAAAGTGTTTCCTCGTGCAGATATTGCTTCTTTTGTCAGTTACCTTAAATCTGTGCTCTCTGGTTCTCAATCCTTCAACCAATGGGAACAGTTTTCCCCTATCTACTCGCTCGATCACTCATGATTTTGAATACCTCTATCAAATCTCCTGTCAACTTTCTCTTCTCCATTGAGAACAGACCCACTTTCTGCAATCGATTTACATAACTGAAGTTCCTCATCCCTGGGATCATCATCTAATTTGAAACTCCTTTATTCTAATACCAAGTGCAATATGTGGATTTTCCATTTCCCAGCCACAGAAAATTATTTACATGACACCTTAACTGTATAAAATCCCAAATGCTTCTCAAAAAGCAGAGGAATATGGAAGAAGAAATAAGGATGTGAGAGCAAAAGGTTAATTGAAGAGTTTTAAGTCAAGTTTGGAAGAGGAGAGAGAGGTGAAGTGGTAGAGCAATTTAGAGAGCTCTCTAAAGCTCTGGAGTGGGTGAAGCAAGGTGAGGAATTCACAAAACTCAAATCAGAACATTGGAGAAATGCAGGGGAAGATACAAGAATGGAACTGGTTGAGGAGCAGCCTGGAATGAGACTTGGAGTAATGTAAAGACAAGGGCAAGGATTTTCGATTTACTGATAACCCAAATCCTATTGAGCATGGAAAAAAACCCAAGAATTCAGTGGAAGAACAAAAGCTGGGCTGGAGTTGAGGGGGGTGGGGGGGGGGGGGGGGGGGGAGCTAGAATTCTGAAGTGGAATACATATACTTCTTTGGTTTAATTTTGATAAGCTTTGCAGAATCTAGTACAACAGGAGAGCAGCTAAGGAAATTGGGAAAGATTAGAAATGAGAAGGATAAACCAGTGTTGCGCAAGGCACTTTTCTTTTAACCGTGCCTGCAATCCTAAACCTAAAATTAACATCTATGCATTTGTTAAAGGAACATTACCCTGCCAGCAATAATATGTAGACATGATCTGTGGTGATTCCTATTTATTCATTGCATTCTAACTGGATAATTTCATTGTTTGCAACAAATATACTTGGGAAAAGAACCAGGGGGAAGATAAGAGACATATGTTTAGGTAGCAAATTGTTGTTATCTGGAATATGCAACCTGAAATGATGGCAAATTTAATAGTAACTTCCAAAAGAGAATTAGATATATATATATTTGGAAAGAGAATATTTGTAGAGCAATGGGAAAAAGAATAGAGGAGTGGGACTAATTCAATACCTCTTGCAAAGAGCCAGCACAGGTCCTTTGCTGTAAGATTCTATCAGTCTAACTGAAATGGAGCTTACACAGAGCTCCACAGAAGAGGCCATGAAATGCAATGATTTGTGGAAAAAATGCTGCCCTAAAACATTAACAAAGAATTGTGAAGTACTCACGAATCCTGGTATTTAGTGTTACTTCAGCGTTGAAGTTTGCATTTAAACAGAAGCACCTGAGTCATACTCCAAGTTTTTTAAAGCAATATTTTAAGCAAATGTAGCTTATTTCTGCCCTTTCTAATATCTTTATTTGCTAGACCATTATCCATTCACCAACCCATTCTGTGCACTACATTCTCTGCTTGGTAACTCGTCCTTTGAAGTAAGATTAAGTTTTGAATTGACTTAATTACGTAGCAGAATTATTTTTTAAAATTCAGTATATTAACTATACTTGGGATTAAAGAAAATGTATTTGAGTTGGCAGCACCTCTGTTTAAGCTGGCTATATATTTTGTAAAGGTGTCATGGGTTTAGCCTTTCTTTAATAGGAGGCTTTGGACACTGGAAACATTTTGCTTGTCACTGGGTTGTTTCCAGGATGAATATTGGATAGTTTAAATATAATCCATATAGCAAATACATTTGCTAAGACAAAGGCAGTAGCAGAAACTCAGGGAAAGAATATTACTGAAATGCATCTTCTTCAAATAAACACACACTTTTAAAATTCATATTAATTCAGTGATACCGTAATAATGCAAATTTAAGTAGTGTTGAATGTGGTCTTGGAAGTATTTTGTTAAGCCTTCTGCTTGAGGTCACACAGGTCAATGGCTTAAAGTTGATGTAAGCAGAAATCAGAAGTACTAACAATATTAAGAAATGACCTTGGTTTATAATAAGCTTGAAATGAAAAAAAATTGACATTGGTCAAATTCCAACTCTCCGATTTCAGTTCCAGCTATTTTATAGTTCTAAATTATCTTGAATTCTGTTCAGTTTTGATTTGTATTTAGGCATGAACACATATTGTGTGCAACTCCTGTTTACTAAGGCCAGTTTGTATGTGAAGCAGCTGCATTCTATACCCAATTACATGATTTCATAGATCTCTGAAAATTGGTTCTATTCACAGTCGGCAATAGAAAACCTCAACACAATCATTTCTTTTCAATTGACAGTGGCAAGGTTGATGACAACATGACCATTGTGTTATAATGATAAGACCACCAAGGCATTTGTACTTTTCATCAAGGCGTTTCACAGAGTAGATACAATTTAATTCACTACACTGTCAGCAATGCTCACATTTGTCTGATACCATTATGCTGCCCGTCTCCACAGTTATAATCACTGTCCTAAGAGAAATGCTGTTAAATGATCTCCAGCAGTCAGAGAAACTCTCAATTAGGCCTGCCACTTTCAATGTGTCAGATTGTCTTATGCACTTGTACAATTTCGGTTCCAATCCTGTTTATTTACAAAGCCTACCAGTAATTATACTTAACATGTCATTAACTGAGAAGGGGGCCCTGCCAAGGAGACTGCCAGAAACTGTGAAGGTTTCAGGGGGAGTTGCTGGAAGTCAGCACCATCAGAGGCTTTTAGTCTCTGATGGGATGCTGTGGTAGTGATTATAATGCAAGTATCAAGCTCATCAAGTCATAATTAGATGCCACTCAAATGTGCCACTTGTAATAACAGTGTTGATTCATGTTTTCTCTGTGACAGCATCTGCTAATTAGTTAAGTGAATTCAGTTGGCCTGTGTTTGCTGCAGTTTATGATTACCTCAGAAAATGTCAAGGTTACAGATGCTTTCCAGTCACTTTTTTGTTGTGCAAACTTTTCTTTTGATACACTTTGTATAGCGTAATGTAAAGATGTTTTTTAAAGAAAGTTAATTGTTTAACTTGCTGTTTTCTGTAAGCAAAATGATCACAGCTGAATGCTCCTTTATTGCAGTTTCACAAATGATGATTGAGGAAGTCAGTACAATACAAGACCACCTTGAAATTGAGAAAAGTTGCCGTGAAAGTGCAGAAGCATTTGCTTCAGAGGTATATTTTTCAGTACCTTACACCACCTCCTTTTCCAGGATCTCAGAACTGTAGAAATTCATACCACTCTCAGACATCCTTTCTTTAGATTTCGAAGAACCAGGCCAGGTGTTATTTAACCACAACTTACTGGTCCTTTCAGTTTACCCTCACCAACTATTGTGGTGCCATTACATTTTGGGGGTATTGAGGCATCACCTAAGTTGCTCAATTTAAAATTACTGATATATTTTGCTGTATTCCTAAAGCACTAGTTTTGCTTTTCTAACAGAAAAACTTAGAAGTAATGGAATCCTATACGTAATGTTAACTATGTATATTGATGTGGTGGGAGCTTTTTACAACGATTTAATCATTCAGTTCACAATGTTAGCTTTGGAAATGTAATGTTCCCTTTAATTAACTTCAGTATGATTTTAATGTGAATTTTGCATTTCCTAAAATAAGGTCCTTAATTATTAAGTGCATTTGGATTGTACTAAATAACTTAAATTGGATAATGCACCTGTATTTTCTGGAGTTGGCTCATCTAAATGTTTATTTTACCATTTCTATTAATATATGAAATGTGAACTGTGGTTATTTCTTTGCCTCAAATTTTCAGTGAGCTTAACCTGTTGGCAGGTCCAGTAAAATTTCTGTCTCCTGGACTGACCAGGTTTCAGTTTATACACTATGATGTTAACTGAACTAGCAGGAGTACTTTATTGTGATAGTAATTAACTGCTAAACCATGATTTTAACAAGAAGAATTAAATACATGTCTTCTGCTCACCAGGAGGTCCTTTTAATTTTACTGTGCACTCTTCTCTCTATCCTGAAGATAATTATGTTTTAATTACCCCTTTTCTGACTAATGTAACCTATTTTATTTTATTCCAACCCTTTTCGCTCCCTAATTTTATTAAGTTTAAAGTGGTTTACTTACCATGTTTCTTGAAGCATGCACTGTCTACTTTGAGATGAAGGTAGCTCTTGAAAATACTAGCAGATTTCCACTATATTCTTCACAGTGGTTCAGAGGTTGTCTTTGGTTGTCTATTTTTCACAAGGCCAGATATTGGGGAGAGATGCATATCTCCAGTGAGAGTATGTGAATAGTTTTTAAACTATCTTTCCAGAGATGGTGAAATCAAGTGCATGTTTTTGAATGGTTCCTGGGAAATCCATAATTAGTAATTTTCTTCAACTGCAGGCACCTAGATGGAAAAATACCAGTCACTGTAAATGTTCATGTAATGGGAGTGAAAAGCTCATTGCCATTATTACCCATCTGCTTAAGGTGTGGCTTTTTATGTTGAAGGCCAAGAAATCAATAAAATGGGAACTTAATCTTTACCAAATCTTGTGCTGTATTTTCAAGCAGAATCTTTTGGGTAAACATTTTAAATGTATCACTTTTTACCTGGAAATTGCAACACAGAAAACTTGCTTTTCTGCTGGTGCTCACCAAGGTGAGGGAGCTTAGTGCTGAGGAACGGAACACTTTCCATTTCAGACTCCCATTGGCAACATAAAGCACCCTCATGACCAGCATAACTCAGCCAGAATATCCTCTGCTCTGCCTTAATCTCAGAAAACCCACCCTTTACTGCACCAAAGTGACATTTTTTCTATTTAACACATCAGCCATCATGTGCCCTCTCTGAGCGAGATTGGCAATTAGTGACAAGCTAGGGGCAGTTTTGTGCTGTACATCCATGCCACTAGAACAGGATGGATGGAGGCAGACCAGCTCAGTTCACAGAAGGACCCTTAATGCCAGAAGACAGATGAGACT